>NC_053142.1:36075469-36811830 GCF_016808335.1 Panicum virgatum | reverse complement strand
TTTTAAATAGATTTTATTTAATACTTCGAAATAGCAAGATTCCCTTTTTTCGTAGCCAGACAGTAATTCTACAGTAACCGTCCACTAATTATGAGTTAATCATGAATTAAGTATGCTTATTAGATTTGTCTCTTGATTTGCAGCCCATCCGTGTAAAAGGTTTTGTAAATAGATTTTATTTAGTACTTCGAAATAGCAAGATTCCCTTTCATCCGTAGTCATACAGTGGTACTACAGTAACCGTTCACTAATTATGAGTTAATCATGAATTAAGTATGCTTATTAGATTCGTCTCGTGATTTACAACCCGTCCATGTAAAAGTTTTTGTAAATAGATTTTATTTAGTACTCTGAAATAGTAAGATTCCCTTTTATCCGTAATCATCGGATCGCGATCGGACGGCCTAATTTTTCCGGCCTACGTGACCTGCCTGGCCGCTCGCCGCAGATTCGTCTCGTGATTTACAAACCATCCGTGCAAAATGTTTTGTAAATAGATTTTATTTAGTACTCCGAAATAGCAAGATTCCCTTTCATCCGTAGCCAGAAAGTGATTCTACAGTAACCGTCCACTAATTATGAGTTAATTATGAATTAAGTATGCTTATTAGATTCGTCTCGTGATTTGCAGCCCATCCGTGTAAAAGGTTTTATAAATTGATTTTATTTAGTACTTCGAAATAGCAAGATTCCCTTTCATCTGTAGCCATACAGTGGTACTACAGTAACCGTTCACTAATTATGGGTTAATCATGAATTAAGTATCCTTATTAGATTCGTCTCGTGATTTACAACTCGTCTATGTAAAAAGTTTTGTAAATAGATTTTATTTAGTACTCTGAAATAGCAAGATTCCCTTTTATCCGTAGCCATCGGATCGCGATCGAACGGCCGAATTTTTCCGGCCTACGTGGCCTGCCTGGCCGCTCGCCGCAGATTCGTCTCGTGATTTACAACCCATCCGTGCAAAAGGTTTTGTAAATAGATTTTATTTAGTACTCCGAAATAACAAGATTCCCTTTCATCCGTAGCCAGGAAGTGATTCTACAGTAACCGTCCACTAATTATAAGTTATTCATGAATTAAGTATGATTATTAGATTCGTCTCGTGATTTGCACCCATCCGTGTAAAAGGTTTTATAAATAGATTTTATTTAGTATTTCGAAATAGCAAGATTCCCTTTCATCCGTAGCCATATAGTGGTACTATCGTAACCGTTCACTAATTATGAGTTAATCATGAATTAAGTATGCTTATTAGATTCGTCTTATGATTTACAACCCGTCAATGAAAAAAGTTTTGTAAATAGATTTTATTTAGTACTTTGAAATAGCAAAATTTCCTTTTATCCGTATCCATCGAATCGCAATCGGACGGCCGAATTTTTCCGGCCTACGTGGCTTGCCTGGCCGCTCGCTGCCCCTCGGGGCTTTATCCGTATCCATCGAATCGCAATCGGACGGCCGAATTTTTCCGGCCTACGTGGCTTGCCTGGCCGCTCGCTGCCCCTCGGGGCTTTAACATATAGAAATTAGACAAGTCCCGTTCATTCCCTGACGGCTGGCTACTGACGCAGGCTCGGCGTTGATCGTGCTTTCCATGGCACCACCATCAAATTCGTTTTCTTTTTTCTGTTATTATACTTTGGATTGTTTGGTCAGAAGAAGCCACAACCATTCAATTCAAGGTAAGAAGGTTTCGCAGAGGAAGGCGCACCACTACCACTGGCGCTGAACTTCTGGACTTCACGTCCTGCCTGAAGAACTACTGAACTAGTAGTGCGCAACTATTCGCCTGCCCAGGCACCAGCAGTGCTGAAGGGAGCTTTTTCATCATGGGGCAACACTACGGACCTTTTCATCATGGTCTGCCGGTGTGGAGTTCAGCATTCGGTGGAGGTCATTGGACCAGGCCTCCGTGAACGCTTTCGGGGAAGCTTTCCGATCAGAAGCAAGCGGAAGCCTATGAGATGCGTCGAACTTTCACAAAAGTTTCTGAAGCTGACGCGAAAGCCAGTGGTTAAACTCTTGAGATGATAATCACAAAACCACCACCAAGCGTTGTGTCTGAAACGCAATGCCTGAACTCTATCTCGCGATCTATTAGCTTCAGGCATCGGCTTCAATACCTTTAGAGTTCCATAATTTCTCAAGAAGGGTACGCGCAGTATTGATCATTTGACAAAATATCTTTTAAAAAAAATAAATTTGACAAAATATATCGTGATTTTTCACAAAATATCTAGTGTTTTCCGCAAATATTAGGAGTCGCTCGGGCGACTGTCAGTCAAACCATCGCACAAGCCTCAATAACTATTTTTTGTTTTGGAACAAATTCTTTTTGTTCCCGAATAATTTTTTTATTGCTTGAACAATTAAAAAATTGTTCCGGAACAAAAATTTTTTTTGTTCTGAAATAAATTTAACTGAATTACATATATAAACTAATTTGTTGTGTTAGTTTAGACTCAAAATATAAAATCGAGGCTAGTATGACATGTTGGCTGGCATGACCCCCAGCAGCACTTTCCCTCCTCGCTATTTTGGTATTTGACAAAACCAAACGGCAATTTGGCCCAAAATGCAAAAAAGGTCGCAGCGGCAATTTCGCCCACCCCACCCTATGGGCCAGCACGTGAGAAAATTGAACGGCCCAAAATAGCTAAGAATCTCTTTCTGGCCGGCCGTCCGATCGAGTGCGTGGACGGCCAAGTATGGCTGGGCATTCGAGCTACTCGAAAATTTCGGATCGGATATTTCGGGTTTCCAAAAATACTAACCGAAATTAGTTGGGAAAAAAACCCCCGAAAATTCGGGTTCGGGTTTACCCGAACTACCCGACCTGCTGAGTAGAGAGAGTAGACGAGACGCAGCTGGTCTGCAGCTCGCCGAGGAGGCCGGGGGTAAGAACAGCGCTGCTGCCACGGCGGGCTCCGGGAGGCACGCGAAGACGACGTCCGCGTGCGCGTGCGCGACGGGGTCTGCGACGGACGCGAGGGCAAAGAGGACTGGCGGAGGTTGGAGAGGCAAAGCAGGGAGGCAGCAAGGTAGCCGGAGATGAGCGCGGCGTGCCAGTGGAGAGCGTGGGAGGCGGAGGCAGACCTGCACGCACGGAGGTGGGAGAGGAGCGTCGGCAGCCCGATGGGATCTGCTGGTGGGTGCTGGCTTCGGCGTCTCGCCGTCCGTCTAGGCGTCGAGATGTGCCGTCACGGCCTCCCTGGGAGTTGCGGCCGGAAGTCGGAGCCTGATGGCTTTGTATGCAACGTGGGGGGTTAGGGTTATTGGGATTTGGGCCTTTGGAGTAGCGGGATTTGGGGGCCTTCGTGGGTTGGGCTGAAAATAGTGGGCTGGGCCTGACTATTTCGGGTTTGTTAAGGAATTCGGGTACCGGGATCTTAAACCTGAAATACTCGTAATATTTTCGGGGTACCGTGGCTTAGTATCCGAAGTAGTGTTCGGGTTTTTCGGGTTCGGGTTCGGGTTCGGATTTCGAGTTTCGGGTAATATGCCCAGCTATACGGCCAAGATCGGGCGAAGCGCGGCTTTTTTGCAAAAAAGCCCTCATACTTAAGCGAAATCAACCCGCAGTCTTGCTTCCTCTCTCGGTTTATTTTTCAAAAAAAAACCCTTGATTTTTACCAAAATCAACTCGCAGTCCGTGCCTTCTTATGGGCTTATCTTTTGCCTTGCTGGGCCGGCCTGCTTGGAATGGGCCAAAAACGGCCCGTGAGACTCTTCTCCTTTAATACGATTTTATTTTTTCTTTTTAAATTAGAGATCTTTCAAAATTTATACAAAATCATAAAAAAATTATAAAAATACCAAACTAATTTTGATGAGTTTCTAATGACTAGATCTATGCATTAAACTTAAAATATCATATGATTTAGTGTAATTTATTTCCCATGTGAACTAAAAAATATCTCCTCCATCTTAACAAAAAAAAAAATCTAAAATCAAATCCTGTAAATCCATACCCTTTTTCTTACTCTTTGTTTCCTGACTCTTTCATTTAATGCTAACTCGTAGTACAAATACTTGAACATAAATAATCACGTATATACATATAAATAGCATAGTACTTCACTATATATGGTACATGATATTCCGTACATTCGCACATACAAGTACATCATGTCACACATATAAATATTTGAAATGAAGATACACAAATAACATAATATACTTGCAATATATGCCGTAGATACAAATATATAAACACGCATATATATATATATATATATATATATATATATATATATATATATATATATATATATATATATATATATATATATATATATATATAGCGACAGCTACATCGATGCATAGCTAAACTACATACTCATCCAATCACTCTAACCCTAAATCACACACACTGGCCATACGCGGCAACGCCGCGATTATTTCTAGTCATGGCGGAAGCCTAAACCATAAGAGCATCTCCAAGAGTAACTTATTTTTTCCTCATCCTTATTTTATGGGATAAAAGTCAACAAACAACTCTTCAATAGTTCTCCATTCTATTTCTCCATCTCCTAACAATTGGCAAATTAGATTTTCTTGTGCGTAAAAATACACACGCCTCCGTCGCTCCCCATCACCCCTCCCCCGTGACTTTTTTTGTCGCGTCGTCTTCTTCCCCACGCCATCCCTCCTTTGCGCCATGGATCCAATCCAATCTTTTGATTTTTTTTCCCCATGTTAGGATTTAGGGTTTAGTTTCTATGGCCGTTGCTGGCCTCTCTGCCATGAACTGCGCCCGCCGCGACTTCTTTCCGCACCGATTCCGGCCGCCATGGTGCATCCCCGGCGCAAGTAAGAGGTAAAATGAAACTCTCTCGTCATCCTCTTTCTTTTTCCCCAAATTTCAAGACCTCTCGTGCCCTAAATCACCGACAACCTAATCTGCAAGAAGCTCCTGTCTGCCAGCCATATCCACCAGCCATAGAGGTTTCTCGTGGAATTCTCCTTGTGGGGCCACAACTTCTTATTTTTAGGAGTAAAAATAGAGAACTATTAGAGATAGACTCTTTTTTGCCTCTCTATACCTATTTGGAGAGTTGGTAAACAATAAGTTTTGAGAAAAAATATTAGAAACTCTTGGAGATGCTTTAAGATAATAATACCAACGAAGCGATGTCCCCCCAAAATAAAAACCAGCAACGGCCTAGTCGGCTACCAGTCTATCACCACCATCTGTAGCTTGTTTGTGAAAAAAATGGATCATCTCGAACAATTATTTTCTTTTTAAAGAACAATGTTGGGAACTATATAAATGTAGTGATAAAATTTGGAAATGAAGATACTCTGTTTGTTTCTAAATAATAAACTAATTAGTAGTTAGTTTGCACTAAACCTATAATCTTTTATTAACAAAGTGAAGGAAGGATGATATTAAGACGAGCTGTGGTTAGTAACACATAACTATCATGCGTATTATCCATTCTTTTCATATGGAGTTTTTTCTTTGCCTCTGCTTCTTTGTTGAACCACATAGTATTCTACACTTATATATGTTTCAATATATTTGGAAACTTTGGATCATCAATAATTTGTAAAAAAAATAACCAAAAAATTAGGAACAGCGGCGTCTGATCAAGTTCCACCAATACCAATACAGCATGTCCCCAAAGCAACTCAACAACAGCAACCACGACCGGGATAAAGCGCGACTAGTCACGCGGACGTACAACCGCGTGACCCCTACTCCTTTCCGATTTGCTTCATATCTATGTACAACTGGTCTGCGTAGTTTTTTTTAGCATGAACCTTCTTCATAAAAAATATTTTATCTCCACCGTACTATCTCCGTTTTGAATACTGTCGGGTACTATAACTATGGGGCACCCTAACCCTGGGCTAAAACGCGCGCAAAACATAATTCGGCACCCGGGCCGGATCCCTCCCGAACTCGGACGCCCGAAGCCTCTTTTGGAACGGAAAGCCCAAGACACGCTTGGCCCACGGCCCAGCACCACGATTCGGCCCCTCTAAGGCCTCGCTGACCGAAGACGAAATCTCCGCCTCGCTCGAGGGTCGTCCGACGGGGCCCCTCGATGCGAGGATGATCTCTGCCTCGTTTGAGGGTCGCCCATCGGGGCCCCTCGATGCGAGGATGATCTCCGCCTCGCTCGAGGGTCGCCCATCGGGGCCCCTCGATGCGAGGACAGACTCCGCCTCGCTCGAGGCTCCCTCGGCTGAGCCCTCCATGTGGCCTCGGTGTGGGGGAAATCTCCGCCTCGTTCGAGGCCACCTTCGGCGGACGGAAGCTACGGCCCAACTACCCCGCTGGACGGGACACATTTACTCGTCAACCACTCCGCGGCGGGTGGCGGGTGGCGGACGATGTCAGGCGGCGTCAGCTGGCGTTGGCCATCATGCCACATAGCGGACGTGACCGGCGTCTCATCAGCCTGCACCCACCACTGTGCCGCTATTCCCGGTGTGGGGCGGGACTGTGGAACTCTGTGCGGACTTGCCTGACACCCCCCGCCACTGTGCCGCCTACCCCTTGTACTTTTCCTCTCCGCAGGACTTTCAGAGGGCATGGGCGGCGACCCTCGAACACAGTACGGCTCTTGACCAGGGCAAGACTAGGACGGCGGCACCCTCGACGCCTCACCTCATCCGACGTGGGATTCTGCGTATTTCTACAGCCATCACCACGCCGTTGACTGGCGCCACAGGACAAGGACGCGCTCCGGGCATGGGCGGAAGGATTCGCAAGGACGATGACCATGACTTGCGCCATGCCCCACAGCGCTCGGCGACAGGGAAGACCAACTGTTCTCCCCCGGACCACGGGGGGAGAAGAAGACGCCCTCACCAATCCCCATGCATGTAACCCTACTTCCTTGAGTCTATAAAAGGAGGAAGGGGGAACGGATCGAGGGGGGAGGGAGAGAGCTCACGTTCATTCCTACACAATCACACTCCACTCGATATTGGCACTTGCCTCAATCAAACCCCTACGCACTAGGGGACTTGGGAGCTTTCCTCCCTCTCCCTCCACAGCTTGTAGCCCCTACTACGAGCACTTAGGTGCAGGTAATACAGTGCATACCCCTCTGCTGGACGTACGGCCTTGTCGGCCAGAACCAGGATAAACCCGGTGTCATTGTGTTTCTTCTTGCACCAACCATCCGGAGGCAGGGACACGCAGCATATTCACTAGTTGGTGCTAGACCGCGAGGTCCGGACACCGACAAATACCGATTGTACTGTTGTGTTCTACATAACGAGATGAATAAAACTAGATCTCACTTGCATATATTTTGAAGAGGTTTTGCTATGGTAGTAAGTTGCTGTTTGTTATTTACATAAGGTGCCATAAAACGAATACACATAAGTTGCTGCACATATAAGATAAAAGTTGCTAAAAAAATAAGTCGGTTTCCATACTCATAAGTCATATAAAAATATTTCTAAAATAAAAGTTGTCACATATGTATAACAAAAAATTACCATAAAACAGAATATATTATACATATGAATTGTCACATATGCAAAATATAAGTTGACACACATATAAGATGAATGTTTTCACAAAAATATGTTTATAAGTTGTCCTAGAAACAAACTTACCACAAAATAATAATTTGTTATAAACATAAGTTGTCACAAAAATAGAATATGTTATACACATAAGTTGTCACAAGCACAAAATGTCACGCACGTAAGTAGTAAAGAATGACTAAGTTTTCATACACATAAGTTTATATACAAGTTGTCACACATATAAAATAGAATCTATTATACACATAAGTTGCTACACATATAAGATATTAGTTACAACATCAAAATCTATCATACACTCATAAACATAAGTTGACACAAAACAAAAATTTCTATGCGCATAAATTGTTGCCATAGGAAATCAATATACACATAAATTGCTACGAGAAAGAGAGGATGTGATCACATAAGTTGCTAGTAATGCAAAACATCGTCAAAATATATACAAGTGGGGTCTAGTTTTGTTCATCTCGCCACGTAGAACACAATGGTGTAATCCATTCTCAAAATGGAGATAATATAAAGGAGATAGAACATTTATTGGACAAGTAATATTAAAAAAAGAAGCATGCAAGGGAGGGAAGAAGGCAAAGCCAGGGGTGGGAGGCATGGGATGCGTGGGCTGCATGCATATCAGCCCGTGGCCAATTAATTTGCTGGGCCAGCCCGACATCGCGCGGGTCGCGCAATAAGTAGTCAGCGCGACTGATGGCTCGTTAGATTTTTCCTTCTAACAATACCGTCAACAACATGAGAAATATTGAAATAGGGAATAATTAACCAATTTGGAAACAAACAACATTTCGAACAATATAAATGTAGTAATAGGGCCACTGCAAGTCTGCAAAAGAAGATTGTTTAAACGTCGACGTCGTCAACAGACATGAGTTCTGAAACTAATTTTCAAGAAAAAGGTCATGTTGACGCCATGCCACGTCAACCAAGCAACGGAGGGCTAGCTAGCTACGCCTACACGCGCGGAGCACCTTGCTCAGCCACAGCACTGTCCCGAATGGGCATGGCACAATCGACTGGCTTCCCATCCTCGCGCGAGCAGAGTTTGCAGCCCGCCGGCGCGGAGCTCTCCTTCTCCCGAGCATCATCCTGCACGCGTCGGTCGTCGAGGTAGTGCTGGTACACGTACGAGAGGAACCCCCACACCGCCATGAGCATGGCCACCACCTTGATCCCCGTCATCCTGTCCCCAAACAGCGGCACCGCGAGGATGGGCACCAGCGGCAGCCCCAGGGTGCTCGTCACGTTGGCGAACAGCGACGACGCCCTCGTGATGAGCCGCACCATCCCCAGCGTCGCCGCCTGCCACGCCACCGCGATCCCCAGCAGCGTCGCCGCGTACCTCGCCGTCCCGCTCCTGTACCGGGCCACCTCCCCGCGGACCGCCCCCCACTCCCCCGTCGCGAGCATCGCCGCAGCCGCTACCGCCGAGGCCACCACGTTGGTGTAGATCTGCATCCTGAGCACCCACCGCAGCGTCCGCGCCCGGATCACCCGGTCGAAGGTGACCTCGAGGAGGGACAGGATGAACGCGTAGACGGCGGCGCCGGACAGGGTGAGGGCGAAGCCGAGCGCGCGCTTGCCGCGCGGCGCGTAGCCGCCGCCGGCCTCGTCGTGTTACACTCCAGTAATGAATGTCTCCATGAGTCCGGTTTGCAACAGATGGTGCAATTAGGCTGCTGCACCATGTGTCTGCGGTATTGAACATCTCCAGTCGGAACTGACTGTCTCGCGAGTCTCCAAAGAAACACGCGAATCTTGGAAGGAACTTTTATATTCCACAAGTCCGACCACTCCTTCTGGTCTGCTTGAACTTCAGATCGACCAGCATTGTGTTCAATCCAATCCGTCCTTCGCTTCCGGTTGTTTACAAGCATCCGATACACTGACCTGACCGAGAACAAACCGGATTTTTCATAGTTCCAGGCCCAGAAATCATTTTGCCTCCGGGTTGTTAAGGGTATGCTCGCTATAAGTTCACAGTCCATCGGCAGAAAATGCACTCTGAGCGCTTCTAAATCTCATGTCTTTAGCACTGGATCAATCAGTTCATGTACTTTCACCGGTGGTGTGTTGCTCAAACAGCTAACTGGCCTCATCATGCCATCTCTTGGCAGCCAGTTCATCTGCCAAACATCCTTCTCCTCACCGGTCCCAATTCGCCTAATTAAGCCTTGCTTTAGAACATCCTTCCCGTCGATAACAACTCTCCAAATTCTAGATGGAGAAGGTCCCAGTTCAGCTTCCAGGAAGTCTGTCTCCGGAAAGTAAACTGCTTTAAGAACTCTTGAACTGAGGGCCTGTGGTTCTTGGAGAATTCGCCACGCCTGCCTTGCTAATAAGGCAAGGTTGAATAATTCAATGTCCCTGAAACCCAAGCCACCCATATATTTTGGTTTTGTCATGTCTTCCATGCTACCCAGCATGTCCTCCTTTTACCCTCTTTGCTTCCCCACCAGAAACCTCTCAGCAGTCCATCAATATGTTGGCAAAGCCCTCGCGGTAATCTGAAACATGACATGGAAAAGGTCGGTAATGCTTGTGCCACAGCCTTGATTAAGACCTCCTTCCCACCAGCTGATAAGGTCTGTTCCATCCATCCTTGGACCTTCTTCCACACTCTGTCTTTAAGATATTTGAAGGCTCCATTGGTCGGAAGACCAACGTCTGTGGGCATCCCCAAATACTTCTCGCTTAGCGCCACATTGTGCACTTGTAGGGAAGCCTTGATCTCCTCCTGGACATTTCCATTAACACCCTTTGCAAAGTGAATGGAAGATTTGTCTGCATTGATCCTCTGTCCAGAGGCTTGGCAATAAGTGTTCAGAGCTTCCTTGACCACCTCTACACTCTCCCTATTTGCCTTAAAAAAACAGCAGGTTGTCATCTGCAAAAAGAAGGTGACTGGCCATCGGAGCCGATGCCGCCACTTTAATTCCACTTAAGCTCGATGACTGAGTTCTTGATTTTAACAGGAACGAAAGGCCCTCTGCTACTAGCAAAAACAAATAGGGTGAGATTAGGTCCCCCCTGATGAATTCTCCTTGAAGGAACAAAGGTGTCCAAACGGTCTCCATTAAAAAGCACTGAGAAGGAAATTGTTGTTACCAATCTCATAACCATCTCCACCCATAACCTGTGGAAGCCAATATGTATCATCACAGCCTTCAGATAGTCCCATTCTACTCTGTCATAGGCCTTCCCCATATCCAGCTTTAGTGCACAAAATCTGTTGCCCCTAGATCTCTTCTTTTTCATGAAGTGCATGTACTCATAAGCTGTAATAATATTGTCTGTAATCAAGCGCCCTGGGACGAAAGCTGATTGCTCCTCTGAGATGATCTCAGGTAGAACAATCTTTAGTCTGTTCGCCATCACCTTCGAGGCAATTTTGGAGATGACGTTACACAGACTGATAGGTCTGAACTGGCCCAACTTCTCCGGGTTTTCAACCTTTGGTATTAGCACAATACATATGTTATTGATCACAGTTGGGTCATCCTCCCCTCTCAGGACCCGGAGTACCACGGAAGTGACCTCATCACCACAAAGCTCCTAGTGACACTGGAAAAAATGCGCTGGCAACCCATCCGGTCATGGTGCCTTCGTCGGGAACATTTGAAATAAAGCCCTTTTGATCTCATCTTTCTCAAAAGGTGCCATCAGACCTTCATTCATTACCGCTGTCACTTTAGTCGGTATAGTATTCAAGACTTGGTCCATGTCTTGTTGGAAATATGACCTAGAGGCAATCATATTTTCTTGTATTCATGATTAATAAAGTGTTCCTTGAATATCCATGGATGACAACTTGTATTGATTAATGCTTATGTGAAGTATTTGTGAAACTCTTTATTTGTATGGATATTCTAAAGTGTTCCTAGTCAGAGTTTATGTGAGGACACACATGAATATTAGACTAGCACATGTATTGGTTGATTGACTATGTTTCACAAGTCATGGACATGGGGATGTCAAACTAATAATGTGGCCTCATGTGAGACATGAGATTGAACTGACCCAACACGAGATGATGACTTCTCATTACACAATATGTACGCTGTGTCCTAAGACCTGAGATCGTCGTATGTACTCAAGATGTGAACCGACTTACTTAGGAGCCATCAAACACTGCACCGTAACTGGGTAGTTATAAAGGCGGCTTTCGGGTCTGTCAAGAAGCATGCTGTGAGACATGGTCGCTCAAGACGGGATTTGCCCCTCTCTATAAGAGAGAGATATCTCTGGGCCCCTCTAGTGATTCGGATCAGGAAATGCATGGCCATGCTAGGGTTAAGAGTTAACCAAGGATTCCGAATCACTGGATCGAGAAAGAGTGGTCGGCTTCAAGCTAGACCAAATATCGTGAGGCAAAGGGAACAATATGTATATGATATTGTGGCGGCTCGTCTGATATGATCTTTACGTGCGCATAGGAATTGACATGTCTTGCTAGAGGCCACTATCTACTATTGGGCCGAGTAAGAGTACTCGGGCCATGTCTATTCGCATGTGAGCCATAGGGTCACACACTTAAGGGAAAGAAGCCTGATAAGGATGAGATCCGAATTAGACTGGGCTTTGGTGCACTAATGGGCCATTTATGCCCAAAAGGGGCACCCAAGGTGGGGCCCAAGGCAGCCCACCTAAGGGGCTATATAAACAGAGGAAGAGGCGCCTAAAAACCCTAACCCTGGCCGCCCCTCCTGTGCGCCAAGCCTTCGCGGACCTAGCAGTCCGGATCGTGACGCTTCTTCCCGTACGTGTGGATACCTTGGAGGTGCCGCATCTGCTGCACAAGAATGAGCCGCACGTGAGGAGGTTCACGCAATTGCACTGCCGGCTTCCATCTGCACTACACCGACGCGCTACAGAAGTTCCACAACCACGCGTCTAGTGGTAATCCTGTGATCTATAACTGCAGTAATCCTGTTTTATGTGGTAGAAAATTTTTGTTTTTGCTACCCCATATTCCTACAGCGGTATCAAGAGCCAGTGCTGTCTCGTTATATATTCGGATATGTGCATATGGAGATATGTGTAGTTTCAGATCGATCTATGACCTAGTTTCGTAAACTAGCTGCGAAGGTTGTGCAACGACATACTCCTACCAGTCGGTTTTCCGCCATCGGAGTTAAGTGATGCACATAAACCCGGTAGCTGCGGTTGGAGATCAATGTGATTGGTCGAATCGAAACTTAGGGCATAAGCCAGATGCATGAGATGCATAGGGCAGTAGATTGGATCTACTGCGAATTCCGTTTTATTGCAAAAGCGTGTTTTACAGTAAAACAGTCATAACTTTTGCATACGAACTCGGATTTAGGCGAATTTTATATCGATTTGTATCGACAGAAAAAGTTAGACTTGGTTCAGAACATCATTGCTGTTTTTACGAAATTTAGATTTGCGAAATTCGGCGTTTTAAGTTCGGACGTCGGAATCGCATAACTCTGTTTTGCAGGTTTTGTGATCGGTATGGCCTCTATGTATATGTGATGCATGTGTGTAATTGTTTCATGACCTGCGTGTCGTGATTATGACAATTCGGCCGGAGCCATATGAATTGTTGCATTTGATGTAATGGCCTGCGTGCCAACCTGTGATGATCCAAGTCATGAATGTAATTTTATTTACTAGCTATTATGTGTAATAGCAAGTTCTAGTTCTTGGAGTTTTCATCATATGAAAGATGGTGCACATGTACATGGAGATGGAGATCAACATGGTAAACAAGTTCCATGAAGATGATGATCTACATGGCGAACAAGTTCTATGGAGATGGAGATCACCAGAAGAACAAGGGCCATACTGATTCACAATTATGTGCTTGCCGTTCTTGATGTTTTACTATTACGTGCATCATATTAGAAGTAGAACGATCCCTCACAAACTTCGAGCTATCATGCCCTACCAACTAAACCTTGCACTGTCACATGTCTTGTATGATTGGTGGTGGGTCTATGAAATTAGGGCGCCACTGGTTTTCCTTGACTAGACAGGCTGTATCAGATACATGCACGCATAAAGGGTTGGTTAGCTTGATAAGGTCATCTAAACGGTTAAGGACCTAGGGGCATAAAGGTTGGAAACGAGACATGGAGATGTCACCCAACAACATGAGTCATATGTGACATGATTAGCAAAGAGTTGCTTACCGATCTATCTAGTCTTCTAGTGGTGATGCTAAAGCTCACTAGTCGACTTGATAGTTGTGGGTCTTGAATCACTAAGAATCAATAGATGGATATTGATTTTAGTGGGAGTAAATTCTGTTAATTGCTTAATATCGTTCACTCCATCATGAATACGTTTGTCTTAGTATTTTGCATTATTATTTTGTTGTAGATCATGGTCTGCAATAACACCCAATCCTTTTCATTGCGTTCGGTCCTTGAGAAGGACAAACTGAATGGGACTAACTATGCGAATTGGATCCGCAACCTGAGAATTGTTCTCAGGGCAGAGAAAAAGGAAGATGTTCTAGATACCCCATTACAAGAAGAGCCTGCTGATGATGCACCTACTGAGGAAAAGACTGCTTACAGAAAGGCTTGTGACAACAACCTTGAAGTAAGCTGCCTTATGCTCGCTTGCATGGAACCTGACATACAGATACAGTTCGAGACAAACCATGAGGCACACGATATGATCGTGGCGCTTTAGGACATGTTTCAAACTCAGGCCAGGACTGAAAGGTTCAATGTGTCCAAGGCCTTTGTCGAGAGCAAGCTGGCAGAAGGCACTGCAGTGGGTCCGCATGTAATCAAGATGGTTGGTTACACACAGAGGTTGGAGAAGCTGGGCTTCCCACTTGGCCAAGAGTTGGCCACTGATTTTATTCTCGCCTCTTTACCGCCAAGCTATGGGAACTTCATCTCGAACTACCACATGCACGGGGCTGAGAAGGGCTTGAATGAGCTGTGCGGCATGCTCAAGACGGCAGAGAGTGACATCAAGAAAAGCACAAGTGGTGACCATGTGATGGCTGTCCAGAATAAGGCTACTTTCAAGAAGAAAGGTTCTTCTTGGAAGAAGAAGAAGAAGGGCAAGGCTAAGGTTGCGAACCCCAAGCCAAACCCTACACCCAAGGCTAAACCTGGACCAGCTGCAGACAAGGAGTGCTTTCATTGTCACCAGCTAGGACACTGGAAGAGGAACTGCAAGCTGTACCTAACCACACAGAAGAATCATTCTTCCACCTCGGATACGCTTGTTGTTCATATTACAGAAATATTTCTCGCTGACTCTTATGTTAATTCTTGGGTATTTGATACCGGATCGGTTGCTCATATATGCAATTCGATGCAGGGAATGACAAAGAGTAGAAGCGTTGAAAGAGGAGAAGTTAACTTCCGCGTCGGCAATAATGCAAGAGTTGCTGCTGTGGCCGTCGGGACGATGCAACTTCACCTACCATCAGGATTTGTCTTGGAGCTTAGTAATTATTATTTTATTCATAGTTTGAGTCGAAACATTCTGTCTCCTTCATGTTTGATGAAGGATGGTTATTCTTTTGCGAGTGAAAACAATGGTTGTGCTATCTCTAAGAATAATATGTTTGTGGCTTTTGCGTCCATTGTGAATGGGTTATTTGTTTTAAATCTTGATGATTCACCTATCTGTAATATTAATGCTAAAAGGCCTCGGCTTTCTGATTTGAATCCTACCTACATGTGGCATTGTCGTCTCGGTCATTTAAGCGAGAAACGCATGAAGAAGCTCCATTCGGATGGAATTCTAACTTCGTTTGATTTTGAGTCATACGAGACATGCGAAACTTGTTTGCTAGGTAAGATGACCAAGACGCCATTCACAGGTTTTCCAGAGAGAGCATCGGACTTACTGGAACTCATACATACTGATGTATGTGGACCAATGAGCTCGATTGCTAGAGATGGATTCCAATACTTCATAACTTTCACTGATGACTTGAGTAGATATAGCTATGTTTACTTGATGAAGCATAAGTCTGAAACTTTTGAAAAGTTCAAAGAATTTCAGAGTGAAGTTGAAAATCAGTGTGGCAAGAAAATTAAAGCTTTACGATCTGATCATGGAGGTGAATATCTAAGCCACGAGTTTAGCAATCATCTAAAGAGTTGCGGAATTATTCCACAGCTTACGCCGCCTGGAACACCTCAGAGAAATGGTGTGTCTGAGCGACGTAATCGAACTCTGTTGGACATGGTTCGATCAATGATGAGCCAGTCGGACCTACCGTTATTGTTTTGGGGTTACGCTCTAGAAACAGCAGCTATCACATTAAATAGGGTGTCATCAAAATCCTTAGATAAGACACCATATGAGATATGGACTGGCAAGACTCCCAGTTTGTCTTTTATAAAGATTTGGGGTTGTGAAGCATATGTCAAACGACTCCAGTCTGACAAGATTGCACCCAAATCGGATAAGTGTATATTCATGGGATACCCAAAGGAGACCTTAGGGTATTACTTCTACAATCAATCTGAGGATCCGTTTTCCTAGAGAAAGAGTTTCTCAAAGGAGAGAAAAGTGGAAGAACGGTGCAACTCGAAGAAGTTCGAGATGAGCCAATAGGACAAGACTCTACAAGTGACGCTAATGTAGCAGAACAAGTTGAGATGCCTATAGCAACAAAAGCACCTCCGCAACCACGAAGGTCAGCAAGGCTCCGCGCAGCGCGAGAATTATTATTGTTAGACAATGATGAGCCTGCAACATATGCAGAGGTGATGGCAGACCCTGACTCTGAGAAATGGCAAGATGCCATGAAATCCGAAATAGAATCCATGAAGGAAAATCAAGTTTGGAACTTGATAGACC
Organism: Panicum virgatum; assembly: GCF_016808335.1. Lineage (NCBI taxonomy): Eukaryota > Viridiplantae > Streptophyta > Magnoliopsida > Poales > Poaceae > Panicum > Panicum virgatum. The sequence continues at coordinate 36,795,489 of NC_053142.1, read as the reverse complement.
CGCCTAATGGTGTGAGAACCATCGAGTGCAAATGGATCTATAACAAGAAGAAAGATATAGATGAAAATGTTCACATCTATAAAGCTTGACTTGTCGCAAAAGGTTTTCGACAAGTTCAAGGAGTTGACTACGACGAGACTTTCTCGCCCGTGGCGATGCTTAAATCTGTTCGGATTATTCTAGCTATTGCTGTATATTTCGATTATGAAATATGGCAGATGGATGTCAAAACAGCTTTCCTTAATGGAAATCTGACCGAGGACGTGTATATGATGCAGCCCGAGGGTTTTGTCGATCCGACCAATGCTGTAAAGATATGCAAGCTTTAAAAAACCATTTATGGATTAAAGCAAGCATCTCGGAGTTGGAATATTCGTTTTGATGAAGTAGTCAAAGGGTTTGGCTTCATTAAAATGAAGAAGAAGCTTGTGTTTATAAGAATGAAAGTGGGAGCTATGTTGCATTTCTAATCTTGTATGTAGATGACATACTGCTGATTGGAAATAATATTCCTATGCTTGAGTCCGTAAAGACTTCATTGAAAAATAGTTTTTCGATGAAGGATTTAGGAGAAGCAGCATACATACTGGGCATCAAGATCTATAGAGATAGATCAAGGAGGCTTATAGGATTAAGTCAGGATACTTATATTGACAAAGTGCTGAAATGGTTCAACATGGAAGAGGCGAAGAAAGGGTTCTTGCCTATGTCACATGGCATACATCTTAGCAAGAGTCAGTGTCCAACGACAACTGATGAGTGGGATCGCATGAGCAAAGTTCCATATGCTTCGGCAATTGGATCTATTATGTATGCAATGATAAGTACTCGTCCAGATATTTTTTATGCTCTAAGCATTACAAGCAGATACCAGTCTGATCCGGGTGAGAGTCACTAGACAGCTGTGAAGAACATTCTTAAGTAGTTAAGAAGAACTAAGAATGTGTTTTTGGTCTATGGAGGTGAGGAAGAGCTCGTTGTAACGGGTTATACCGACGAGCTTCGAAACTGACAAAGATGATTCAAAGTCCCAATCAGGTTATGTGTTCACAAAAAATGGTGGTGCTGTTAGCTGGAAGAGTTCCAAGCAGGAGACGGTGGAAGCTGCGAAGGAAGGTGTTTGGATAAGGAAGTTCCATATTGAGCTTGGTGTGTTCCCTAATGCCTCTAGCCCGCTGGATCTCTACTGTGACAACAGTGGAGCCATTGCGCAAGCCAAGGAGCCAAGGAATCACCAGAAGAGTAAACATGTTATGCGGTGATTTCATCTCATTCGAGAGTTCATCGATCGGGGTGAGATCAAGATATGCAAAATACACACGGACCTGAACATTTCAGATCCGTTGACAAAACCCCTTCCACAGCCCAAGCATGAGAGTCACACAAGAGCAATGGGTATTAGATACATTCTGGATTGACTTTAGTGCAAGTGGGAGACTGTTGGAAATATGACCTAGAGGCAATCATATTTTCTTGTATTCATGATTAATAAAGTGTTCCTTGAATATCCATGGATGACAACTTGTATTGATTAATGTTTATGTGAAGTATTTGTGAAACTCTTTATTTGTATGGATATTCTAAAGTGTTCCTAGTCAGAGTTTATGTGAGGACACACATGAATATTAGACTAGCACATGTATTGGTTGATTGACTATGTTTCACAAGTCATGGACATAGGGATGTCAAACTAATAATGTGGCCTCATGTGAGACATGAGATTGAACTGACCCAACACGAGATGATGACTTCTCATTACACAATATGTACGCTGTGTCCTAAGACCTGAGATCGTCGTATGTACTCAAGATGTGAACCGACTTACTTAGGAGCCATCAAACACTGCACCGTAACTGGGTAGTTATAAAGGCGGCTTTCGGGTATGTCAAGAAGCATGCTGTGAGACATGGTCGGTCAAGACGGGATTTGCCCCTCTCTACAAGAGAGAGATATCTCTAGGCCCCTCGAGTGATTCAGATCAGGAAATACATGGCCATGCTAGGGTTAAGAGTTAACCAAGAATTCCGAATCACTGTATCGAGAAAGAGTGGTAGGCTTCAAGCTAGACCAAATATCGTGAGGCAAAGGAAACAACATGTATATGATATTGTGGCGGCTCGTCTGATATGATCTTTACGTACGCATAGGAATTGACATGTCTTGCTAGAGGCCACTGTCTACTATTGGGCCGAGTAAGAGTACTCGGGCCATGTCTATTCGCATTATTGGGCCGAGTAAGAGTTCTCGGGCCATGTCTATTCGCATGTGAGCCCATAGGGTCACACACTTAAGGGAAAGAAGCCTGATAAGGATAAGATCCGAATTAGACTGGGTTTAGGTGCACTAATGGGCCATTTAGGCCCAAAAGGGGGTACCCAAGGTGGGGCCAAGGCAGCCCACCTAAGGGGCTATATAAACAGAGGAGGGGCGCCTAAAAACCCTAACCCCGGCTGCCGCTACAGTACCTTGAACAGTACTTCGGCGCTACGGTACCGTGCTACAGTAGCCGCGGGTGAATAGTGCCCCCCTCCTGTGCGCCAAGCCCGAGGTCGCCTTCGCGGACCTAGCAGTCCGGATCGTGACGCTTCTTCCCGTACGTGTGGATACCTTGGAGGTGCCGCATCTGCTGCACAAGAACGAGCCGCACGTGAGGAGGTTTACGCAACTGCACTGCCGGCTTCCATCTGCACTACACCGACGCACTACAGAAGTTCCGCAACTGCGCGTCTAGTGGTAATCCCATGATCTATAACTACAGTAATCCTGGTTTATGTGGTAGAAATTTTTTGTTTTTGCTACCCCATATTCCTACATGTCTGTCGTGCCCTCCGTTGTGTACAGCGTCCGAAAAAAATCTGTCGCCATGGCTCCCATCTCCTCCTCATTCACCGTAACCGTGCCATCAGGCTTTTTAAGTTTGGAGCTGCGATTCCTTCTGCGACATTGGCTTGCTCGCAGGTGAAAGAAACGAGTGTTCCTATCTCCTTCCGTTAGCCACATAATTCTGGAACGTTGCTTCCACATGATCTCCTCTTGATGGTTCAGTTCCATAATTCTCTCTACCACCTTGATCTCCGCATGAGAAGGGCCCCCTATGCGATCAGCATCCGATCTGAGGCGTTTCAGCTCGTCATTCAGCATCTTTAGCTCCTTTCGGACATGGCCGAAAGTATGTACTCCCCACTCACTCAGGCAGCCAGCAACATTTGCCAATTTGTTGTGCAACTCCTGGGGTGTATGCGTTGTCCCTGCTCCCTGCTAGGTCTGTGCTAACATGTTAACAAAATCATCATGGGACTCCCATATCATCTCGTACCTGAACAGCTTCTTTTTATTTCTTCTCTTCCCCCGGCCCGCAGGAACCCAGCGAAGCAGAATTGGATCATGATCCGATGCCGCTGCAGTGAGATGAGTGAGTTGTGCCAACGGAAACCGCGAACACCAGTCGGAGGTGGCCAGCGCACGATCAAGTCGCACACGGCAAAATGAGCCACCTGAAACTTTCTTTTCAAAAGTCCAGTCTCTACCCTCATAACCGAGGTCATACAGTCCACAGACATCAACCATCTCCCAAAATCCTGCAATCTGTGCAAGGCTTCGCTCCTGCACCCCTTTATGCTCTTCCCTAATCAGAACTTCATTGAAGTCCCCCATACACACCCAAGGTAGATGCAATGAGGCCTTGATGAACTTTAGCATGTCCCAGGTCTTGTGTCGCTCAGCCACCTGAGCCTCACCATAAACACACGTTAACCTCCACAGTTCCCTCCCATACTCGGTAACAATCACATCAATATGGTACTGCGAGTATGGTAAAAGTTCCACTCTAGTATTGTTATTTCAAAAGATACCTAGGCCGCCATTGCGACTTGAACTACTAACAGCAAAGGAATTATCATAGTCTAGAGTACTTTTCAACGACTCGACACGAGCTTTATGAACCTGAATTTCTAGCACACAAAGCACAGTCGGGGCAACCTGCTTCGCCAAATCGCTAAGCTCCTTCACTGTCGCAGCGTTGCCCAAGCCGCGACAGTTCCAACTTAAGCAACTCATTGCACTGAGCGGCGCTCCGAGCTGGAGTCCGCCAAAGCCTGAGTTTTCTCCTCTTCGATACCCCTCTTCTATTTCTTCTTGATGTCCCTCAGCGAGACATACATTGGTTGTGGTGGAGGGACCTTTTCCTTCCCCTCCAGAATCAGCTGCCCCTCACGCTCAGTGAGTTGCAGCTTCCTCAGAAGATCATCAAGGTCTCCCTCAGCCGCTGCTGACTTCTTGCTCGCCGCCGCTGCCGCTGCCGCTATCTTCCTAACCTTAGATCAGAAAAGTCACGAGCCAGGCTGCACTCCGCCAAGGCCGGGTAACCGGGCAAAGCCGATCCCTTGGTCAGCCCGAGCGGAGCCACAGACCAGGCAGAGCGCGACGAGACCTTCAGGCCAGTTCCAAAACCTCCGGGTCTGAGTCGGTCTTTTGATTATGCTGTTCCGCAATGGCCCGTTCATTATTTTCAGGGCCGAGCTGATTCAACCGGGTTCCGGCCCACGCGGCCCACGTGACGTTCCCCCTCGCCTCGGCCGGATCGAATCCTGCCGCTCCTTCCTAATCTGACGGCTGCCGTGCCCTTCGGGATGGACGGTAAATGAAATACCGTTCACCCACCCGGTCGGGAAGGAAACGAGGCACCGTCCACAGCCGTCCGCTCACCAGGATTCCTCCAACTGTGAGGCTCAAGCGGCTCCGGCTGGCATCGCCGCGCGACGCGCCGTCCGCAGCATGCATGCCGATTGCCGACGATGGCCTCGCCGGCACCTCTGCATGCACACGGACACCGCCGATGGAGATGGTGGCGCGAGCTGCGGAGCCGGGTCCGTCCGCGGGGTAGGCGCGCCGCGCGCGGCGCGGCCATGCCCCTTGGCTTGCTGGTTGCAGCCCTTCCGCGCACGCCGGTGCAGCGGCGCCGCGCGTCCGCCGCGTCGCCGTGCCCGCGGCACCCGGCTGGGCGTCCGCGCGCTCTGAGCCAACCACTGCCGGTAGCCGTGGCGGTGCCTTCCTGCGGCAACTGAACAGCCTCGCCTCCCTCGCGCAACTGAACAGCCTCGCCTCCCTCGCTAGCGCTGTCTCCCACGGAACGGATGGAAACCGTGGAGCGTGGCGGTGTGGCCGCCGTCATCCCTGTGGCACGGCGTGGCAACGACATCACGTCCTCTCATCACTGGCTCCGTCTCGTTCCACAGGACACCGCCGCGAACTCAAGCTCAGACTATTGGGCTACTACACTGTTAAGAGGATGTTTTTTTTTTGAGAATATTAAGAGAGAGAGAGGATGTTAAGAGAATGTTAAGAGGATGTATTGAATCTATAGACTACGTACATTTTATCTTTATCTTTCTCGTTCTGTCTCTTATCTTTTGGGAGCGATATGAGGCCATGCATGAAGCAGGTAGTTGTTCCATCGCTCGCATTCAGGATCCAGACATGTGGAGGAGGAAGAACATTCAGTCAACTTTAAAATCCCTCATCAAGTGGGAGATGAGCACGACACAGCAGGCAGCATATGCCTGACCATCGCAGCTCTCCTGTCCATACTCCTATCAGCAGAAGACCATCAGCGATCAGAACAGAATCAAAACGCAGCAAAAAAAAATGAAGCCAAAAGACAAGGAGCAGTTGCCGTCAAGTACGCACGGCACCACAAGGATTCAGCGGTGTTTCAACTTTCAAGTGGAACAGGAGCACAGTGCCGTCAAGATGAAGCAGCACGACTTGCCGCTTTATACTGAACCTGTCTTCTTCCTCTGATTACCTGCACATGTGTACGGACTGCAACAAGCTCGTCTGAATTCAGCAATCCGCACTTGCGGAGCTGGGCTCTCTTCACGCACACAGGGTCCCCGTATCTGGACAGACAGAACGTCCGAGAAATTACTCTGCCTCATTAGTAAGGTTGCATTTGTCTTGGCTCTTTGAATTTGCGTTCAAGTAACATTTTTCCCTTTTGAAGCAGACTCTTCATCTTCAACCACAGAACTCTGAAAAAGTCCTTAAAACAGCAATGCCGGTAAAGAATTTGGGACACATGCATGATGTCCCGTACCACCGAACTGATGCAAAGCTCCATAAGATGTTCCAAACCATCTCTGCCTTGTCACTGAAGCGATGATAGCCTACTAATACAAGATCGAGCATGTGCAGAGCACGTCATGACATCACAAGGCTGAGATGTAGGATCACAGCTCAGGCCGGAATATACACAGATGCTGGAAAGAAAATGAAGGCATAAAAAGATATCCAACACGTTTTTTTTTGTACAAAAGATCCAATTCAAGGTTTCCATTCCACCAGGATCAATCAAATAAACAACTCGAGACAAAAAAGCTGATCGAATTCAGTAGGCACGAATAACAGTTAGTATTGACAGGTATTGTTATGACACACGGAAGATTGAAAAAAGGGAAATGGGAAATATCCTACAGCATATAGAGGTGACAATCTATAACTTAATGTGGACTTATCTCCATTCTCTTCAATCTTCTGGACCAACCAAAAATGAAGGAACACAAAATTACTTATTTTGCGCATCCTATTCAAAACAAAAAAGGGACTCGGAACCACAAGTTTCCCAAACAATTACCAGAAGCCTGGACTCCCAATTTACCATCTCTGCCTCATCACTGGCCTAGAAGAAAAATGATTAAGAGCTGAATGAGAACCAATGGTAGCATGCATAATTTAAATGCCTGAGAACAGAGACGAGTAAATTGCATCTAAATAGCACGGCCATAATATGTGGAGACCTACAGTATACAGTAAAGAGAGGTAGTCATACAGGAACTAGTACACTCAAACTGGACTCCAGGCCGCAGAATCAGAAGGATTATTATGCCTATCATGGTTAACAGACTAATTGCATACCTAGCACACTTTAAAGTTCACCTTTGTACATTAATCATGTAACAGAATCAGAAGGATAACCTATCATGGTTAAAAGAATGGGAAGTAAAATAAGACGACAGGAGTTTTTCAAAAAAAAATAGACGACAGGCACGCAAAACTATAACATGCTGAACCACCAAAGCACAAGTATTCAAACTTACCCATGCTACTTTCTTTAAAAAAACAAATCTGAACAAAAATATCATGGTTCATGAAAGCACGCAAAATCAAGTTTAGGAAGCACAATGCACAGACCTATCTGAACTTCAGCTTCCACCAAAAGAGCCCCTTTCTCTGCTTCCTTGAAATCTCCATCTTTCTTCCAGGCTTGAGTGTGGTTCCATACCACCACGAGCGGTCTGTCCACAACTGTAGCTTCTGGCTCCTCTGCTAAACTGGTTGGTGGAAGTGTTGTAACCCTAGCTGCACCAGAACATGGTCTTTGCCCAAATCGAATCTTGTCATCCAACTCCCTTGTAAGCTGCTCAAGTTTACTTTCCAACTGAGATATCTTCTCAGACAATTTTTTTGCATCTACCGAGGCTTGGTCAGAACCATCACTTATCTTTTCCTCAATTCCTCTGAGATCCACCATCATAAGGTTGATTTCTTCTTTCAAGTTTCTTTCTTCATCTGACTCTGGCCTGAAAAGTAAGATGCACAAATATTCAAATAAGAGGAATACAGCCCAACAAAACTAAATGGAAATATTTTCAGAGAAAAGAATCAGCACAAGTATGCGTTCCATGTGATGAAGAACCAATGTAGTTAATTCTTCACATGAATTCAGGGTGGATTGAAGCTGCAACTGAACTGGATGATTAAAATTTTTATTTTCCAGAAGAAAGTTGGAATTTTACTAGTCATGTTGAGAAACAGTTAACCATACAGGAAAGGTGGAATAAAAGAGAACATGTTTACCCTTGCATCATTTAATTACCCCAAAGCTAGGTGTGTTGATGTGGTTCTATTCTCAGCAGTTTAGACATCAAAACTTCACAACCAAAGAGAAGAAAAACCCATAGGAAACCAAAAGTATGTTATCAGAGTTCAAGAAGACACAGCTCACCATCATTTGGTATCTCAATAATACATTATACAATACAATATCAAAGCAGAAAATGCAGAAGTTTGTGTTCTTTTCAAAACACAATAACAGGGACGAAAATGGATTCTTATAGAAATTACAGAATAAAGGTCTGCTCAAAAGTAACAAAATATCAGCAGCCAACACAAACACTTTAGTGTTCGCTTAGATGCCTCAAATCTCGAGTATCCACATGGAATGGGCAGGGGTTTGGCCGTTTGGGCAATATAAACAGGGCATAATGGAACAAAAGCTCCAACTCATAAAAGCAAAAGGTCAATATTTGGTCAATCTAAACAGGGCCTGATGGAGAAAGAAAAGCCCAGACTTATAACTGCAGAAGTTCAATTGCGCAAACAGGCAACGCGTGAAATTACAACCGCAGAAGTAGAGCTGTACAGCCACATACATCATGGATGTAGAGGCAACATAGAGCTTATGTTTATTCCATCGTCTAAAAAGCAAAAAAAAAAAGATTTGTTCCTATTTAATGTCAACAAAATTATACAAAGGCATGAAGACAAGTGTAGGCTGCGTAGGCACGTCAAGTGTGGGGCAGAAGTTTCGAGGAGATTGTGTCTGTATGTCATAAGCACCAGAGTTCTATAACAAATGGAGGACTTAGTTGTGCTTGGAACATACTAAGTAACGGTCAGTTTTAGCAAAGCGGACTTGTCAAATACCATAGGTGAAAGATGCATCATGGGCAAGTGCTTCCAATACAACAAAGGTAAATGCCAGTTTTAGCAAAGTGTCCTTCCCAAATGGCCTTGCCAAATACCACAGGAAATAACATATGCTGTACGCAAGTGACTCATTACAAAATTGAGGTTTCAAGTGAGGTTGCAGCTTTATAACTTATGTTAGTACTCAGCAATGCATTGATTCAAGCATTAGAAATGTAATGCATAATTGAGCGACAATTCCACAGACATCATACCTATTTACAGCACGATGCTCCAGCTCAAGGTCAATCTTCCTCCAATCCTTCCCTTTCTCCTGCAAAACAACTTCCCTTGGCTTGGCATCACCGAACGGGTTAACCTTTGGCCGTGCCCCGGGCGCTCCCTCACTCCCAACTGCTGAAACCTGCGATCCAGGGCTCCCAGGGCGGGAGGAATCAGCACCATTTTCCTTGCTGGAGTTCGAGCTGGTAGGATGGCTGGTCTTCTGCTCAATCCCACTCTCCAATTTCCTCCAATCCACTCCCTTCTCTGTCAGCACATCCTCCCGGGGCCTTGCAGCACCAAATGGGCTTGGCCGGTTGCGTGCCACCTCGGCAGGTGGCGTAGAAGTGGCTGCAGGATCACGTTTCGGAGGATCGAGAATGATACGCCGCCTCTCCCCCGCTCCCTCGCCGTTGTGTGGCGTAAGGGTGGCTCCACGGACCCAACGGTCGGAATCAGAGGAAGCTGATGAGTCGCGGAAGCCCAGCGAGTCGCGGAATCCCGACGAGCTGCGGAATCCGCCCCCGCCACCACCGGAACCGAGGCTGGGGTAGCGCGACGGGAGCGGCTTCTTGTCGCGCGACCAGTCGTCAATGTCATCCGCGCGGCCCATCGGGGACGGCCCGCCGAACCTGTCGCGGCGGCCAGAGTCGGTGGCAGACGGGGTGAACTTCTTAGTGGCCCCCCAGTCGTCGACCTCGTCGGCGCGGGAGGGTATGTCGAGATCCGAGCTCCTGCCCGACCCGCGGCGGCCCTCGTCGTCGAACCCGCGGCGCTCGCCTCCCCCGAGGCCGCCGCCGTAGGAGCGGAAGCCGCGGGAGTTTTCGAGCTCCTCGGCGGAGCGCTCCCGGGGCGCCTTGGGCAGCATCATCATCTCGTCCGGGGTGAGGCCCCTGGGCTCCGCGGGCGCGGCCGCGAGCGCGCCGTAGGTGGTGAACTCGGAGAGCGACAGGGTGGTGCGCTTGTTCTTCTTCTTGGGCTTGGCGGCGGCCGCCTCCGCGAGGCTGGGGAAGCTGGCGGCGCCGCCGGCGGGCTCGGGCGCCGGCAGGCCCGCGGCGCGCCCGTGCTCCTCCTCCTCCTCGGCGCGCTCGGCGTCCAGCGCCCACGCGCCGACGCCGCCCCAGACCTTGGCCATGGCTGCTGCTGCCGCCGTTGCGAGAGAAGATGCGAAGGCGGAGGCGGAGAGGCGGAAGACCGAGATAGGGTTTTGCGGGACGCGGGTCGCGGGTCGCCACTTTTATATGAGGGGGCCTGCGCGGGCCGGCCCACCGTGCCTGGCCAGGACCGACTTAATCGTGCACGACACGACTACGGCCATGCCTGGGCTGGGCCAAATACCCGGCTCTTCTTGACCTTTCTTTCCTGCTACGAGTAAAAAGGGCGTTAGAGGGCGATTCAGAATCCGGCGTCGATTCCGTCGCCTCCGGTGGCCGCTTCGGCCCCGGAGATGGACGGGGGACGGGGGATCGATGGCCGTTGTATGCACCCTCTCCTATTAGCTTCGTTTTGTGTAGATTAAGGTTGGATGTCCCAAGCTTCTCTAGCGTGGTGGATGTTGAGGATGGATGGAATTTGAAGGTAATCGATGGCCGCGTGGTGGATGTTGAGGACAACATCTTCTACGGAAAGTTCGTCCCTGGTGATATTTTTCTTGGAGTTTCTTCTGCATCGATGTTTGAACTTTTTGTGTTTTTCATTGTGTCGATGAATATGCTCATGCTGCCAATGGGAGAAAATTGCAGATTTGAGACTCCAAATATCGCGCTTCGCATATTTACCATCGACTTCGCAAATTTGAGACTCCAAACATGTGCTTCTTGCATCTACTAACATTGAGTGTATTTCTCCTCTTTTCTAATTTTTTTTCATGTATTCCAAAGGGTGAAATGACCCTTGTATCCTTGTTCTCCCGTTGGACGCATCGCTTACCTTTGCCAGTTCGCCGGCCGCTGCCTTCAGCATTCCTGCGCCGGTCGTTGCCCAACGCAGGCCTCCTCCCCGCCCTAACCACACTTGCCATGGCCGAGGGGTGGCGGTGCCGCTGCTGCGTCCGGCATGCCCACGCCCGGCGGGGCCCTGGCCGCGCCCAGCCTGCCCGTGCCCGGCGGCGCCATGGCTGATGGGGAGCGGCGGCGCCATGGCCGGCGCCCGGCGGCAAGGGCGGGCTGGGGACCGGCGTCGTCATGGCTGCGCCCGGCCTGCCCGCGCTCGGCGGCGCCATGGCTGTGCTCGACCGGCGGGAAGGGCGGGGCGGTGGTACAAAGGTCGAGCGAGCTGGGACGATGCGTCCAGTGAGACGAATGAGGAGATGATGGTACAAGGGTTATTTCACCCTTCGGAAATTTTAAAAAAAAAACTTAAAAAAGAGGATAAATACACTCAATGGCAGTAGATGCAAGAAGCACATGTTTGGAGTCCCAAATTTGCAAAGTCGATGTTTGTAATGGTAAATATGCGAAGCGCGATGTTTGAAGTCCCAAATCTGCAAATTTCTCTACCAATGGTGATGCCAATCTCGGAGCCCATGACAAAACTGCTGATGTTTGGTAGAAGTTTTGTTGGAATACTGGTGATGAATTCACTGGAGCTTTTGTCCCTCCAAGGCGGCTATGGTGGTTGTAGTATTTAGGCTATCCGCACTCGTCGTACTCTAAATTCCCTCTCTAAAAAGAATATTCTTGCTTGTTCATCAAATTTCTCTTCTCTATATCCAGTTTCGCTGCACCCATTCATTCTCTATATCTCTACTCTATACCAACTACCAACCGTGGGTCCCACGTATCAGATTTTTTCATCCCCTCCTCCCATTCTCTTTCTCTCCTCCTCCCCGCCGCCCTCTGCATCTCCTCTTCCGCGCTCGGGCTTGCCGCCGCACCGGGGCGGGGCGGCGGGGCAGGGTGCACGCAGCGGCGGCAAGGCAGCGAGGCGGGGCGCGCGCAGTAGGCTCGGCTCCAGGGCGCCTAGCAGGGGGGCCTCTCCGGCGGCCTAGAGCTCCAGCTCCCTCGATTCGACGCGGCAACGGGATCTCCGGCCGGCGGTAGAGCTCGGCATGGCCCTCCCATGCTCCTCCCTCACGGCGGCGCTAGGGGACGAGCGGGCCGCGGCGGCTCATCCCTCTCCGAGAGGCGCCTCCTCCTCCGGGCGGCCATGGGCGGCGCGGCCTCTCTCCCCCCTCATCACCGGCGGCGGCTCCCTGGCGCGGGGCGGGCGGAGCTCGGCCGCGGCCCCCTGCGGCGCTGCGGACAGAGCTCCGCGCGGCCCCCCGCTGGCCGCCGCGTCGCCGGCGCCGGCGCCGGCCCTCCCTCCTCCTGTGCCTCCCACCGACCCATCGTGGCGGCGGCGAGCTCGAGCAGGGGCGGCGGAGGTGGAGGCCCGCGGCAAGCGGCCTACGCGTGGCCCGGCGTGGCCCCGCCCCCGGCGGCGCGAACCGAGCACGGGGCGGCGGGCACGCGCCACGACAGGGTGGCCGGTGCGAGCCACTACTCCGCGGCGTGCGGCCCCTGCTCCGCGGCGGGACGGCCGCGGCGGGGGAGCACGCGCGCCGTGGGCAGCACGCGCGGCGGGTGGTGGTGGTCGCCGGCGGCTCCCTTACTCGCGGCCCTGCTCCGCCGCACCCTCCGCCGTTCGCCCATGGAGCTCGCCATGGTGGGCCTCCACGAGCTCGGCGTGGCCCTGTTCCCTCCGCCGCGCGAGCTCAGCCGCGCGCCATGGCCCTGCCCCTGCGCCTCGAGCTCGCCGCCGCCGCATCTCCCTCCGCTCCGGCAGCTCCTCATCCTTCCTTGACCGCCCGGCCTCCCTCCCTCTGGCCTCCTTCCACCGCAGCGGACCAACGGCGTGCGGTGGCGGCCGCGAGCAGGGGCGAGCTCCGGCAGCCCTCCTGTGGCGGCGGCGGTTGGGGACGACTGCGGGAAGGACGAGGGGCCCCGCGCGTGTCAGTTTCCAGAGTCATCCGTACCGCGCTGGATGTGCCGCGTGGGAGTTCAAACTCCACTTTCCAGAGCCGCTTAGCGCGCCCCGCAGCAGGGAAAAACGCAAAAGCGTACTACAAACGGGGTAGCACGCGTTTTACAGAGCCCACTGCGGGCAGCCTTAGCTTCTTTGTGAGGTTAGTAGTCCACTTGCTCCTGGTTGGGAGCTGGTGTTCTTGGATCCTTTTTATGGGATTGCTGTTTAGTGGTCGGAGACCGCTGGAGATGTGTCTAGCGTCTGTTTCCGATATTAATGGGGATTGCTCAGAGCGTTCAATGATCCAACAATGCATTGCGCTAATGAAGGACTAGAAATTTGAAGTCTTTTCGTCGAATCGGAAGTCTGCTGGAAGTGTCGTGCAGGAGCTTCTTCATGGCGGGAGATGGAGAACCAGGATGCAGTAGGAGAAAAATTCTTGTATAGCCTTAGAAAAAAATGACACTTCCTTCTATGGCTCTGAAAAGTTCAGCCTCCCATTCTTGACTATTTCTTCATTTTACATCTCTTCTATGACCTTGCCGTCACACACATTAGCCTATTCCGCTAGGATTCCTAGTGAAACAAGAGAAATTGAATATTGTGGACCAAAATACCCTTGGAAGGCTCATCCACATGCCCCCCCAACCCTATCAGCGCCTCCAGCTCGAGTTCCTCGACTTTTTTTTTTACATATTTACCATTATATCGGATGGCACTAGCTTATTTAGCACTCTTAAAATGACTGTTATATATTTAGCACTCCTGTAGCTGCAGCTCCTATATTTTTACCACTTTGGCTAATGTGGCACGCCACGACGATCTGACACGGTGGCACTGAGTCAGCAAGCTCATGTGAAATGTCCTCGCTGCCTCGCTGCCCCTGATCTCCTCCTCTCTTCTCCATGTCCGACAGCTGGGTCCCGCAGCTTCTCTCACTGCCAGGTGGGCCCCACTCGTATGATTTGTCTTCCACCTCCAGAGCTGGCCGGCGTACGGGCGCGCGCTGCTGGAGACGAGGCCGCGGCCGCGGCCACGGGACCACGCGACGGGGCGGTCGCTGAACTTGAGAGGTGAACGAGGTGCGCGGCCGGAGCGGCGCCGAGATGAAGCGCACGCTCACATGGTGGGAGCTCATCTGGTTCGGCATCGGCGCCATCATGGGCATAGGCATCTTCGTGCTCACGGGGCAGGAGGCCAGCGACGCCGCCAGCCCCGCCGTCGTCGTCTCCTACGCCGTCTCCGACTCTCCGCCATGCGTGGCCGCCGTTGAGAAGAGGATCTATGGTCCCTATTTCTATTGGCTGCTGTGGATCCACACTCCATCGATTCCTTCGATTCCAGCTCCTCCGCCGGAATAATTGTTGATGTGATGGCCTCCCCCTTCCAGTCGCTATACTGCCAGCGGCGTTGAGGAGCACCACCCGGCGGTACTGCCGCTTGTCGCGGCGCGCGGATGAACTCCAAATCTCTGCTTCCTGCTGCTGCCGCCACCATCACCGCTCTACCTGCTCTCCCAGTCCCTCCTGTCCTACGATCTATCCCCGGCCAATCGTGGATGGGATTGGCTGGCCGACTAAAGGGGAACAAGGCTTAAGCGAAGCTAATTGGGACTTGACCTTGGGAGACTCAATTAAATCGATCTCCGTGTCTGCTCACGTGCCTACAAATGAGACTGTCGGTACCCTGCAACAGGGATACCCACTCTTACTGCAGCAAAGCAGGACCCGCGTAGTTATCCGTAGCTGCGCGGGAGAGACGGAGTAGCCAGGCCCCACAGGCCAGGCTTTTCCCTCACCAGGCCAACGGCCCCGGACCGTTCCCCGCCTGAGGATGGGTCCGGTGGCGCCACGTGTCTCCATGGAAGGGAAGCTCCAAGCTGACCGCCGAAGCCTCGGACCCCCAGAGGGGTCCGGGACCTCCTACGCCCGTCCGGACTCCCCTCACCGTGTAGGGGTCCGAAGCCGCCACGTGTCCCGGAGGCGTGGGATCGTGCGCGAGCCTTCCGGAGGAAGACTCGCCCACCTACCGCATTTAATGCGATAGACAAGGCGTGCTCTGCCGCCGTGGTACACAAGACAGCCTTTTGTCAGGCCCCGCTGCGCGCCGCGTATTACCAAGGAGCACAGTGCAGCCGCCTGAGCCGCGCCCGCGCAGAGCCCGCCTGTAGCATTAAACGGATACGACAGCACGGCACTTTTCCATCATGCCGCCTACGCCGCAAGCTACACCGCCCGCTTAAGCAATGTGACGGGCGGTGTCACTAGCTGCGACGGGCCTGACCTGACAAGACGACGCTAGGACATGATGGACGAAGGGCTCCGGGAGCAGGCGAGGGAATCCAAGAGAAAGATCTCCTTTGCCTGCGACGCCATAATGCATGAACAGTGCGTTAGGTTATACTACATCGTTGGACCCACCTGTCGGGGATCCAACGACTGTGTACGCGCCCCCTTGAGATATAAAAGGGAGGCGCTCGCTGTGCACAGGAAGATCCATACAGACTCAAGCTCTCGCACCTCCTCACGCTTGTGGGAAGGCAATACAACACACAGTGGATGTAGGGTATTACGCTCCGGCGGCCCGAACCACTCTAAATCCTGCTGTGTTTCTTGTGTTCTGAAGGGAGATCGATCTAAGACTAGCTACCCCCTGAGTACACACCCTCTGGGCTAGGGCGGGTGCCTTCCGCCACCCGGCCGTGGTTTGCAGCACCACGACATTTGGCGCGCCAGGTAGGGGAGCTAGCTCGTCGCATTTTCATCATCCGCTTTGTCCCCATGGTTCGTGTGGACGACGTGGAGATGACGGAGGGGGTGGCGTCCTCCACGCCACACGCCCCTCGCGTTACTGCTCCAGGGGCAACCGTGCCTGTGGAGCAGCCACCGTTGACGGCGGCGCGAGCCGCCCGCCGGCAAGAGTCAGGGCGCCCATCAAGGGCCCCCTCACAGACTGCGAGCGGCGGAGCTCTAGCCGCGGCTAGGGAGTTGCTTCGCAACCCTCCGGCTGAGGCAGCCTCGCCAGACGCCCTGAGGCAGTGGCGAGACGACGTCGACCGTCTCCTCCACCTGGCTCAGGCCTCCCCCAGTTCTGCAAAGACTGGGCAACGACCTCCGCCTGGCAACGCGGTGGTACCTTACCACCAGCGTCAGGGCGGTGCGTCGGCATCTGTGCGCTCCCCCACCGTGAGGGGTGCACGAACAGAAGACTTGCGGGCGGAGCTCAACCGCCGGCGCGCGGGGGAGGATGCCCGCATCGCTGTCGAGAGGGCGCGAGAGCGCCGTCTCAACATTGAGGGACGCAACCTCAATGTCGATCTGGACGCGGCGGCACCCAGGCCTCCGGTGAACGCCCGGATTCAGCCAGGGGCACCGGTGGCCGGGGTGGGCTGTGCTGCGCTTGCGGAGCACCTCCGCGCCGTGGCGTGGCCACCCAAGTTCCGCCCCCACTTGCCGGAAAAGTACGACGGTACTACTAACCCGTCGGAATTCCTGCAGGTGTACGTTACTGCCATCACAGCAGCTGGTGGCAACGGCGCCGTCATGGCAAGCTACTTTCATGTAGCCTTGTCCGGGCCAGCCCGGACCTGGCTCATGAACCTCACACCTGGGACGATCCAGTCCTGGGAAGAGCTCTGTGCAAGGTTCACAGCGAACTTCGCCAGCGCCTACCAGCAGCATGGTGTGGAGGCACACCTTCACGCCGTGAGGCAAAAACCCGGGGAAACGCTTCGGGCTTTCATCTCGCGCTTCACTAAGGTACGGGGTACCATTCCTCGTATCTCAGATGCATCTATTATTACTGCTTTCCGTCAGGGGGTGCGTGATGAGAAGATGCTCGAGAAGCTGGCGACGCACGAGGTGGAAAGCGTCACTACGCTTTTCTCCCTGGCAGACAAGTGTGCCAGGGCCGCCGAGGGCCGTGCATGGCACTCAGCCCCCCAAGACGGAGACACCAAGGCTGGTGGCTCCAGCGCTACCGCTCAGGGCGGTGGCAAGAAGAAGAAGAAGAACCGGGGTCGTGGGGAGCCGCATTCTGGCGGACCAGTCGTTGCAGCAGCAGCGCCACCAGCGGCGCCGGCTGCGGCGGCAGCGGCTGGGGGCCAGAATACACACGGCAAACGCCCTCGCCCGCAAGGTGGGAGCGGAGGTTCATGCCCAGTGCATCCCACCGCTCGCCACAGCGCTGCTGACTGCCGCGAGATCCAAAAGCTCGCGAAACGGGTCAGTGGGCGGCGGGAGCAGTCCTCTAAGGATGACTCACCCCCTCCTCGCCAGCGGGCCGGCAAGGAGAAGGCCTCTGACAGCAGGGCCGCAGCCGGGGAGAAGGAGCTGGGGTACCAATCCCCCGCTCGAGAGCTGAAGGGCGTCTATCACAACGACGACTCCGATTCCGACAACGGCGACCGCCGCAAGAAGCTGTACGTGATGTATGGCGGGAGCTGGGAGCTTGTCTCCCGGCGGGACGTGAAGACCCTTCGCCGGGAGGTCCTTTCGGCGAAGCCGGGGGTCCCGAGGGCGGCGCCGCACCAGAGGTGGATGAACACCACCATCTCTTTCGGGCCATCCGACTGCCCGGAGAATATGGCTGGAGCTGGTGTGCTACCTTTAGTCACGGCTCCTGTCATATCCAACGTGAGGCTCTACCACGTGCTGATTGACGGTGGGGCTGGCCTCAACGTCATCAGTTATGCAGCATTTAAGCAGCTGCAGATCCCAGAGTCCAAGCTGACTCCCTCTCGCCCATTCTCCGGGGTGGGCCCACATCCGGTGTTCCCCCTGGGGAGCATCACATTGCCGGTCACGTTCGGGACCGAGGAGAACTTCCGCACAGAAAGCGTCATGTTCGATGTTGCGGAGGTGAACCTCCCGTTCAACGCTATCATTGGCCGACCGGCACTCTACCGCTTCATGGCCATTGCCCACTATGGGTATTTGGTCTTGAAGATGCCTTCCCCTGCCGGAGTCCTCACCGTGCAGGGCGACCGCACCGCTGCCGTTGCTGCAGTTGAGAGACTGCACACTCTGGCGGCAGAGGCTGCACGCTCCGAGGAGGATCCGTCCACCTCGCAACCCAGGGCGCCTGCAAAGGCTCCCAAGGTCCAACCATCTGATCCGGACCAAGTTCCCGTGAAGTCGGTACAGATTGGGGCAGACACCACCAGGACCACCCGCATCGCGGGGAACCTGGAGGAGAAATAGGAAGACGCGCTCATCGCTTTCCTCCGGGCAAATGTCGACGTGTTCGCCTGGGAACCGTCGCAGATGCCCGGGATCCCCAGGGAAGTGATCGAGCACAATCTGAGGATCTACCCCGACGCCACGCCGGTGCGCCAAAAACCTCGGAAGCAGTCTGTGGAGCGGCAGAACTTCATCCGCGAAGAAGTCCACAAGCTCCTACACGCTGGCTTCATCGAGGAGGTCCACCATCCCGAGTGGTTGGCCAATCCGGTCGTCGTCCCAAAAGCCAACGGGAAGCTCCGGATGTGCATCGACTACACCAGCCTCAACAAGGCATGTCCAAGAGACCCCTACCCTCTTCCGCGTATCGATCAGATCGTGGACTCCACCTCCGGGTGTGATCTTTTGTCTTTCCTAGATGCATACTCTGGTTTCCACCAGATTCAGATGTCTAGAGAGGATAGGAAGCATACTGCCTTTGTAACAGTAGATGGGCTTTATTGCTACATTGTCATGCCGTATGGTCTAAGGAATGCCTTACCCACGTTTGTGCGAGCTATGAACAAAACCTTCTGTAATCTAATTAGAGATATTGTTGAGGTTTATGTCGATGACGTTGTGGTCAAGACTAAGGTAGGATCAACACTAGTGGAGGACCTGTCCCTCGTCTTCGACCGTCTTCGCGCCACCCGCACGAAGCTGAACCCAGAGAAGTGCATCTTCGGCGTCTCAGCAGGGAAGCTGCTGGGTTTCCTGGTCTCGCATCGAGGCATCGAGGCAAACCCAGCCAAGATCAAGGCGATCGAAGCAATGAGGCCTCCTGGCCGCATCAAGGACGTCCAGAAGCTTACTGGGTCTCTCGCTGCTCTTAGCCGCTTCATATCGAGGCTGGCTGAGAGGGCCCTTCCCTTCTTCAAGCTGTTGAGGAGGTCCGGTCCATTTTCATGGACCGAAGAGGCTGAACAGGCCTTCCAGGAGCTGAAGCAGCACCTCACCTCGCTGCCAGTATTGGTGGCACCAGAACCCGGTGAGCCGTTGTTTCTGTATCTTGCTGCATCTGCGGAGGCGGTCAGCATGGTGCTGGTCGCCGAAAGGATGGAGCAAACCCGCCAGGGGAGCACCAAGGTCCTCTTGGCCGAGGATGGTGAGCCGGACCCCGGACACGGGGGCCCGTCAGCCTCACCCCAGCTTGAAGGTCCGGGCCCCGCACAGGCAGGTCCGGAGGAGCCTCATCCCATTGGGAGCCCAGAACCACTGGGGGCCCAAGGGACAGATGCGGTGGACAAGGACGAACTGGACCCAGGAACTAGGGTCCGGACCGTCCAAAAGCCAGTCTACTACGTCAGTGAAGTCCTCCACGAGGCAAAGGCCAGGTATCTTGAGACGCATAAGCTTATCTATGCAATACTTATTGCGTCCAGGAAACTGCGCCACTACTTTCAAGCACACCGAGTTGTTGTAGTGACCTCTTACCCATTAAGAGCGATTCTACACAATTCCAACGCCACAGGCAATATCGCCAAGTGGGCAGCAGAGCTGGCGGAGTTCCAACTGGAATTCCAGCCACGCCATGCGGTCAAAAGCCAGATCCTGGCTGATTTCATAGCGGAGTGGACTCCTTCCCCAAGCAACCCTGGAGGTCCGGCCATAAATGTTGGACCCCCGGAGCCGGAAATCAGGACACCAGTCTTCACCGAGCCTCACTGGACACTCTTCTTTGATGGGTCCGCCCGCGAGAAGTGGGCCGGAGCTGGTGTGGTCCTCATCGACCCAAACGAAGATCAGCTGAAGTACATGGTGCACCTTGAGTTCAAGGCCACCAACAACATGGCGGAATACGAGGCTCTGATCTTCGGCCTGACCCAAGCCCTCTCATTGGGGGTCCGGCAGCTTCTGGTGAAGGGGGACTCCCAGCTAATCATTAAGCAGGTCCGAGGGGATTGCAACTGCAATAATCCCCAGCTCGCGGCATACCTCATACACGTGAGGAAGCTCGAGAAGGATTTCGACGCCTTGGAACTACAACACGTTCCCCGCGAGCACAACTCAGCAGCAGATGATCTCTCTGCGAGAGCATCTACCTGGGCTTCTGTGCCTGAGGGTGTCTTTGAAAGACGGCTGCTGAAACCTACCGCCCAGCCTGCCGAGCCGGGTGACGGGGATCAAGCTGGCACCTCGAAGCTAGCGGTCCCGGCAGTATTCCACCTATGGTGCCCAACTAGGGCTGTGTGTTCTGTTGAGGAGCCTGTTGACCTCACAGAACCACCCCTATCTGCTTTGGGAGCTCCCGATGCATGGATCTCCGAGATCCGGGACTACCTGAAAGATGACATCCTCCCTGATGACGATGTGTCCGCTGAGCGCATAGTCCGATTGGCTAAACGCTACGCGGTGGTAGAAGGGGATCTCTACCGCCGTGGCGCCAACGGAGTCCTCATGCGATGCATTTCCCAGGGAGAGGGCCGCGAACTGCTTGCGGAGATCCATGGAGGCGAGTGCGGAAGTCATTCCTCCTCTCGCACGCTTGTTGGCAAGGCCTTTCGGCACGGCTTCTACTGGCCAACAGCACTCCAGGATGCGGCTGAGCTGGTAAGGTCCTGCAAAGCATGCCAGTTCCATGCAAAGCAAATACACACCCCAGCTCAAGCTCTACAGATGATTCCGCCCTCATGGCCATTTGCTGTGTGGGGTGTGGATATCCTGGGGCCTTTCCCCCGGGCTGTCGGCGGGTACCGGTTCCTCTATGTTGCCATCGACAAGTTCACTAAGTGGCCGGAGGTTACTCCTGTGGTGAATATTACTAAGAAATCAGCAGTCGCATTCCTCAGGTCCATTGTGTGCAGATTTGGCGTCCCAAACCGCATCATCGCGGACAACGGGACCCAATTCAAAAGCAGACTTTTCCAAGAGTACTGTGAGGACATTGGCATCCAGCTATGCTTTGCGTCCGTGGCACATCCCCGCAGCAATGGACAGGTTGAGAGAGCGAATGCAGAGATCCTCAGGGGACTCAAGACCCGCACCTACAACTGCTTGAAAAAGCATGGTGCCAAATGGGTTGACGAGCTTCCATGTGTACTATGGGGCAACCGGACCACACCCAGCCGAGCCACCGGGGAGACTCCGTTCTTCCTGGTCTACGGGGCTGAAGCATGCCTTCCCCCAGAAATTCACCTGGGCTCACCACGGGTCCAGGCCTTTGACGAATCCATGCAGGAGCAGCTGCGGTGCGACGACGTGGACTTCGTTGACGAGCGAAGGTGGCGAGCAGCGATCCGAAATGCACGCTACAACCAGGCGCTCCGGCGCTACCGTCAACGGTTCGTGCACAGTAGGGAGCTCCGGGCTGGCGACCTCGTCCTCAGACGGATCCTGAACCGAGCGGGGCTCCACAAACTCTCCCCCAGCTGGGAGGGGCCTTTCAAGGTTACAGAGGTATGCCGGCCCGGATGCGTTCGCCTTGCCACAGAAGACGGAGTGCCGCTGCCCAACCCGTGGAACATAGAGCATCTGCGTAAGTTTTACACCTAGGCAGAGCAGGGAAATAACCTTTCCTTTGTAATAAGATAGAGTTAGCGTGCGGCCCGGAGCGGTTGAGGGCCACCCTCGTAAACCCGACCTCTGGCATCCATCGCACTAGCGGCTAACGCGCGGCTCAGAGCGGTAGAGGTCCGACCTCATAAACCCGGCCTCTGGCATCCATCGCGCCAGCCATGTACATCGAGATTGCAAAGGAAGGATTTTCTCCTAGTTCTGTCTTTGCGTCAAAGTTAAATTACGCATTTTGATTCTCGGAATTTTCGCTTTTTTCTAACCCCCGCGGGACCTCTACTCTTGTTGCTGCAACTAAGATCTGCATTGAGCTGCTGGACTACCGTACAGGTCCGGACCCTCTTGCTGCAGGAGAGGGGTCCGGACCCCTAAGGACCTACTCTGGGGAGCGGGTACTTGTTTCCTGGGGTGGTTCGGAGCCCAGTGTAGCCGCTTAGCTGGTTCCGTACCCAAAAGCCTGCACTCTCCACCACCCTGTAACGAGTACTCTAGTACCTGGAGCCGGGTAATTGGGGGCCCGGACCTCGTCCCAGATCAAGAGCTGGCTTCCTAAGTCCAACACGGCGTGTCCAGCACCATATCTCAAAGGATCGAGCACAGCAAAGTGACCTCACCCACTGCTGCGAAGGGTCTAGGACGATGAAGCCAGGTCCGGAAAGATCGTGCTGTTTCCTGGAGTGGTCCGGAGCCCTGCGTAGCGCCTTAGCCTGGTTCCGACCCTAAGCCTACGCACTCCCCCACTCTGTAACAAGCACAGAGCTACCTGGGCCTGCGCATCTAGAGTCCTGGACCTGGTACCAGGCCTGGGATTGGTCAGGAATGAGCCCCGCGGGTCTGCTCTAAGCTATAACTTTGAAGTGGTACACAGGTTCAAACCTGGCCAGTGGTAGACAGTCTCAAACCATTGAGCCTACCTACCAGGGGGTCCGAGTATCTGCTTCAAAGCTTCCATGCAGGATAAGAGCCAATCTCGGTGGTAGACAGACTCACAGCAGCTGAGCCTCTCTCCCAGGGGGCCCAGGCATCCGCTTTGTCCCAGACATCATGGATGAATCCTGCATGCGTCAAATAGCTAAGTTGCAGTATCATTGTTACCGTATAAGCAAATTTGATTCTTCTCTCTGTACTCCTGTATACTACGCAGGGAACAAGGCGCTTGCTCGCCTTGCAGGCTATATGACACCTATGCCCAAGGAGGTCCGGAGTATCTTCTACGGCTCGCGTGGCAGACAGGTCCAAACAACCGAACCTATCCGCCAGGGGGCCAGGACGCCGGGGTGCCGCATACCGCAAATCAACAACCGGCAAACAGCTAAGTTGAAGTTTCTTCTATTTCAAAAACTTTCGACTAATACAATGTTTGTTACATAATGCAAAAGAAAAAAGATACAATCCCCAGCCTAAGGGTCCGCAGGCTCTCGCTTGAAGTAGGCGGCGACGAAGTCAACGACCTCCCGCACGCTGTCCCGAGCGGCGGCCTCCGTCTCTGCTACAGGGCCATCGACCACGGGCGCCAGCGAGATGGCCGGGTCGTGGCTCCGGAGGCAGGTCAGGATGTGCTCCGCCACCATCCGGATCAGCTCGCGGCCCTCGGTTTCAAGCTGTCCAGTAAGGACTGGCCCCAGGCGCTGGAGCCTATCCGAAGCGGAGCTCAACACTGGGAGGGCGTCAGCTATCGAAGCTGGCGGCTCCGCCACCTGGATCGGGCTCATTCCAAATGGCACCAGTGCGAGGCTCGCTTCGGCCGCCCAGTCAGCGATCCGCTGGGCTCCAGCGCGCTGGTCTTCCTGGTGCTTCTGGACCGCCTCCCGGACAGCCTCCTGCACCCGGGTGTCCAAGGCCGCCTTGGCCACCTCCACCTCGCGGGACCTCTCCTCGAGCTCGCGGGACCTCTCCTCGAGTCCGCGGGACCGCTCCTCCAGCTTGGTCTCCTTCTGCTCCGCGTATACCTTCCGCTTCTTGAGCGACTCTCGCTGGCGCTCAAGCTCCTTCTCTATGGCGGTGGCGTGAGCTTCCCGCTTGGCAAGAGACTTCCGGTCCTCCTCCAAGTCCGCCTCGTCGGCAGTCAGCTGGCGGGCTCTCTCCTGCAGTTGTTCACGCCATCCCTGCAGAGTCGCAGAGAAGACGTCGAGCTCCTGCCTCCGGACCTCGAGGTCCTCGCTGCGAGTCTCCAGCTCTGATTGCTGGGCTGCGAGGTGAGCCTCGAGGTCGGACCGCTGAGCAGCGAACCCAACAACCTCCAGGGTGAAGTCCTGCTCCCGCTGCGCCAAGGATTTCTCTCGGCTTGACACTGCAAGCTCTCGGTCAAACACCTTCTTAAGGTTGACTCGGTAGGCCGCTTGGTCCGCCTTGAGCTTTGACCGAGTTTCCGCGGCGTGGGAGGCTTCAGCCTTCGTGTGCGCCTCCAGGCGGGTGTGCCAGTCGGAGAGGCGCTGACGCTCGCTCTCCAGCGCAGACCACTCCCGCCGGAAGGCCACCTCGGCGGAGGAGGTTGCCTCCTCAATCGAACGCCGAACTCGCAACAGCACCTGAGGAAGCGGAGTCGTATCCTCCTCCGGGGATTGGAGCTGCAGGAGCCGCCTGCCAAACACCACCTCCAACTCTTCCTCCGCAACAGGACCGGGGCTGGAGGTAGGGGCTTCCGCTGCGGCACTTGTCTCCGGCGCTTCCACTGCCGCCGAGTCGGGCGCGGCCGGGCCCAGCTCCGGCGCCCCCGCTGCCGCCGAGTCGGGCGCCGCCGGACCCAGCTCTGGCGTCCCCGCTGCCGCCGAGTCGGGCGCGGCCGGGCCCAGCTCTGGTGCCCCCGCTGCCGCCGAGTCGGGCACGGCCGGGCCCAGCTCCGGCGCCCCCGCTGCCGCCGAGTCGGGCGCGGCCGGACCCAGCTCTGGTGCCCCCGCTGCCGACAAGTCGGGCGCGGCCGAACCTAACTTCGGTGCTCCCGCTGCCGCTGTGGCAGACACGGCCGCACCGAGTGCCCCCGCCACCAATACGTCAGGAGCGGCTGCACCCAGCACCAGCGCCACCGCCGCTGCCGCTGCTGCACTGAGCCCTGCAGAGTCTGGAAATGGCATGACAGTCAGCATCGCATCATGTGTCACGGAGTTAGCAACAGGACGCCGTACCTGAGGGTCCCGCACCTACTGCCACCGTCGCTGTCGATGCCGAGGTCGCTGCCGCCCGGGCACCTGCTGATGTGCCAACGGTGGTAGAAGAACCGCTGGGGCGGGAAGCCCTGGTAGCAAAGCAGAAAAGCCGTCAACACAAAAAAAAAAACAGAACACCGGCGCAAGGGAGGAGAGCAAGATGACACTAACCCAGCAGAACCGGGGACCCAGCGTCCCCGGAGCCCGGGCCTCTTCTCTTGCAGCTGCTGCTGTTGCTGTTGCTGTTGTTGCCCCTGCAGCTGCGATACAGGCGTAACCCGGGCCTGCGCCCGTTGCTGCTGTACCTGCGGCTGCGGCATGGGTGCAACCCGGGGTCGCTCCTGTTGCTGCTGCTGCCGTCCGCGTGCCTGCTGCCGCTGCTCCTGCGGCTGCTCCTGCTGCGGCCGCTCTTGCTGCCGGCGCGATGAATTCTTCGGCGGCGATGGTGGTGGTCCAGTTACGCCAGAGGACCCGTGGGGGCCAGCAGCCCGGGAGCTACCCTGGCCTGCGCCCTCGGAAGACCTCTGGCGCTTCGCGGCGGGCTCCGACACCAGGGTCCCGTCGCCCCGGAGTAGCCTCCGCCGGCCTACGTCCCTTGACGACGCACCGGAGCTGCTCTGGGCCCGGCTGGAGCCGGCCGCAGCCGCGGCCTGTTTCCCCTTCGTAGTGGCACCGGACCCCGCAGCGCTTAGCGTAGCCTGATCCCCGGACGAGCCAGGGATCCGGAGCCCACGGTTCGGGTCACCCCCGGTCTGCCGCGGGGCCAGTCCCCCGTCGTCCAGGGTTGGCAGGGTGGCCAGCACCGCCACCCTCGCTGGGTCCTCGCAGAGGGGGACTATGCTCTGCGGGAGGATCAGATTCTCTGCGATGAAGGTGTCTCCCGTCACGTTCCGCACCAGGACCTCCAAGGCCTCCTGGGTCAGGTCGCTTCCCTCCCCGCGGTGGGTCCTGCTGCAATCGTTGAGGCCGGTGAAGCTCCACGCCGGTCGCGGCCGCTGCTTCAGGGGGGCGATCCGGCGCTTCACGAAGTCGCCGAGCACGTGCCACGAGGTGAGGCCGCTCCCTGCCAGTGACCTGATCTTATCCAGCACGGAGTCGAACTCCGGCTGCAGCGATGGCTTGGCCCTCCAGGACGCTTTGTCGGAGGCGGGCCCCGCGGTCGGCAGGACAAGGCGCTCGTTGGCTTCGGTGGTGGCAACCACCCAATCCCTGCGCCACTCCTCCCACCTTCCGCCAGCAAGGCCCGGAATGTAAGGAGTCGGCAGGTCGCTCCTTATCTGGAAGTAGTACCCTCCCACTTCGTCCTTGCTCCTTCCGGACTTCACCAGGATGAAGAAGTAGCGGAAGAGGATGACGCAGGGACGCACTCCTACGAACATCTCGCATAAATGCACAAAGATGGACGCCAGGAGGAGGGAGTGGGGCGTCAGATGCTGAAGCTGGAGGCCGAAGTCTTCCAGCAGCAGCAGCAAGAATGAAGAAATCGGCAGCCCCACGCCGGCGGAGACGTGCGAGGTAAATAGCACGAACTCCCCGGCGCGGAGGTTGCCAAGGGGAACCGAGCCTGCTCGCACCCCCCAGCCGGTCTCCTGAGCGCTCCACCCGAGCAGGCGGCGCACTGTGTTCAGCTCTCCCTCGGTCTGGAAGCGACGGGGATGAACAAGGGATGCCATCTCCTGACGGGCGAGGAAGGAGCCTGTGTAGGGGGGAGAGAAGGTCAAGGAAGGCTCGGAGGCAAAGGGGCGCAAAGGCTGGAGGAAGAAGACGAATGCGGGAAAGCAACCATAGGATACGGTATGCCCCGTTATAAAGCCTGTCTCAACCAGCGCGCCCCGGAACCGTCGCCAGAACTCAAGCGACGCTCGCACCAGGAGTTAGCCGCCCAGTCCATGACGTGAGGGGCCCAGGCCCACCTGTCAGGGAGGGTGGGTAATCAACGGGGGTGCGAAAAGGCGGGATCCGAACCGTCGCCCGCGCGCGTGAAGCAAGGCGGAAGCCGAGCTGACGTGCGCGCATTAATCATAGGCGTGGCCGAGCTTTTCGGGAGCTGCGCCGGTGGTAAATGATCCGTTTACTCCGGCCGCAACAATGCCAAACGTCGCGCGTGTGACTAAGTGAACCGCTTATCGTGGGGCCCTTAGTCAGTAATCCGTTGCGACGTGATGAGGCAGCAACCAACCCAATGGGTAGTCAAAGCCGGTCAAGACCTGCAGAAAGGAGCTTCAAGCTATATAGTACCAAATCGCAGAAGTGGCCCCACCTGTGGGCTCGTACCTCCCCCAAGGTGGGCCCGGGGGCCACTGTCGGTACCCTGCAACAGGGATACCCACTCTTACTGCAGCAAAGCAGGACCCGCGTAGTTATCCGTAGCTGCGCGGGAGAGACGGAGTAGCCAGGCCCCACAGGCCAGGCTTTTCCCTCACCAGGCCAACGGCCCCGGACCGTTCCCCGCCTGAGGATGGGTCCGGTGGCGCCACGTGTCTCCATGGAAGGGAAGCTCCAAGCTGACCGCCGAAGCCTCGGACCCCCAGAGGGGTCCGGGACCTCCTACGCCCGTCCGGACTCCCCTCACCGTGTAGGGGTCCGAAGCCGCCACGTGTCCCGGAGGCGTGGGATCGTGCGCGAGCCTTCCGGAGGAAGACTCGCCCACCTACCGCATTTAATGCGATAGACAAGGCGTGCTCTGCCGCCGTGGTACACAAGACAGCCTTTTGTCAGGCCCCGCTGCGCGCCGCGTATTACCAAGGAGCACAGTGCAGCCGCCTGAGCCGCGCCCGCGCAGAGCCCGCCTGTAGCATTAAACGGATACGACAGCACGGCACTTTTCCATCATGCCGCCTACGCCGCAAGCTACACCGCCCGCTTAAGCAATGTGACGGGCGGTGTCACTAGCTGCGACGGGCCTGACCTGACAAGACGACGCTAGGACATGATGGACGAAGGGCTCCGGGAGCAGGCGAGGGAATCCAAGAGAAAGATCTCCTTTGCCTGCGACGCCATAATGCATGAACAGTGCGTTAGGTTATACTACATCGTTGGACCCACCTGTCGGGGATCCAACGACTGTGTACGCGCCCCCTTGAGATATAAAAGGGAGGCGCTCGCTGTGCACAGGAAGATCCATACAGACTCAAGCTCTCGCACCTCCTCACGCTTGTGGGAAGGCAATACAACACACAGTGGATGTAGGGTATTACGCTCCGGCGGCCCGAACCACTCTAAATCCTGCTGTGTTTCTTGTGTTCTGAAGGGAGATCGATCTAAGACTAGCTACCCCCTGAGTACACACCCTCTGGGCTAGGGCGGGTGCCTTCCGCCACCCGGCCGTGGTTTGCAGCACCACGACAGAGACTGGTGGGCGAGCTCGTCCCTGGCGGCCGGTGTCGCCGCCCCTGTATCCAGCACCAATCCGCATGGCCCGATCTCCCACTGAAGCTGCTGGAGCGCATCGTCGCCATCCTCGTTCCGCTCGACCGTGCGGCCATCCGCCTAGTCTGCGCCTCCTGGCGCACTGTGTGCGGGCGGCGTTCCCCTCCGGCCTCCTGTTCGAGGCCCCGCGCATGCATGCGGGCGACATTCCCCTCCGACCTCCGGCGGTCCACGAGCATGAAGACCGAGAAGGGGGCGCTCCAGAGCAATTGCGAGTTGGCCTGGTAGTAGTACGCATAATAGCATCGCGATCCCAGCTTGAACGGCTCGATGCCCCAGTCGTTGACCGAGGGGCGTCACGTCCCGAGTCGGTCGCGGCTGTGGCCGCCTCCGCGATGGGCGTCTCCATGGGGGAGCAGAGCCGTGGAGCATAGCGCGGGGTGGAAGATGTAGCTGACGAGTGGGGCCACCTGGCAGTGAGAGAAGCTGCAGGACCAAGCTGTCGGAGGGGGAGAAGAGAGGAGGAGATCAAGGGCAGCAAGGACATTTTGCATAAGCTTGCTGACTCAGCGCCACCGTGTCAGGTCGTCGTGGCGTGCCACATCAGCCAAAGTGGTAAAAATATAGAAGCTAGAGCTACAGGAGTGCTAAATATGTAGAAGCCATTTTTAGAGTGCTAAACGAGCGAGTGACATCCGGTATAATGGTAAATATGTAAAAAAAACCGAGTTCCTCTCCTCCATCCTGGGACGCTGTCGGAGGATTTCTCCAGCCGGATGGCGGATTGCACCCGCCTAATCCTAAGTGCAGGATGAGCTTGGGGACAACCAAGGAATGCTCGATCTAGAGGCGTATGAACACGAAAAGCACAGAAGGATTTAGAGTGGTTCGGGCCGCCGGAGCGTAATAGCCTCCTTCCACTGTGAGTTGTATTGCCAGAGCTTAGAGAGTGTTGTATGAGAGCTTGCTAGAGCCCTGGGCTTGAGCGAGAGTGTGGAGGAGGAGAGAGACCTGGAAGAAGTCCCGAGAACTTGTGTCCATGTGAACTTGTCATCCTACCGTGCGTGTTCTCCCTTTTATATGACCAAGGGGAGCACGTACACTGAGCGGGGGCCCCGATATGTGGACCTGGCGATATATTATCTTACAACGTATGAATTTTCTGACCAGGCGTGGTCTTGAGCTGTCCTGTCGGAGTAGAGTCTAGCCTCTGCAGCCACACGTCGAGGTCATGATGAAGCGCCAAACTATTGACTCAGTCCACTGTACCAGCGTGCACTGTTGCTCCAGTCAGTAGCTGATCATCATGAC
Source organism: Panicum virgatum (assembly GCF_016808335.1). Lineage (NCBI taxonomy): Eukaryota > Viridiplantae > Streptophyta > Magnoliopsida > Poales > Poaceae > Panicum > Panicum virgatum. Next base: position 36,766,022 of record NC_053142.1, on the reverse strand, counting down.
TCATCGCCCATGCACGCGGCTCTGAGTTTTTAATGCTTGCCTTGGTAACTGACGAGCCGCCTCGGTAACAGGCAGGCTTACCGTGTTGTCATTCGTGCATGTCCAACCCGTCATAGGGCGGCCCATGCCCTGCTCTGGTAGCGCACGCCTCAACCACCATCATTTAATGCGGCAGGAGGGCTGGCTTCAGGCGGAAGACTCGCGCCTATGGGACATGTGGCGGCACCGGACCCAGGGGTCGGCGGCCGCGCCCACTGGGGGACGTGGCGGTTCCGGACCCCTGCCCAAGCGGGGAGCGGAGGTCCGGAGGTCGGCCCTGTAGGACACATGGCGGCGCCGGACCCTGGGGTCGGCGACCGCGCCCACAGGGGCTTGCGAGGGCTCCGGACTCCTACCCAAATAGGGTGCTGGGTCCGGGTCCCTTGGCTGGCTCGATGACTCAGGCCTCCTGGAGGTCCGGCTTCCACTTGTAGAGGCCCAGGTCTGGCCCGCGGAGGTTCGGGACCTGTCCGCGGGGGTCCGGACCCGTGGTCCATGGTTGCTGCTCCTGAGCGCCTTCGTCCTTGTCTTGTAGGAGAGGGTACTCATGTCTGAGTGTACCAACAGACGCGTGCCCCAAGACTCCACCGGCAGCGGTGGCCACACGACAGTCACGGCGGCGCTGGTGCCCATGAGCTACACCACGAGGAGGAACGCGATGGCGGAGCTCCTGGGCAGCGAGCTGGACGCCGTGCGCTCGGTGCGCGTGCGGGGACGCGACGACATGGCATTCCCCGCCGGCGGCAAGGCCGGGTGGCATCAGGGTCAGCGGCACCGCGGGCAAGGAGGACAGGCGGGACTGTAGTGCGGCGGCTCTACAGGAGGCCGCGGGGGACCCCGCCCACGACGGCCGCGGCAGCTGCGGCGACGTTCTGGCAGTGGCGGCGCCGGGAGCTGATGGGAAGGGGGCCAGTGAGAAAGAGGTGGAAGCGGCGGAGCTCACCGAGAGCTCGAATCTGTCGGAGGAAGGCCGGAAGCAGGGGGTCGACGCCGAAGTGGTCGGGGTCGGCGGCGGGGCTTCTCCGACCGGCCGGAAATCAGTCGATTCCGGCCGGAAAAGGGCTCGGCGACGGCGCCTTCAGCATGCCCGAGTTCGCCTCGTCTTCCACGCGGTGTACGGAGGGGAAGGGTGCGCTGTGCAGCGGGGGACGTGCCACCGCCGGAGCCTACCTAGCTTCCCCTGCGGCTGCGGGCCTGGTTGCCGCCCTGCACGAGCCGCGAGCGCTGCGCCGGCCTACGTGCATAGATCACGAGCCCCTGGGGCGACGAGTGCGGCGGCCGGTGGCAAGGCACAAGGCGGTGGTGGGGAGCATTTGTTCCAAGGGTATTTTTGTCTTTTCACAGCCACTTAACTGGGAGTTAACTAGAGATCTCACGGTAGGGCCATAGAAGAGATGTAAAATGAAAATATGGTCAAGAAAGGGAGGCTAACTTTTCAGGGCCATAGAAGGGAAGGGTAGGGCCATAGAAGGGATATAAAATGAAAACATGGTCAAGGAAGGGAGGTCAAACTTTTCAAGGCCATAGAAGGGAGAGTTGTTTCTTCTAGGGCTACACATGGAATTTTCTCATGCGGCAATGATGGTCGGAGATGGCAAAGAGCACAGGCTACTTCTCCTGTGAACTCATGTGTATTTTTTCTTTCTTTAAGGAGTGCCGATCAGGGCTTGGAAGTAAAAATAATATATCAATAAAATCCAACCATTTTCTCAACAAAAAAAAAAAGAATCTGCCGTTCTTCTTCTTCCTCCTTGTTCATTTTCTTTCAGCTCCCCTGTTTGTTCTGTTTTGTTTGGGAGAGGCTTGTGTCGTGCCTGGTACAGCAAGACCCCACAAAGGCCCCGTATGCACATCGGTACAGGGTACAAAGCAAGACCCCACCTGGATCTTCTCATTCCATTTCAAACACAATTCAAACAATTTTATCAATTTTTAGATCATGTCAAATATAAATTGCTGAACCAGGATGAATTGCAGCAAGTTAAGTATCAAGAAGCTACACTAGCATGAATAAGATAGCAAAACATATCAACACGCCTTAACATGCTAGTAGCCAAGACAGGGTGACCACGTTTTCAAATTTTCAAAACAAAATAACTTAACTCAGAGGATGTCATATACACAGTGGAGCAAGCTATTCATGATCACATTTATGGACTAACACTAGCAAGCACCAGAGGATCATAGCAAAGTATTCATGAATGCTAGTGCAAGTGAGGCAATGCAAAAATGTTTATTGTACAATGCAAGTGCAAAATGCAGCTACCAAACCTAGAAAAATAAAGAGAACAAGGAACCAAGACCTACAAAGCTAACCAAAGAAAAACTAGCAACTAAAAGGGGTAACAAACCCCAAGCTCCCCTCGCAAGCGAGCAAAAGTATCAAGCTCAAGTGGTTTGGTAAGGATATCTGCGGTTTGCCTCTCGGATGGTACATGGATCATGTCTATGTGGCCTCTCTCATGTTTATCTCGCAGGAAGTGGAACCTGATGTCTATGTGTTTGGTTCTGGAGTGGAGCACTGGGTTCTTTGCAATGCAAATGGAAGACATGTTGTCTACAAAGATGGGAACCCTACCAAAACTCAACTCATAATCCTGCAAGGTTTGTTTCATCCAAATAATCTGAGAGCAGCAGCTAGCAGCGGCAATGTATTCGGCTTCGGTGGAAGAGAGCGCTACAATAGCTTGCTTGCGAGAGGACCACGAAACCAGCGATGTACCGAGAAAGTGACAAGTGCTAGAAGTCAACTTGCGATACAACCGGTACCCACCAAAATCGGCATCCGAGAAACCAACTAAAGCAAGAGATGAATCGCAGAATACCAAAGACCGAATTCAGGAGTGAACTTGAGGTACCTGAAGATGCGTTTCACCACTTGCTTGTGGGAGGTGCCGGATCGCCGTCAGGTACAGAAGGGAGCCAATCATGCTCCTGTATTCCTTCTGGTCAACCGCCTCGCCATCCAAGTCCGCATCGAGCGCCGTCGATGTGCTGATCGGAGTCGGCTGAGGAGACAAGCCACTCATGTCGAACTTCCGCAGCAAGTCCTTGGTGTACTTTGCTTGATGAATGAACGTGCCCTGAGGAGTTTGCTTGATCTGCAGCCCGAGGAAAAACTGCAGCTCACCCATCATGCTCATTTCGAACTCCCTGGACATCTGCTCAGAAAACTTGGAAACAAGAGCGTGAGAAGAGCCACCAAAGATGATACCATCCACGTAAATTTGAACCAACAAAAAGTCAGAGCCAGAGCGCATGAGGAACAAGGTTTTATCAACACATCCCATTTTAAAACCTTGAGAAAGTAAGAAATTTTTAAGCCTATCGTACCAAGCTCTAGGTGTTTGTTTCAAACCGTAAAGAGCTTTCTGAAGTTTGTAAACTCATTTTTGGAAACTTGGGATTTTCAAAACTAGGGGGTTATTTCACATAAACTTCCTCTTCAATAAAACCATTTAAGAAGGCGGATTTCACATCCATTTGGAAAACTTTAAAACCCTTGGAAGCAACAAATGCAAGAAAAATTTGAATCGCTTCTAAGCATGCTACCGGGCCAAAAGTTTTCTCTTAATCTATCCCTTCCTTTTGGTAAAACCTCTGGACTACAAGTCGAGCCTTATTCCGCACAACCAACCCATCTTCACCTTGCTTGTTCTTGAAAACCCACTTGGTTCCAATGGGGTTACAAGCAGGCGGAGGCTCAACCAGAACCCAAACCTGATTCCTTTCAAAATTTTCGAGTTCATCATGCATGGTATTGACCAAATTGGAGTTAGAAAGTGCGTGTCCAACATCTTTGGACTCAAAAGAAGCAACAAACGCCAAATGAGCAAAGCCGGCGATACATGTTACCTTAGACTTTGTGACTCGCTCGTTGAGGTCACCTAGCATCTGTTGAGGTGGATGACGACACTGAATGTGTCGCGGTGCTTCCCTTGTCGAAGTCGCCTCCTCCTCAACCAAAACTGGTGTCTCCTCAGGTGCAGCTGGTGAAGGTTGAGTCACCTGCTCGATCGGCCCCCGGGAAGTGGATGTAGTCGGGTAGGGGTTGTCATCAACGTCCGAGCTCGTGGTGGAGGCGGCTGTGTCCACAACACGCGTGGTAGCCTCAGCATCACCCTCCGCAGCTTCTTCCTCCTCATCTTCAAAGATGGAGGTGCCGAGCTCATCATCTCCTGCAACTTCAACGACAAAAGCATTGCACGGTGCAGTCTCGTCGAAAGTGACTTCACAAGTCTCTCTGACGATGTTAGTATCAATAATCAACACACGGTAGGCTCTGGAATGAGAAGCATAACCGAGAAAAATTCTGTCAGACGAGCGAGAATCAAATTTGTCAGGCTTTCCTTCTTTTAGCACAAAACACCGGTAACCGAAAACTCTGAGATGGTCAACACGGGGCTGGCGTCCAAATCGTAACTCATAAGAAGTCTTGTGCATGAAAGCACGCAAGAAAATACGATTGGACACATAACAAGCGGTGTTAACCGCCTCAGCCCAGTACTTTCTAGGAGTCCTATGCTCATCGAGCATCGTCCTAGCCATCTCAACCAGCGTCTGATTCTTCCGCTTTACAACCCTATTCGGCTGTGGAATGTAGGGGGAAGAATATTGGTGCTCAAGACCTTGATCACTGCAAAAGGTGTCAAAATGAGCATTTTTTAATTCTGTGCCATTGTCACTGCGAATCGCTATCATGCCATGGGGTAGCTCGTTTTTCAACCTCAAGATCAAGTCTCGAACAAACTCGAAAGTCTCATCCTTGGTTCTCATGAAAAAGACCCAAGAATAGCGAGAAAAGTCATCCACGATCACAAGAATATACCACTTCTCACCAGCCAACATCACCCGAGAAGGACCAACTGTGTCCATATGTAGCAACTCTCCAGGGTGAGTGGTCATCACTTGATTAATCGGCGGATGAGAGGTGGCAACCATCTTCCCGTGGCGACACGGGTGGCAAACAAGATCTTTTTCAAACTTTAATTTGGGCAATCCTCGGATCAGGCCAAGTGAGCTAAGTCTCAACAACAAGTCAAAACTCAAATGTCCAAGTCTCCTATGCCACTTCCACAAATCAGAAGAAGGAACAACTAACAAGCAACAAGGAGGACCAAGAGAAGTTCCAGAGAAGTCAACCAAGAAAACCCGATCGCGAGGTAAAATCCGGCAAACCAAATCTCCTATGGAATCTAAAACACGAGAACAACCATCCTTAAAGCGAACTTCAAACCCCTCATCAAGAAGTTGCGAAATAAAGAGCAAATTGAACCCAAGGTTCGAAACCAAAGCAACTTCTCTCAGGGTAAAGCGATCGGAAACACGAACAGCGCCAATTCCACGTACCTTTCCTCTTCCATCGTCCCCGAACACAATGTACTCCTTTGAGCGCATCGGGGTGAGGCTGGAGAACCACTTGTCATTCCCGGTCATATGGCGCGAACAACCGGAGTCCATGATCCACCTGTTCTCCAAGCCTCCGGCCTGCACATCAGTAACGAGACAAAGGGTGAGCAAATGTCTCCACACTGGGGTTAGCAAAGTGTGAAGCAAACCAGTGTCGAGCCATTTGCTCTACAGAAGGGTTAGCAAAATCAAGCAAAGTGTATCCCCCGTCCCGTCTATCGCGAGGCTGACGACCACCACCGCGAGAAAAACGTGGTGTCTCGTAACCTCCTCTAAAGCCTCGGTCCCGTGGTCCATAGCCGTACTAAGGACGACCAAGAGCCCGACCGGCAAAGCGACCACCCGCTGGAGCACGGTAATCACCACCGTCTCCCTGTCCTCCACCTACACGGCGCGCCCTAGCATCTTGCCTACCACCACGCCGAGGAGGACCATGCACTCGAGCAGAGTACATGTCCGAGTTACGTCTCTCCTACTTACGCCTCACAGCCCGTTTCCTCCTGAAGCAAAACTCATCCAAGTAACCGTCTCTGTGACAGTACTTGCAGTGGTACCTCACCTCTCTCTTGGGAGGTGGAGGCCCCGCCTTTGGATGGAAAGGAGCAGCCCCCTTCTTCTGGGCAACCTGGGTTGTGACAGTAAGAAGCGTATCGAGGAGATTCCTTAGTTCATTGGGCCTTGGAACCCAAACCTACTTTTGTGGAGGTGCTTTTGGTTGTTCTTTCAGCACACCCTCCACGGGGTCAACAAGCGAAGGCTACGTGCTCGTACTAACAGTGTTTAGAGCACTCGGAACTCCAGCAACCTTGCCGATCTTACCATACATCATGTCAAAGTCTGACTGCGTGTAGGTGTAACCTACCCCAAACCCATCACCACACTTAAACTACTTGATCATCATGCCCAACTGCGGCTCACGACCAGAAACCCAACTAAGAATCGTCCTAAGATATGTGTTCTCATTCTCCAAGTTGGATTTCTCTACTGCAAGATCATCCAAGTCAGAAATCAGACCAGGGCAAACAAGACAATCAATAGGTGGGCTAGACTCCACGACCTTAGTCTTCCCCAAAGACTTAATCAACGCGTTCTTCTCATCTAGCTCCGACCTAAGCGTGGGACAAAACTTACAAGCACCAAACAGAACAGGCCTAGACCAAAGCTCCTCTAGCTCACACACAACAGCAGCAAACTTAGACTGCAAGGAAGCTAGATCAGACTTAAAGATGGAGCACTAGTCACATTCAAGCACATCACTAACAATAAGAGCGTCCTTGTCCAGTTCAAGTTTATGCTTGGCCCTGGCTAGCTCGTGAGACACATCAGCGAGCGAGATTTTGGCAACATCCAAGTTCGCTACGTTCTCATCATGCTTGGCACGGAGAGCAACAAGATCGTTCATGTGAGATATGCAGCCAGCGCACTCATCCTCACCAGATTTCTCTCTAGCACAAGCCAGCTCAGCTCTAAGCCGCTTACGCTCTCTAGCTGCTTCCTTAAGCAGCTTTTTCTGATTGTCGAGAGCGGCGTACAACTCCCTAACATCAGTATCAAGCAGGTCGATAGTGGAGTTTACCTCTGAATCACTCTCGGATCCAGGTGAAGAGTCGTCGTGCATCGGTGTAGCATGTCCACCTGGAGACGCACGAGCACCATTGGCCTCACCCGCTATAGTGCATAAACTCTTGCGCCGACCGGCCGCCAAGCAAAGGCCGATGAAGCCGGTGTCGCCGACCGCGCCGGCGACGCCCCCATCATGTCCTCCGCAGAGAAGAGGAAGAAGAAAAAGACCATGTGTCGGCTAACAGGTTGGTCCCACGTGTCAGGAGACCACGTCAGCGTCCAGCGTTGCGAATCACGAAGCAAAGTCACTAGAGGGTGTGTTAAGTACATGATATTTGATAAATTAGGGTGATATATATCCGGTTTTATACTTTAGAGAATTAAGTGCTTCGATCTCAATAATTTGAGGGTTATGCAGACTTCTTCCGTATGAATTTGTTGGTTTGTTTTTTTCAGTTCAGCCCTCATGTATCCCTCTATCCGGCTCCGGCTACTCCGTTCGCCGGCCGTGTGGGGGTAGGCATATGTGGGGGTGAGCGGAGACTGACCAGGAATTTCTCATGCGGCGTGTGCTTGGCCGGGTAATCATACCCGAATCCTCCCTCTCTCCAGCAGGCAGCAGCCCCCTCTTCCATGGCCTCAGAACGGAACGCCGCAACCGCAAGGCGTAGGCGCGGATTCCGGGACCGGTACGGTGCCTTCGCGCTCGTGGCGGAGTCTCCGGTACCGCGGTAGCCGCCGGGGTCGCTACTCCATTGGAGAGAAGGCAATGGATCGGGCGGTGGACGGATTTGGGATGACGAGTGTTGGTGGGGGCCCGTGGCCTCCGCGGCCGGGCAAGCAGCCGAGATGGAGGAGATGCACGCCGGGATGCTGAGGAGACCGGAGGGGATTGCAAGGCTGGTGGAGGAGACCGCAACGTGCTCCAGCAGGTGCTGATTCGTTTACGAATTTCTGCGATTTGTGCTTGAAATGTCTATGTGACGTTCTGCGTTGTTTCAATGTGTGACAAATGCAATGCTTCTGGAGCATTAAACGACTATTCTGATCTGTAGGAGGTAAGACTACAGGCATAGCTAGATAAATCGGGTAATGGCATTTTGGGGGGGGGGGGGGGGGGGTAGGTAATTTAGATGGGAACTGAGGAAGTTTGGGCTCTTATCCATTTTGATTGGTAAGGCCTGATTGCGTATGTGACATTGTTGGCTGCTGGGTATAAAGACTGAGTAGTGTTTTACTGAAAATCTGAAATCAGTTTCCTTCTGCATATCTGTTTTAGTTCCTGAAACTTAGGATTTACTCCCCAGAGAAGTTTGTATTTCTTATTTGAGCTAACGGCTCGTAATTTTTTAAACAACACTGCATTTGTAAATGTGAATATGTAGGCATGTGTCAATAGGACATAGTAGAATATAAGTTCATTTTGTTGCAGAGTATATGGCTTTTTCTTGGCTTCATAATCATCAATACAGAATTTCTTACTCCAATAACAAACCCAGCAAAACACGATTTGGTTGGCATGTATTACTATGTCCTGAGGCCTTATGTGACATCTGCTAGTCAGGACCCATTTAGGTGGGCTTATGGCCTGATAGGCGGAGATCTACTCTGCAATACTGAGATGGCTAAGTCAGCTGGAAATAGTTAGCATTATGACATTTACCAATGACCTTTTATAAGATAATGACCCTTTTATGGATATAGCAATGTTCTGTGTTATGATTGCAATGGTTTAAGTTGTCAAAAGTCAAAGTAAATTGGTGTTCACCTTTTTGTTGATAATCGGTCGAGTTTTAGTTGCTGTTAACATGGACAAGCTACCTGTGTGAATTGCTACTCTAGTATTTTTTTCTTTGAATTTGGACAGTTAAACTGGTGTAAGCATTGAATTTTAACTTTTTAGCTGAAAGAGATGAATGGATAGGGATCCTTCTTCAGTGCTATGTAACTTCACTGTGAGTGGACATGAATAATCAACCCACCACATTGTGTGAAGTCGCATGCTGTTAGTTTTTGCTAGTCACTTTGATCACATTGCCAATTTAATTCGAAAAGTGGAGCTTTGGAGCATGAGGAAACACAACAAAAAAAAGGTTTGCTGGATGTCACTTCCATATTTCTTACCAATTTTTACTTGATGCAAAGTTGTTTAGTTACCACGAGCTTTGCAAGATATGTTGTACTGATCAACTACGCTTGAACTGCCTTCCGCAATTGATCTTTGATAATTTGTTGTGCTGATAATATTTTGTAGGAATCTCGTTCATTGCTAAGGAACAATTCGCTGGGTTGAAATGGGAAACATTGTTCTCAGCAGGTATGTCCTGACTTTCACCCTTTCTATTTCCTCTGAGAAGTGGAAGGTTTCATTTGTTCTTCTAAATACTTCTTCTGTTTTGGTTACATTCATCTTTTCACTCTTTCACTTGATAGCTGTGTACTGCTTCACCATTAGTCGTTTAGGTCATTCAAGAGAATCCACCACTCAGTCAATGCTGATCTCTCCTTGTTTTGCTTGTATGTATGTATGTTTGAACTGCATAAAAATTCACCTTACGTTTCTACATCTTCTAGTAAACAGATCATTCCGTGCTGGTGTAACTGATAAACTTGCATGCTCCAAAAGAGGGCTTCAATTCCCGGCAGCATGCTTCACATGTACTCTCCAAGACAGAACAGACTCTTTTATGAGAAAAGGCAAATAATTTTATGGCATCATTCACGCAAACATTAGCAGTAATACTGTCAGGGTGATTGCTGCTGCAGTGACCTATTCCCTTCTATTCATCTTGTCTGCCCCTTGACATGTCCTCTCTTTTCTTTGTCAGGTTTAGATTTGTGAAGGTAATAGCATAAAGGTCATAAGGCAGAAAGGTGTGCAGGCTTGCGCTGTCATTTCGCTCTCCTCTGTGAGCCGAAGATTCAGGGATGCAAGGACAGAACCCAGGCACCCAACACAGAACCTGTGAGATGTTCTGTTTGTGATTAGAGGACGGGCATCATTTTGCAACCGTCATCTTGAGGCCTGAAATATACAACACCGTATTTCCCTTTATTAAATATATGATATATCCTTCACTGAAGCAGATTCGTTCCCAGTTTTGTTAGTCCGATCTCTACCAAAGGGTGCTCAACTTCGCTAACTTCAACTGACGATCACACGACAGCGACATGCTGCGATCGGCTCACGTTGCTGAAAGGCCGACTGGAATTGACCCGAATATATGAATTTGGACAAATTTAGAATATGCTATGTTAATTTGATGGCGACGGCCACCCATCTTGCCTGGAATCTGGCATCGCGGGAAAACACATATTTTATGCATAGGAGATCGTGTACCATTTCGACTGTGGAATGCAAAAGCGAAATTCTCTTGGATATCTTTAAATTTCTCCATGCGTGGGCCCACTTGTCAGAGGCTTTCCAATATTCTTGGGAAATAAGCCGAATCGAGTCACTGGGTGGCAAATACCGAGCAACCCGATGGCTAAACCGCGAAAACAACTCACGTATCCATCTCCACCTTCCCTTTTTCCTCTCTCCCCGTCTTCCCGGTCGCCGCCTCCCCCTTTCCCTCCCCCGCCGCCCGCCTCCGCCTCCGCGATCGCAATTCCGCATCCGCCCGCGCGGCCCCGGCGCTCTCGCTTCCTCCCCCGACCATGGCGCGGCGATCCGCCCCTCTCCTGCGCCGCCTCGCGGCGGCCGCCTCCCCGCCCGCGCCGCAGCCCCTCCCGGGCCACGGCGGCGGCCTCGCGCGGCGCACGGTGACCTACATGCCGCGGCCCGGGGACGGCACCCCGCGCGCCGTCACGCTCATCCCGGGCGACGGCATCGGGCCCCTCGTCACGGGAGCCGTGCAGCAGGTCATGGAGGCGATGCACGCGCCCGTCTACTTCGAGACCTACGAGGTCCACGGCGACATGCCCACGGTCCCGCCCGCAGTCATCGAGTCCATCCGCCGCAACAAGGTCTGCATCAAGGGCGGGCTCGCCACGCCCGTCGGCGGCGGGGTCTCCTCCCTCAACATGCAGCTCCGGAAGGAGCTCGACCTCTACGCCTCGCTCGTCCACTGCTCCAACCTCCCCGGCCTGCCTACCAGGCACGAGGGCGTCGACATCGTCGTCATCAGGGAGAACACTGAGGGCGAGTACTCGGGGCTCGAGCACGAGGTTGTGCCCGGGGTCGTCGAGAGCCTCAAGGTGCGGTTAATTTTGCCCGCGTTTACCTCAATGTTGGTACTTGGTTGGGGGATCGCTGGAAAATCTATTCCCCGCATATGCGGGGACGACACGTCGCGTCACACAGGGAGGAAGGGAGGAAGAAGAACCTCCTCTCGACCCGCCGCCGGCGAGCTAGGGGAGGAGGAGGGGGAGGGGCGACTGCCGAGGAGGGGCGGTTGGTGGGGGGAGCGGCCGCCGGCCGCGGGCGGCGGCGGCCTTTAGGTTTCGGGTTGCCGGGGTCCGGGGCGGCTCCATGGCCTCCGGCTATAGAAGAGGAGGGGGCCGGGGGCGGCCCGGCGGCGGCGGCGGTTCGGCCGGCGGAGGGCAAGGCGGCCGGCGGTGGCCGGTGGCGGGGGCGAGAGAAGGCGGCAGCGGCGGTGGACGGACGGCGCGGCGGCGAGATTGGTTAGCGTGGTGGTGGTGGAGGGCGGCGGCGGAGGCGGCGAAGGCCGCCAGAGCCGGGGGAGGCGGTCGACGGCGGGGGCGAGTGCGCCTGTGCGACGTGTCGCTCGCCCCCCGCATATGCGGGGAATAGACTCCCCCGGGATCGCTACCTCCTGCCGTGTGTTGATTGAATCGTGTGATTTTTCCGATTTTCAGCATGAAATTCGTGGGCCTTTACTTGCACGGGGCATACAGTTGCTAGATTTCGCAGATCATGGTTTTTCTCATAAATGAGAGGACAGCCTATCAAAAAATTGCTACCGTTTGACTAGTCAGCATGATTTATTTGCAATGGAAGTGGACCTTTTAGCTTAATCTTCGTGAAATTGAGTTCATCTGAATTTGTGATCCCTAAATTTACTGTTTGCTTAATAGTAGTGATCAATTCATACCTCGTAAGTCATAAGATTGCAGTTGCAGCTGTAGTACAATTGCTAGTTCGAGCACATGAAAGATGAAACAGCAAGATTAGTCTGCAAAATTATGGTCCTTGGTGATCTCTTCTTTTTCTTTCAATGTTTGAAGTGTACTTTGATCGGATATCTTTAGATGTAGATTACTAAGAGTTTTCTATCATTATACACTGGTTAAACCATTGATACTTTGGTACTAAGTATTTAGGTAAACTATGCATTTGCCTTTTACTCAGCTTCAAAAAACTGTTACTTTAGTTCATGATTAAGTGTATTATGTACACTATACTATAGGACTTATGGAAAACCTACAGTTGTAATTATCTGTCAAACTGTAGAGTGACATGTCATGAGGTCAACATTATGGATTTGGACCTTGCCAGTACATGAATATATCTTGTTATCAAAATATGCTGAAGTTGCTACCTTCACTCAATAGTCCACAATGTTAACTGTCTTGAATTTTTTTTTTGCTTTCAGTTAACCCTTTACAGCTTAAGTGGTTTTGTCTTAATTTATTATCATAAGCTTCTTTGAGGCTTTGGTTAAGAAAATACTATTGAAATAAATCCACCCATATTATGTTGGGAATATATCAGGTGCAAACCAACCTCTCCGCGCAAACCGTGCAAACTTTAATCTGGGCCACCGGATCAATATCCAAGGGGCATGGGGGGACTGGGTAATTTTACATTTAACCGCCCGCCCTTGAATTGGGTAATCACATTTTTGCAAATCCCCCCTCCCACCTCCCTGCGACCCTCCCCTTGGATGTTGATCCGATGGTCCAGATTGAAGTTTGCATAGTTTGCACGGAGAGGTTGGTTTGCACCTGATATGTTCCCTATTATGTTTTCCTTTTTAATTCTTATCTGAGCCTTTTTCTCTATTATTACCCTTACTGAATGGATTTCCTAGGTGATCACAAAGTTTTGCTCTGAGAGGGTTGCAAAATATGCGTTTGAGTATGCTTACCTTAACAACCGAAAGAAAGTCACTGCAGTGCATAAAGCAAACATCATGAAGCTTGCTGATGGTTTGTTCTTGGAGTCCTGCCGTGAGGTTGCTTCAAAGTATCCCGGTATTCAGTACAATGAAATGATTGTTGACAACTGCTCTATGCAACTTGTCTCGAAGCCTGAACAATTTGATGTCATGGTACGCATCTAAATGTTTGAGCACTTCTCTACCATTCAATCTCAAATGTTGCTTTCTTTTCATACTTTGGAGTTACCTTTTGTTCACTACACTGAGATTTTATTTTTATTGTTGATTTCAAAGTAGGGGTTCCAGTGTCCAAATTATAAAATTGTTGAGAAGTATAAATGAATGACTACTTAGTTTTGCCAGGAGAACGATTCCTGACCTTTTCAAGAGCAAGCATATGTATTTTTGTGTAGAGAATAATTCTTTGCTCATTTTTTATTTATTGGGAAGTGTCTTTAAGTTTTTTTCTAAATTCTCACCTATGACCATAAGTTGTTTTAAGGACCGGTAAAATCAGAAGTCGAAGATATATCATAGTAATCAGAATCTCGTTATTGTTAAGAAATGGAAATTGTCATTGCATGTTTCTTGAGGATTTATATGGTTTATTTATGACAATTTTACAGTATTTAAGTGACACAAGCACTTTACTCTAGATGCGATATACTCCCTCAAAATTGTAGGTCGTTTTGGCAAATCTAGATACATGGTTCGGAACGGAGGGAGTAGAAAGCTTAAGCTGCCCAGTATTCCTGGCTTTTCTGCTCGTCAATTTGTCATTCCATTTATTTTCTGTTTTCCTGATTTCCTCAGATATTTCCTTTTAGGTATGCCATGGATTACGATTACCTTGCAGGTTTCTAACTTTTTTTTTATTCTAGGTTACACCTAACCTTTATGGCAATTTGGTGGCTAATACAGCTGCAGGTATTGTTGGAGGGACTGGTATCATGCCTGGAGGTAGGGTTGCACCTCATACCTTATTGTGTTTACCCCCATTATACAAATAATGGATGTGTCCAAAAATTTCCAAGGAATCTCACAATATTGGCTGTTGCCTCATGCCTCACTGTTGTAGTTCTCATAGATTTCTTTGCTGCAAATTGTTATGGAAATAATACTTTGCGCTTCACTTGCCTCCCTTTCTGCTTCTTTTGTAATATGTGCAAACCAAACTATTCATGGCACGCATGGAGCATGTTTTAAGTTTCTTGGGGCCAGAATTTGGTGTTCAAGTTTACTAATCCTTGACACTGCATTATGTTCCAGGTAACGTGGGTCAGGACTATGCCGTCTTTGAGCAAGGTGCTTCTGCGGGAAATGTCGGAAATGAGAATATTGTGGAGCAGAAGAAAGCAAACCCTGTCGCGCTGCTTCTATCATCTGCCATGATGCTGAGGCATTTGCAGTTCCCTTCATTCGCTGACCGGCTGGAGACGGCGGTGAAGCGTGTCGTGGCAGAAGGCACACACAGAACAAAGGATCTTGGCGGCACCAGCACCACGCAGGAAGTCACCGACGCAGTGATTGCCAATCTTGATTAGATTCCGGGCACATGACTGAAGATGTTAATTCTTTGGGGGGACTAGTTGGCTAGTCTTGACTCCTGAGTGTTATTTTGCTTCACGTAGATTTAGATTCACATTTATCCGGAGGGATTGCGATGAATCCATTTTTCAGATTTTGTTTAGAAATAATCAAGCAACCCACGAGGCTGACACTGTGCTGCAAGGTAAAGACCTTGAGTTACAAAGTGAATCCATGAGAGTCTCAAAATAATTTAATTATTGTCAGCCTGTTTGAGTGTTTGTTGATTTTTGGCTGCCGGCCCTCGGCATGGTGAAACTGCCCAACTGTCAGGTGGTGCCGCTCCAATTGCTGCAGTCCAGGGCTTATTTTGTTTTCTGATAATGAAATGTAACCATGATCCTCATATCTGCATATGATTGACACACACAATTGCATCTGATAAGATTTTGTTTGGTTGCATGGCTTATGTTCATATATAGTCGCTTGCTTTAATCTATCACCTCCAGGCGTGTCTGGTGTCTCCTCCCATCCTTCCCGTTACCCACGGAGAGCATTGCAGCCTTTTGATGGGAGTTCGCCGGGCATGATTCAGAGGCTTAGAGGCTACTGTGGCAGGCAACATGTTCAATAAATCAATCATAGTGTATCTTATTATTCTTCAAAAAAGAAATTATGGCACATCCTCTAAACTTATAGGGGAACATTAAACTTATAGGGGAATGTATTAGGTGCAAATATAGTTTTCCGGTTTTCTCAGGTCAAGCCTGCCCGATGCTTTTCTTTGGTTGGGCTTATGGCCCATCCTCTAAACTTATAGGGGAAACATTAAACTTATAGGGGAACGTATTAGGTGCAAATATAGTTTTTCCGGTTTTCTCAGGTCGAGCTCGCCTGATGCTTTTCTTTGGTTGGGCCGGGTTGGATCCTCTGGGGCAAGACGGCTCAGGTAGCCCGCGTTCACGCAAGAGTATTTTTTTCTCCCGTTCGGCATCGGCTCTCTGCATCCGTCTCTCGTCTCCCGTGGCCCTTCCTTTCCTAGTGGGTGGCGGCGCCGACTAGGTGAGCAGCGACGCCCTCCGAGACGTCTTCGCCGGGTTCTTCGCCGGCGACGAGCACTCGCTAGGTATGGCCGCCCCCTCTCTTCCCTTCCTGCTCTATGAAACGGAGCGCCCCAAACCCTAAAGTAGCTATTTGTATTCGGATGGATCTGACCCAATTACAGCTCGGGGGCACCTACTAATTTCGATTGTGTTGTAGAAATTATCGGTTGTCCATGTGCACATCAGTGTCCTATATTCGGTCCTCCACTATACAATCCGGCCCCTAATCCATCTGCCCAGTGGCGGAGTTAAAATTTCAAAGTTGTGTATTCCCTGACCCTTAATTTTGGTTGAATCTAATATATCTATAAAACAAATAAGTATTAGCAATCTATTACAAAATATACGTAATACAAGGACTTTACACAATACCATATCACTTCTTTATGTACACTACTAGAAAACAAGCCTTAGGTCCACCTCAAAAGTACCGGTATGGAGATGAACCGGTACCTATGCTAGGTACCGGTTCATCTCCATACCGGTACTTTTGGGGTGGATGAAATTTTTGAATGTCAACCGGTACCTAAGACTCTCCATAGGTACCGGGTGGTAACTTTTATATTAGTACCGGGTGGTACCACCAACCGGTAACTTTAAACGAGCCTTAGATACCGGTTGGTTACCTTAGGAGTCTTAGGTACCGGTTGGTGTTACCAACCGGTACCTTAGGCTCATCCATGGGTTACTTCAAAAGGAAAGCATCTCCTTCTCAATCAGAAGAACTGTGTAGCTGAGATGGTAAAGGAGCAACGCGCAAGGCTAGAGGTCGCGAGTTCAAATCCCGGCCAAAGAGAATATTTTTCGTGAATTTTGGAGGCCTCAGGTACCGGTTAATTTACCCGGTACCAAAGGGCACCTGCAACCGGTGCCTTAAGGCATTTTTCTAGTAGTGGTATCTATCTCATCTTCCAAATAGCCTACTGGCATTTCACTTGATACAACAAGAGAGATGAGAGCACCTCTATTTATAAGTGCCCATGATTATTGATGCCAACTTCCACACTCTTGATACAACAAGAGAGATGAGAGCACCTCTATTTATAAGTGCCCATGATTATTGATGCCAACTTCCACACTCTTCTGTTACAAATATCTAACTCTAGATTTTTTTTTTATCCTTATCCACTAACCAGATATATTTTCTATGATATTAAATATATAGTTTCTACATTGTTCCTTCCATGGTCATGGAGCAACGCAAGTATACATGAATTCTCACCATTCTTCTAGAACCTTCCTCCAAGTATGCATTACATATTTGAAGAAGTATACATATGTTTAAAGTTTTCGAAAATGGACACTTTACAAATATTTACAGAGATGAATGTATATATTAGACTTAAATATGTGAAACTATGAATGCAAATATGCAATTGTGTTAGCAAACAAAATAGCAGGGACACTGAGGCAATCTAAACCATAATGATTTTCTATCAAGTAATATCACCAAAGGTTGTGACCTCGAAAAAGACCTTTTATATAGAAGACATGTATGAAAACTACTTAATCATTGCTCACAAAACAATATATCATTCCCAGATCATTCAGTTCTCACTCTTTTTGTTGGCAGCGGTGCTCAACTCCTGGACTCTAACACATTGTGTTGCTCCCACCTTAACATGTACTAGCAAAAATGTTTGCTATGACTTTTTCCATTTTTTTCTTGCAATATTGTTCCTATGGTTGGTCAACTTAGGCGTGAGGAAGGGGATCAGAGACAGACTGTGATCCTATTTTGTACATTAACTCATCAAGTGATTGTTGACAAAAAAAATTGTATGGTGCGTAGTGTTTACCCATCTACTATAAAGCCGAAATTTGACGATAGTAGAAACCAGCAGTGGGGGCTATTTGGATCAAATGGGCTAAAGTTTAGCTTAGTCATACCAAATGTTTTTATGCCAATTAGAAGGACAAAATATAAGCTAATTGTAAAACTAATTGCATAAGTCTAGGGCCAATTCACAAGACATATTTTATTAAGCCAAATTAATCTATAAATAACATATATTTACTATAGTATCACGAGACATATCCCTTGCCTGCGTAATGGCATGTCATCACATCGCTAGATCATAATTTTTAGTCAGCACGTTGGATGTTAATTAGGCTACATCTTTAATATGAAATTTTTTTTTGCTCTTCCTCCGTCCGTTTTATATATGAGGGAGTGAGTACGCCCGCCTACAATGATTTAGCATAGCGCCGCGCGACCGCTCGTCTTGCCCCTTTTCTATCATTCGTCCGTCCGTCTGAGGCCTGTCCGAGGGAGCGAGTCCATTCGTACACTAATTATAAATTAATTGCATAAATGAAGACTAATTTATAAGATGAATCTATTAAACTTAATTAGTCCTTGATTTGCCATGTAGTACTATAGAACATAATTTAACAGAACACGATGATGCTGTCCCTGTTCAAGAATCAGATCCAATCATCAATGAATGTAATATGCAAAATTTGCTATCCATGCCATGCCACAATCTTACACATTGCAGACCTAAATATTGTTGCAAAATTTGCTGCATGCAGATGAAGGTGAACAAGCAACAGCAGAACTTTGACCTAAATATGGCTATAGGTATTGATTGCAGACCTAAAGATTTTTGCAAAATTGCTTAAATATATATGTATTTCCACCCAATGACAAATTTGTAGATGAAGACATTGATGTCTACGCTGAGGAAGCGCACATTGTCTTGGAAGAAAATGAGCAGGAACCTTTAAGTGATAATTCAAGTATGCTGAAAATTTTATCACTTTTTTTATGGCAAGTGAATGCAGATGTCAATTGGGCTGTTGTAACAGGATCAGACCATGATGATATAGACACCACAACCGCCCAGGGTAATGCAAGTGGTAGTACCAGAAGGAGGAAGTATTTGACAAACAAGCAGAGACAGAAAATATATGAAGATTTGCTTGAGAGATATGTCATTTCAAAGAAAACTGGCAAGCTTACACAAAAGAAGCATAGTACAGTCGAAGTTGCCTCCAAATTCAATGTTACCATGAAAGTTGTCCAATCCATTTGGAGAATAGCAAAGAGAAGCCGTGAAGCAGATGAACTAGTGGATGTCAGATCAAAAAGGGTAAAGAATTGTGGTCGGAAAAGAGTGGATGTAGATTTGTCTCAAATGCACTTGATTCCTTACAACAACAGGACAACAATTAGGTCATGTGCAGAAGCTTTGCATGTATCAAAGTCTAAGCTGCACAAGTTATTCAAAGAAGGACTGATTCGTCGTCGCACTAATTAAGCCATATTTAAAGGAATTCTCTCAACAGACCTCGAGAAACATTAGTCACTGAATCTATCAATGTAAATAAAGATATAAGTAGGTCTTTCTTGATAAGTAAGGTTATCCTAGCTATTCGCAGAGTTTGGCAGAGAGAGGATGCAGGGAAGACCATATGGATTCAACAGGACAATGCTAGAACACATGTTGCCCCAAATGATCCAGTATTTCTGGAAGCAGTTGCTCAGACCGGTCTAGATATACGCATAATGAATCGGCCCCCAAACTCTCCTGACATGAATGTCCTTGACCTAGGATTCTTTGCATCTCTACAGGCAAAGACATACTTAAAAAATGCTAGAACCATTGATGACATTGTCCAAAACACACTAAAGGAGTATGAGGACTATGATACAGAATTGGTGGACAAGGTATTCTTTACCCTACAGGGCTGTTTCATAGAAGTTATGAAAGATGGAGGAGGCAATGGATACAAGATACCCCATTTGAGCAAGGATCATTTAGAAAGGTTTAGCATGCTCCCAAGAAGTCTAAATTGTGATATGGACCTATATCTAAGTGCTTTGCAGTTGCTGAATTCAGAGTAGTTCTACATTTGGTAGAGGAAGTAGTACTTGTATCTATATAAAAATATGGCATTCTACAGTGATGCATTATAAAGGCTGAAGATTACTCTTATTGTTGCGTAAATCATTTCTTATTTGCATAGCATCAGTCATCATAAGTGCTAACATCTCAATTTCCATAGCATCGGTAATAACAAAAAACTAAATTTGCAGGACTAGTCTTACTGATCATGCTTCATTTTTCTCAATATCTCGGCATTGTTAGGCATAATGGTGGCCAGCAGCTCAAGAACAAAATCCCTATCTTTCTTTTGCTGTTCGGGTAGGACTCCCTTCTCGTCAGCTGTTGAGGTCACTGCAGAACAAAATTTTATTGTCAGTACTACACAATTGAAAGAGCGCAATTAGCTGCAACAAATTGTGGATGCATGTAAACAAGAGTACCTAGCATGTTGGGTTCGTTTCCGGCATCGGCGGCCACAATTTGTGAATCGTCGAATTGGGTTTCTGGCACAAAGTCTTCACCTTGCGAATCTTGCAGCACAGCGTTGCCGAGACCAACCTCATCGGTCTGTCTGATGAAAATGTAGTCCCCGCCAGGCCCTTCTTCAGTGTCTTGGATGAAATCCACTCCCTCTTCAACGATGCGCTTCTGTGGCCGCGACCACCAGATACCGCCCTGGTTCTCCCTGCCGCCACGGCAGATCGGCCCTACTCTGCCATGGATGCCTTCACGATGCCACTTGACCCTCCCGCCGCCCCGGGCTTGCCTCAGGATGGACGGATAGAGGGGATGGACTCCCCTTGGTGGGGATTGTTGTCCGCGCATGCTTCCACGGACGGGATCTTGGCGACGGAGGAGCAGACCAGCTAGGGCTACAGGGCGCTGGGTCGTGATGCAGTGATGGGGGTGCGGCAGGGAAGAAGTTGGGGCAGAGGCCGGCGAGGTAGGTGCGACAGAGGCCAGGGAGGGGAAGGGTGCGGCGGAGGATGGTGCAGCGAGGTTGGTGCGGCGGAGGATGGTGCGGCGGGGGACCGACAGCGGCGAGGTTGGTGCGGCGGAGGACGGGGAGGGGAAGGGTGCGGCGGAGGATGGTGCAGCCAGGTTGGTGCGGCGGAGGAAGGTGCGGCGGGGGACCGACAGCGGCGAGGTTGGTGCGGCGGAGGCCGGGGAGGGGAAGGGTGCGGCGGAGGATGGGGAGTGTGCGGCGTCGGGTTATATGAGCTGGGCGGCGGAGGATAACGACGCCAGAAACTGCGTTTCGCTAGAATAGCGACAGGGGGAGGAAAATAGAAGAGTGGGACCCACCTGAAACTCAGAAGTCTTTAGATATGAGGATACACTTTGAACCCCAGAAGTCTTTAGATTTGAGGACGGGGGAATATGTTAATTATAGATTAATTAGGTTTAATAGATTTTTTACGAGTTAGTCCCAATTTATACAATTAATTTTACAGTTATTATCCTTATTCTAATGTATTTAAATATCTAATGTCATTCTAATTTAAAATTAGTCCTTATCGCACAAGCTTTTAGCGATGTAGATATAAATACTTGTTGGGCTCTTAGGGTTCTTAGGGTTAAGGTCAGGGAGACTTGGTTACCTAGCTAAGACCCAACCGGTCTCTCCTCTCCCCCTCCCCGGTTCCTCCGAGGCTTCGCCTACCGCTCGCCAGTCCCTTGCATCTGCTGTGCCGGCGACGCGCTCCACTCCGACCTCGCCGCCTCGCTCCCTCTCTGAGCTCGCCGCCGCGCTCCCCGCCGACCCCGCAGCGTCCTCCGACCCCGCCGCCGCGCTAGCCGCCGACTGACCGCGGCCACCGCTGCCTGCGCGGCTCGTCGGCAGCAACGTCAAGGAGGTCATCTTCAACAACCTCCTGTTCGAGGTCAGCCCCACCAGTTCCCTTGTATCCTTCCTCCTCTTCTCCCATCCCAACCGTGAAAAGCACGTTTTTTTTTGGGAGGGGGAGCGGGTGGGGGCTGATGTTGGGTATTCCTGGGAATACCCAGGAATCACTGCAGCTCTGCCCCTGCATCTGCCTTTAGAGGGCTGCTAAGGGGTTGGCTGCTTATCCATGTTCGATTTTGATTTGTTTGCTTGTCGCTGTGTGGACTGTTTATGTTTCCATATGTGCTTGGTATGTGAGAGATGTTGGTTGCTGAGAGGAAATGCGTTGTATGTGATTAGATGATGTGAGTCCTTCATGGGATCCCATAACCTGCAATCACTGGAATCGAATGCTGCATAGTATCTTGGATATACCAGTTGAAAGAAATGTTAGTTCAGTGCTAATTATATGGTTTAATTATCCTCCCTGTGGCCCTTGCTGCATTATTTGACCTCAAAATGACTGCAGTTGATGTATCCATATCCTAACAGTGAGTTCTCAGGCATCATGTATAGATTTAGATGATGTTTTTCATGTCCTTATGGTGGCAGATAGGTTTGTCCTATTGTTCTGATGCCAACTTGACTGTAGTTCAAGCTTGTAGGGCATGGAAGAGTTATCAGGTGTGTGCACTCTACTGTGGATAATACATGAGTTATTCTTTATTCACGTGCCGCACTGGCTCCATTAACATAATATCCTCTGGTTGAGTTGATTTGTATTGTGAAGCACTGACCTGATGTAGTTATATATGTTTAATTATTACTTCAATTTGTTTAAAGAACCTTTTCTTTTTAGCTTCTCTATAACGGAATTCGCTTTTTCAGGATAATGGCTCATCGTGGACACCTGGATGGACTGAGTGCCCAAGGTGCAGGTCTGATGCGCCATGGTTCCTTCGCTGCTGGCAGCTTCTCTAGCCGTTCACCATTGGACTCTTCGTCCACACTGGAGATGCTGGAGAACAAGCTTGCCATGCAGACTGCAGAGGTAGAAAAGCTTATCAGGGAGAATCAGCGGTTAGCAACAAGCCATGAGGTCTTGAGGCAGGACATTGTTGATACAGAGAAAGAGATGCAGTTGATTCGCACCCACCTAGGCGAAGTTCAGACAGAGACTGATTTGCAGATTAGAGATTTATTGGAGAGAATCAGATTGATGGAGGCAGACATACAAAGTGGTGATGCAGTGAGGAAGGAGCTTCACCAAGTGCATATGGAGGTAAAGAGACTTGTTGCTGAAAGGCAGACGGTAAACCTCGAGATAGAGAATGCGAATAAAGAAATACAGAAACTTTCTGCCTCAAGTGACAATAAAAGCCTTCCTGAATTGCTTGCTGAGCTAGATGGGCTGCGGAAAGAGCATCATAATCTGCGGTTTGTAACAATGTTCCTTTCTTTCACAATTCGTTCCAACCTGAGCTTTGGTGGTAAACTGATGTCGTTATGCTGTTTTTCCCATTTCCGTTGGAAGATCTCAATTTGAATTTGAGAAAAATACAAACGTCAAGCAAGTTGAGCAGATGCGGACAATGGAAATGAACCTGATAACCATGACTAAACAGGCTGAGAAGTTACGTGCTGATGTGGCAAATGCTCAAAGATGGGCACAGGGTAATGTTCTCATTCTGTTAATGTTTTACCTGCTCTTTATGCCCATTCCATTCATTTTTGGGCTGTGAGTGGAACTTTTATTGTGCTGTGCTTTTAACAGGGGCAATATAATTTCTATTGCAATCTGTTTTGTGTTTGATTAGTGAATGCTTAGGTTTTACAATATCAGAAATATCTGTTAATTGGCTTCCCATTTTTAATCCTGGTTTTCCCGTCTTCAACGGTGTTTGTCGTGTGATATTATTTGCATGTCTTAGTTTAGTGATGCAAAGATCCCATGTTGTATAAACACAGCTTGTCCATAGCATATAGTCTCTATTCTCTAACCTGTATGAGCAGCATTAAGGCCTTGGTGCGCAGAAATAAATCAAAGTAACCCCCGCCTAGAGGATTTAGTCTGTTTACTTGTAAATTGTAATCATTGATCAAGTTTTTGGCCATAAAGTGCTTCAGAGCACAGTCAGTGGGCAACAAAATGATCAACTGAAGTCATGAAATGAAAGGAATACAGGTCTCATGATCAGTGACCTATCTAATGTTGCAATGCAATATGGTATACTAATTACACTTGGAAAATCAGGTAAGAGATCCAGCCTGATACTTTTAGAAGGTTGGATCAAGGGATCTAGGAACAACTTGAGTCTATTGTCTATTCTGCCACATTCTGAAACAAAAAAGCTAAACAGTGTTAGCAGCTTAGTGTGATGCATAGTAGCCACTACCACTATTACATTTTAGTTGATTATTATGGCATAGCGTATTACCCATCAACCTTGAACTATGCTGGCCAGATTTTCCTCTGGAACTGTAGAACTGCATTCACAGTTCTAGAGATAGGCATAAGTTACATATATCAAACCTTTAAAATCAATGTTCCATCAAAGTGGTTGGTCAAAACTAAGCTTCAACATCTCTAGCGAAATTGGGCACAATGGTTGATTTCTGTGGGGCAGCTTATTTGGGAAGCTTTTAGTTGCTGATGTGCTTCTGGTAGTTTTTCCTTTTTCAGACTTACCTGAGGAGATGTTGGCTAAACTTTGCCAAGTATTTTATTTGTCATATCAAGCATTTTTATTTTGGGCTTTAGTATCATAATTGGAAGCATATAGGATCTTAACAATAGCAAATTGCCTTGTAGCTCGACACCTCTAATGTTTAGACTGTAAAGATGGCCTTTTCATGTGTAGTTTTTTCTTTGAGAATTTGACAATTACATTTCTGTGCATGTGACCATAATTTGTTGTCTTGAGATATACTTGCATACATATTTTTCACCTTTGTCTGTATGGTGGCACACTCTAATGTTTCTTGGTTCAATTTGATTCTTTAAATGAGCAGCTGCAGCAGCTCAAGCAGCAGCACAGGCGGCTGGTGCCCAGGTTGCAGCTTCACAGCCTGGGACAGCACAGGCTACAGCAGTGTCAGCAGCAGCCACAAACCCATATGCAAGTGCATATGCCAATTACCCCACAGCATATCAGCAGGGAACCCAGGCAGGGGAATATCAGCAGGGAACCCAGGCTGGGGCATATCAGCAAGCAACCCAGCCTGCGGCGTATCAGCAAGGAACCCAGCCTGCAGTGTATCCGCAGGGAACCCAGGCCGGGGCATACACCTATGCTTACGATGCTGCTGCCGCTTACCAAGTGCATGCTGCACAAGCTAGTGCATATGGAGGCTACTCTGGCTATCCAGTTGCGGGCTATGCGCAAAGTGCAATGCCTAATTATCCTGCGACCTATGCTATACCTCCACAACCCATTAACAGTGGTGCAGCAACGGATGTCACGAACCTGTATGGCGCGGTTGGTAGCACTGGATATCCTGCCGGGCAAGTTCAGCCGAGCAGCGGCACCGCAAATGCAGCAGCAGCAGCACAGGCACCCCCACCACCACCACCGCAGACAACACCATATCCCGGCACATATGACCCAGCAAGAGGAGCCCAGAGATGAAATCCGAGATATAAACCAGATGTCTGCTTGCACTGATTCTCTCGTATGTCCCTGATGTAGCTTAACTCATTGTACCATTATGTAGATGTGTCCGCAGATAGCTTTAACGACATCAGCCAAGAGTCGATGTATGCTGAATTGATGGTGCTTTGAGTTGATTGGTCTAACTGTCAGTTAAGCGTGATCCAATCAGCATGTGGTTTTGTTAAAGCTAAAAAAACGTGGCATTGTTATACTGTATGCTTGTTATATCATCAGTTTTGTAAGTGTAGGTATAGATCATGATTTTTGTATGCTGATGTTGCCGCACTAGTCAGGGCCAAAGTCGAACGTTGACTCAAAGGGCTCCAAAAGAGCAATCGGGGAGGCACCAATTACGTCCATTCTGAGATTCTTATTCTAACCCTGGGGATGGAATGGGTTTGCTCTGTTCTAGGCCATTTTACATGTATCCCTGCATGGCATTTGGAATGAACGGACTGCTAGCGTTTTCCTGTTAAAAGAAACGGCTCAGAGATTGGACTAAAAACGTGACCCTGACATCCCTCTTCGTGCAGTCGGTCAGTAACTCAGTACCAACGCCCCTGTGTAGGAGAAATAATACTTGCCATCTTCATGATTTACCTTCCACAGTTCTGCCTTCTGCATATTCATGCAGAAAACATGAGATGAACAGCGCCATGGGATTCTGGCATTCTGCAATCTAAAGCCTGAGGACAGCGCTTTGGGGGGGGGGGGGGGGGGGGGGATGACCCTACTAGGTTCAAAGACTGCAAGAACGCTGGAAGTGAACCGATAGTACTAATCAAAGATTAAAAAAATGACTGTAACATCCAGTGGCCTCTTAGCTTTGGCCTTTGCGTGAGTCAGTTTCTATGGTTTGAAATTAATACATAAGTACACGTACCAGGTGCCATTTCCAATTAACGCGCAAGATGCAAACACGGGCAGCAGGGAAAATGTACAATGTACGCACTATGTTGCCGTGAAGGAAACAACCCCGTGATTCCAGTCACCAGAATGTGGCACTAATTTGCAGGGGACAGCAGCGTGACGTCCCACACGATGCTGATTTTCGTACCATGTAAAGATTTACAGGAGGTCAAATGTGCTGAAACAGCAATCAGAGAGGCAGAGTGCATCGATCCTGAAACTCCTAACCTAACCCTAGAGATGGAATCGTTATTTTGCGTTTTTAGCAGCCTTGGACAATTGTACATCTATCCTGGCCAACATGAGGGATGGCACTTGGAATGAACTGTTAGCATTAACCACGCGACTCTGAGATCTCTCTTTTCGCAGTTTGTATCAACGTATGCATGAATGTAGAAGCATCGCAGCAGGAAGGGTTGGTGACAGAGGCATGTGCCAGGAAAGGGAGTTTCCGCAATGACCGACCGCTAAGTCCCTACAAAAGAGAAATGAACCGCCACTGCCAATCAGATGGAGAGCCTTGGCTACAGGCTGTGGATCAGCTTCATTACCTCGCACAGTTCTGCAGCTTCATAGAGTAGACTCGAGAGATGAAATGAGCCATGGGGTTCTGCAGCCTCAGGACAGTGCTTCTTCTCCTTCAGGGTCGAATAGTTCAGAATACATGGCACAATACCACCCTACAATTGGAGAAATATAACATTTTCATGGCCCACAGATGTTGCAAGAAAGTTGAAAAGTACTGTCATCTAAAACCCCAAAGAAGGATTTGCTCATATCAATTGCTCTATGGTCAAAGTAGAGCTGAGGACTCTGTTAGGATAATACAGTGATAGTAACATTGTATGCAAAATGAAAAGGTGGCATCATGGGCACCAAGTTGGCGAAACAGGATATACCTGAGGATATGTAAGAATACCAACTCTTAAAAGTTCCTGTATGCATGACCTCAAGATCTCATATCGTGCTTGAAGCGTAGGGGGTCCAACATAAGCCTTAATGTCTGCCCTGTCAACAAACGCAATATCTGCCAGTAGACAATAATTACCATTTGCTAATTATAGAGGTCCTTGCATGTCAACAATATTACTATTCGAGAAGTCAAGAATATTACTGTTAGAGAAGTTGTTTATACTTTAGCTGTGATGCAATCTTAAATATAATAAGCAGGAACTTTGCTCTAATGGAAATCCATAGTTTATCAACCCTAAGAATATTATTGTGTTTAGCGGTGTGACTGCAGTCTGCAGTACAGCTTTCTCATAGTTAAGGGATCCACTCAACCAACTAAGACCCTGTTTAGTTCCCAAAAAATTTCCTACGGTACCCGTCACATCGAATTTTTAGACACATGCATGGAGCATTAAATGCAGTTGAAAAAAATAACTATTTACACAGTCTAACTGATTAGCACGAGATGAATCTTTTAAGCCTAATTAGTCCATGATTGGACATTATTTGTCAAGTAACAACAAAATATGCTACAGTACCAAACCCAAACTTTTTCGCGAACTAAACACAGCCTAACAACATGTGATTATCAAAATGTCGATCATAGCCCTACGGTTAATAGTAAAATGCCAGAAAATCGAATACCAATTGCTGTAGTGATATTTGATGTTGTCAAAATGATAACGTTTGGCCAAGACTTCAGTTTGTCCATTTGTGTTAGAAGTGCATTGACAACCTGAAGTTGCACAAGGAAAGAATATAGTGTAAACATTAGCCAAGAAATCATACATGGTAAAAAAAAATGATGAAAACTTACTCTAATGGAGTCTGAAGGTTCGGAGCCAGATATGGCAGCCTGTCTGGCAGCAGCAAGGCTTTCAACTTCATCTACAATATACACATCATTTATATTAATATATGATTGAGTCCCAAATATGGAGCATGAAGCTAAACAAGTAATCTATTTTCTCAAGGCTTAGTGAACACTCTATAAGAATGTGCTATGTGTTTGCTTGCTTTAGCCAGGAAGGCAATGCTGAGTTTAAGAGGTTCTGAGCTGGAT
The DNA here is from genome assembly GCF_016808335.1 of Panicum virgatum. Classification (NCBI taxonomy): domain Eukaryota; kingdom Viridiplantae; phylum Streptophyta; class Magnoliopsida; order Poales; family Poaceae; genus Panicum; species Panicum virgatum. The sequence goes on along the minus strand of NC_053142.1, from coordinate 36,738,082 downwards.
TCAATAAAAATTCAGCATATGAGCACTAATAGTTCTCCAAGCACAGGAGAATAAAAAATATAAAGTGCTGTGATGATTCATTGGATGCGTCTGTGCACAGACAAGATCTGATCAGAGGGTGGACTCATATATTTAATTCAGACCAAAGAGAGAAAACTCACATAGTTGTTTCATAAGCTTTGGGTTAGCTTTCACTATAAAATGCTGAATTATCATTTGGCACTTCTCAAGAACATACCTATCAATACAAATACCAGGTTGCTTTCTTCTTCCACCATCTCCTGGATCTTCTGGAAAAGTTTGGCTACCTAAAGGGCAGTGGATAGAATGTCCAGTGTTAGATGCAACTATGTAAGTGAATACATAGATCCTATCCACTAAATGACTACAGAAACTAAATAATGGACCATAAGAACACTGTATTTCCAGTTCACGCAAAAAGGTGAAGCTATATTAAACCCCAAGTTCAATTAGACGCTAAAGTAATTTCAGCATGCGAACATATGATACCAGTCTAGCACAAAAGGGCGTACCAATTTTCCACTTTCAGAAAACCACTTGCTGAACAATGAATGAGCATTCACTTCAATCAATTGACACATAGAATACCTAGCATAAAAAGTGTCAGGAATCAACAACACATATTTAATACAAAAGGCCGTATATCTCATTCAGTACAGACCTTGATTTGAAGCGAATGGAAAGTTTCTGTGCTAGTGCTTTACACAAGGAAGTCTTTCCTGTTCCAGGTGGACCATGCAAAAGTACAATCCTGTAATTTGTAAGAAGTGAAAGAATGAAGAATTGTTTCCCTATATAGATTACACAGGATTTTACTTCATCTTTGTTTCTGTAGAATACTTGACTGCAAATGTGTACAAAAATATTGCAGATGCTTACCGGTTCCATGAAACCAGACATGGGTCCACACCTCTTTCAGTAAAAAGCAAAGCACTGGCAGCATATCTCAGCAACCTCTGCTTGAGACCAACTTCATATAGTAAGCTGCAAACACCATTGAGATCATCCACAGGACATAAATGGAGATTATAGTGGTTAATGATAAACAGTATTTACCTTTCCCACAGACCATCAAATTCTTTGGCAGGTAAGGCCCACTCATTGAAGCTTGAGAGTGTATCATCCTCACCTGGTTCCTCACCAGGACCATCTTCACTCAGCTACAGCATAACCAATTGAACTTGAGGTGAATAAACCTGGACCCGAGTATATTGAATTGGATACATAATATGGAACTTTTTTTTCGTTTGGAATAAAACCATTCATCAGGATCAATGTTAGGATGAAGAATGTGAGGAGAAAACAAGTTTTAGCTTGAAACAACAGCAGCGGTGGACACATATATTAAGATGTCCAGATAAAACAGCTACAGCATGTTACTGAGTGAAGAAGCAAGATAACCAATATGAAAGCATATTTACATCACTTTTGGATATAACTGCAAGTAATTAGGTAATAAACATTAAGAGTTGCATACCTGGAACACATGCACAACAGGCTTGACTTGCCAAAATAAGAGAACCTTGTGATTCTCAACCCACTCATCTGCATAAACACTTACCACTCAAAACAAGGATGCCATGAATAATAGAGGACAAGTAAGAATACTTCCCAGCCTAAGAGAATGACCATACCAGTGTCACAAATTTGGATCCTTTTGACGTTTTCAATAAGAAAAGAATTATCAGCAGGAATCGGCACAGGCCCATCAACATAGCTTAAGCTTCGAGCTTCTAGCATCCTGATTGAGTGATCGAGCAAAAATAATTTAAGCATGAGGAACAATAAATGTTAATGTCACATGTGAGAAGATGGAAGTCACAGCACAAAAACACCTACAAGCTAGTATCAAAATCCGGAAAGTTTCTTCAGGAAACTATGTTAATTCCAGGGCCTTATAACTCCAATTAACATGTTGAAAAATGATAAGCAAGAGTCAAACAATAAGCATTTCACAAACCAGTAATATCCACCTAAGCATTTCAATAAGCCAATGGTGATTACTTTTTGTTGTTTCTAAGCATTTCACAAACCAGTAATATCCACCTAATTGGCAAACAATCACATAAATTAAAATTTTCCTTATATTTTTCATTCTAAATTTGCTTCAACTCTGTGGTCTGTGCTCTGTTCACTAATTTGTCAGTTGCAGTGTCAGGTGTGTGGATTACTGCCGCACTGGTCTGGGCTCTGGGGTCTGCTCCTGTGGCATCCTGGTGACTGCTGTATGGTCTGCACTGCTCTCTCCAGCTGAACTGGTGAGTGGTGACTGGTATATAGATATTTGATGGTGCTGTAAAAAACCATATAGACTGTGTACAAACTGTCTAGTAGACGTTTATACTGCCTATTCTCTATTTGCCAGGTGATCGACTATCTAGCGTTTGTGTGCGCACTGGGTAACCATTAGAAACTCATGAAAACTCACTGCTGGTTCGCCACATTGTTTCAGCTACTTGCATTATTGCACTTCCTCCAGAAATACAAGTTACCGATAGGCAAGTAACCCCACACGCATTCCACTAAGATTTCCTTGAAGCAAGCCTTACTTTCAGAACCCCGCCATCTCTAAACCAAGGACATTACTCGCCAAATCGCAAAATAACGAACAGAGTATTATCAGAACAAAGTCTAGCTAGGCCAAGCACGAACCTCTCGACTGCCGCCTGGACGTCCGAGTGGCGAGCCGCACTCGTGGCGTGCAACAGTACCTCAACTGCAACAGGCACATAAGAAAATGGGAATCAAACAGAATCATCATGCCAACGCTACCCGAACTCGAAAAAGTGAAATTGCTAGGCTGATGCCCAAACGCGGGCGCGGCGGCGCTCACCTGAGACGAGGACCCTGTCGTCGGCCGGGGAAGGAGCGACCACGGCAGCTGCCGCCGCCGCCGCCTGCTGCTGCTGCTGCGGCGGCGGCGGCGGCGAGGAGGAGGAGACCGCGGCGGCAGGCACCAGCGACGGGGCGGATACCACGGTGCACGCGGCGTCCGGAGGGGGTGGGGGCGCGGAGAATGAGATCTCCATAGGGGCGCTCATGGCGGGCGGACCGAGCAGCGCGCGAGAGATTTCTCTAGGGTTTTGGGGATTTGGGGAATGGAGAAGGTGGTGGTGGTGGAGAGACGCGGAGGGGGAGATTTTGAGCGAATTTTGGGTTTCCCGCCCTTGGTGATTGGAGAAGTCGTACTCGTAACGCGATGGGATGGGCTGTGAACTGGGCTTGTGGATGGGCTTTGGGCTCAATGTGTCTGTGAACTGGTCTAAAATTATGTTTTTTTTTTGCGAGTATGGTCTAAATTTGTTGGGATGGTCCCAGAGTCCCCTGACAAATCGTCCAATTAATCCTGGCCCAGGCGGCCTGCCCACCACAAATAGGCAGTGGAAACAAATGTTTTTTTCCTTTTTTTAGAGGAACAAATGTTATTCTTGGCAACAAATTCATGGAATCCAGTCTAGTCGTCCAGATATTTTCATTCTTTCTTGTTTGCAAGGAAGAGTGAAGACGTTTTTTATTTTATTTTCAGAGACAAGAGGCGATTGTCTGATATAGTCTGAATAAGTAGAAGGAATCATTGATCTATAAATCTCTAAACTGTCCGTCTCTGTGATGCAAATGGGGTAAAGCCTCACTTCGGATAAAGAATACATCTCTAAACTGTAGAAGAATCGGAAGCCAAAAGAAACTTAAATCTAACTTTGGCCACGGATCATTTAAACAGTTGTTTAATCTCGTTTAAATGCTACGTAGTGGTACACTATTTCTATTTGATATGTTGTTTTGACAGTTTAAACAACTATTTTGTCCACTTAAAATGCATTTTGCTCGAATAATAGGCAAAACCGTAAGTGACCGATTGTTTATCATTTATCGTTTAGAATAATACTGATTTTAGCCTAATGCCATGTGAACATGTACACCTGCACGGCTGCGTTTCCAATAGTTACTGGTTTATTTCTTCATGAAAGTGTATGATGTGCCCAGCTATCGCGTTGAATTTATATCAGCACTCCTCCTTTATCGTCATCTGTACTTATCTCTCTATCGCGACCAACGGGTAAATAATTTTAAAATTTAATATAGTAAAATAATGGTCAGATCTTAAAAGAATCGGACTCAAATCTTCTATAATTTCAAACTAAAAACATATAAACATGAAATTGGACCGTGAACGGACCACCCGCCAAACAGCATTGCGGCTCTCCCGTAGGAAGCCATCCCCATCCTGTGCATGCGACCGGAAGCCCCGCAGCCAAAGTTGCCGTCTTGCCGACACGGGGCCGAGGGCCGAGGACGGCCACGATCCTTGTGGATATTCCCACGACGCCTGCCCGGAACATTCCTCACCCACTCAAGACCCAGGAGCAGGTTAATTACCACTGTACGATGGTGACCGAGGCTTTTTCCCTTTTTCTTTTTCCCCCGTGTTGCACTGTCACCGCCCGTCGTGTGCTTCTGATTCGCTGCTCGCCGCTATTAGCGGCTCGTGCCTGTGATGAGCTCTTTGGTTTTCAGGGGGCTCGCCGGAGTTACGGCTGCCGTAATCCAGCAGGCTGCCGCCGTGTTGGATGCTGAAAGGCAAGCAAACGCCGAACAGCGAAGGTGACGCCGGGAGCCGGTGAGCGTGCCTGCGTGTGCGGTGGTGGCGGGCGGATGAGCTGAGCAAGATGACGGCGACGCGCCGGGCACGCGGCACACGCCGAGCCCATAGGAATGGGATGCCGGAACAGAGCAGCAATGCACGTCGCTAGCCCGAGTGGAAATCTGACCGTGATCTGCTTTGCTGCTCTCCCCCCAGTCGAAGGGCTCGGCCCAACCACGAATTCCGTGATGGATGCGTGCCCTTGGCCCAGACAGCGACTTCTCCGGCCTCCCTCGGCCCTCTCACTCAAATAGTCAGACTTGGATGATCTTTTATCTTAGTACCTTCTGTTTGTTTTTACAGTACTAGTTTGCAACTTTATATCGTACTTCTTGCTAATACAAACTGAAACAAAACAGGTAGCTTACCATCTCGAAATGCAACAATCCAGAGGCTATGTTGTTACATGTAATCATCCAACAAACCTACTCGCTCAGCTTATACATCGCATTTCGTGATTATGAACTGAAAAGAACACGGCTCGTTGCAGTAGTACTCCGTCCTAGTTCCTGGGATTGATAATTGATCAGCACTACCGGTTACCACCTAATTAGAACAGAGGAACAGACACATTGACTCTGACTTGCATTAGCATCAAGCTTGACGCTCCATTTAAGCATAACGATTGGCGTCATCCCCATCTCCAATCTGTCTGAAACATCACCGCCTGCACCCTAGCCGTGCCTTCAACAATCAAGCCCTCTGATCACTGAATGACAGCAAGTCTTGCTCTAAAACAGATCATGCATTCTCTTTAACAAATGCGTGCCGTACGACGCGCATCCAAAGGGGAAAAAATGATAACAAGGCCGAAAAAACTCGAGAACCGCTGCAAAAAGGGAACAAAAAAAAACTTTCGTGAGATCGTTGGAAATTTCGAAGCAATAATCGCATCTCAACTCAAACATGCGGCGCGCAAACAAATTCCAAACACGTACCCGTCGCACCCGAGTTTTTTTTCAAACCAGTTGGACTCGGCCCTGCCATTCGCGATCGAGAGCCCCCGCACAGCTGCAACTTCCAAACGAGCCGGCGGCCTTCGGATCCAGCCACGAGCCGTACGCGTCCGAGCGAGAGAGACCGAGATTGCGATCGCTGTCCGCGACCAAGACGATGTCACAGCCGATCAAACCCGCCGCGCCAATGCAAGCCCCGACAAGTTAACGGGCAGCGCACCTCGATTCCACTGCTAATTCCACTTGGCGTTTGAATTTGCCTGCCACGCACTGCCAGTGCCAGCCCCGGCCGCGCGTGACAGGGACATACACGCTCTCTCCTTGATCGGATCAAACCCGAGCCTCCACCTCGATCAACTTGCGCGCCTACGGCCTATGGGTGTAGTAAACTACTAGTCGTCGGAGCGAGAGAGGAGACTGCCTGCGTGAATTGCTAAGCGTGTCGTGTCGTCGTCTTCTCAGAACGAAGCTGCTTTCGATGCCAGTTGCCCCGACAAGGATAATCCTGATTAGTAGCAGTACATGTTAGGAGGGGCAATAATGCGGAGTAAACAACCGTTTCCATGCTTCAACCCCCCGATGAATGAATGGCGGTTGACGGACGGCGAAGACCGCATTGTTAATCAATCAGCTCGTTCGACGCATACGTGGATACTGTGATGTTTCCTGCAAAATTCCTGTGTGTGTGTTTTTTTTGTCGCCGTTGACCTCTGCGTGAATGAGCTACAAAAATGATCTTCGGAAGGAGGAGGATGAGCTACAATAATCTCTCGAGCCGCTTTGGATTGACGGCGCGCTAACTGCCATCTTATACACTATGATTACCTGGCACACGGGATTTTAAGTAATAATGCCTCCCGTGCCGATCGTGAACCATGGCCGTGTTTGATTTTTTTTTTCAATTTTTCTCACAAGAGAATCTTGCATGTATGGAGTAATAAATGAAATCTATTTGCAAAATCTTTTCACAGGTGAGTGCACCATGCTCTAATCATCCTCCAATTATGCGGTCAAAGGCCTCATTAGCTACAGTAATGCTACAATAATCATGCTTACAAAGGTGCTTTTATAATTAGACTTTATTTAATACCTCTAATTAGTGGTCAAAATTAAATAAAATCGTGATATTTTTCTCACCCTAAACCAACGGCGCAGGTGGGAGCTGATCGAGTTTGCAGGACCACAACGAGAACACCGACCCCCGCATATCACAGCCAAAATGCTTGTGTATATATACTGCTGTACTTCGACATTACCCAGAGGCCAGCGCACGAAACCGCCGTGTTCAAGCTAATGCGACTTTACAATACCCTATTCGATGAAGCCTGTCATCTCTATCAGGGGCGGAGGACTCGGTATGGCGAGGTGTGGCGCTCGCCATACCTTGATTTGGCCACGAATGGGTGCAATAGCTCATAGCTACTGCCATCTTATGCTCCTATGCTTCTGATCTGAGCTTAGATGAAGGAAGAAGACGACATGTTTTGATTTCGTCATACCTCAATTCGATTTCGTCCTCCGCCACTGACTATCAAGCTACCAAACAACGCGAGATTAGCGAGGCAGCAACACTGACGTCGCTGCACGAGTAGTAGGTGGTTTCCGGGACAGGAAAAAAAAAGTGATAGTGGATGGAATTATTTGAGAGGCGGTGTACGTAGGGCATGGGCATAATGGAGAGAGAGAGAGAGAGGGGAGAGAGAGCTGCCTCCATGGCTGCCCGTCAGTCCATGTGGAGTTCATGGGGTACATACATGTCAATATGTCATGTGCAGTGGCCGGCCGGAACCGTTGCTATCTCGGGCAGGTCGTCTCAGCTCGCTCGCTGCAAGAGAACGAGAATAATACTATTGTTAGGGAAGCTTGCGTGTGATCCCACCCTGGATAACCAGCGTGAGCGCGTCGCGCGTCAGGGGCGGGCGGGATCTGCCAGTAGTGGTTTCATGCTCCGTGCGTCACGCGCCCGTGCCCGTCCGGACCTCCACGTCCATCTGGGTGCCGGCTGACGCGTCGAGAAAAGAGAGCAGATCGTGGTCGCCGGCTCGTGACCAGTGACCCTCTGCCTCTCCAAGTTTAAAACTCTCCAATTTCCTTTTCTTCTCCAGTTCTACCTCGTCAAGTCAATTAAAAAAATTCGAGACATATCTAAGTTAGCAGTAGGGGAGCTCTTCCCTCCTGTTTCATAAAGAAAAACAAGATATTTTCTACCATTTCTTTTCCTAGTTCATTTTCTGGTTGGCAGTTGGCACCGGCCTAAGTTAGCATATATAAGATAGGCCGATAAGCAACTGCCTGGTCCTTTTTTGCTCGTTTCGAGAGATATCATCCGGACCAAGCAAGGAAGCCACCACCGTCCTGTGCCGTTTCCGGACCCGGGCTATTGCCGGCGCATCACGAAACGCCAGTTGGATCCACGCGCGCTGATCAGGTCGGCGCGTCCAGGGCTCTGCCTCTCCTGTGTTGCTTGGCCTGCTGGCAGAGATCGACATATTTTTTTATCGGATACACAAAAATTTTGCGCATCTTTGTAATTAGGATAGAAAAGTTGATTACAGACAACACGCTTCAAAAGAGCGCCGTCTACAGGATTTCTGGCAGAGATCGATATAAGCAAGGCAGATGGCCGGCCGGGCATCACACGACGAGCCTGCTTGCTGTAGTTGCGGGCATCACAGCGTTAAGCTATCTGTAGCTGGGCGCCAGCCGCAGATCACCATATTCATTATAAATATAGTGACACTTATTTAGTATCATAAATATTGATACTCTTCCTATAACGTAGTCAAATTTTATATTATTTGACTTCAGATAAAAAAAGAAAAATAGGATGGAGGGAGTACTGGCTGCGTTTGGTAAAACGTCCTATCAAGATTTCACAAAAAAACAAACTTCCGCATGGAGTACTAAATGTAGTCTATTTGCAAAACTTTTTCAAGGACGGATGTAATTTTTTGAGATGGATCTAATGACGGTAATTAATTGATGATTTGCTACAGTGATACTACAGTGACCATCCTCTAATCACGCGGTCAAAGGCCTCGTTAGATTCGTCTCGCGATTTACACTAGGGGTTGTGGAGGTGGTTCTGTAATTAGACTTTATTTGATACTCTAAATTAGTGGTCAAAGAGCCAAAAAGTTTTTGCGAAATTTTTTTCAGCTTTAACCAAACACTAGCAATAATCTCTCTCTTCTGGCGTCTCTGATTAAACTATTGCATGCTCCAGAGGTTCTGATCGGCGAGAGACGCAGCAAGAAAGCGCTTGTTATTTGTATTTTTTGGTGCCGGGCTGTGGAGGCGTCAATCGCGGGTGCGCCCTGTCTCGCATAATCTCGCCTTTATGCTGTATGATTACGAGCCGCAAATACAACACCACCACCACCATCACCAGGCACCAGCACCGCACTCTGCCTGCCCATCTTCTGATGGACCACCGCTGGTGAGTGGTAACCTGCGGCGCCCTTTTCCTTTTTTTTTTCTCGGCGAAAATGACCGGCAACAACACAGGCATGCATGATCATCGGTTGCTCGAATTGGCATCAGCTGCGGGTCGTAACTTCCATGGCTTTTTCCTGAGGATTGCCTGCACGGTTTCGAGGATAGATGCATGGAGGATGCACAAGTTATCCTGGTCATACTTCAGGATAAGAAAAGTACTCCCTCCTTCCCCGTTTATAAGGCATGGTGGAACATGACACGGTCTTCTAAATAACACTTTGACCATTTATTTATCATATATTATATCACTTTTGATTATAAACTTATAATCATTGTAAAATATATTTGATTATGAATCCAATCATATGAAATTTGCATTATAAAAATAAAAATTTAATAGTCAAATTATTGGTCAAAGATGACAAGGTTTGAATATTGATATACGTGTATGCCTTATAAACAGGGAAGGAGGGAGTAGTAGCACACTACCATACAAGAAGAAAGCCGTGGTGCTTTGAGGAGAACTGGAGAAACAAGGCAGGGGGATGGCACTTTGGGGTTGCTGGTCGTGCAGGGCTACAGGCACAAATGTCATGGAAATGCAGTTGGGCAGTTTACTAAAGGATCATCATCAAGTCCGCCGTCCTCTGCCCCCGGAGGCCAGCCAAGTCGATCGACGCCCCCTATCATTATCAAGCTTCGCTATGCCAGTACATCAGCGTTGCACACTGGCAGTGGTCTCCTGGAGTCTCTGACGATGCAGAACAGCAGAAAAAGCCAGAAGCCAAGGGGATCAGACGGCGACATCCCTTTTGCACCCCCCAATTTCTTACCACGCCACGCCGCGGCGTTCGCTCGCGGCGCGCTGGCCTTTGCCGCCCGCTTGCCCGGCCGCGCCGTCGCCGTCGCCGAGCCCGGCGCTTCCGGCCCCACGTGCGATCGCACGAGCCCGCGCAGCACGCTACTCCGACCGGCGTACGGTGTCCCAGGAAACGGTCGCTCCTCGTGCTCCTCGCTCCGCGGCGCCGCCGCCGATGTGCTCGCAAAAAGGGCAGGATCCGGTCAAACCTCCGGCCCCGGTAGCACGAACACGATGCCATCTCCGGCTAAAGAAATGGCCCCGAGCGACAAAAAAAAAGGAACACAAGAACTTTGGGGGAGTTTGTGTGGGACACACACATGCTCCGCCGTCCCCAGTGGTAGAAAGATGCCCTTGGCTCGAGGGATGGGGCCTTGTGGGCAAGCCTGGCCCTAGTCTTCGCGAATACGATGCCGGGAGATAATTGTTCAAAAAACGATGCCGGGAGATGGGCGTGCGAGGCGTGTGCTCCTCTTCCTGGGATTGATTGTTTTGGGTTGGTGGAGGCGGGACACGAGGACGATGACGGGGAGATACGGCAACTTCGCTGCCCGGCTATTCTGATTCTGTTGCGCAATGTGGATAGAACAAGGGGGAGTAGCAAATTCTATGCTCCAACAAGTTTGCAGAGGTGGATGGATGCCTTGGCATCGGCACATCATAAGCTATTAGACTGGGACTCTCGTCGTCGCCATGGAAAACGATTCACCCTTTTCCGCCTTCTTTTTTTGCCCCCATCGTGGATGAGGACGAGTACCGTGGTTAATCTGGATGCCAAATTCGCTAGTAAACCATAGGATGGAAAGCTGGATGCTTGTTTGTTTTGGAATAAAATGGAAAGCTGAGATTTTTGTACGGCTGCAACTTCTAAAACGTACTAGCTATCAATACTTCGCAAATATCGGACCTTTTGTATTTAGATAATGTTCGACCGGATTCAATTTGCTCACAAAGTACAGCTAGTGTCGTCGTACTAGTATTTTCTGGCCTGCTCCATGAAATCTTCTTTAATACGAATACGCCACCAACCCAAGCTGGCTCCGGGTCTGAAACTCGAAATAGACCGTGTCCATGGGTGGTACCTCTGTACCTGTAGGCATCTGGCGATTAAAATCGGGTACCTGTCCTGCCAAAGTACCCACCAATAGACGACGCGCCACTAGTGGCGCTGTCGATGGGTGCGTAGCCTAGGCTAGGAATCGCTCCCCCGCCCCGACCCACAAGCCTGAGGACAAAATCGCCCAGCTCGGAAGCCCCGGGGCGATGGATATGAGGGGGGCGCAGGCCGCACCAGCCAGCACCCGCACCAGCGCCGCGCCGCGCCGCACCACCCGAACGGCTATAATTAGGCGGCTCCAAACGAGGCGCCCCTCTCGCTCCTGCGCCGGCGACCCCGCGGATCCCCCCCTCCCCCTACTAATCACCGCCGCGTGCAGGCCTGAGCCCGAGCCGCGTGGTGCCCGCGGCCACGGCGAGCGGCGGATAGCCCGCGAGCCGGGAGAGCGCCGGCCGCCGGAGCCCCGCCCCGCCCCGGCGGGCGATCGCCGGCGCGGGCGCCACCCACCCGCGCCCCTGGTTCTTCCCAGCGGGTTCTTCCCAGGGGGGATTTTTGCCGTTCCCCGGCCGCCCGGCTTCTCGGTCGGATTCGTTCGCTCCGGCGCGGGGGAGGCTTCCTCCTGGCGTGTGGGGGCGCCGCGATGCCGGAGGCCGGGCACTACGGGTACAAGAAGACGGACGGCATCTGCGACGGCGTGTTCGGCGGCGAGGTGAGGCCCGCCCCCTCCCTGTCCCCGCGCTTCCTTCCCTTCCCCCCCGCTGCCAGATCTGCCCCGCGCGGCGCGGGGGCAGGTTCCTCGGCCCGCCGAGACGCCTCTTGGCCGCGGGTGCCTCCGTGCCTGGCACATTCGGGCCGTACCCGCCATGACCTGGCCGTGCGGCAGGCGCCGGGGTGCGTCACGGGTGTAGTGCGCCGCGTGCAAAGTTCCGGGTTTTGGATTGGGATGCCGGTTGGATTTGGGCGTGGAGGCCGTTGCTGTTCCATGCCCGTGCGTTGTCGTTGATCTGCACTGGCATGGACGACGGGGGGGATCAGGTGTTTGGCCGTGGGACTTCGGAGCACGAATTCTTCACGCCTTTCGGGTGGCAGAATCTCGCGACGTGGCGGAATTGCGTGTTTCGGCATGACATTTCGGAGCTCGGGAATATGTCTTTGGATGAGTTTGGGGAAGACTCTTCTGCTTTCTTTATTCCATCAGGAGAGTTTTGGGCTTCTGCGAATTTGCAGGATTTTGGAATGTTTAATTCCTTTGGATGGATAGGAAAAGTTGCAGCCTTTTGGTGACCATGGCAATTAGTGGCGTCAAGTGCTGTTTTTACCAATGCTGATTTAGTTCTGTTGGGCATTGCTATTTCCTAACGCTTTAGGCCTGCAGTTCCTAGTTTATATGATTTTGTTAACCTGGTTACTCGTCGTTGTCTTAGCTTTCTGCACTTCGTGCCTGTAGTTGTGGCATTAGGTTTTGTTCTTTGCTAATTCTGTGTGGTACTAGTCAGCTTCTGGTTAGCTTTTGATGCTTTTCCTGGAAAATAACAAACCTTTGTGCTGCGAAAAGGTGATCTTTGGGATATTGCTTCAGGAGTTTCCCACTTTGGTAAGCAGGCTTTGGTTATGGGTTGCTTTGGGGATAGATGGTGGCTAATACATGTGTTTAGGCTCCCTAAAAAACATGTGTAAACTAGAATTTTAAAGAATTCAGTTGAGTAGTTCGTATGCAGGTAGCTGCTGTTCTTATTTGCTTGACACTTAACAGATTTCCTTTTGTCCACTATTGCTTCTTTGATTTCTTATATGGTTGATGAATTCATTTGCAGCCTATGTCAAAGGCAGCTCTGACCATGTCAAGGCTAAAGTGTGCGCTACGGGGATTTGATCTCAGGGCACTTATGGCTCTCTTGATTGGTGTGCCAATCCTGATCTTAATGATATATGCTCATGGTCAGAAGGTCACATACTTCCTCCGGCCAATCTGGGAATCTCCTCCCAAGCCCTTCAAGACAATCCCTCACTACTACCATGAAAATGTCACCATGGAGAATCTCTGCAAGCTACATGGGTGGAAAGTCCGGGATACCCCTCGCCGTGTATTTGACGCTGTACTCTTCAGCAATGAGCTTGATATCCTTGAGATCCGCTGGAATGAGCTTAGTCCCTATGTGTCAGAGTTTGTGCTTCTTGAGTCCAACTCAACATTCACTGGCATGAAAAAGCCCCTCCACTTCAAGGAAAACCGTCATCGATTTGGGTTTGCTGAATCACGGCTGACATATGGTATGATTGGGGGAAGGTTCGTGAAGGGGGAGAACCCATTTGTTGAGGAGTCATATCAGAGGGTTGCCCTGGACCAGCTCATTAAGATTGCAAAAATAGAAGATGATGACCTGCTGATCATGTCGGATGTTGATGAAATCCCAAGCGGTCACACAATAGACCTCTTGAGGTGGTGCGATGACATTCCAGATATACTTCATCTTCAGCTCAGGAATTATCTTTACTCCTTTGAGTTTTTCCTGGATGACAAGAGCTGGAGGGCATCAATACACAGGTACCGATCTGGAAAGACGAGGTATGCACACTTCCGGCAGACAGATGAGCTTCTTGCTGATTCAGGATGGCATTGCAGCTTTTGCTTCCGCTACATAAGCGATTTTGCTTTCAAAATGCAAGCTTATAGTCATGTTGATCGGATCAGGTTCAAGTACTTCCTGAACCCTGATAGGATTCAAGATGTCATCTGCAGAGGGGCGGATCTTTTTGACATGCTTCCTGAAGAGTACACATTCCAGGAAATCATTGCCAAGTTGGGGCCGATCCCAAGCACATATTCTGCTGTTCATCTTCCTAGTTATCTGCTAAAGAATGTAGAGCGCTTTAGATATCTTCTACCGGGCAACTGCAGGAGAGAAAGTGGCTGATTTTATGGCTTACCCTGCAATCTGCTGTGTATGGGTGCCACTGCACATCTGTTGTCTTGGTCGAGGCCCAGATGTCTGTGGCACAGTTGCATCTGGTATGATTGGCTAACATAGCCGGACAATTGCTTGGGGGATTTTGTCTGTGGATGAGAGGAAGCCGCTGACATTGTGCTCTGTAATCGGACATGGGAAGAGGATCTAGCAGCATATAACAGCATAGCGCATGCTTGGCCCTGGCTGGTGGCTGTGCCTTCCGGATGAGATGAACTGAGTGTGTGAGTACAACCAGGTGTTGCCATCCATTACTTCCCTGATTGATATATAAATTCAAAAGGGCTGTTGTAGATTGCAAAACCAATTGATATTCCAGAACTACATGTTGTAGAAAACTGGTCTTACTCTGCATACAATTTACATACGTGCCCAGTCCTATTCTCCGGCCGCTATTGTGTTGCCTTTTGTCGACGGGTGCCGCTACATTTCTGGATTCCTTGATCAAAACTATTGGCTTCTGGAATATTAGTGCGTTAAGTACCTTATTTCTGGTAGCGGCATTGTGCTGCCAGCAGCTGAGCAACCAGCATTTTCGATGCCTCGCTGAATTTTGCTGTCCAAACTGTTCCTTTTTTTTTTTTTGGAAAAACGATGTTGTAAACTGTATTGCTGGGCGCTGCATCCATTGTGATTTTTGGTTCGCTATCTTCTGATAGTTCTGTGATACTGTTTGAGCGTGGGTGTAATCGAGAGAAGAATGAATGAACTGCCAGTTTTCCATTGAATGATCTCGGGGATTTATACATAGCGAACCGTCGCCACGGGAGTCGCGAGATGTCTGTTCGGGGACACGGATACGCGGTCCCAACGGACAGCGCTTCCGGCGATGTTGGTTCTCGAGAAGGTAGCGTAGTCCGTACGGAACTTTACAGGGAGGTTACATTGTGATTGTAGGATTACATCTAATGGCGCGAGATGTCTGTTCGGGGACACGGATACGCGGTCCCAACGGACAGCGCTTCCGGCGATGTTGGTTCTCGAGAAGGTAGCGTAGTCCGTACAGAACTTTACAGGGAGGTTACATTGTGATTGTAGGATTACATCTAATGGCTAATATTAATCTACGTTGCTAATCCAAGTGGATGTGATCCCTGCAATCCTATTGGCTCATCTCCTGAGGAACGGATTGCCTCTTAACACTCCCCCTGATCGCATCCAGTCTTGAGATCAATCAATAGCTTCAGAACCTCCAAAAAACCTTGTAGGAGAAATATGAGGTGATGATGTTTGTTGATATGTCATTAAACTCCTCAAAACCTGTAGGAAAAATTAGGAGAAATGATATGACACATATTTAGGTTATTGTTCATTGTAAACTTATATGGAAAAACCTATAAAGGAAAAATCCATAATTTAGTTTAGAACAATGTTATGGATTATGAGCCATAATTAATATATCCTCCTCAAAAACCACGTGGGAAAAATATGAGGAAGAAAATGTCTTTGTTGTTTCCTTTAAAAACCTCTTTTGAGGAAAATAGGAAATATGACATGATATGTATCGTATATTGCCTCATTAAAAACCTTATTTATGAGAAAGTTTATAAAAACTCATAAATAGGAAAAGAGTACAATATAATGTTTTAACACAAATGATTAATTTCCAATGTTTTCTTAGACGGTAAACGAACGGCCAGGCTCTGTTTAGCGTTTAGGCTGTTTAAACGGGTTTAAACGGAGTAAACGGTTTGGGTACTGTAGCAACATTTAGAACAAAATTTACAGTAAGAAGATATACTTTTGCTTACCTTTTGTGAAGTAAATTTCGAACCTTTTATATCCCCACAATCTGAACCATGTACCTGCAAAATAAATAACAATTGTTAGTATGGACTATGGAGTGATGCACAGATGCTAAAACAGCTCAAAAGCACAAGATGGTGGACACAATAAAACTGAAAAGAAGGTCAAATAGGCTCATTTCAGCACAAACATCAATAGTTCTCACAAATAACAAACAAAGCAACACAATCACGAATACTAATAGTCCTCACAATCACAAATAAAGCAACACATGACAGTGACAATTTAGTTCTACAGACTTAATAAATTATGATAGTGACAGTAGGATAATGATGAGGGCCAAAGCCTCTAGGAGTCTAGGTCAGTCATCAGTACCACATGTTTCAGCAATTAATTTCCATGTGAGCCCTGTAACAGGCTCAACATCAGAGTCTTCATCCATCCTTGTGCAAAAGTTGCTTCAGCTGCTACAATAGGGTCTGCATTTTTGTTCTTCTGGCCTTTACTTTTCTTCTTTGCATGAAGTTGATTGAATGGAACAAAGACAAGTTGTTCAACTCTCTCACATGTGAGCCTATTCCTTTTCTTTGTATGGATCTATAAAATGGCAGATTGATTGAGCTGCAATTAGAATGCTTAGAGTTTAAAATCTGCACTACAAATCAGCAGAGAGGAGGGCACTTGTGAGAAACTGAGAACCATAGGGGAGAGGAGACAAGGGCGCCAAATCACAGGAGAGGGCTGGGAGAACATACCTGGGCGAGCAGGGCGCGCGGCGAGCAGGGCACGCGGCGGCGAGCAGGGCGCGGCGATTGGGAGACGAGAGCAGGGCACGCGGCGGCTGGGAGACGGGAGCAGGGGATGCGGTCGTGCGTGGAGACTGGAGAGTGGAGACGTGGGGTCACGGGCGGCCAGCTCTTTCCTTCCAGCGCGCCAGACTTTCCTTTCCCGCGCTGCGCGCGCCCATCTTTCCCGTGCGCCCAACTTTCCCGCGCGCCCAACTTTCCACCAGAGCGTAAACGGTGGCGTTTAACACGTTTCGGCCGTCTAAAACCGACTAGCAACCGCCCCGTTTAACACGTTTCGGCCGTCTAAACGCATGGTTGACCGTCTAAACGGGTTGACCGTCTAATGGACCGACTAGGCCCTAAACTATTCGGTTGGCATTCGTTTACCGTTTAAACGGGTTTAAACGGCTGTCTAAAACCGTTTAGGATAACACTGTTAATTTCAGAGAGTATCTCCCCTGAAGCTTGCAAGTCTTTAAGTCGTCGCATACCAATCCCATGAACAAAATTTTGGAACATGGGACCTGGTAATGACTTAGTGAATAAATCAGCGAGATTATCACAAGACTTTGTTTGCAAAATGTTTATTTCTCCATTCTTTTGTAATTCATGTGTAACACCCCTGTGTTAATCAAGGTGCTAATCATGTGTTTAATCGCTAATAATGACTTAAGCGTGTCACTAGCGCTAATCGAGTTCGCATAGTAAACTTTGAATTAGCCGTGTTCGACCGCGTTTTTCTTCTTAATCCAAGCCTCAGATCAATGTTCACCCAAAACAAAAATTGTAGATCTTTTCTTCCTCTACAACTTCTATTTTAGCCAAATTTCATGTTTCTATATGAAAATTTGAGTTTTGGGCGGTCAATATCGAGTAAAAAATGGTCAAATGTGTTACTGTTCTTCTCCTGTGCTGCACTGTGCGCGCCCCGACGCCCATACCGGCGACCGGCACAGCATCGGCGACCACCACACGTCGCAACCGCCGGCGAACCTCGTGCTCCGCACGTGCCTTATCCGTTCGCGTGCTCTGGAGGCTTCTCGTCCTCGTCCCCTTTCTCCTTCCTCACGCACGTGCCGAGCCCACGCTAGCAGAGCTCGCCGCCGTCCCTCGCACCCGAGCCCCTCCAGAGCCTATCCATCTTGCCTTTCATCTTCCTTGCCCCGCCCCGACCTCGATTAGGCCGTTCCCCCGCCGGAATCGGGCCGCCGCCGCCGTCCACCATCGTCGTCCGCCCCCAAATCTCCGCCCCTCTCGTCGAGCTCCCCTCCCCGACCTCCCTCCGTCCGATTGAACCCCTCGGTGAGCTCCCCTGCAACACCCTCGTCCTCCTCGACCCCCTTGCCTTAGGTAATCGGCGCCGCCGCCGCGGGCGCCATGGCCGCCGCTGCGCTCGCTGCGGGCCGCCTCCGCGTGGGGCCCCGCCGCGCGGCTGAGCGACCCCACTCCGCCGGGCCGCCCTGACCGCCGCTGTGCCTGCCCCGCCGCCGGCCGGCCTCGCCGTCGGCAGGGAATGCCGCCCCGCCGTGCTCGCTCGTGGCCATGGCGCGCGAGCAGAGCAGGGGAGCCAGGTTGGGCTGGGCCTTCCACTGCCATGTGGGGCCCAGCTGTCAGCCCGGTTTAGGTTTTAGGGTTTTAATTTGTTTAATTAGCTGAAAACTTTGAAAAATGGTAGATAAATGTAGAAAAATGCAAACTAAATTTTGTATATTAATGTTTATTTATGTATTTGTGCATTTACGTTCTAGGAGTTGTATGGAACCCTAGTATGCATATTCTCCCTAGGTACCTGAGGGTCTATACTAGTGTATAGGTGTCGTTAGAAATGCTCGGCTAAGTAGGATCTCGGTAGAAGTCGAGTGATTTCTGTCACTCGCGAGAATTAAGATCTTGTTACTTGTGGCAATGTGGTTTGAGAATGAATCAATGATGAAAGAGAAATGAAGACTAGGCGGAGATGAATTGATTCTGTATATGAAATGGATGTAAAGTAAGCCTCCGCCTGTGTCGATTGAGGACCGTACCATTGTTGGCTTTGTTGATCGAGGATTGAACAGTAATAACCACATGCCGGAAGTAGGAGGTAGTCGAAATCGGTAAGTTAATTACCTAAGTTGCAACGATACTTTGAACCGCGATCTGCTACTCTGGGAGTGGTATGATGGCGGGTGTTGGATTGTATGTCGCCTCCGGGTTCTCCGGGAGTTCGCCGTGAGGGACCCTTCACCCGGGTTTTGGCAGGCGTGATTGAAACGTCGGGGCGATTATGGGAACAGTTGACGGGTGTGGCCCGACGGGGTTTGCATGTGTCGTGTGAGTTAGGTCCACCTTGCTAGGTTAAAATCGGATCGATTCTCCGTGTCTCGCGGTTATGAGAGCCTTGATCACTGCGTCACATCGTAATAAAGGATGGAATGAGAATGAAATGAAGACGTTTGAATTGTGTTTTACTTGAGGTTTAATGTGATCAACCAGGAGTGCTCTAGATGTTCAGGCTAATCTAGTTGTTACTTATCAAACTAAATGGAGCTAAAATATTGAAAGCAAGAATCCAGTATTAGTAGCTTTTCAGCAAAACAAACACAGAGCCAAAAGCCTGCATGTCTAGGAGTCGGCTAAGTATATACCATAGTCGGGTAAGCCTTGCTGAGTATTAGTATACTCAGAGTTGTTGTTGTAACCCATCTGAGTAGATTGTGTTCCCGCTGACTTCGAGGGGGTCTGTGCGTCCTGGAACCGCTTCCTCCGGGTTGGACCGTCGAGTGGGCCCCATCTTCCCCATGAGGATCGGGCAGGTTGGCATCACATCGGTGGGCACGATGTGGAGCTCACCTTATATCGTCGTTCATAGTTACCGTGTTGTACTTCGAACTCTGTTTTAAATTTTTGCTGTGTGTTTGAACTCTGTAGTTTGTATTCAAAACTTTTATGTAAAACCGTGTTGTAAATTAATTTGAGAATCTTTGTATGCTTGTATCACCTGTGCTCGTCTTCGTGTGAGTCTTCTGGTGCAATTGTGATCTTGGAGTACAGTAGTTTAATCGGGAATTACCCGACAGACTGCCGGATTACACCGTTTTAAGTGCGTGGTAACTTGATTATTCATTAAGATGATAGTTAGCGCACTTAAGCCGGTTTAATTTAGGCGGGTCTGCTACAGCTGGTATCAGAGCTCTAAATTGCACTGGGGTTATTACTGGCGTGCTTAATTAAGTTAAGTAACTCTTACCTTTCAAAGATTTTGGGTTTTTCAAAAAGTTGACGCTAGATGCGCTAAGGAATAGGATAGATAGTTCGTATTCCCTAATTATGTACAGGAGTTAGGTGGCATCTAAGTATCTATTTTATTCTAACATTTCCAGCTTTTACTTTTTGTTAAACCTTATTTCGGTAACGACGCACCTACGCTAAGGTAAGCATTCTTGGTAGTCCTTTAGAATAGCCCACGTGTTTCATACGTGTGCGGGTTCCGTATGATGAGCATACGAGGAGGTAATAAGGCTCTATTCAAACGAGCCTGTCGCTATCTGCCGCCTGATATGGAGCGCGGATTTCCTACTATGTAATTGTAATCACGGTCATCTTGTAAGGCAATGTTACGAGATGTAAACCTGTCATGCGGTTGGCCATGACCGTGACCCTTGGGACACGTCTATCCTTGGATGTTCTGTAAGGTGAGTGTACGGGAAGTGAATACGTTATTATGACGTATGCAGCGCTGCCCATTCAACATCGAACGTCTGGGTGCCATCTCTATAGTGGATGGTAATGTATGTGTGAATATATAGAAAACTGCATATGCGTTACCTGTGTGGCATAGGACACATGGGGGCCGTTCGTGAGTGCTGGCATGAAGGGTCCAGAAGTGGTTATATATACTCTGTATTTTTTTTGCAAGGAAAACTAACCATGTTAAGTGCGTTATGAAATCCTTGATCGTAGGAACGACAAGTATATATAGGGAGAGTACGTATTTGTGCCACTAATCGTCCTCGTATACCATATTTTGGTATTTGTTTGGGTGAGAAACGATAGAACGTGCATGCATCTTGCATCTTGCATATTCGAGTTGGTTGATTGCCTTGTTTGTTTACTGTGGCGCTTTATAAAAATTTATTTTGATTGCTATGTTTTTACTGTTGCGCTTCTTAAAAATTTATTTATGTTGCGTTGTTGAATTTCAATCTGTTCTTTAAAAATTGTGGCTTACGTTAGCACTATGTGTCCTTACAGATGGCTAGCTTCACGCACGTGATCGTGGACACTGATGGTTGGGCACACTCCAATGCCCTCCACACCGGCCACTTCCCTTGTCTGCTGTGGCAGATGCTCCGGACGTTTGACTACACTGAGCCCCCACAGTACTCAGGACACGAGTCTAGCTTGCTGGGCATCGAGCGCTATCAGATGATAGTGAAGATTCCTACATGCCCCGCTCGCTTGGACTGGGACTCGTGGCAGCTCACAGTCTATGGTAGGAAACTCGCAGACTCCTGGGAGATCGCTGCTAGAAGGGCCATTGAGGAGTTTTCTGAGAAGCATAGTGCTGAGGTCCTGGATACCCCCTACAGTGTTATTCCTCTGAAGGATGAGACCACTCAGGCGTATGCGGATCGTGTGAACCGCAACCTAAACTACATGATGCCCGACTACAACGTCAGGACGGCCCTCTCGTTCAGCTACTCCTCTGCGTTGATCAACATGAACGAGCAGCTTCATGAGGAGAATGCGATATGGAGGAGCAAGGCTCGAGAGGCTCACATCCATGAGCAAAACATGACTGGGGTTCAGAACAAGATCAAGACTCTGAAGGCTAAGTCCAGAGCCAGAAAGATAAGGATTCAGGAGTTGCACGAGGAGCTGGAGAACAGGACTCAGATGGTGCAGCACCTTGAGGGGCAGCTTCAGCAGGCCCATGAGTTGATTGAGGACGTCCAGGCTCAGGTGCAGGCAGTAGCGGATATGGAGGCCGAAGAAGCCGAGGAGTTAGAAGAAGAGGAAGAAGAAGATCCGAAGGAGATTGAGGGAGTGTCTAGAGTCGAGTCTGGACCTGGGACCCCGTGAGGACACAGCTAGACGGCGTCGTTTCTGCCCTTGCAGTGTAGCCTAACTGTAGGATAGTTGGGTAGGATGACCAACATAGTGCTCTAGGCTAACCTTGGGTTGAGAATTCTTTTGTGACTCAGTAGTTTCGAGTCATATAGGATAACCCCTTAGCTAGTGTTGGTGTTATTCGGTTCTTGCAGGAACCCTCTCTAGTGTTAGTGTGTTGTTCGGGTCGTGTATGAACCCTTCCTTTTATGTTAGTTTGTCGTTTGCATCCAGGTTATGGTAATGTAACAAACTGCTTGCAGATCAAGCAGCGTGGCTGCTTAATGTGAATTACTTCTGTAATGATCCTTTCTGTCAGTGTGTGAAACGTCAATTATGAGCTGTGCTTTGGATGTCTACAAATCTGAAGTGGTTAAGCTATGTTTAGTATTGCATACGTTAGAGCTACTCTGATGGAACTTGTGCAACCCCGAGTTACCAATCTGCGGTTTAAATTGAGTAGCGGCGGTTTCAACCAAAGCAAGTTAGTTTATTTTCCCTTGGTGAACCATATCACGAGGGAAATGATTCATGCCGTGTGTTCATATTATATATGCACATTCTTTAATTGCATGGATTAGTCCTGATAGCGAAATGGCTAACCAGGGGATGGTTGTTTTGCAGATGGGTGATAAGCACGCTGCCAACCATGACCAGGAGAATCACGAAGTACAGCCACAACAACCTCCCTCTTTGGCTCAAGCTGTTGCGGCTCTTATCGCAGGCCGCAATGAGCAGACGGAATTGATAAGGCAATTGGTGCAAGCCCAAGCCAATGCCGGTAGAGGTCGACAAGCTCCCCCGCCACCACCAACAGAAACTGGCTATGTCGGTTTTCTGGCCACCCAGCCACCTCTGTTCCACAAGGCAGATGAGCCCCTTGAGGCAGATGCTTGGATTCACACCATTGAGGACAAATTTAGCATTCTCAATTGCTCAGAAAGGGACAAAGCTGCCTTTGCAGTGCAACAGCTGAGAGGCCCTGCCAAGATATGGTGGGTTAATCACAAGGCTCTACTTCCCGCTGGTATGCGTCTCACCTAGGATGAGTTTGTGGCAGCCTTCAAAGCCCACCACATCCCTACGAGTTTGATGAGGAGAAAGATGGCAGAGTTCCTACCCCTGAAGTAAGGGAACAACACTATGCTCCAATATGCTCAAACCTTCAATCAGCTATCCCAGTATGGTGGTTTCCATGTGGATACTGATGAGAAGAAACAGGATTGCTTCAGAAGGGGACTTAGTACGAAACTTCAGGACAAGCTAGCTCTCACTACTTGCAACAACTTTATCGAGCTAGTTAATAAGGCCATCACTCAGGAAGATGCCACGCTAGTGCACAAAGCTGACAAGAAAAGGAAGGCACCGGTGGGATCCTCCAGCAATGCACCCCAGAGGTACAAACTGGTTCAGTCGGGAACTCAGCAGGCTTCAAATCGTCCTCCACAGTAGAGTCGATGGGTCGCTAGACCACCACAGCAACAGCAGTAGTGGGCACCCCGTTTCCCGACACAGCAGCAGAGGCCTTTAGTGCTACAAGCTCCACGCCCCAACAACTACCCCTGTTACAATTGTGGTAAACTGGGGCATTTCGCACGTGACTGTCGTATGCCACCTCAGCAGGATAACTACAAGACACTTGCACCGGGTCAAGGTTCTCGCCAGCTGTAAGCATCTAGGCCCTCAAGGTATGTTTCGGTGATTAATGACAACCATTATTGTGACTAATGAGTTTGTGCAGCTTAATAGATTATTATCGCTCATTTGGTCATATGTCAAAAGAGGCCCCTCAATTTCATTATTCAAAAAGGCGATCTCGGTATTCAACTCAATTATATGTCAAGACTAAGGATCTTTCTAGTCCTAAGTGTCATAAGGTTGAGAAGGACACTTAGGTTAGTATAGGTTTTATAGTTTTGTAGTGATCGCACTATTAAGAGGGGTTAAGGCCAAGTAACTTGAGCATGGCAATGGTCAATCAAAAATGGATGCACACTATGGTCACTCAGGTTTTCAGAAATTCAAATAAGTGGTTCTCAACTTATATCTCAAGAATATTTGGATTTCATTCAAGACTCAAATCAGAAAAGGCAAAATCAGGAAAAAGTCTATACACCGGTTTAACCGACGACTCCAATTTTCCATACGTCGGTTAAACGAAGTCAGCAGAGTCTGGACAAGTCAATACACCGGTTAAACCGACGTGTTTAAATTTAACGTCGGTGCATTAGTCCAGAGTTGGTTTTTCCAGGGTAATTCAAGTTCTATACACCGGTTAAACCGACGCTGTTTGAAATGTGACGTCGGTGCAATTGACCAGTGAGATGGTTTTTCCAGGGATTTCAGAAGTTGTACTCACCGGTTAAACCGACGATGGTTTTGAGTTAACGTCGGTGCAGTTGTCCAGAGACTTGGTTTTTCAGTTGATCAGAGGACAACTACACTCACCGGTTAAACCGATGATACGTCGGTTACTCTGCCCAAGTTGTAACGGCTAGTTTTCAGAAGGGGCAGTTTACATTCATCGGTTAAACCGACGCTGACTATTGGAGGTACGTCGGATTAACCGGCGCTACGCAGTTTTCTGGCAGCTTTTCTCCAACAGCTCTATTCGTGTGAGCTGCCTATATATACCCCTCCAATGGGTCATTTTGCCACTCTTGACACCAGGCAACATCCAAACACTCATACTATAGTCAAGAGCCACCTTGAGCTTCATCTTTCACATACTTGTTCATCCAATCAATCAAGAAGCAAGATTAAGGACTTGAGTAGAGAGAAGCTTGTGTGCATCCGTTCTTGGTGATCGGTTTTTGCTCAAGTGAAGGCCTTAGCTTGTTACTCTTGGTGATTGGCATCACCTAGGTGATCTTGGTGATCGAGGTGTTTCTCGCGGAGCTTGCCAAGGATTGTGGGAGCCCGGAGAAGAAGATTGTACGTGGCTTGATCTCCACCACGTCGGGATGGTGAACGGAGACTCTTACTGAGCACCCTCGTCTCGGTGACTTGGGAGGTGACAAGACTCTTTGTGAGTGTCACAACGTGGATTAGGGGTGTGTGCCAACACATCGATACCACGGGAAAAAATCCGGTCGTCTCTTGTTCACTCTCTTTATTCAAGCATTTTCTTTCATGCAATTTATTCATGTGCTTGACTTAGAGATCATAACTTAGCTCTACCTTGCTAGGCTTTACTTCTCGTTACCTCTTTCTTAGCTTGTGTAGGTAGCTTAGTTATCCGGTTGGTGAATTGGTGCCTTACTAGCATTGCATAGGTTTAGGTTGCTTTATTGTGTTTTAGAAATTGAAAAAGGCCCAATTCACCCCCCTCTTGGTCCATCGATCCTTACACCAGCAGGATCAGAAGAAGATTGTACCTGCTACCTACTAAGACGGGTCGCGTGAACTACACCACCCTGGAAGACATTCCTGAAGGCACTCAAGTAATGGCGGGTATGTTCTCCATTACCCACCGCCCAGCTATTGTGCTATTTGATTCGGGAGCATCCCATAATTTTATCAGTCAAGCCTGCGTAGCACGACTCAGCTTGCAAGTGACTTACCTGAAAAGCCCATATATTATACGTGCACCGGGCGCACAGTTATGCGCACATCAACTAATTCAGAGTGTGTCTCTTGACCTGGGTGGAAAAATCTTTCAGACCCAACTCCTTGTCCTTCCCAGCCAGGGGATAGATGTTATTCTTGGGATGAATTGGATGAAGGAACATTGTGTTATCCTCGATACCTCTTCTCGTGTTATCCGGCTTAACTCTCCCACCTATGGTTCTATGGATATTCATCTTTTCCAGCACGAGATTCCAACAGGAGCAGTATTCCATCTTGAGGCAAAATCCTTAGATGAAATTCCTGTGGTTTGTGAATACCCCGATGTGTTTCCGGAGAACTTGCCAGGCATGCCTCCCGATCGGGATATTGAATTTGTTATAGAATTACAGCCTGGCACATCACCCATATCTAGAAGGTCATATAGAATGACTCCGAGTGAGCTAGCTAAATTAAAAATTCAGTTGCAAGAGTTGCAAGATAAAGGTTTCATTCGACCGAGCACATCACCTTGGGGATGCCCAGCTCTGTTCGTAAAGAAGAAAGATCATGGGTTAAGGTTATGTGTGGATTATCGACCTCTGAATGCAGTCACCATCAAAAATAAATATCCTCTTCCCCGTATTGATCTTCTTTTTTATTAGCTAGCTGGAGCCAAAGTATTCTCAAAAATAGATCTTTGATCTGGCTATCATCAAATCAAAATCAGACCGGCAGATATACCAAAAACAGCCTTCTCTACTCGTTTTGGTCTTTACGAGTATTTGGTGATGTCCTTCGGATTAACCAATGCTCCCGCTTACTTCATGTACCTCATGAATTCAGTATTCATGCCGGAGTTAGATAAGTTTGTCGTGGTATTCATTGATGATATCTTGATCTACTCCAAGAATGAGGAAGAACATGCTCATCATCTTCACATAGTTCTTCAACGTCTTAGAGAACATCAGCTTTATGCCAAATTTAGCAAGTGCGACTTCTGGCTGAAGGAAGTTCCATTCCTCGGTCATGTCATATCTGCGAAGGGTATCTCTGTGGATCCCAATAAAGTATAGGATGTACTAGATTGGGAGGCCTAAACTTCAGTTCTTGAAATTCACAGTTTTCTGGGCTTAGCTGGTTATTATCGTCGGTTCATTCCGGAATTCTCCAAAATTGCTAAACCGATGACCCAACTCGTTAAGAAGGGTGTCAAGTTCTATTGGAGTAGTCAATGTGAGGAAGCTTTCCAGAAATTGAAAACATTTCTCACCTCGGCTCCAAATTTGGCCCAGCCAAACACTACAAAACCTTTTGATGTCTCCTGTGATGCCTCAGGCACAGGGCTTGGCTGTGTTCTGATGCAAGAGAACCGAGTGATTGCTTATGCTTCTCGATCACTCAAGCATCATGAAGAGAACTACCCAACCCATGATCTTGAATTAGCAGTTGTGGTTCATGCTCTGAAGATCTGGCGACACTATCTTCTGGACACATTATGTAACATCTATACCGATCACAAGAGTCTCAAATATCTTTTCACTCAAGCTGATTTGAACATGCGTCAAAGGAGATGGCTTGAGTTAATTAAAGATTATGAGCTCGAAGTGCATTATCATCCGGGCAAGGCAAATGTGGTTACAGATGCACTAAGTCGCAAAACTCACTGTCATTGCATCTCAACTATGCCATTAAACGAGTTTCTTTGCTTTGAAATGGAAAAGCTGAACTTAAGTATTGTACCACATGGCACATTGGCTCATCTAGAACTCACTCCTACTCTTCGTGATCTCGTCATCGCGGCACAAAAGAAGGATAAAGGGGTGAAGAAAATTCAAAGAAGGATATCAGAAGGAGACCCTAAAGTAAATTGCTTCCACCAAGATAGTGAGAATATGTTATGGTTCAAAAACTGACTAGTGGTGCCTAAGGATTTTGAGCTTAGAAAGCAAATTCTTGATGAAGCTCATACTTCTCGATTATCTATCCATCCTGGTAGCAACAAGATGTACCAATACCTGAAACAATGATTTTGGTGGACAAGGATGAAAAGAGAAATTTCCAAGTATGTGTCCGAATGTGACATCTGTCGAAGGGTTAAAGCCAGTCATCTCAGGCCAGCTGGGACTCTTCAGCCTTTAAATATTTCTAAATGGAAATGGAAGGACATCAACATGAATTTCATAGTTGGGTTGCCACGAACTCAAAAGGGTTACGACTCTATTTGGGTTGTAGTGGATAGATTTACTAAATCAACACATTTCGTTCCCGTCAACACCCGTTATTCAGCAAAGAAATATGTCGAGCTGTACATTAACCATATCTTATGTTTACACGGTGTACCCAAAACCATCATTTCTGATCGAGGGACCCAGTTAGTTGCTCGCTTTTGGGAGCAACTACATGCTAGCTTGGGAACCCGTCTTATTCGCAGTTCTGCATATCATCCTCAAATAGACGGCCAAACGGAAAGGATTAACCAAATTTTGGAGGATATGCTCCACGCCTATGTCTTAGCCTATCCACAGAAATAGGATGAATGCCTGCCATTGGCGGAGTTTTCTTATAACAATAGCTATCAAGAAAGCATCAAAATGGCACCATTTGAAGCACTATACTTTCGTCGATGCCGTACACCTCTCAATTGGTCGGAATCCGGGGATAGAACTATCTTTGGGCTCGACATGGTTCAAGAAGCCGAGGAACAAGTCCGTCTTATCCAAGAGAACTTAAAGATCGTGCAGTCTCGGCAGAAGAGCTACGCTGATAGAAGGCGTAGGCCGCGCTGGTTTTTGAAGTTCGTGACCATGTCTACTTTAGAGTATCACCTTGGAAAGACGTGCAAAGGTTTGGAGTAAGAGGAAAGTTAGCTCCCCACTACATTGGTCCTTATCCAATTGTGGAAAGATGCGGTCCTGTGGCTTATCGATTGGATCTTCCGGCAAATCTCTCTGCAATTCATAACATCTTTCATGTATCGCAACTCAAGAAGTGTCTTAGAGTTCCGACTGAAGCTGTGGAAAGTGACTCGATTAGAGTCTGATCTCACTTATCCTGAGCATCCTATCAACATTATTGATCGCAAGGATCGAGTTACTCGCCGCAAAACCAACCGATTCTACAAGGTTCAATGGAGTAATCACTCTGAAGATGAAGCTACTTGGGAGAAAGAGGAATTTCTGAGATCCAAGTATCCAGACTTTTTAAACGCTCATTCAGGTACTTCACCTTTGAACCTTCTCGCCTTATGCATTCTATCGTGCGTGAATCTCGGGACGAGATTCTTTTAAGGGGGAAGGGCTGTAACACTCCTATGTTAATCAAGGTGCTAATCACATGTTTAATTGCTAATCATGGATTAAGCATGTCATTAGCGCTAATCGAGTTCGCATAGTAAACTTTGAATTAGCCGTGTTCGACCGCGTTTTTTCTTCTTAATCCAAGCCTCAGATCAACGTTCGCCCAAAACAAAAGTTTTAGATCTTCTCTTCCTCTACAAATTCTATTTTGGCCAAATTTCATATTTCTATATGAAAATTTGAGTTTTGGGCGGTCAATATCGAGTCAAAAACAGTCAAACGCGTTCCTATTCTTCTCCTGTGCTGCACTGTGCACGCCCCGACACCCATACCGGCGAACCTTGCGCTCCGTGTGTGCCATATCCGTTCGCGTGCTCTGGAGGCTTCTCGTCCTCGCCCCCTTTCTCCTTCCTCGCACACGCTCCGAGCCCACGTGAGCAGAGCTTGCCGTCGTTCGCCACTACGGCCAAACCCCACCGCTCCGCCGCCGTCCCTCGCACCCGAGCCCCACCAGAGCCTATCCATCTTGCCTTTCATCTTCCTTGCCCCGCCCTGACCTTGATTAGGCCGTTCCCAGTTGGAATCGGGCCGCCGCCGCCGTCCACCATCGTCGTCCGCCCCCAAATCTCCGCCCCTCTCGTCGAGCTCCCCTCCCCGACCTCCCTCCGTCCGATTGAACCCCTCGGTGAGCTCCCCCGCAACACCCTCGTCCTCCTCGACCCCCCTTGCCTTAGGTAATCGGCGCCGCCGCCGGTGGTATGCTGCCACGGGCCGCCTCCGCGCGGGGCCCTGCCGCGCGGCCGAGCTACCCCGCTCCGCCGGGCCGCCCTGACCGCCGCCGTGCCCGCCCCGCCGCCGGCCGGCTTCGCTACCGGCGGGGAACGCCGCCCCGCCGTGCCCGGCCGTGGCCACGGCCATGGCCACGGCGCGCGAGTAGAGCAGGGGAGCCAGGCTGGGCTGGGCCTTCCACTGCCATGTGGGGCCCATCTGTCAGCCCTGTTTAGCGTTTAGGGTTTTAATTTGTTTAATTAGCTTTAAAATTTGAAAAATGGTAGAAAAATGTAGATAAATGCGAAAAATGCAAACTAAATTTTGTTGGGTTTCTTAGATTAAGATCTTCAAAGGAAAAATTCTCTTGCATGCTAAATGTCAATTTTGCCCCTACTAAAAATTTTGTTTTTCTTGAGCTAGTTCATTTTGTATCTATTATTCTGTTGGTCTAAAAATCCTGAAATTTTTGTGGTAGACTACTCCTTGCATGTGTAGTTTCCTGAAAAATTTCCAGGTCCATATCCTATGTGCATGTTTGTGGATCTATTATTGCTTGATTTCTATCCTAGGACCAAAATAAATAATTTCGATCGTCAATAAATGTTGGTAAATTTTTGTTGCATGTCCTTTCAATATCCTGTCTTACTGGTATTTTTTTGGGTGGCTCGATTAGGGCTGCAAGCGATGTGTTTGCTTTTATTTAGTTTCTAGGTGTAGTCTTCCCTTATTTGCCGTTGGTAAGAATGCCTTTTGCTTCTTCCCGTTTTATGTATGTGCTTAATTTTCTTAAAACAAGTTAGTAGTGTTGTTGAAAGGAAACACTTCAGGCTAAAGTGAGTTGAGTTCTGAACCCACACACCAGCACCCACCTTTTCCAGTATAGCTTTAATTGTTGTAGATAGCTAGTAAATACTTGTCAGTCTTGTCTGTACCTCATTTTGCATTGTATCGAAACACGTCGCATCATGAGCACCAATGCACTGCTGTGGTTTTGACTCTGGCATGACATCCTTTTTCATACGTGTATACACCGCAAGCAAAGCTGTCTACGAGTTGGTCGCCGAGCCAATCCAGGAGCCGCAAGCAGGGAACCGCAAGCCGAAGCAGCCGTCGAGCCAGATCCAGAAGTCGCTAACCCCACTGACTTGCAAGGCAAGCCCAGGAGCATAACCCATAAATTCAGTATATTAATGTTTATTTACGTATTTGTGCATTTACGTTTTAGGAGTTGTATGGAACCCAAGTATGCATATTCTCCCTAGGTACCTGAGGGTCTATACTAGTGTACAGATGTCATTAGAAATGCTCGACTAAGTAGGATCTCGGTAGAAGTCGAGTGATTCCTGTCACTCGCGAGAATTAAGATCTTGTTACTTGTGGCAATGTGGTTTGAGAATGAATCAATGAGAAAAGAGAAATGAAGACCAGGCGGAGATGAATTGATTTTGGATATGAAATGGATGTAAAGTAAGCCTCCGCCTGTGTCGATTGAGGACCGTACTATTGTTGGCCCTGTTGATCGAGGATTGAACAGTAATAACCACATGCCAGAAGTAGGAGGTAGTCGAAACTGGTAAGCTAATTACCTAAGTTGCAACGATACTTTGAACCGCGACCTGCTACTCTGGGAGTGGTATGATGGCGGGTGTTGGATTGTATGTAGCCTCCGGGTTCTCTGGGAGTTCGCCGTGAGGGACCCTTCACCCGGATTTTGGCATGCGTGATTCAAACTTCGGGGCGATTATGGGAATAGTTGACGTGTGTGGCCCGACGTGGTTTGCATGTGTCGTGTGAGTTAGGTCCACCTTGCAAGGTTAAATCGAATCGATTCGCCGTGTCTCGCGGTTATGAGAGCCTTGATCACTGCGTCACATCGTAGTAAAGGATGGAATGAGAATGGAATGAAGATGTTTGAATTGTGTTTTACTAGAGGTTTAATGTGATCAACCAGGAGTGCTCTAGATGTTAAGGCTAATCTAGTTGTTACTTATCAAACTAAATGGAGCTAAAATATTGAAAGCAAGGATCCAGTATTAGTAGCTTTTCAGCAAAACAAACACAGAGCCAAAAGCCTGCATGTCTAGGAGTCGGCTAAGTATATACCATAGTCGGGTAAGCCTTGCTGAGTATTAGTATACTCAGGGTTGTTGTTGTAACCCATCTGAGCATGTTGTGTTCCCGCTGACTTCGAGGAGGTCTGTGCGTCCTGGATTGGACAACCGCTTTCTCCGGGTTGGACCGTCGAGTGGGCCCCGTCTTCCCCGTGAGTATTGGGCAGGTTGGCATCACATCGGTGGGCACGATGTGGAGCTCACCTTATATCGTCGTTCATAGTTACCGTGTTGTACTTCGAACTCTGTTTTAAACTTCTGTTGTGTGTTTGAACTCTGTAGTTTGTATTCAAAACTTTTATGTAAAACCGTGTTGTAAATTAATTTGAGAATCTTTGTATGCTTGTATCACCTGTGCTTGTCTTCGTGCGAGTCTTCTGGTGCAATTGTGATCCTGGAGTACAGTAGTTTAATCGGGAATTACTCGACGGACTGCCAGATTACACCATTTTAAGTGCGTGGTAACTTGATTATTCATTAAGATGATAGTTAGCGCACTTAAGCCGGTTTAATTTAGGCGGGTCTGCTACATCATGAGGATAGAATAATTTTGGAGAAATATATTTGGTTATATTACTTTTGATATAGCCCGTTTCCATTTGTGTAATACAAGCAGAATTATCTTCATAGATAATTGCAGGTGATTCAATGGAACCAATTCCACTAGAATGTTGTATGTGATTAATCATTCTTCGGAGCCATACACATTCACGTGATGCTTCACATAGTGCAACAATTTCGGAATGATTTGTAGAGGTTGTTACAAGGGTCTGTTTAGAAGACTTCCATGATATAGCTATTCCTCCATATAAAAATACGAAACCTGTCTGAGATCTACCATTATAGGGATCAGATAAATAGCCAGCATCAGTGTATCCAATCATAGTTGTGTCTTGGTTTCTTTGGAAAAATAATCCAAGATCTTTGGTGCCATTGAGATATCGTAAGATATGTTTAGCTCCCGTCCAATGATGTTTAGTTGGAGCAGCACTATTTCTAGCTAGTAAATTTACAGCAAATGCAATATCAGGTCTAGTTTGATTTGCAAGATACATAAGTGTTCCAATGACACTCAGGTATGGGACCTCGGGTCCCAGTACTTCTTCATCTTCATCCCTCGGTCTAAATGGATCTTTCTCCATGTCTAGAGATCGAACAACCATGTGAGTTTTGGATGGATATGATTTATCCATATTAAATTTCTCTAGTGTTTTTTGGATATAGGCAGACTGATGTACTAAAATTCCTGAGTGAAGGTGCTCTATTTGTAAACCCAAGCAAAATTTGGTTTGACCCAAATCTTTCATCTCAAATTCCGTTTTTAAGAGATTGCGTGCTTCATTGATATCATGTGGGTTGCCAATGATATTTAAATCATCCACATATACGGATATAATGTAGAATCTCGTTTGGGATTTCTTTATGAAAACACATGGGCAATCATCATTATTGATGTATCCCTTTTGTAATAGGAATTCACTCAGTCAGTTGTACCACATACGTCCCGATTGTTTTAAGCCATATAATGACTTATTTAGTTTTACACAATATGTGTTGCAACTTGCTTTAGGATTCGGAATAGGGATTCCATCGGGAACCTTCATGTAAATATCTGAATCAAGTGACCCATATAAATATGCTGTCACTACATCCATCAACTGCATAGATAGATGATTTTGAACTACCAATGCTATTAAGTATCGAAATGTTATTCCACTCATAACCGGAGAGTATGTTTCATTGAAATCAATATCAGGTCTCTACGTGAACCCTTGTGCTACAAGTCTCGCTTTGTATCTCACCACCTCATATTTTTCATTCCGTTTTCGAACGAAAACCCATTTAAACCCCACAGGGAAGATTTTTGAAGGTGTAGGCATTACTGATGAGAATACCTTTCTTTTTGTGAGCGAGGCTAACTCTGCTTGAATTGCTTCTTTCCATTTGTTCCAGTCCGAGTGCTTTTTGCACTCTGCCAAGGTCTTTGGATCTGGATTGTTTTGGATAATTTCAGCAATTGTTTCGGCAAAGTATATGTCGACAATTGTAGTCTTTCGGTCATATGATTCTCCAAAATCAATGTAGTTTATGGAAATTTCTTGTACCCCTTGTGACGGTTCATTATTTCCCAATATGATATCGTCAGGGCATTCCGATGTCCCAACATCAGATATTGAGTGCACTGTTGATGTGGGATGTGAATTTTGTTTATTCACTTGGTGTCTCTCAACTTGTTGTTGAGTTAAATTTACTAATTCAGAATTTTTGTTATTTTGTTTTCTTTGGCGTTTTGGCGCCACATCCTGATTAATGGCCTTACTTCTCCCCCTCTTACCTTGAACCAGTTTCTAAGGTGGAAGTTGAATAGTTTTGTTTGGTACCTCTATTCTTTCAGGCACATTACTAGCAGGATGATAGGATTTAGTGACACCTTTATAATTAGTAAATGCGTCTGGCAGATTATTCGCAATGTTTTGCAAATTTATAATTTTCTGAACTTGAAGTTCAGATTCTTGTGTACGTGGATCGTTAGTGGAGATGTCTTGTGCATCCCAATTTATTTTCGGGCATTTCTTTTGGTACTTGTAATCTCCCCCTAATGCCGGAAAAAGATCCTCATTGAAGATAGAGTCAGCGAATCGGGCCTTAAACAGGTCCCCTGTGAGGGGCTCCAGGTATTTAATAATCGATGGAGATTGATACCCGACATAGACCCCTAATTTCCTGTGTGGGCCCATTGATGTACGCTTTGGTGGTGAAATCGGTACGTATACAGCGCAACTGAATTTTCGCAGATGGAAAATACTTGGTGGATTTTCACGTACTAATTGTAAAGGGGAAGCAATATGATATGCAGTTGGTCGCAATTGTAGTAAGTCAGCAGCGTGTATTACTGCATGACCCCAACATGAAGTTGGTAGATTACAATTCTGTAATAGTGGTCTTGCTATTAGCTTAACTCTTTTGATAAGAGATTATGCTAAACCATTTTGAGTGTGGACATATGGAACTGAGTGCTGAACTTGAATGCCTAGAGCCATATAATAGTCATTGAAAGCTTTTGAGGAAAATTCAGCATCATTATCCATTCTAATAGATTTTATCTGATGTTCCGGATAATTTGCTCTAAGTCTAATAACTTGGGCTATTTGTTTAGCAAAAGCATGGTTGCTTGTGGATAATAGGCACACGTGAGTCCATCGTGTAGATGCATCTATTAGAACCATAAAATATCTGAATGGTCCAGATAATGGAGTTATAGGACCACAAATATCGCCTTGAATTCTTTCAAGGAACTTAAGTGGTTCAGCTTTAATCTTAAGATAAGATGATCTTAAAATCAATTTCCCAGTGGCACATGCAGTGCAAATAAAATCAGAGGAGTTTGGGAACTTAGAATTAGCTAAGTCATGACCATGAGAATTGTTTATAATTTTTCGCATCATCCCTATGCCATGATGACCAAGGCGATCATGCTAAGTTTGGAATGTATTAACATTCTGAAAAATTATTTTATAGGCAACATGTGGTACGAGTTTGATGTATGTATAATATATTCCAGATGGTAAAGAGGGAATTTTCTCAAGAAGTTGTTTGCCATATCCGGTATCTTTAATTAAGAGAAGAAATTCTTCTTTATGTTCTTCATGTGTTTCCACGTGAAGTCTATTTTTCCGGATATCTCTATAGCTAAGTAAGGTACGAGTTGAATCAGGATACAATAACGCATCCTCAATTGTAATTTGAGTACCCATGGGAAGTGTAATAGTAGCGCAGCCAGAGCCTACTATTGTTGCATCGCGTCCAGCGATTGTTAGAACATTTCCTTGTCTCTTAGTTAGAGTTTGAAAATATTTGGTGTCCCTTAGTATAGAATTGGTTGTGCCACTATCTACTAGACACATTTCCTCCTCCATTGGATTTATCCCGTAGAAATCTTTCCGACGGGAAACTTCTTCTTCTCGACTTCGACGAGCAGTGCTGATAACGTGTTTGAGCGTGGGTGTAATCGAGAGAAGAATGAATGAACTGCCAGTTTTCCATTGAATGATCTCGGGGGTTTATACATAGCAAACCGTCGCCACGGGAGTCACGAGATGCGACATGGATATGCGGTCGCCCAACGAACAGCGCTTCCGGCGATGTCGGTTCTCGAGAAGGTAGCGTAGTCCGTACGGAACTTTATAGGGAGGTTACATCATGATTGTAGGATTACATATACGGAGTAATGGCTAATATTAATCTACGTTGCTAATCCAAGTGGATGTGATCCCTGCAATCCTATTGGCTCATCTCCTAAGGAACGGATTGCCTCTTAACAGATACCTCCCATGTTCATCCATTGCTACCTGTAGTAGCACGAGTGTCTAAGTTTCTAACGTCATGGGGACGCTGAGTTCAGTGTTTGACTATCCTGTGAAACAAAAAATCACAGTTCTGGCCATGTTTAGTTCTCGAAAAATTTTCTACAGTACTCATCACATCGAATTTTCTAACATATGTATATGTATGGAGTATTAAATACAGTTGAGAAAATAACTCATTACACAGTAAACGACAAGATGAATCTTTTAACTCTAATTAGTCTATAATTAAATACTAATTGTCAAACAATAATAAATATGCTACATTATCTAAATTCAAAAAAATTCGCCAACTAAATTCTCTGTGGAGGCGCGAACAAGAGGCTCCCGAATCCTGTCCTGCCGCCTGCTTTCTCTTCTGTCAGGGCATGTTTGCTCTCTCCTGCCTTAGGTACGTTCGTCTGTGATGGCCAAATGGTAAAACTCGCTGTTTTCGCCGGAGGACGACGACGAGACTGAGGGGTGTTTTGGAACAGGGACATAAAAAAGTCTCAGGGATTTTTTAGTATTTAGAAGTATTAAATAAAGATTAATTATAAAATTAACTTTAGAATTCTGGGGCTAAACTGCGAGACGAATCTAATGATGTATCTTAATCTACGATTAGCGAATGGTTACCGTAGCATCACTGTAGCAAATTATGAATTAATTAGACTCATTAGATTCGTCTCGCGAAAAAGCACTCAGCTGTCAAAAAATATTTATAAACAAATTTTATTTAATACTATAAAATAGTAAGATTTCTTAATTTTATTTAATATTATAAAATAATAAGATTTCTTTTGATGTGATAGAGACTTCTGAAAAAAAATTGGAATCAAACTGGGCCTGACTGATGCGTACATTTGACGACGTAGGGGCTGAGGTTGATTAACGCATACGGAGAAACCGTCAGGATTAACGCATCACCAGACGACTTTTGCGAGTGCTGTACCTGTGGCTGAAATCAATGAACCGGCACTGTCATTCTCCGGTGGCTGCTACTCGTACCGTGATACCGGCTTTGTTTAGATCTGTAAAATGGTGGTAAAAAGGGTCATATCGGACATTATAGTACACTATAGCACTTTTCGTTTGTTTTTGATAATTATTGTCCTACCATGACCTAACTAGGCTCAAAAAATTCGTCTCGTCGTGTACATCAAAACTATGCAATTAGTTTTTTTTATTTACCTACATTTAATACTTCATGCATGAGACAAAAGATTTGATGTGATAGGTGAATAGTGAAGTTTGGAGAAAGAAATTTTGAAACTAAACACAACCCTTGTTTCATAGGCCCGCGCGCCTACACGCTGCAGCGATTCTGTGCCGTGGCTCCGGTGTCGTCGGGATAGTTGCGGCTGTCCCAGTCCGGACCGGACAGGCAAAGCAGCCAAGGCTGTGTTCACTTCCAAAATTTTTCTCTCCAAACTTCACTATTCATCTATCACATCAAATCTTTTATCTCATGCATGGAGCATTAAATGTAGATAAATAAAAAACTAATTGTATAGTTTTGATGTACATAACGAGATGAATCTTTTGAGTCTAGTTAGGTCATGGTATGACAACAATTACCACAAACAAACGAAAAGTTCTACAGTGTGCCACAATGTCCGATGTGATCCTTTTTATCACTATTTTACGAATTTAAGGGGGTGTTTTGGAACATGGACTTTTTAGTATTTAGAAGTATTAAATAAATATTAATTATAAAACTAACTGCAAAACCCTGGGGCTAAATTGCGAGACGAATCTAATGAGGTATCTTAATCTATGATTAGCGAATGGTTACTGTAGCATCACTGTGGCAAATTATGAATTAATTAGACTCATTAGATTCGTCTCACGAAAAAGCACTCAGCTGTAAAAAAACATTTATAAACAAATTTTATTTAATACTATAAAATAGTAAGATTTCTTTTAATATAATAGAGACTTATGAAAAAAAGTTAGGACAAACAGGGCCTAAACACAGCCCAACCAACCAGGGGAGCTCTCGTCTCGCCGAGTCAAATCGGGGTCCGACTGGCCTACACGAGGGCCATACCCTGCATACTAACCGATGTCACCTCAAGGGCCACGCTGGTGATGACGATTATGCCGGCCGGCTGCAATGTGTTTAGGGTGTGTTTAGATCCCACCCCGTAAACATAAAAAAACTATAAACGCATTAAAGTGAAAAGGAATTTTGCTAATTTGAAATAATAAATGAAGTCTATTTACAAAACTTTTTGCATGGTTGGGTTATAAATCGCGAGACGCATCTAATGAGCCTACTTAATTCATGATTTATTTCGTGCTAATCAGTTAGATTGTGTAATTTGTTATTTTTTTAATTGTATTTAATGTTTTATGTATGTGTCCGAAAATTTAATGTGACGGATACTGTTGGATTTTTTTCAATGCGACGGTACTGTAGGATGCACATGGGTTCTCACATGGCGTACGCTGAAACCTCAAGCCTTGAAATCCGTGCCTTTTGTAGGGCCTGTCCTGTGCCGCGCACCATTGACTATGGGTGTTTGGTTCATAGGCTTATTCTAGCCTGGTTATAGCCTGGTTAGGCTGTTTCTAGCAGCACACCATTGCGGATGCCGAAATCACATGGGATGCACATCCTGGCCCACCACCTGCAACTCGGAAAGAATCCAGACGTTCCAGCAGCGTGCGCATCTAGGCAAGATTGTATCCGGTAAGGAGAGAGAAGCGCGTAGATATGGGGTACGCGACGGGCTGGTTCCTATTTTGCGCATCCGCGTCGGAGATCTGCTGGAACCAGGGATTTTTTTACCGACCGTTCCGTTCGAACCGCCGGCGCCCGGTTCCGTCTAACCGGTCCGGTTTGACCGGTTACTGGTAAAAACCGGTTAAACTCAAATTTGAATTCAAAACCCACGGTTATACCAGTTTCGAACGGCTAACCGGCCGGTTAGACCGGTTTACCGGTCCGGTTTAACCGGTTACGGTCGGTTTGAGTGGTAACCGGTCGGTTTGAACGGTAACCGACCAAATTCAATTTTTTTTCTTTTTTAATTTAAATTCAAATGCCCGCAAAGTATACTAAATGAATGTTTGTATAATATGTTTTAGTTTAAATGAACCCTCCAACTCTCTTTTATACTACTTTTACATTGTATTTTTATATTTTTGTATGCATGTTTTTTTGTTTAACTTCAAATGCTCGCAAAGTATACTAAATGAACGAATATTTGAAAAAATTTGACACCATTAGATTCGTCGCAACTTGAAGTATTTTTAAGAATT
This sequence comes from Panicum virgatum, assembly GCF_016808335.1. Classification (NCBI taxonomy): domain Eukaryota; kingdom Viridiplantae; phylum Streptophyta; class Magnoliopsida; order Poales; family Poaceae; genus Panicum; species Panicum virgatum. The sequence continues at coordinate 36,699,178 of NC_053142.1, read as the reverse complement.
TTGTGGGATTTTTCCATGTTTTGGAATTCAAATTTAAAATTTGAATTTGGGCCGGTTTGAAACCGGCCGGAACCGGAACCGGTCCGGGCCGGTTAGACCGGTAACCGCGGTAACCGGATCGGTTCCGGCGAGTTTTTTTAACCCTGGCTGGAACATGCTACAGTTGACTCCGGATACGCTTTTTCCTCATGCGGGATGGGATACGAGGTCTGCTGGAAACAGCCTTAGAATCTAGAGCCCGGCTGGTCCAAACATGTCTAATATTAGCCATCAGACTGTATTTGGTTTCTTGGCCTGTCCAAGCCAGGCTAGCTCAAAGTTGTGTTTGGTTGCTTGTACATCTGATATAATGACCATATCTTGGCTGTTGGGTGAAGTTACAGATCTCTTTGCTCTGCCTTCGGCCATCCGCCGCATCGTCAAGCCCGTCGCCGCCGCCAGCCCGTCTCCTCCACCACTGAGCCCCCCGTCCGCCGCCGGCTCGAATTGCGGCACCTTCTTCGCGATCTCCACAAGATAATAGGATGTAGACAGATCATTGAAAGCCCTAACAAATTTGCTTCTTGGGATCTCGCTTGGATTAGCATCGCGGGAATCTTGATTTGAGGAGTTGCAATGCCATTGGAGGCGCTCCCATCACCCGGAGCTCCTTGACCTCCACAAGAATCATGCGTTGCGGGAGCTCCGTGGAGGTCGTGCCCGTAGAACTTGCGAGCTCCGCCGCAGATGCGTGGGTGGGAGCCGCTCCGCCATGGATCAAGCTGGGCAGGAACTGCGAGGCCGCGGCATGCGGGCGAGCTCCGACGCACGGGGCTTCGACAGTAGTTGCGCTTGGGAGCAAGTGCCACGGCCGCACGGGGGCCTTCGCCGCTGGCAGTGCAAGCGGCACCGCCGCTCGCGGGGAGCCGCTCCGCCGGCCATGTGGGCGAGATCTGCCCCCGCGCAGTGGAGCGCCGGCATCGGCCGCGAGCGAGGAGTGCAGATGGAGGGCGGAGGCCGGAGGTAAGGGTGGAAGATGCTGCGAGCGAAGGTGAGGGAAAGAATAGGTCGGAGTGATAGAATAGGGGGCGGTGAGGTGAGACGATTCGTTGGTTACCCAGGAGCTGGCGCTAGCCTGGCTTAGTGGAGACAACCGATTCTTGCGTTTCCGTGGAGCCAGGCTAACGGGCCGATTCTTTGGGAAGAGCTTGGTCTTCTTATCATGACTCTTCTTCTTCCCATGTTTCTTGTTTTTGTTCTTCTTTTCATTTTCATCTTCATCATCATCATCGCTTGAATTATGGCGATGCTTGCTCTTGTTGTCCTTCTTTCTCTTGTCCGGCTTGGGGCAATTTGGAGAGATGTGACCTTTTTCTCCACAATTGTAGCAAGTTTTGTTCTTGATATCTTCCCTTGGCCGGAACATTCTTCTTTTAGGGTCAAAGTTGTAACCCTTCTTGTTGATCTTGTCACTCAAGCGTGTGAACTTTCTCATCATGAGAGCAAGTTCTCCATCTTCTTCATCATCGGATGAGCTTTCATGATGATCTTCTTCTTCATTGCTTGAGCTTGATTCTTGCTTGATCATCTTGAGGTTGCGGGGCTTGTTTGCCTTGGTTTTGAGAGCGATTGACTTGCTTGTAGTTGGATCTTCGGACATACAAGGGATACCCATTTCATGAGCGCGAATTTCGCCCACAAGCTCTCCCACTTCCATTGTATCAAGATTCTCCTTTTGAAGCATAGCATTGATGATGTTATACTTGGGTTTCGGAAGGAGCATGAGAATCTTGCGGTTGATGGAGCCACTGTCAATTTTAGAAACTTCAAGAGGATTAATGTCCTTGACAATGACATTCAAGCGAGAATACATATCATTGCAATTTTCGGTAGCTAGCATCTTAAAGGAATCATACTTAGCTCTAAACAAGTGATATTTTTGTTCACGGACTTTTGTGGAGCCTTCATGAATTTCAATTAGCTCTTTCCATATATCACTTGCTAAGTCCATGCCATTAACTCTAGCAAAGACTTCCTCACTAATGGCTTCGAAAATAGCATTTTTAGCATTAGCATTCCATTTTAATTGCTCCGAGGTACGAGTTCCGGTGAACCCGGTCTTTGTTGCCAACCACACTTCGGGGGCAATCGCATCAAGGTATGCGGCCACACGAACTTTTCAATAGGCAAAGTTCTTGCCCTCGAAGTGAGACGGCGAACCTCCCATCTTGGCCATAGCTCTAGCGGTGAAGCCTAATGATCCAAATGAGCAACGAGGCTTTGATACCAATTGTAAAGATCGATGGACCAAGAGGGGGGTGAATTGGGCCTTTTTCAAATTTCTAAAACAATTAAAGCAATCTTAACCTATGCAATGCTAGAAAGGCTCAATTCACCAGCCGGCTAACTAAGCAAACTACACAAGCTAACAAAGATAAGAAACTAATCAAAGTAGAGCTAAGTTATGAACTCTAAGGTCAAGCACATGAATGATTGCAAGAAAGTAAGTGCTTGAAATGAAAGAGTGGGCAAGAGACAACCGGATTTTTTCCCGTGGTGTCGATGTGTTGGCACACACCCCTAATCCACGTTATGACACTCACTAAGAGTCTTGTCACCTCCCATGTCACCGAGACTTGGGCGCTGACTAAGAGTCTCCGTTCACCATCCCGGCGTGGTGGAGCTCAAGCCACTTACAAACTTCTTCGGGCTCCCACAATCCTTGGCAAGCTCCGGAAGAAACACCTTCAATCACCAAGATCGTCTAGGTGCTGCCAATCACTAAGAGTAATAAGCTCCTAAGCCTTCACTTGACCTACACTCAGTTTGCCCTAGCTCAAGCACACTTGCTACACTTGCAAAGGATGAATTCTTCAAGGTTAAAGCACAAACAAAGCACTAGATCTTCTCTCTTTTGCTCAAAGCACTTTCTCTTCTTCTCAAGAGTGGCCTCAAGTATTCTGGGGGTCAAAGGCAACTGAAATGAGCCAGGGGGTGCCCTTTTATAGAGTGGAGGAGGTCACATAGCCGTTGGAAGTTTACTACAGAAAAACCGTGACCACCGGAAGAACCGACGGGTGACAAAGTTGAGGCGTCGGTTCAACCAGTCTCTATGTGTCCGAATTGTAGCCGTTGGGGTTCTGACACAGTATCCAGGCTTGCGTCATTGCACCGGTGCATGCTCCGTAGGGGCATCGGTTCAACCGGTGCTGAAGAGGTTCACTGATCAACTCAAACAAGCGTTCTGGAACATAGTACATTCAATGCACCGGTGCTTTGATTCTGAAGCGTCGGTTCAACCGGTGCTGAAGAGGAGTTGAGGTCCACCAAAACATACTCTCTGGAACAAGGTACTTCCATTGCACTGGTGCTTATCTTTTGACCATCGGTTCAACCGGTGCTATAGAGCTTTTGACTTGATTCCTGCCTGCTTCCAGAGAAGATAGACCGACAGGGCATCGGTCCTTCCGCCAAGCATCGGATGCTCCGATGCTAGGGCATCGGTTCAACCGGTGCAGCTGTTTTTCTTTGTTTTCAGCTGAATTGACTTGGATTTGAATGTAACTTCGATTGTTTCTTCTTCCAAGCGTTGTGTTAACTTCTATTGACCATCTTAGACTGTTTTTGAGTGAGTGTGCAAGATTTCTAAGGCTAACTCGATTTTGATCAAGCTACTAACTCATGAACCCCTCTTAATAGTACGATCAAGAACTAGAAACTATAAAACCTAGCTAAATCAAGTGTCCTTCATCTCCTTGTGACACTTGAGACTAGAAATGTCCTTAATCTTTCAAATTGAGTCCTTGGCACGCATGATTGTTTCGAATTGAGGGGTCTCCTTCCATATTTCATATGAGACTAATCCAGCCATTGATTCTTCCTTTAAAACAAACGTTAGTCGCATGCGGTTGTCATTAATCACCAAAACTTACCAATAGCATTTATCGGCCTAGATGCGCTTCACCTGGCTAAAGGGGGTGGCCACCAAACCAAACACAATGAAGTTGGCTTATGGGAAACTGGCTAGGAGTTAGCCACTCAACCAAACGCACCCTATAGGACTTGAACTCGCCAGGTGCGTCGTTGACGTTTGGGCCTTATTTAGTTGCAAAATTCAAAATTCCAAATCTATCATATCGAACGAGAATTTTAAATGTATGAAGTACTAAATCTAGATGAAATAAATAACTAATTGCATAGTTTGCTTGTAAATTACGAGACAAATCTAATAAACTTAATTAGACTATGATTAGACACTAAATTGCAACAGTAAATGCTACAGTAACCATGCGCTAATGACGGCATACTTAGGCTCATTAAATTTGTCTCGTAGTTTACATACGAGTTCTATAATTAATTTTATAATTAGTTTATATTTAGTACTTCAAATGTGAAAAGATTCCATTTCAAAAAATTTACACCCCACAACTAAATGAGGCCTTGGTGTCCGTCTGCACATAGACCTGCCCATCGTCGCTCTCAAACCGACGTGTGGGTCGTGTTTTTCCTCCCCAGGAAAAGTCCAGTTTACATACTCGAATTATCATAAAAGTCTGATTTTCAATCTTCAACTAAAAAATCGGATAATAAAAGCCGTTCAACTGTTGAAACCGGGAAAATTTAGGCCCTTAGATGGTTTTGAAGATGGGTTTTCATTTCGTGAGAATTAAAAATATTTAATTTTAAACTAAAAAATTATAACTAATTCATTTTAAATTAGAAAATCTGAAATGGGTATCAAAAGTTGTAAAGATGTAACCTATCTATTGCCATGATACTTTTCAGTTATTCATATCCAATTTTTTATTTTAATAATATTTAGTTGCTTGTAGTTGTGTCTATTATTTTTGAATAACCAAGATTCAAATACAGCAATACTAGATAGGTTATATTCTAAGATTTTGATACTAGTTACAATTTTTTCTGATTTAAAATGAATTATTTTTGATTTGTTAGATCTAATTAGATTTTTTTTTTCAAAAAATACAAAACCATCTTGGAAACCACTTTAAGGGCCAAATTTGTCTAGTTTCGATAGTTGTATGGTATGTTATTCGGTTTTGTAGTTAAAGGTTGAAAATCGGACTTCTGCGATATTTCAAAAGTGTAAATCAGACTTTTTCTTTCCCCTTTCATCCCCTTTGATCCGGATTTGCGCGATTCCATTAGCTTGGTGGGCGGGTTTGAACGCAAAGAACAGATCTAATTTCCCACCAAATATTTTCGATGGGCCTTTAGCTGGGTTGGGCTCTGTGCAGTAGGTGGACGGCGATCTGGGCCAAATCAGGATGGCGCGTCGTTGAAGGGCCACTACCACTACACACACTCGGTTAGCGGCTTAGCGCTGAACCTGACCGCCAGACGCCGTAACAAGCTGACAAGCACATCACCCTCGGCCGCATCCACCCTCATGCCAGAATCTAACGAATCCGCTGCGCCGGATCGCCCCGCGTCACGCACAGCACAGCGCCTCCTTTTTCCTTCGCCGCGAAGGAGGCCTCGTCGTCACTCGTCAAGCGGCCGAACCCTAGAAGGCTCAGCATTTACAGCGATGTGACCGCCGGCCAGCAGCGGGCCGGGGACGAAGGGGGGTCTCGGATCTGCCATGCCGGGATTTTCTAGGAATCTGGGGTCGCCCTCCCCTCTCCAGCTCTCATCTATATCTAGCCCCAAATTCTTCTTGTCATTAACATCATAATGAAACAAAGAGCATGCCGTCTTAACAATCTTCTCACTGACCTGGATATAAAAGGCAATGCTTCATGGCTAAAAGAAAATTTAAAAGCGAAGTCTTTCTGTGAAAGCTTGAATCTCAGTCATTGGTCTGTGAAAAATAAAGGTTTCCAAGTCAAGCACACAACCTATCATATAATGTAATACTAAATGGCAGGGAACTATAAAGCAGAAAGCATGTCAAGTATAATTGGTGAAACTCACCATCTCTGGTTTGACATCATATCCATAATTACTCAGGAACTTTTTTAGTCCTTGACTCATTGGTAAGCGGTCCTCTTTAGTCAGGATCCGGCTGTCGACGCTAGAGATGGACAGGGTGCGCACCACCGCGCACCCGCTCGTGGTGCTGCACCCGTCCGGCCTGCGAGAGAACGGCGAGCTCTGCCTCGCCGTGCGCCCTCACCTGCCTCTCCCTCGGCAGCGTCGTGCTCCTCTACGGCCAGCCCTTCCTCCCCAGGATGCACTACGCCCACCCGTTCACCGTCCCGCAGCTGGACAGCCCGCGGCGGCAAGAGATGGGCATCGTGGCGGCGAGGCTGAGCCGGGCCGAGCCGCCGCTGCGCCGGGAGGTGGTGGAGTACATGCTGGACGCGGACTCTGCACGCGTGGAGCATCCGGATCCGGCAGAGCAAGGCCACCTTCTTCCGCGTCACGGCACGGCCAGCACGGCGCGGTGGCTCGCCGACGTGTGCCGCTGGAAGAACACGGCGGCGACGGCCCTCGTGCACGTCCTGTTCGTGGCCCTCGTGTGCTTCCCGGAGCTCATCCTGCCGACCATGTTCCTGTACATGTCCGCGGCTGGGCACTGGAGCTACCGGCGCCGCCGGCCGCCGCACATGGACGCGAGGTTCTCAAGCGCCGAGGCGGTCCACCCCGACGAGCTCGACGAGGAGCTGGAGACGTTCCCTACGTCGAGGCCCAACGCCGTGGTGCGCCTGCGGTACGACCGGCTGCGGAGCCGCGTCGCCGGGCGGATCCAGGCAGTGGTCGGGGACGTTCTGCCTCGTCGCCGCCGTCGTGCTCTACGTCACACCCATCCGGGTCGTGGCGCTCTTCGCCGGGCTGTACGTGCTCCGCCACCCGCGGTTCCGGAGCCGCATGCCGTCGGCTGCCGGCAACCTCTTCAAGAGGCAAAGACGAATGCAAGCATGGAACTGAAATATGATAACAGCCTCAATTTCAGCAAGTACATGTGGTTTCCTCAATCATAATCAGTGGAGTTGACAGCAGTCAGCAAACAGCAAGGCAATAGTAAGACAAAGAATGCTAACCAACGCTCAAACCCTCAAATTAGAACGTTCCACTACAGAATAAAGGCCAGTAAATGGTTACACGAAACGATCAATATAGCCATTCCCTACAAATAATTCATTTGTAACATCCCCATTAATTCTCCACATATTCAGAAAACACTAGACCTTACATTTGGATGTATCATTATATATATAACCTAATTTTCTAAACTCACTGGAAACATTTGTCTCCAATGTCCTATTTTATTAGTTATCCGATCCAATTCCATCCTGCCAGTCCTATTTTATTAGGTACCCTATCAATTTCCATCCTTATTGAAATGCCAGTCCTATTATATTACGGATCCTATCCATTTCCATCGTACAGTCCACGTCGCCGTACAGTGATAATATTTCAAGTTTGATCGTTCATCTTGGAATATTTCAATAGAAGACAGTCATCACTATGTTTAAAGAGCACCCTGAGAGAACAACAACAATGGACACTCGAATCAGAATGAGACCCCCGAATCAGGAGTTCAGGACAAGGGCCAGGGCCAGGCTGAAGGCCAACACAACAAGCACATAACCACTTTTTTGACTAAGTCAAGCAAACTAATGTTTAAAGAGCATCCTCACATAGAAGTTAGAACGAAACTGGATGGCAGCCAAAGAACAACGCTGCAGGTAAAATATAGGTCTTACATCATAAAACAACCCAAAAGCTTCTGCTAAAATATCATGCCACCATCATCATGGGGCTTCACCATGAACCAACCTAGTTGGTAGGTTGCCCAGCATTTTAATCATCCACACTCCCACGGGTGCATCAGTATTTAGGCCGCTTATGGGGAGTACCCCCACCACTGTTCTCATGCAGCTTTCGGTTCAGCCTTGGACTGCGCCTGATCACCTCGCCAGCCAAAATGGTGGGATCACCAAGCAAAATGGTGGGCCTGGACACAGAGGTCACATGGTCTTGAGCAATTTGCTGCGACTCTCCATGCAACTTAACCTTGTCACATACTTCCGCTTGTTCTGCTTCATATGCTTTCTTAGCTTTCCTAACCAAGGACCCCAACATTTTTTTCTTCGCAATCCTCAGACGATGGTTAGACACAACTGTGTGGTAGGTATTCAACCAATAGACCTTAACTGCGACACCTTTATATTTAGGTGCGTCACCTTTCAACTTTGATACCACATCTTCTGCAAGAACCTGAAAGGAACATGATTTAGCACATTATATGATATATACAATCTTCCATGAAATGCACACTGAGCAGCAAAGTAATATTTACCTCATGAAAATCTGTGAGTTCTTCTTTAGGGCAACATATCACCTTAACAGCTATTGCAAGCTTCATTACGTCCCAATCCTCACAAGCAATGCCAGAAATATCTCTAATGTAGAGACCAGCATCGCGCAAGAGTCCTAATTTCTTCTCGTCATCAGCATCACAATGAAACAAGGCGCATGCCGCCAAAAAAATCTTCTCATTGACCTGGATACAGAAGCAATGCTTCATAGCTAAAACAAAATTTAAAAGAGTCTATCTATGAAAGCTTCAATCCCAAACATTGGTCCGTTAAATAAAGGTTTCCAAGTCCAGAGCACACAAGCTACATATAAGGTAATACTAAATAGCAGGGAACTATAAATCAGAAAGCATGTCAACTTGTCAAGTCCAACTAGCGAACTCACCATCTCTGGTTTGACATCAAATCCACAATTACTCAGGAACTTCATTAGTCCTTGACTCGTTGGTAAGCGGTCCTCTTTAGTCAGCTTTGATTTTTCTCTAGGCACTAATGTGCGCATTTGTTGTTGTATGCCCCACATTATCTCCAACACAGCTTGACAACACATGCAGGGTATTTTCTGAAAAAGTCACGGGTACAATGGCACTCAAAGTTGTTAAAAAATATAACTATACAAGACAAGGACCAAATACTGACCAACACTGATTCAATGATCGTTTTATACTCGGGCTTTCCAACACACAAGTTCATCCCAGGTTTGTGCCACTTGTTGATCAGATCAACAAGCTGGCTGTCAACACCATCACCATTGATGGCTCTGGATTTGTCCTCAAAAAGATAGAAATCCCTTCGGAAAAACCATCTGTTAATAAAGAAATAACAGCAACCATGTTCATGGGCACAAACATACATTTAAGTACCATGCACGTCTCTGCATTGATTGACTGACTGATTATTTAGAATCCTTGAACCTATGGTGACATTTTAGCAAAACTAGCATCATGCTGGATGCTTAGAGTATGCTGGATGCTTAGAGTTGGGGAGAAAATGAAATGTGTTTTGAGGCTGCTAGTGAATTCATACTCTCCCTCAATGCAAAGATGGCTACTTGGACTAATTCAACAACAAGCATATAAGATAACGATAGCAATCATAAGGGAAAGCAAGGAAAGTTGTTGGAACTAACCTTACTTGCCCGGAGGTGGTCTCCAAACTCTGCCCAGAGATTCTGTAGGAGACAAATGATAGAATAGAAAATTAGGTCATTGGCATAGACCACATGAGCAAGCAAGGACATCGTTAACAAAGGTTGGAAAGAACATTACATCCACTGCACTATCTAGGTGGCAGTAAAGCCCATTAAAAGTGAAAAGTGCGAAGCCAGAGGGCGTCTCAAACAGCAGCAACATTGACCCACGTCACGGCAAACTGTCAACTGAAGACAAGAAGTCACTCTAAACTTAAGCAAGCAGGATTGAAAAGAAAAAAAAACACACATAGACAAATCGAGAGCAGATAGCTGGCTCACCTATAGACAATTTTTTTCGCCTCCTCATCAAGGTGAAAGACTCCAATTTGACCATCACTATCGTCACAATCGCCAAAGTCAGAGATTAAGCGAAATTTATTCTTAACGAAAAAGTTATAACTGCTGTCACTAGATAGTGACGACGACGACGATGATGATGAAGAAGAAGAAACAGTAGGAGGAACACTCTGACTAGCACCTTCACTTGCCTTATTCTTGGATCCTGTCAAAGAATAAACAATGCAAAGATGAATATAACTTATGCTAGTACTACTGCCACTGCTTACAAATTTCTAATGCTACTTCTGCTACTGGATAGTGTCGTACTACTAATTTCTACAATTTATTAGGGCCAGTTTGGTAGCGCTCCAGCTCCCAAGTCCACCGAGAGAAGCCAAGGGGCGGTAACAAAAGCTGCTCTGGCATGAGCTTCCCACAAGAATCTGCCAAGGGGAGGGGAGGGAGCGGGGAGGAACTAAATTTTGGCAAAATTTGCCACCGGACACCGTTAAAATGGTGCTTTTACTGCAGACCACTAAAAAATTGTGTCGCTGCTCAGGGACACCGCAAAATCACGGTTCTTTGCTGATAGACACCGCACCCACTATTTTATTCAATTCAATTGGAGAGCAACGCGAAATGGCAAGTATAACCCGCTAACTTATCCTCACCCTCACGCCGAATCCATCCACAGACCTCTTCTCCCATGCTCGGGAACCCGACGGCGGCGCGACTCCTCCCCGGCTGCATCGACGGCCGCCGCCGGCCCTCCACCTGCGTGGATTGGGGATCCCCTCACGGTGTCTGGATGCATTTTCTAAATGGTAGAGTGTGGTTTAGAAATTTTATTGGATAAGGATACGTGTAAGAAATGCAAACTATCATGATTTTCTGATCAAGTTGACGTCTGGAAATGATCGTTAGTGAGCGTCAGCAAGATCCCCCAAGCTATCCTTTGCTTGTCCCGAGCAAAGTAGGACAAATCAGGTTGTTGATCAGAAAATCACTTTGACTAGTATCTTACCTGTCATGTCATAATCAGAGTCAGGATCGGCACCCCTCAAAAAAATAGAGAGAGGCAGGATCGGCCTCAACAAAGAAACTTAACGTGATTGATGTGTCTTGTAATCTCATTTGCTTGTTCACATATTTTGCAACCTTGTCACACTTATACAATCAATTTGGTTTAACGAAAAATTATTGCCTGACTCATTGTGCGATGAAGCGGATCGACAATGGATGGAGGTCGTCGCCGGACTCGGGGTGGAAGCGATACGAAGCTATGAAGCTTCGGGGATCGCACATGTGGCTTGGCACGTACGACACGCCCGCGGCGCGGAGGCCGTGCGCGGATTGGGGATCCCCTAGCTATTATTGTAACAACCCAAAAATTCTGGTATTCAAAAATCACTCGAATTCAAAAACTATTTTCAAAATCTATTGTAAAACTAATCTCTCGAGCTAAGTCCTTAGTCATCTAAACTCCATCCTATTCCTAATTACCAATTATTTTTCTCTCATAATCTTCCAAGCAACCAATCGTCTTCCACCTCTGCTAATCCCTCTTGCTCTCCCTTCTTCTGTCTAAACACACGTACACGCAAGACACATGCATGCACACACGCACGAGAGAGACACATGCCTGCACACACGCACAAGCAAGACACATGCATGCACACGCACAAGCAAGCAGCACACGCATGCACACCATAGTTGGGCTGCTACTACTGTCTCCGCGCTGCTGCAACTCGCCAAGCCAGAGCCCCGGCCGCGCTCGCTCTCACTCGCACACACAGCAGCCCGGCCCCACCTGCCGTCCGCACCCGCGCTCGCTTTCGCTCGCGCATGCGCGACATGCCGACCCCACGACGGGACCGCGCACTGCCGCTAACACCATGCCGTGCCGCCCATCGCCGCGTCCCCACCTCGCCCATGCCGCTGCCGCGTCCTCGCCGGCTTTGCCGCATCGACGCTCGCGCGCTTCAACGCGACCACTGTGCACGCCGACGCCGAGCTGCCACGCCGTCGTCCTTGCCGCTGTCCACCTCGCCTATAAAAAGGAGCGAAGCCGTGCCGAGCTCCGCCACAACCCAGTGCACGCCGAGCTGAACCACCGGTCGCAAGCTCATCTCATTCCTGCTCTGCTCTACCTAAGAACCGGAGACCGTCGCACTGTCCTCTCTCTCGAGCTCGGTGAAGGTGAGACCCCTTGGTAGCTTCTCCGCCAATAGCTCCACCCACGTCTTCATCCCCATCCCAGCCTCCCCTCCTGAGCTGAGCTCGACGAGCTCGTGAAGCTTGGCCATGGCTGCCACGCGGCCAGAGCCGACCTGTGTCTCCCATGCTTGAAGCCGTCAAAAGGAAACCCCCTCGCCCTCCTCTCTCCCCCCATGTGCTCAGTTTCAAATATGGTGGTCCGAGCCGCCCTGCGGCAAGCTGCAGAGAGCTTGGTCTGCCTCCATGGTGGCCGAGTATAAGAATACGAAGCGCACGTGTCCACTTCCGTTCCTTTTCTTCCTGGGCCCATAACACTAATAAAGTCCAAAATAGCCCAAGTTCAGACGCATGCCAGCTCACCTTAAACCAGGCCATATGCTGTTCGAGCAGCCCAAAGCACCCATCCATACCATCACATGAAATATGCTAATTTAATTAAGCAACTTAATTACCAGCCCACTTTGTCATCCAATATCTCATCCATCCAAGCTCTGATTCCATTGATTCTTTTTTCTGAATTCTTCAAAAATCATATACTATCGATTCCACATGTTTTCATCTCCTTTTAAGCTCATTTTAATTTGGTGCTTGCTTGTGTTTGCTTGCCGGTTATGTCGTTTCCGCCCGTAGACGACGAAGTGATCGAGGAGGAGCGCGCCGAGGAGTACGAAGGCCAGTATCGCGAGCCGGAGCCAGAAGACCCGTACCGCAAGCAGGAAGCCGCCGCCGCCGATGCGTACGTAAGCGAAGGCAAGTTTCATCAACCCCTACGTGAGCGGTTGCATCCATAAGAGGACGTTTAGCTGTAGCCTGGGCCTAGGATCGATTACATATACCAGTACTTGAGTGATTGAGTGTGCTCATGCATGCATCTGAGTAATCATGCATATCCAGAGCTGAGACTAGGATACGAAGGGATCTGGCTGAGACCAGGGCAGCTGGGTGTGCTGGAACCGGCGCTACCGTGGTGGTAGACTGGCGGGTGATTGCTACCGTGGTGGTAGGCTCGAGTTGGTATGTTGAGGGATGGTTGCTGCCCTGGTGAACCATAAGGACCGAGTTTTTTTGACATCTCACCTAGCTTACTTTAGTACGACCACAGGTTCCAGTATGGGCCGGACTTAGCCTAATCCCACTGGTTAGCCTGACGGTCGCAGGGATGGTTTACGGGTATAGACCATTGGAGTCAGGGCCCGAGGCTTTGTGCGGCCGGGCTGGGGCGTGACCACGGCTGGGTGTCGGCTATGTCGGTTGTCCGTTCGGGCAGTCGAGCGTGTGGGTACAGTGTACGACCTCTGCAGAGTGTATAATCCATTCGAATGGTCCGTGCCCACAGTATGGGCAGGCTAAGGTGTGGTCCTGACAACTAGTGAGCTACCTACTGTGGGTTGTGTCTGGAAGGGTTTGCATACCATTAGTTGCATTGCTATTAGATTGTGCTTAATGTGTATCATGCATGTCATTCCCCTCCCGTAGGGCGAGGTGGAACTTGCTGAGTACTTTTGTACTCAACCCTTGTTGATTATCTCCAGAGGATCCCGACTTTGTGCTGGAAGACTACGAGTAGATAGTGGCCGCACCCAAGCTGATCGAGTGGAGCCGTGATGGATGAAGAGCTAGTCCTGCATATCGTTATGATAGTTGTTATCCTATGGTTGTTCTGTGTAGTTTTGTGTTGTCACCTTACTTCTCGTGTACGTGTTAAATAAAAGCTCTGTATGACTCTGGACTCCACTTGATGTAACATGTATTGTACCGGAGACTTAATTCAGTAATTAATACATGGTTTAGCCTTGATCTTTGGGTCGGGGCACTTCAGCTATACATGGCCAAATGGGCCACCATGGCATGGCACGGCCCAGCAGGGCACGGCGGCGCTGCCGTGCCGTGCCGCGTAGTGCCATCGTGCCGGCATTCCGGCCCAGGCACGGCCCTACGAGGGTGCCGGTGTGCGGTGCCGTGCCCTAGGCACGACAGCATGACAACAACGACTGGAGGGGTGACAGCGGCGACAGGGGAAGCGGGGGCTACAGTGGCGGCCGGGGGTGGCGGGGATGAAGGCGACGGTGGCGGCCGGGGAGGCGGGGGCGATGGGGGCGGCCGGGGAGACGGGGACGACGACGATGGCAGCGGTTGGGGAGCCGGGGATGGCGGCGGCGGGCACAGGCGCGGGGAGGCAAGAAATGGCGGTGGCGCGTGAAGGGGAGTAGGGTTAGGCGGCGGCGTGCGTGAAGAGAGAGGAAGGGGTGGATGTGGGCTTTATGTGTTTACGTGGGCTTTGAACCAGGATTTTTTCATGCCTTCCCAGGCTGCTGCCTTAAGCGGGCCATGCCCGTGCTCGGGCCGCATGCCGCGATCGCGGCCCAGGCACGAGCACAGGCGGTACCAGGCCGGACCGTTTTCGGGCCGTGCTTTTCCGTCCTGTGCCAGTGTTGGCCCGTCGGGCTCGGCCCGTTTGGCTGACTATACCCCTGGCGAGATGGAGCGAGTCTCGTTAGATTCATCGGGGGTCCTAGTATAGAAGTTTTTTAGCTAGTTTTATAAACTGTCTTTATTTATTAAATAGCATTTTGCCCTTGCTTTGCTACGGATAATATAAAATTTACCCATAAATATATAGGCCCAATATTTTTTTTGGTGGAAACTCCATGTACAACATGTACCGTGACCGTGTGAGGTATTAATTGTCTTATTTTCGATTGTATTGGAATTCGTATTGATTTGTTCGGATTCCTATTAGGATTCCTATTTATTTATTTGGATTTTGATTGATGGACCATGGGTCCACCTGTCAATAATATAGGTGGACCAAACCAAAAATTTGGGTGAAAATCTTACTCATTTTAGTAATAGAAATAGAATAGATATCTCTAATTCACCATCAAGATTGTGTTTTTTATAATTTAGATAAATAGACGAACCAAACAGGGTAGGAGCCCCCGCCCCCTGGCACCGTTCCCGTGCGTGTCCGTTTCCGGTTTGCGGGGGTCGTCGGGGCCCCACCGCAGGAAAGACACCCACTGCGTTCGGCAGGCTGGAGCTGAAATGGTGTGAGAGAAAATACTATTGGGCTGGCTGGAGCTGGAGCTGGTGGCTGGAGTGGTGTGAGAGGAAAATACTGTCGGCCTGGAGCTGGAGCTTGCTGCTGAACGGAGTGACTGGCAGTTTTGGCCGGAAGATTATTATTGACAGGTGGGAAGGGGCTTTTGTGTAAAAACTTTTGCTCAAATAATTGCGCGCCGGCTGTTGGGCGACCGGCTCTCTCATCCTTATATAAGGGTTGGCTGGTCCCCCGCCCCTCATTTACATCACTAAAATTCCAGAAACCAAGAAAAAAGAGGGAGGGAGGGAGAGCGGCGAAGCACTGCCAGATTTTCGAGCCAGCGACTGCATATAACCAAAATTCTTCTACGCTTTACATTTAGGTGTAGTTGTAATGATTAGCGTTGATACAATACATTTAGTGTTAGATTAAGTATTAAAAAGTACTAGAAAATTATTAGAGAAGTATTAGAAAGTCTTAAAAATTGGAAGATAATATTAAAACAATTTAGAAAATGTTAGAAAATTTTAGAAATTTTTTTAGAAAATGTTAGAAAATAGTTTAGCAATCAGTTTAATTATTATTAGAAGTGGTTAGTGGTATATTTAGGTGTAGTTACTGATAATAATTAGTGTTGATATAGTATATTAACAATCTGATTACTCACTTGTGATTGCTAGGGCTCAACACCATGGCATCCTCAGGATCCACCTACATTCCTTGGAATAAGGTGACGGAAACAGTCCCCCGAGGAGTCCAGGTGCCTATGTGTTTTTGCGGATCCTTGTGCAAACTAATGAAATCAAGGGATTTGGGAAACGACTTTGGCAAGAAGTTCTTTATGTGCGAGAATTACGAGTACGACCCGACCAAGCATTACGGTAAGGACCGAACAAAGGTACTACAAAACACTATCAGAGTTTGTCACTTTCAGATCTAGTAATGACTTCTAACATGATTTGGGGAAAGACTCCACCGCCTCTATGTAATTTCGTGCAGTGGTTAGACACCGAGCAATCTCAACAGGATAAGGACCACGTGGAGCCTCAAGCAAGGTGCGCTGCACAAATGTGGCAACGAATGATGCATGAAGAACAGATGGAGGAGAAGCGCAAGAAAAACCAGGAAGAGATTCAGAAGAGGATTGTAGAAGTGGAACGTCAGAAGGCAGAGGAACATGAAGCTGATAGGGAGAGGAAGCGAGAGAGGGCCCGCCGTGCTAAGGAAGCAGGGTCTGAAGATATTAGGAAGGGAAAATATCCCCGGTGCACTCAGTAAAGCACCACCATGTAATCCCGGTATTTTACAATTCCTAAGGCATGTTAGGTTTACTCACAACACGAGGTTATCGTGTTGCATATGCCATGCTTTTAATTGTTCAAGTATCTAGTAGTACGAACGACTTAGGCCTCTGCTTTGTAATCGTAGCATTGTTTACAAAACTGTATTGCAAACCGAAATTTTATGATTCGTAACTACCCTTCTATTTTCAGTACACTACATTCAGTGAGCAATATAATTGAACCAACCTACACATTTAGAACTACAACTAAGAAATCTTACTACACAAATACCTTCGTAATATTACATGCTATAATCTGGTGCAAATACATATCCATACATAACGAAATGTAATTATCACATACAGGTCGGAATACATATCCATACATCTGGTTCAAATACATATCCACACATAACGAAATCTAGACGCGACGGGCTCCAAAATCCGGAGGCAATCCATCGATGGGATTTCTAGAAGGTCCAACCTCAGCACCAGCATTATCTTCTTGCATTTTAGGGCACTTCTTGTAAGTGTGACCATCTGCTCCACACAGGTTGCATCTTTTTTTCTTCTTTCCTGCCTCAGACTCATCCATTCCGTTACGGATACGAAGTGTCTGCCGTCAACCTACCCCTCTCCTAGCATCTGGATTGGGAATGTACATTGGAGAGATATTTAGTGTAGTGAATGATCCCAGACTGCCTATGCCATATATCTCATGGCCCCAAGTGTGCACAGCGGTTTCTTTTCTGTAATATTGTGAAACAAAAACCCCAGGATCCAACCCAGATTCTGAACATGCCGCAATGACATGTGAGCATGGTAAGTGAAGAAGCTGTGGCTTCTTGCATCTGCAAAAAACCTTGCCTTCCGGCGTTATCAAGCAATCCTGAACGACCATTTGTCTGCGGACACCCTGCCCTGTCCTGTCCTTGCATGAAACCTCAAACCTTTGATCCTTTGTGCCCATGGAGACCACTCTGTGATATTGAGTCTTTTCAATCTTTTCTTTCATGTAGTTAGTGACCCTATTAAAAAATCACACCTGGATCATTAAGTAAGACAGCAGCTACCTGGTACCGCTCTCTGAAGTACCTTGTGCATCCGTACATGATGAATTCAACTATGCCAACAAGAGGAAATCCACGAACATGACGAATTACCATATTGTAACACTCTGCGTGGTTGGTTGTCTCGATCCCATATCGACGACCACCAGTGTCGTATAGAATTGACCACTTCTCCTTAGGTGCATCCTTAATCCACTGTGTGAAAGGTCCGCCGCCGGAACATCTCCGGCTGGAGGTTGAGGTCTGTTCCTTGAGCAGCTTGGCGCACATGTTATCTAGAACCTGCCACGATGTATCAAACTTCCGCTGCTGATTCTGAGTGCACAATCTCTTGAACAAATTCATAAGTTCCTTATTCTTGAATTGCTCATAAAATTTTGCACCCATATGCCTTATGCACCAGCTACTCACAACATCTGGCCATAAAGGAGGCTGTCCTTGACTTCTTTCATGTAGTTGCCTTATTGCTGCTAGAAGACCAGCATGTCTGTCACTGATGAGGCAAACATCAGTCCTTCCAGCAACAACGTGAATCTTCACACGTTCAAGGAACCAATACCAGCTCTCTGTGTTCTCATTCTCAACAAAAGCAAAGGCGACGGGAACCACCTGCTTGTTGCAATCAACTCCAATCGCTGTCAGTATTGTCCCCTTATATCTTCTTGTCAAGAATGTGCCGTCAATACATAGAACAGGAAGACAATAAATAAATGCCCGCACACATGCACCAAGGCAGAAGAAAGCACGAAGCAGAAACCCAGGTCCCCTATCTTAGCTCGGTACAATGTAGGTATCAGCCGCGCTTTCAGGATTTCTCTGCACCATTGCTGACAGTATGTGAGACAGGTTATCATATGATGCCTCATATGTGCCAAATCTCATCTCAAACACCTTTTGTTTTGCCCGCCAAGCCTTTGCATAGCTGATTTTGTATTGAAAAAGGTCATCGATGTCCCTAATTATCAATTTTGGCTCATAATCAATATTGTCTAGAGTCACCCCATACATCTTCTTGGCAACGAAAGTGGATGTGATGTTACGGTGAGTTTGAGCAACAGCAGTTAATCTACATGTATGTGGTGTAACAATTGAACACTCCCAGTGTGTCTTGTACTTTTCCTTGTAGGCATGTACTCACCATGTACAATCGCCATTGACACACTTCACCTCATATTCTTTGCTGCTAGACTTCACAACTCTGAATTCCTTTCTCAACGATATAGCCCAAAGCTTCACAGCATCTTTCATAGCTTCAATGATAGGATACTTTGCCCCCTGCACAACCTCATTCTCTCTGTATTCGTACTCATTACTCCTAATATCCTGTATCAATGGATTTCCAAAACCCTTGCCTCGCCATTCACCTAGCAACGGGTAGTCCTCATCGTATGATGAGTCCCCACATTCTTCCATCATTCGAGCCTCTTGGTCTTCATTTTGTACAACTTCCACTATTCCAGGTATCCGCTCCCCCTCATCAGCTATACCTTGCGGCTCAGGTTGAATGACATGCACGTTCTGATCTTCTTTTTCTCCTACCTGATCAGCTATACCTTGCGGCTCAGGTTCTGTGACATGCGTGTTCTGATCTTCATTTTCTTGTTCCACTGCTTGGTTCATATGAGATGATGTACTTGTTGACCCTTCACCGAAATGAGCTGTCTTCTAGTGAATCTGAATTAGCATTGCAAAAGGCCACCCACGGTCAAGAGCTGCTTGCATATAAGTCTGCCATTCTTCGGTGTTTGATATAAGCATCAACTCCCAGAAATCCCCTTCAGTTCCCCAATTTGTCACAGTCTAAACGGTTAGGAAATGAGTCTGTCGCGGGATTTGTAGGGTACCCACAGCCGGGTGGCGGAGCGCACCCGCCTATTCCCAGAGAGGGAGTACTCGGGGATGAACTAGGCGATTGGGCTAATCTAGCTCTGAGACAAGCACACAAGAACACACGATTTAGAGTGGTTCGGGCCGCCGGAGCGTAATACCCTACATCCATTGGGAGAAGTATTGTTCTTGGTTGTGTATGAACCTATCCTCTACCGGGTCTTGGCTCTTTTCCAGCCCCCCCCCCTCTTTCTCTTCTAGCGGGCGCCCCCCTTTTATAGACCAAGGGGTGCGGATACATAGGACGTTGGGGCCCCGACAAGTGGGCCCAACGTACTGTGCAGCATACTGCGCAGAGTACTCAAATGGCTACAGTGTTACAAATCTTTTCTCTGATATGCTTCCATGTCCTGCTGACTCTCTGACGAGAGGTCTTCTCTTGTCCTGTCAGCAAGGTGCCCGTTGGGGGAACGTAGCTTGCGGCGTGACCTGTTGAGGCTATTATGTAGGCGTCATAATGGGTGAAGCCGAGCCGTCGTATCCATCTGTTATGGCAGACTGACAGGCGCGGCGTGGGCGGCGCCAGCAGCTCCACTATGCACCTTGGTAATACGCGATCAATAGTGCCCCCTTGTCAAAGTATCGCCTCGGCTCCTGCTGCATCAATGCGGACGTCCACCTACCACAATGAATGCAGTGGAGGTTGAGGCTTAGTATGGAGACCAAGCGGCCTTGTATACGCGTCTGTGCTTGTAGACACGTGTCGGCTCCGGACCACCTCGAGGCAGGGTGTCTACTTCTTCCCTTAGTGAGGGGTCCGGTTACTATACAGGCGGTTCGGGACCCCATCAGGGATCCGGGACTTCCGCGGGGATCCGGACCCACAGGAGGTCCGGAGCCCCGGCTGTTTGGGCTGAGCGCCCGCCTCTCCCGGGACACGCGGCGTTCCCGGACCTTTCCCAGCCGTGAGACAGGTCCGGGGCCGTTTGTCGAGAGGAACATGACTCCGGACCACAGGGGTCCGGCTGTTTGGACGTAGTCAAGGATAACTACGAGGCCCTTGCCTAGTCATAGCAAGAGAGGGTACCCCAGTCCTGGGGTACCGACAGTGGCCCCCGGGCCCACCTCGGGAGAGGTACGAACCCGCGGGTGGGGCCACCATCGTGATGTGTTTCTACGCAGCTTGATTGCGTTGGTGTGCTCATGGAGAGAGCGGGTGTCCCGGACCCCTGGGGCCGGTACACCTGTT
Source organism: Panicum virgatum (assembly GCF_016808335.1). Classification (NCBI taxonomy): domain Eukaryota; kingdom Viridiplantae; phylum Streptophyta; class Magnoliopsida; order Poales; family Poaceae; genus Panicum; species Panicum virgatum. The sequence continues at coordinate 36,678,752 of NC_053142.1, read as the reverse complement.
GCCAGGTTTAGGTACTAAAGTGCTCTCCACAGGGCGATGAAGGTGTAGGCTTATGGTACGGAACCAAGCTAAGCGGCTACACAGACTTCAGATTGCTCAGGGAGCAAGCACTACTTCCCGGACCCGGCTCTTGCCGACCGTGGCGAGCGGTCTCCGCCGGAGCGGGCCACCGGAGTGGACTTGAGTCGACCGTGGCGAGCGGTCTCCGCCGGAGCGGGCCACCGGAGTGGACTTGGAGCGACCGTGGCGAGCGGTCTCCGCCGGAGCGGGCCACCGGAGTGGACTTGGAGCGACCGTGGCGAGCGGTCTCCGCCGGAGCGGGCCACCGGAGTGGACTTGGAGCGACCGTGGCGAGCGGTCTCCGCCGGAGCGGGCCACCGGAGTGGACTTGAAGCGACCGTGGCGGCCACCGGAGTGGACTTGAGTCGTTGCTGACGATCCGATGAAGAATGTCACCGGACCTCATAGTAAGGTGCAAAGAAACCAAGCCTTATACTAGAAGGGAGCCCGGGATCTCTAAAGACAGCAGACTCGGATAGTAGAGTACTCGTAACAGGGTAGTGAAGTACGTAAACTTAGGGTACATTACCAGGCTAAGCTTCGCAGAGCTTCTCTACCCCAGGATACGAGTACCACTTCTCCTGAACAGGTCCTTAGGGGTCCGGACTGCCTTCCAGCTAGAAGGGGTGTCCCCACCTTGACATGAGCCAGCAACTTAACTCGGATTGTTAGTAACAAAAAAAGACTCTGTTTAAGAGGAAAGAATAGTTAAACCCAGGCAAATAAATGTAATCAAGGTGGAGCCTAGGTAAATCTGAGAAAGAAAATCTCCTTTATTATTGTGGTTGTCACGGTATACATCAGAGGTCGGGATTACGAGGTCGGACCTCCACCGCTCCGGACCGCTCTTTGCCTGTTTGTGTGATAGGGCCAGAGGTCGGGTTTACAAGGTCGGACCTTGACTGCTCTGGGCTCACACGTAGGCGCCACGTTATTACAAAGGAGGAACTCTCTTAGTCTTTTCTTAGGAGTAACCTACGGCTGCATGCTATACAGCATGTTCTTCTCCGGTTGGAAGTGGTACGGCCACTCCCAAATTCTTCGCAGTCGTCGGAGGCGAAGGCGCCCTGGATGTGCCTGAACCGCATCATCCAGCATCACCTTGAGAGCTCGGGGGACCCCTCCTTGCCTAAGAGCTGTCACATGCTTTAGGTAGCATGAGGCAAATTCTTTGGCTTTGAATGGGAGAGGTCCCCAGCCGTCGTCGTCTGCCACCGGAAGCCAGCCCGCCTGTTGCTCGCAGGAGAATGGGTGCTCGTATGGACGAGCATGGAGCGTGGAGAAGGGCGGTCGTTCGCCAGCTTGTCCTTGGTGCTAGTGCCAGGGGGCCCCCGCGCCTGGTGGCGGGATCCTGTCTGCAGCAGCACCAAGAGCCTGGGCGGTTCCGGAGACGACACGACGACACGGTCAACTCCCTCCGGGATGGCCGTCGGCTCCAGACTCCATGTTGAGAGAAAGCCTTGAGCCGACGCCATACCGCCGCAGAGGAAGCATGACCGTTGCTTGAGAGAAAACCTTGAGTCGACGTAGGGGTAGCAGCGCCCAGCGGCGCCTCCGCTGTGCGCTGCCGCGCCGGCTCTGAGGTGTTGCCGTGGCGACGCACAACAGACGCCGCTGCCGTGCGCCGCCGCACCGTGGGCGTTGGTGCCCCAGTGCCACGGCACGTGGCGTGGGTGACGCCCTGCCTTCCTTCATCTTCTCGCTCGTCGTTGCAGAGGATGAACTCTTCCCAGAAGCCCGAAGATCCAACCAGCGCCTGACTCCCCATGGACGGCGCCAAATGTCGCGGGATTTGTAGGGTACGCACAGCCGGGTGGTGGAGCGCACCCGCCTATTCCCAGAGAGGGAGTACTCGGGGATGAACTAGGCGATTGGGCTAATCTAGCTCTGAGACAAGCACACAAGAAAACACGATTTAGAGTGGTTCGGGCCGCCGGAGCGTAATACCCTACATCCACTGGGAGAAATATTATTCTTGATTGTGTATGAACCTATCCTCTATCGGGTCTTGGCTCTTTTCCAGCCCCCCCCCTCTTTCTCTTCTAGCGGGCGCCCCCCTTTTATAGACCAAGGGGTGCGGATACATAGGACGTTGGGGCCCCGACAAGTGGGCCCAACGTACTGTGCAGCATACTGCGCAGAGTACTCAAATGGCTACAGTGTTACAAATCTTTTCTCTGATATACTTCCATGTCCTGCTGACTCTCTGACGAGAGGTCTTCTCTTGTCCTGTCAGCAAGGTGCCCGTTGGGGGAACGTAGCTTGCGGCGTGACCTGTTGAGGCTATTATGTAGGCGTCATAATGGGTGAAGCCGAGCCGTCGTATCCATCTGTTATGGCAGACTGACAGGCGCGGCGTGGGCGGCGCCAGCAGCTCCACTATGCACCTTGGTAATACGCGATCAATAGTGCCCCCTTGTCAAAGTATCGCCTCGGCTCCTGCTGCATCAATGCGGACGTCCACCTACCACAATGAATGCAGTGGAGGTTGAGGCTTAGTATGGAGACCAAGCGGCCTTGTATACGCGTCTGTGCTTGTAGACACGTGTCGGCTCCGGACCACCTCGAGGCAGGGTGTCTACTTCTTCCCTTAGTGAGGGGTCCGGTTACTATACAGGCGGTCCGGGACCCCATCAGGGATCCGGGACTTCCGCGGGGGTCCGGACCCACGGGAGGTCCGGAGCCCCGGCTATTTGGGCTGAGCGCCCGCCTCTCCCGGGACACACGGCGTTCCTGGACCTTTCCCAGCCGTGAGACAGGTCCGGGGCCGTTTGTCGAGAGGAACATGACTCCGGACCACATGGGTCCGGCTGTTTGGACGTAGTCAAGGATAACTACGAGGCCCTTGCCTAGTCACAGCAAGAGAGGGTACCCCAGGACTGGGGTACCGACAGAGTCTTTGGATTCACATTGAATATCTCGTGAAGCCATTTGCGTATGGAACCAAAACTCCTCTCTAAGGGTTTATCTATTCCGCACTCTCTTCGTTCAAAAGCTGATAGATCTACTCCATACGCATCATGAGAAATATATCTGTCACCATAATGAACTTGAAAACGAAGCTTGCTCGACATATCTGGACACACAATTATGATATTAAATTAATTGTTAATCTACTGTTTCAATAAAAATAATTGCTCGACTTATCTGGACACACAATTATGCTATTTGTAAAGCGTAGAAGAATTTTGGTTACCTGCAGTCGCAGGCTCGAAAATCCGGCAGGGCTTCGCCTCTCTCCCTCCCTCTCTCTTTTTTCTTGGTTTCTGGAGTTTTAGTGATGCAAATGAGGGGTGGGGGGACCAGCCAACCCTTATATAAGGGTGGGAGAGCCGGTCGCCCGGCAGCCAGGCGGCCAGGTGGGGCCGGCCGCCCCGCTGCCGGGCGACCGGCCCCCAGGGACCTACGTGCAATTATTTGAGCAAAAACTTTTGCACAAAGCCACTGCCGCCCCGCTGCCGGGCTGCCTGGGTATATTCCTGTGAATTTCTAAATCGAAAATATATTTTTTGTAAAAAAACGAAAATAAAAAATATAAAAATAAAAAAACCGCCCAGAGGAAGCGACCCCAGAGGCCCAGACCCAGAGAGCGGGCTGGCCCGTGCCGTGCTCGTCGGATCGGAGGACGGGTGTCTTCGGTGCTCGTGCTCCTCGAAACTGGGCACCGTACGTAGGCGTAGTAGGGGTCTACTCCCCGATCCGCGTACCGGTGTGTACAAGCAGGAACGGGCTTTTTCATGCAAGCGAATCAGCAGTAGCGCCTGATCCAAACAGGTCGCCAGCGTTGCAGCGCAGCCCCAGCACCATCCACCCATCCTGCTGTGACGTTCAAAAAACAGGCCAATTTCACCCGTGTCTTGGGTGCGTGCATGCCACCCGTTTATACGCACTAACAGGCCATACAGACCGTGCTTCGTCGTTGTTGCTCGCTAACAGCCTTGTTTTGTTCAGATGCATAAAGTTTTGGATGTAAAACATTATATCACTTTCGTTTGTATTTGGTAATTATTAGGAAGAAGTCCATTTTACACCCTCCAACTATCGCCGAAGTCCGAATTTCCCCCCTCAACCCCAAAACCGGACATATCCAACCACAAACTATCCAAAACCGTGCAAAATACCCCCCCCCTCGGCGAGAAGGACGGCGGTTTTAGTTGACGTGGCATGTGGGGCCCACTTGTCAGGGTGACACGTCATCCTCTCCTCTATCCTCTCGCCCTCCCCCCTCCCTCCCTCTCCTCCGTGGAGCTCCCGGGGCAGGGCGGCGCTCGCCGGGGAGGGGCTTCCTAGGGGCGCCGGGCACGGGGAAGGGGGGCTCCGGGGGCGCCGCTACAAGGCGAGCTCGGGGCTGGGATCCGCCGGGGCAGGGTCTAACCGGAGATGGGTGGACGGCGGCGGCTCCACGGAGCTAAAGGCCACGCGAAGAGCCTCCGCTGATGCAGCTGAGCAGCAGCTCGTGCGGCCGCAGTAGCGTCGGGGAGGGTGGCGCGGCCACGACGAAGTAGGAGTAGGAGAAGTCGAAGTTGGAGGCATCGGGCTCGCCGCCGGCGGCCCAGGAGAGTGCGCCGGCCATCTCATCGGGGATGAGCGGCGCGCGGCAAAGCGGGCACGTCCGCTGGTCGTGGTCCATCCACCGGTCGAGGCAGCCGCGGTGGAAGATGTGGCGGCAGTTGGTGAGGCGGCGCACCTCGTCGCCGCCGCTGATGTCGCAGAGGCACACCGCGCAGTCCCTGTCGTCGGTGGCGCGGCCGATGCTGGTGCTGCGTCGTCGCCCCCTGCGTCGCGTGGTGGTGGTGGTGGCCTTGCAGCAGAAGCGCCTGGTGGTTGGGGGTCGTCCCCGAGATCCAGCAGGTCGCTGAGGCCGACGGCGTGGAACGCCCAGAGCAGGAAGCAGCGGCGGCGGGCGACGGGCAGGTGGGTGGCGTGCAGGGAGAGAGCGTGAGGAGGTAAGCGGCCTCGTGCAAGGACGGCGGCGCCCGGCGGCCGCGGCACCCGGCCACAGCCCCGACCGAGGACGGCGGCGCCCGGTGGCTGCAGCTCCTAGCGGCGGCGGCGCCCGGCAGCGGAGTGGCATGCGGCCGGCGGAGCACTCGCACGGACGCCGCGCCGAAGCTCGGCGAACACCAACACCACGCGTGGGCGGCGGCCGGCGCGAGGGCGGCGACGCGGCGCGGACGGCGGTCGCCGCGCAGGCAGCACCCCGCGGCGGCCAGGGCCCGAGCGCAGGCCCCGCACGCCGGCAAAGGGCGGCGCGGCCTAGCGCGTCGGCGGAGGGTGCGGCACCGAGTGCCCGGCTGCGCCAGCGGCGAGAGAGAGGGAGAGAGACGGGGGAGAAGAGGAGAGAGGGGGAACAGAAAAAAAGGAAAAAATGACGTGTCACCCTAACAAGTGGGCCCCACATACCACGTCAGCTGAAACCACCATCCTTCCCGCTGAGGGGGGTATTTTGCACGGTTTTTTGTAGTTCGGGGTCGGATATGTCCGGTTTTCGAGTTGAGGGGGGGATTTGAACTTCGGCGATAGTTGGAGGGTGTAAAATGGACTTCTTCATAATTATTATCCCACCATAGGTTAACTAGACTCAAAAGATTCGTCTCGCAAATTATAGACAAACTGTGTAATTAGTTATTTTATTTAGCTACATTTAATACTTTATGCATATGTTAAAAAATTCGATGTGATGGAGAATCTTATAAAATTTTGAAATTTTAAAGGAAACTAAACAAGGCCTGGATAGACCGACCCTACTTCTGGTTACATTTGATTAAAAGAAAGTCTTTCGAAAAAAACAAAAAAAAACAGAGAACCGTTGGTTGCATTGATGCTTTGTCTGTTGCAAGAGCGTGCCGCTGCAGTCTCCAGCGATGGGACCTCCCAGTACCAGTCATGCGGCGAGCCGGCCGGCGGCCAGTGACGACGAGAGGCAGACGGATGTTACGCGAGAATTTCAATTTTCCACCGATACTGGTATCAGGCTCGCGCATCGCCAGCTACGACGAAAGTTCCGTTTGGCTGCTGGAGGGTGGAGGCCCGTACTGATTGCTGACGCACCGGGCGTCGTTCACTCCTCTCTTGCGAAATGTGGCTGTGTTTGGTTAGGATTTTATGGAATTTTTTTTCATCTTTGATCACTAATTTAGAGTATTAAATAAAATCTAATTACAAAACCACATTCACAACCCCCTTAAATCGCGAGACGAATCTAATGAGGTCTTTGACCTCGTGATTAGAGGATGGGTATTGTAACATCACTGTAGCAAATCATCAATTAATTACCGTCATTAGATTCGTCTCGAAAAGTTACACGCATCCCTAAAAAATTTTTGCAAATAGACTTCATTTAGTACTCCATACAGGTATTCATCTTTTTGTGTAATTTTGATTTGACGGCTAACCAAACACGGCCACGTATCGATCCACGTTGTCGATCTCTCTCTCACACACACCCGCACGTGCACGAGGCGCGAAACATATTTGTGCGTATTTCTTTTGTTTTTAAATTTTTATGGGTTTTGTTGATATTTTGCTACACAACCTGTGTGCATAAATTTTGTTTATGTAGGATTTGCATATTTTGTTTTTTTCCTCATGTAAATTTGTGTGCTATACACTTTTGCATATATTTGTTTCCTATCCACTTGGTGTAAATCAATTATTCATGCATGCATATAGTTTGCCTTTTTATAGTCATGCATATAAAGCAATTTTGATTCTACTCCCGCCATTCCCTATTTTTTCCCCGCTGTCTCGAAATGAATCCATTTGCACGTGAAAGATGTGTCAAATGTGGGCGAACGTGGGAGACTAGAGGGAAATATGTGTTCGAACCATTAGCACGAAAAACAGAAGTTAATGGATGGAGTATAAAAGGAATCTTCCTCGACATGCTGTCTAAAATCTTTTAGCCCGACTGTTATCACCGAGCGCCTGCAAATTAGCAGGGACTTTTCTGTCACTTGTCGATTCCTATTTTGCGAGTCATTAGGATGCGCTGAAAAAAGGTTTCGGTGGGACTGTTACCACTGAGCGCTCGCAAATTAGATGGACCGTTTCCATCACGCATTTCTTCCTCTTTCTTTTTTGAACAAGCCATTTCTACTGAGCTCGTGAGTCATCGAGGTCACGCCGGAAACAAATTTTGGTGGACCGTTACCACCGGGCACCCACAAAATTAGCCAGGCCTTTTCTGTAATGTGTTTCTCCTTCTTTTTTTTTGGGTACAATGCATTTCTTCCTATCTTGCATGTCATCAGGATCACGCTGGAAAAAAAGTTTTACCACCGAGCGCCCGCAAATTAGTCGGGCCTTTTTTATGTGTAATTTCGTTGGTCATCAGAGTTGTACAGGGAATTTGAGCATCTTTGTCTAGACAATGCGTGAATGTGTTGAACTAGTTCCCCTCGGCTAGTGATGTGGTGGCATGCAGCACCCCTAGCGGCCCGGACGTAGTTTCAGTGACATTGCACGGTGACATTCCCTGTGACATTGAGACACTGACATGTGGGATCCACGTGGGTTCCATATGTCAGTGACTCAATGTCATGGGAGAATGTAACTGTGCAATGTCACCAAATCTCCCTTTGAGCGGCCCACAGAGCTAGAGCCTGGAGACAACACGTAGTAACTGGGAACGCGGGTCCCACCCGAGCCTCACCGTGAGGTCCCACAGGCCGGGCCTGGCTCGACTTTGCCCCGACGCGGGGTGGGATCCGTTGTCCATCTGCTCTGCACTGGTTCCGCCACGCTGGCACTGACCCATCCCCGGGGGGAACACCGTAGCCAAGCACGAGCGCCGATGGATTCGCCTCGCTGCTCGTCTTGAGCCTGTCGAGCGATGAGAGGGAGTGACGGTGCCCAGCAGACCACGGTTGAACTGCTAAGTCCCAACCCGGCCATGCCGAGCAAGAGCTTACTCGAGACACGGTCAGGCGCACCACATCGAGACCCCTGGGCAGGCAAATACAGAGGAGAGAGATGGGGCGGGGGCGGGGCGTGGAGGGGGTGGCTAGTTGCTTGTCATGGTAGCCAAAACGAGCCGTGCAGGCACTCAGGCGCAGCGTGCTGCTTTTCGAGCGCGAGACGAGCACGACTTCCTGGTCTGTAGTAGCTAGTGCTGGGAATTGGGCCGGGTCGGGCCGGCACGGCCCAAGCCCATCGTGCTTCGGGCCAAAAGGGGTCGGGCCTAGACGGCCCAAAAAAATTTCGGGCCGTGCCGTGCCAGCCCAAAGAGTAAAAATAGAGGCCCAGCCCGGCCCTAAAGCACGTCGTGCCTTCTTCGGGCCGTGCCGGCCCAAGCACGGCCCACATATTACAAAAATCAACAATAAGACATATGAAGATACTCAGATATCAACGATAAGAAACAGCCACAACAGCAAGTATTTGAATATGAAACATACTTAAATATCAGCAATAGTTCATCAATCATTAAGTCAACAGCCACAACAATCCACAATACAGTAAAACAAAGACACGGTTTTGAGGGGTTTTATAGAACTAACTAGCAAGAGGATGAGCACTGCAGGAGCAAGACGGAGGACTTTTGACGGATCAACGGATAGTTGCATTGCATTTAATCAAAGCATCAATGGAGGAAAAAAGAGGGTTGAAATCGAAAGGCCCTTACTGATCCGTGGCCGCGTCCCGCGTGGGCGGACGGCCGGACGGGCCCTGGTCCCGATCTGGCCGCCTGTGTCGGCCGCTAGCAATGGCCTGTGGTTGCACGCGTCGCCGGGGGCCGGCACGGCCGGGCTCTCGCATCGTCGGAGCGCAGCCATTCGTCGGGCCGGTCGGGTTGTCGCCCACTCTCCTCAAGTCCGCCCAACGCAGCTATCCCCCGTGCTCGACAGCGCCGATCTCCGCGCGGGCGACGGCGCGACTCCACGGGCCACCGGCAAAGTCAGAGGCTGGGATTGGGGGAGATCGATGGACAGATAGACAAGATCGACAAGGTTGGCGAGCGGCGGCTAGGGTTCGGCTCCCGAGCAAGACGGAGCGACTGGGCGAGTCTCGCGATGGGGAATGAATGTGGCGGCTAGGTTTGACGAGTCGGCGTCGGCCACAGGATCTTCAATGCGGCCGCGGGGGCTCTTTGACGGGCCATTTCGTGCCGGGCCGGCCCAAGCACGGCCTGCGCGTGCGGGCCGTGTCGGGGGCACGACAGGCCGAGATTCAAGGCACGGCCCAGCCCTTTCTTCGGGCCGTGCTAGCCCGGCCCTTATGATTTCGTGCTGGGCCGTGTTTTGGGCGCCTGTTTTCGGGCCGTGCTCGGGCTGGCCCAGTTGGGCACGGCCCATATTCCCAGCACTAGTAGTAGCGACTTCCACGGCTGAACGGTTGGTTCGCTTCCTTCTGATGGTTCCATGTTCATCCATTGATAGCTCTAGTACCACGGTCTGTAGCTACACTTTGTTCTGCTGGTTTAGCCAACCAGTCACCAGTGTTTTTCTCTTACACCGAATCAGCACCAGCTAGCAGCCAGCAATATTTTTCTCTCATAAAAAAATTAGAACCAGCCATTAGCCACAACCAGCCGAACAGAGTGGCGTTGAGATGTCTAGTGTTTGACTATCCTTTTTTTTTAGTTCAATGTTTGACTATCCTTTTTTTTAAGCCAGTGTTTGACTATCCTGTGGAGGCGCGAACAGGCTCCCGAGTCCCGTGCTGCCGCCTGATCTCTTTCTGTCAGAGTATGTTTCTGCACCGCGGCTCCGATGTCGTCGGGACAGTTGCGGCTGTCCCAGTCCGGGCCGGACAGGCAAAGCAGCCACGCAGGGCAGCTCTCGCCGAGTCAAAATCAGGGTCCGACTGGCACGGACACGAGGGTCGTGCCCTGACCGGTGTCCTCACCTCAAGGGGCGACGCTGGTGGTGACGATGATGCCGGCCGGCCGCAGTCAATTTGCTGTTCCCTCCCGGCTCCTGGTCTGCGCATCGGTTCTCGCGTGGCGTACGCTGAAACCTCAAGCCTGAAAGCTCCGTGCCTTTTGGAGGGCATGTCATGTGCCGCGTACCGTTGACTACTTGACTTGACCCGGCGCCCCTCGGATTCGAGCTCCGCTGGCCGTGCCCGTGAGCGGTGTCGGAGCGTCGCGCGGGGACGGCGATGGATCATGGACGGGATCGCGACATCTCGCCGTAGCGAGGACGCGAGGTCGTTGACGTTTGGTGACCTTTGATCAGACCGACGTTTGGGCCGTGTTTTCCCCCCTTTGATCAGGATTTGCGCAATCCCATTCCATTAGCTTGGTGGGCCGTTTGAGTGCAAAAACAGATCGAATTTTCCACCAGATATTTTCGATGGGCCTTTAGCCGGGTTGGGCTTTGTGCAGTAGGTGGATGGCGATCTGGGCCAAATCAGGATGGCGCATCGTTGAAGGGCCACCACTACCACTACACACACTCGGTTAGCGCTGAACCTGACCGCCAGACACCACAACAAGCTGACAAGCACATCAACGTCGCTCGCATCCACTCCTAAGCCAGAATCAATCTAACGACCGATCCCCCCCCAATCCGCCGCGCCGGATCGCCCCGCGTCACGCGCGGCGCCCTCCTTTTTTTCCTTCGCCGCGAAGGAGGCGTCGTCGCCTATAGTCAGGCGGGAACGAATCCGAGAGAGCATTTACAGCGACGTGACCGCTGGCCGGCAACGGGGGGACGAAGGGGGATCCGGATCTGCCGTGCCATGGGATTTTCTAGGAAACTGGGGTGACTCCTCCCATCTCTCCAGCTCTCATACCGTGCCCATCCTTAGAAACTCCGCTTATTCGCGCAGTCGGCTCCATCAACGCATTCCGTGACCTTGGCATTGGCAGGCTCGCAGTCGCAGCCGTCCCACGATTCGGGCTAATCCCGGGGGGGGGGGGGGGGGGGGGGGGGGGGGGGGTTCGACCAAAGTGCCGGGGGGCGTTGCTGGCCCTGCTGCCCCCCGCGCTGCGCTGCGCTGCGCTGCCCCCCATGCGTCCGCGGCCGGCAGGTGGCCGCGCGCGTGTCCGTTTCCGGTTTCCGGTGGACGACGGGGCCCCACCGCGGGAAAGGCACCGGCCGTTTTGCCTTGCCGGGCAAGAAAAAAAGGGGGTCTGCGCTGACTCTGGCCACCAGTCGCCAGGGTTTGTGGCCTTGTGGCTGTCAGCTTGTAGCGCCCAGCAGACCAATGGAGGAGGTCCAGAGAGCCAGCGACCCCAGAGAGCTGCGGGCTGGGATGGGACGTGCTCGTCGGACACTGGTTTCTTCTGCTCGTGCTCCTCGAAACCGGGCAGCGTAGTAGCACTGGCAACAAGCGTACCGGTGCGTACACGCAGGAACGGGCTTTTTCGTAAGCCCACACCGTCGAGTCAGCAGCGCCTGATCCAAAACCGGCCGGTCGCCTGCGTCGTCGCACCACCGGTCATCCCGTGACCGGCCAACTTCACCCGTACGTGTGCCCTTGTTGCACAGTTGCAGGCCGCATGCACCGTGTATGGGGTGCGTGCATGTTGCGATCCCTTCCCTTTATGCGCGCTAGCAGGACCTTGATTCAAAAATGGTTGCATTGAATGCTTTGTCGATCTGTTGCAGACGTGCTGAGCTCTCCGTGTCAATCCAGTCAAGTCGTCATGCATGGTTCGCTTTTGACCGGTGGGACCTCCCAATCCCAGTCATGCGGCGGCGGACCAAGAGGCAGGCGGATGTGGATGTTACACGAGAATTTCAGTTTTCCACCGATATACTGCTGGTATCCTCATCGGCTCACGCATCGTCAGGTACGACGAAAGTTCCGTTTGACTGCTGGGCCCGTACTGATTGCTGACATAGGACCGGGCGTCGTTCACTCCTCTCTTCGGCTATATGTTTTTTGTTTTTTAAATTATATGGAGTTTTGTTGATTTTTTGCTGCACAATTTATAAATTTGTGTGCTATACACTTTGCATAGATTTGTGTCATATCCATTTGGTGTAAGTAAACTATTCATGCATATAGAGTTTGCCTTTTATAGTGGCGCATATAAAGTAATTTTGATTCTACTCTCGTCCATTCCCCATTTTTTTTCCGTGCCTCGAAATGAATCCATTTACACGTGAAAGATGTGTCAAGTGTGGGTGTGAGAACCGATAGCGTGAAAAATGTGAGGTACAGGGATGGCATGTAGTCTAAAATCTTTCAAACTGAACGTTACCACCGAGCGCCCGCAAATTAGCCTGGACTTTTCTGCCACGCATCCGTTCCCGTTTGGTGAGTTATTGGGGCCGCGCCAATTTTTATACCACTACCACCGAACGCCCGCAAATTAGCAGGGACTTTTCTGTCCTTATCTGTTCCCGTTTTGCGAGTGATCAGGATCACGCCAAAAAAAAAAAAAATTAGGTTGGAGCGTTACCACCGGGCGCCCGCAAATTAGCCGGGCCTTGCGTTTATTCCCTGTACAAGTTGTTTCTTCCTATCTCGTGAGTCATCAGGGTCACGCCGGAAAAAAAAAATTGGTGGACAGTTACCACCGGGCATGGAATACAAAACCGCTCGATAATCGTGATTATCGGTGAAATTTATCGTTACCGATGCTAGCTGAAAACGTAAACCGACTGGAATTTCGCTGGATTTCAATGGAAAATTCAAAAATTTAAAAAAATTCATAAAAGTAGAGAACTTATTTTTATAAAAAACTAGACATTCTCTTGATTCCAGAATGTTGTCACATGTTGAAAGCAACAATTGTTTGTTTAGGGAAAAATATTTTTATCGATGATGCTGCAGCTGGGAGCGAGGGAGCTGTGCTCGTGGCGTCGATAATCAAGGTAAATAGTTGATTATCGATTTGTATCGGACGATTTTCAGTTCAGTTCAGCTTCTTTTTTATTTCTACTCACCGATTTGGTCAAATATACTACATTGGTATACAATATTCCTTGGATGATTGGTTGTATCACAGATATAAAATCTAGGCTACAGTATTAGATATTAGTCCTGGAGAAAAGTTTATTGTTGTACAAAATGCTATGTTAAATAGGATAATAAGGTGCATGCCTTTACTTTATATTACATGCCTAAATGGTACAAATTAAGAGTGAGTACCATTTATTCATAGCATAATTTTAACACAGATATGGTTCGATTTCCCTTCTTGTAGGTGAATGTCTGATAATCAGGACTTACTTTGGGAACATGGAGAGAAGATTAGCATTGGCTTCAAGTGCAAGTATTATCGTGTTGAAAAGGTGGAGGAGGGGCAACCCATGCCACACAAAATCATGGTCAACCCATGTCACAACGGAGGACGACAAGCAACCGACGTCGATCTGATCCTCGGGATGGTGATAGCTCCAACTCAGTAAGTTCAACCTTCAGCTATCCACGTCCACCCTCCTACCCATATCCATACCCACAACCATACCCATATCCGTACCCACAACCATATTCACACCCACCACCATATCCAAGCCACTTCATTCAACTACCGGTACATCTTGGCATGAGCACTAGTGGTCAGATTGGTGAATTACAGGTATGTATGTATCTATATTACAATTTCATCATTATGTGTTCTCCTCTTATTTGAGTTCATTTCAATATTTAGGAATATTATTATGGATATCACACATACCAGCAAGAAGAGACCGAAGAATGATTAAATTGATATGCCGAATGCCTTCATGTATGGACTATATGCTTGCTAGTTTGTATGTAGCTTCTATAGACTATGTACTCTTGTTTCTATGCACTATGAGGTTTGTATGAACTATGCACTCTTTTGTTTCTTTGAACTATGAAGTTTGTATGGACTATGCACTCATTTGTTTATATGGACTATACACTTCGTGGTTTGTATACATGTGCAAATTCATGTGCTTTATGCAATTCATGGGCAAAATATGTAAACATGTTTATTTCTTAGGCAATTCCATATGTAAAATTGTGCATGTATGTGTAATTTATCTAATATAATATAATACATAACCTAAAAAATTAAATGCTATCAAACCTTTATATTTTTTCCACTGCCAAAACACATTTTCAGTAGGCGAAGCGATAAATCGTTCGGTTTGCATCGATTATCGACAATAAATTATCGATTTTCATTTTTTTTTGAATTTGGGTCCCTTTACCGATCGGTTTTGGCGATTTTTCACCGATTTTCAATCGATTATCGTTACCGGAGCTCACTGATAAATGTTGTATGGCCGGTAATGTAATCCTTGCCACCGGGTGACCGGGCGCTAGCAAATTAGCCGGGCCTTTTCCGTAATCCGTTTCTTCCTTTTTTTTGTATACAATGCATTTCTTCCTATCTTGCTAGTCATCGAGCCAGACTGGAAAAGAATTTTACCACCGGGCGTTAGCAAATTAGCCGGGCCTTTTCCGTATCCGTTTCTTCCTTTTTTGTACACAATGCATTTCTTCCTATCTTGCGAGTCATCAAGCCAGACTGGACAAGAATTTACCACCGAGCACCCGCAAAATTAGCCGCGTCTTTTCGGTAATCCGTTTCTTCCTTTTTTTTTGTATACAATGCATTTCTTCCTATCTTGCGAGTCATCGAGACAGACCGGAAAAGTATTTCACCATCGAGCACCCGCAAATTAGCCAGGCCTTTTCTATGATGCGTGCGTTTTCTTGTGTGTAATCTCATGAGTCATCAGAGGCGCACAAGGAATTTGGGCATCTTTGTCTTGCGGCGCAAGAAAAGACAGCGCGGGAATGTGCTGACTGGCTCACGTCGATCAGTCATGTCGCGGCACGCGGCACGCGCCCGGGGCTGTCACCGCGCGCCAGGATAGAGAGGCAACGCAGCAACTGGGCATGCGGGTCCCACTCGAGCCTCACTGTGGGTCCCACATCCCGAGCCCCGCTCGGCTTCGCCCCAGCGCGCGCGGTGGAACCGACCATATGCTCCGCACCCGCCCGCCACGTTGGCCCTGACGCCGTCCCCGCACGGAGCCGCGCCATTGCCAAACACGAGCGCCGTTGGACTCGCCTCGCTGCTCGCTCGCCCCCCTGAGCCCGTCGTCCAGAGAGAGAGAGAGAGTTTTTTTTCAAAAAAAAAATACAGAGGAGATCCATTAAAAAAACAGATGAGAGAGGAGGGGGGTTGCTTGTCACCGTAGCCAAAACGGGCCGCGCAGCGCGTCGCCTTTCGGGCGCGAGACAAGCGCGACTTCCTGGTCTTCACCCCCTGTCTCGCTAGTCTCTCTGCCCCTCCGCGCGTCGCCACTATAAAAGAAGCCCAGCACCCGGCACTTCCCCCCTCGCTCAGGACGCATCGCCACAAGTTCTCCCCCCCCCCCCCCCATCGGATGCTCGCGCTCCTCGCGCAGGCGCAGCAGCAGCCGGCTCCCGCTCCCCGCCCCGCTGCCGCTCCCCGCCATGGAAAAGTAAGTCGCGCTTCTCCGGTGAATTTTAAGTTCTGTTTAATCTCCTATTACTACCATTTGGTCCCGTCTCTTGGTGCGGATGAGCAACGAGCATGTTCCCCCCCCCCCCCCCCCCCCACTTGCTCGGCCGCTCGGTACGCGGATTCGGGGTGTTGCGGCGGATTCGGAGGGGGGCCGCTTGGTTCCTCGGGCCGATCGAGTCGACGAGGTGGCGATTTCGGCGCGGGGCGCGGTGGCGAGCGGCCCTGGTTTTGGATGGGACCGATCTGGTGCTCTTGAGCTTGCGTGCGGCGGGATGCTCTCCGACGGCGGAATGTGCGCGGGATCGCCCGGCGGCCGCTCCCCCGTGCGATTTCCCGGCGTTTGTCGCCGCGGGAAGGCGGGGTTTTGGCGGTCCGTCGAGGTGGAAGAGGAAGCTTCCGCTGGAAGGAAGCAGAGAGGGGGCTCCTTTGCTGCTGGCTGGGGTACGGAGACTGATCCTGTGCATGCTGGTGGTCGATCGCGGCTGACCCCGATTGTTTTTGACACCGGCCGAGCCCCATTGATCTGTGACGGACTGATGGTTGCGAGCCGGAGAAGGGATCCAGCAGCTGTTTGTGCTAGTAGGAGGATGATGTTTTTTGACACATCATCACTTGTACTTTCCCTTTCTCTTTAAATAGTCCTTGCTTTAATTTATCATCTGTTAGATTCAAAAGATCCTTTCATAAATCCTAACATGATTGGATGTTCTACCTTTCTGCAGTTCGTGGATTATGACTGGGGTGGGACTCGTTAAAAGAATAAGAAACGCCAGTCACTTGATCCGTCTTCGACTTGGCGAATTGGTTGCGGAACCATACATCAAGTGCCCCAACTGTGAACGTGGCATTGACACTAGTAACGTAAGTTCAGTTAACTATTTTTAGTCATGAGTTGATGACTGCTATGTGTATTTTATTGCCCTGTTGTTTGATAGCCTCTCGTTGAATTTCGAATATGTCCTTCCATGCAAGCACTCTGACCAGTCTTTGTTTTTCTTTGGAACCTCATATTGATTTTCAGGTTTCTTTAGTGTGGCCAGAACTTCCTGCTGGTGTCAAATTTGATCCGTCAGATTTAGAACTCCTTCAGCATTTACAAGGAAAATACAGCCTGCAGAATTCGAATTCCCCTGCACTTATTGATGAATTTATACCTACTATAGAAGAGATGGGGGGAATTTGCTATACACATCCCAAAAATCTCCCCGGTACTCATGTCTTGTACACATGATTATTATTTATTTACTTTTAAATTGATCAATGCTTTTTCGTACTAATAAATTATCTCATGTCTTGTTGTTATCTAAGTTGATTAACTCATGCATTTCTATTGTTCTGGTAGGTATAAAGATGGATGGTAGCAGCCTCCATTTCTTCCATAAAGTATCAAACGCATATGGCTGTGGTCATCGCAAGCGTCGCAAGATTAGTGGCAACGATGGCAGTGTTTGTGATGAGCACATGAGATGGCATAAGACTGGAGCATCCAAACCCATATATGACGAGAATGGTTTCAAGAAAGGCTGGAAGAAGATCTTAGTTCTTTATAAAGGTTCTAAGAGAGGTGGCAGCAAGATAGATAGAGACAATTGGGTGATGCATCAGTATCATCTTGGTGCAGATGAAGATGAAGCGGATGGTGAACTGGTCGTCTCCAAAGTATTCTACCAATTGCTATCAAAGAAAATTGACAAGTCTAAAATGGATGATGTTGAACAAGAATCTGAGCCATCTGCTGCAAAAATCGATCCTAGAACCCCAAATTCTGAGCCATCTGCTTCAAAAATCGATCCTAGAACGCCCAAAACCGATCCTCCCCAGCCCCATCTCCCGAGCAACAGCCCATGCGACACCGAGCAGTATACCCCCATTCAGGTGGATCAGGTAAATCCAATTGTTACATGTGACGATTTATCAACTTGCTGCTAGGTATAAAAATCTAAAAGCCGTCATCTGTTATCTTACTGTAGGTTATTATATTCAAACAGCTTCTTCATATTGTTTAATTATTAAAATAGCTCTACTCTATGCATATGGGCACCGTATTCTATGGAAACCACCCCTCCTATGCAAACTTTGAAAACTCGAATCAGCACCGTGGAATCCTCATCCAAGGGTCATCCCCAACTGATCCCAACGTGACGTGCGCTGCAGCTCCCCATCCGCTGACAGAAGCGGACGGGGAGGCGCAACGCACGTCAGGTTGGGGTCAGTTGGGGATGACCCTTGAATGAGGATCCTACGGTGCTGATTCGAGTTTCCAAAGTTTCCGTAGGAAGGGTGGTTTCCATAGAATATGGTGCCATGCATATGTGTCATGTTTAGAACAGCTCTGTTCACTGTTTTGATGTTACTGTAATTTGTTTGGTTCGCTGGAGAATTTCACATTGCTTTCTGAATTCGTGACAGGAGGAAGACGAATGTGGCACATCCGTTCGCCGGGTGAAGGTTGAAGCAGCCGAATGCTCTGCATGGTTTGCTGAATTACCACCAGCTGTTGTAGTTGCGGACCTTCCCGCCTCAGATAAACCGAGGCAGCTCAGGGATGCCCCTCCTGTAGGCTCTGAACCTGAAGCAAGAATACCCGTCAATGGTTCTAACACGGACCTGTTTGATGGGTTGCCTGATCTGGATCTTACTTTTCCATGTCTTGTAACACCATCAGATAGTGTCAGTTTAGCTGTGAGTCTGTCTCATGCCTCTATATTGTTCGCTTGAAGCAGTAAAGTCGCATGGTCGCAATCTTATTCTCATGGTGAAAATGCTCATGAGTTTGTTTGTGATCTGTCAGGACATACAGTTCGGCTCACAGGATAGCTTCGGGGGCTGGCTGGATAGCTTCAAGTTCTACTGACGCCAAGGCTTGGAGCTAGAAGCAGAGGCACTGCTGGAAATAAAGTGCCAATTTTGTTTTATGACTTTGCTGCGTCTGAATCCTCAGCTCATGAGATGCTTCTTCGTTTCGTTGTGTAACTTTGCAGCGTGCAAGCCTGCAAATTCAGCATCTCGTGGGAAATTTTGTACAGTAGTAGTGGTAGAACCGAGAGAGGTTCCCAGACAAACATCCCGTCTAAGCAACTGTATGTCGTAGCCATGTTGTTGTGTGATGCGTAGTACATCTTATAAGTGTAGTGTTGACGATGTTTAGTCCACCTCAAAAGATGAAAAAAAATGTTGTGTAGTTAATTCGAGCTAGCGGTGCTCTGATTTAATTTTTCTCCTTATTAGCTATGTCTCTCCTCTCTCATGGCATATGTGTCTCTTTGTCGGCACTACTTAGGCGGCAGAAACATTCAGACCTGAGGCATGATGAGGCCGGATCTGTGGACGAGATAAAGAGATCCATGATCATTCCTAGAGAAAGACATCTGATTCAATGGAAGCCATGATGAAGGTGGCACTATATGAGGACTTCACTAGATCTTCATGCGATTGCATTTCCAAGAGCAGGTGATGTTCTTATTGTGCCCTGAATTCGACGAGGAGGTGCTAATTTCATTTTTCTCCTTATTCACTCTATCTCTCTCCCTCCTCTCCCTCTCATGGTATCTGTATCTCTCTCTCTCTTTGCCAGCACTACCAAGATGGAGGCAACATTCAGAGCCAGGGCGTGATGGGGCCGGATTTGTGGTGGGGATAGAGAGATCCATGACCTTCGTAGAGAGGGACATTGGATCCAATGGGGCCCATGAGGAAATTGGCAGCACTATCTCGCTGCTGTTGTGTTTACAGGAGCTAGTGGTTTTATTGTTTTGTTTCAAATTCGATGAGGAGGTGGCAACATTCCTCGAAGCAAAGGTGAGATCTTCTGCTAGTGCTCCTCCCCAGCCTAGTCACCCGAATAATAGCTCATGTTTAACCAAGGAGTACACCCATGTTGTTGTGCATTGCTGTTGATGTGTAGACTTATCATAAAAAGGAAGCAAACTCTGATGTGTGTGTAGTGCACTAGTGCTACTAACATTCGAGCCATGGGTGCTTGGAGCACTGCCGTTACATGTGTTGTGTGTCGGAGTGTGGGCTTCACTTGTCTTTGCCCAACATGCTTCACTTGTCTTTGCCCAACATTATGTCGTTTCCATTCAGGGATGAGAGAAGCCGTGTGCGCGAACACTCAAAACAGACACACACGGGCCGTGGCTCCAGCTAGGAAGATGAACACCACCGCAAGAACGCGGCAAGCGTACGGAGCTGCGACCTCTCCCGTCGCCAGCTAGCACCCTCGAGCCACACTGCCACAGCCTGCCCGTAGGACAAGAGCTCTGTTTATTTTTCTCTAAAAAATGCAGGAGAGCTGCGCTTTTTTATATTAAGATAGAAGAAAATATTTTTAAGTTACACTTCGCGTCACAATTTCATACACTAGTCCACCTTTTATTAGATTATATAATAAAAGTCCGAGTCTAGGGACATAACACAAAAGTGACTACTCACTAACTAAACAACCTAACTTCATCACAGGACGATCAAGCTAGCAAGAACGGCATGCGCCTGCTTGACGTCGCCGCACCCGAGAACAACTCCTTCATGTCTCGTCGTCTCGAGATACTTGGGTTGGAGCCTAAATTCAAGTCTTCCTCGAAGTTCTTCTCAGACAAGATTGTCCTCTGCACGAGGAGGATAGGAGCCTCGCTCTGAATCTTGAGCTCTCAAGGCTCGCCCATGGAGCCCAGCGCGTGTGTACAGTGCGCGCGCGCGGTTACACTATAAATATTGTTTTAGAAAACTAAATAAATAAGGAAAAATAAGTACTCCCTCCGTTTGAAATCATAAATCATTTCAAAAATTTTGGAGAGTCAAACCATCTCAAAATTTGACCAAAATTATAGAGAAAAGTATAAAGATTTGTGACATCAAATAGGTGCACAAGGCAGGACTCGCGTAGTCATCCGTAACTACGCCCTAAGGGGCGGAGCAGCCGAGCCCCAGGGGTCCGGCTCTTACCTCACCAGGCCAACGGCCCCGGACCCGTTCCCCGCTCTGAGAACGGGTCCGGCGACGCCACGTGTCACTGAGGAAGGGAAGCTCCGCGCCAACAGCCGAGGGCTCGGAACCCCCATATGGGTCCGGGACCTCCCCGCATCCGTCCGGACCTCCCACGCGCGTAGAACCAATATACCGCTGGGGCGGGGTCCGTGGGCGCCACGTGTCCCGTAGGCACAGGCGCGAGTCTTCCGCTGGAAGACTCGCCCACCCACAGCATTCAATGCAGGTGGTTGAGGCGTGCTCTGCCGCCGCGGCACGCAGGGCAGCTTTTGTCAGGCCTCACTGTAGACCGCATATTACCGAGGTACATAGTGCAGCCGCATGTGCCGCATCCGCGCAGAGCCCATCTGCCGCATTAAATGGATACGACGGCACGGCACCCTTTCATCATACCGCCTATGCCGCAAGCTATACGGCCGTCCAGCTACGCGGCAGACTATGGCAAGCTACGCCCTGGCGCCGTTTCGACAAGACAGGGCATGATTATGCCGGACGGAAGATTCCCACGGGCAAAACAAGGAAATCCTGGAATAAGATCTTTCCCAGTCGTAGCACCATAATAGCGCTAGGCCATTCATATTAAATACAACATCGTTGGGCCCACCTGTCGGGGACTCAACGGCCATGTACGCGCCTCCCTTGAGATATAAAAGGGAGGCGCTCACTGCACACGCCAGACTCTCTCTACACTCTCTAAGGCCAAGGAAAGCCAGACACAACACAAGCTCGGATTCACTCCGAACAATCCCGTTCTCAACCTCTTGAGAGCACAAGCAATACAACACATAGTGGACGTAGGGTATTACGCTCCGGCGGCCTGAACCACTCTAAACCCTCGGTGTTCATTGTGTTCTTGCATCTAGATTGGACTAATCCTAGCTAACCCCCGAGGACTCACCCTCTGGGTTTAGGCGGGTGCACTACGCCACCCGGCTATGGGTTTGCACACCACAACATTTGGCGCGCCAGGTAGGGGCAGCTTTAGCTGGTCTTAGTTCATCCCTTGCTCATCTCCATGGTTCGGGTGGTTGAGCACTCCCACCACCACGACGACGTGGAGATGACGGAGGGTGTGGCGTCATCCGTGCCACACGCCTCTCGCCTTCCTGCGTCAGGGGGCAACCGTGCCCGTGGAGCAGCCACTGTCGGCAGCGGCGCGCGCTGCACGTCGGCAAGAGTCAGGGCGCCCGTCAAGGGCCCCCTCAGAAGCTGCGAGCGGCGCAGCGCTGGCAGCAGTTAGGGAGTTGCTTCGCAACCCTCCGGCTACTGCAGCCTCGCCAGACACCCTGATGCAGTGGCGGGACGACGTTGACCATCTCCTCCATCTGGCTCAGGCCTCTCCTAGTTCTGCAAGGACTGGGCAACGACCTCAGCCTGGCAATGCGGTGGTACCCTACCACCAGTGCCAGGGCGGTGCGTCGGCATCCGTGCGCTCCCCCATGGTGAGGGGTGCACGAATAGAAAACCTGCAGGCGGAGCACAACCGCAGGCGCGCGGGTGACGACGCCCGCATCTCCGTGGAAAGGGCGCGAGAACGCCGCCTCAACATCGAGGGCCGCAACCTCAACGCCAACTTGGATGCAGCGGCACCCAAGCCTCCGGGAAACGCCCGGATACAGGCGGGCACCCCGGTGGCTGGGGTGGGTTGTGCTGCGCTGGCGGATCACCTCCGCGCGGTGGCATGGCCGTCCAAGTTCCGCCCGCACCTGCCGGAGAAGTACGACGGTACCACTAATCCGTCGGAATTCCTGCAGGTGTATGTTATCGCCATCACAGCAGCTGGTGGTAACGACGCTGTCATGGAGAGCTACTTTCATGTAGCCTTTACTGGTCCAGCCCAGACTTGGCTCATGAACCTCACTCCTGGGACGATTCAGTCCTGGGAGGAGCTCTGTGCGAGGTTCACTGCGAACTTTGCCAGTGCGTACCAGCAGCATGGTGTGGAGGCTCACCTCCACGCCGTGAGGCAGAAACCCGGAGAGACGCTCCGGGCATTCATCTCGCGCTTCACCAAGGTACGGGGGTACCATTCCTCGTATCTCTGACACATCTATTGTGGCAGCCCTGCCCGACATAAACCGGCTTAAGTGCGCTATCCAACAACAAAACGACCATCAGGGTTAACACGCACTTAAAACGGATCAATCCGGCAGTGCTGTCGGGTAAATTCCCGATAAAACCACTTAAACCTGGATCGAACAAAGCAGCATCCCTCACGCGAAGGCGAGTCCAGAGATTACAACACGACACCAACAATTACAACACAGAGTTTAACGATCTGCAGTAATACAAACCAAGTTCGACATTTAACAAAGTGCTTTGTACAACAACATAAAAGAAGTTCACCAGAGTCCTTTATTTTAGCGGAAAGTAAACACGAGAACTAACGACGATATGGATGTCTCGAGAAAGCCCGATACAAGACATCACTCGTTCTTGTCATCGTTGGCCGGGGACGGATCCCACTCCACGGACCAACCAGGCGGGAGGGTACAAGGCCTGGTTAAACTGGCAATCATGTCCTCAAAAGTATTTCCTGAAACAAAATGAGCCACAAGCAAGGCTGAGTATTCTAATACTCAGCAAGGCTTACCCGACTGAGGGTATATTTAGCCCTTTATCTAGACATGCAAGGCTTTTGGCTTGAGGGGTTTGTTTTGCCGAAAAGCAGTAAAGAGTAGATCCTTAATTTCATATTTTAGCCTTCATGTTCTAGTTCAATTAACCATTCTAGGTGAGCATCTATCCAATAGCATCCATGGTGGAAACAATTATTTTTCATCAACCAATCAACTATATTCATCATCATAATCATCTTCCACTTCTTACTCTATGTGGCAAAAGGGTTAAGCAGTCTCAATAACCGGTGAGAAACGGACGATTCGAATCGAATTTGTTAACCTGGCCAGGCAGACCTAAACACACGTCACGTGGTTACTCACAGAGTCACACGTGCAACATTTCCCTTCAATTCCCGCTTCACGGAACAGGCCCACCGCCCTCAAGTACAGCAGTACGACGACTCTGTACTCGCCATTAGCTAGATGTGAACGAGTTCAAGACGGTGGGGAGTATATTCCGGCTGCGGTTCAATCCAGTACTTAAGCTTACCGATTACCATATTCTCGGCATGTGATTAGTACGTTCAAACGCTTAACCACCACTACCACACACTGCGGCCTTATCATTTTTCACTAAACAGACGGGGCATCCAGAGTATCACGACCCCGCCCGTAGACCTTATAGTGGTAGCAAGTAATAAACAACCAACCCCTATCATTTCTCGCGAGTGACCGGAAATCACTCGACTTCTACCGAACCTTTAGCATAGCTAACTAACGACCTGTACCAACTAGTGTTCAAGCATCAGTACCTAGGATTATGCAACTAAGGTTTCAGTCAACTCCTGTAACTTAAATGCACAAATAGATATGAACAATAATAAGTTGCATAATTTAAAATAGAGGGACATGCTCCGGGGCTTGCCTTCCTGGGCGTAACTGGATCTGAGCTCTTCCGAAATCGGGTTCGGGTCTTCAGTAACTTCAGTTAGATTCACCTGAGCTTCACGCTGCTCACTCTCGGACCCGGGCACCAGTTCGTAAGTTCCGTCAGCGAGAGTAGTAGTATCTATATGAAATGCACATGAGTGAGTTGTTGTGATGGCAGTAATTAATGAATTATTTCATCATAAAAGCGTAAACCAATAAGACTCAAAACAGCAATAAACACTGTCATGTTTCTTCCATTGGGCAATCGTGTATAGAGTAGAAAATAATATTAGTTAGTGCATAAGTTCCAAGTGGAGTTTTCGTTATATACCAAAACATACAAAAGTGGCTTTCTTTAACAAAAATAACGATATCATGCTTTATCTAAAACTATAGTTACACATAGATTCTAAGTCTCAAATTTTTGTAGAGGAGTCTACATATGATCCTCAACACACTTTAAATTTATCAGAAATTTTCTAGACGTAAATCAGGAGTAATAAAATTGACAAATCCTACTCACATATAACAAGACTAATTAGTACAGATAGCTGCAAAGTGTTTATGGCTCTAAAAATTTATATTCTAGCTTATCTTCTGAAGACTAAGCCACAGTAAAATTTTCAGATTTTTCCAACAGCAACATCTATTTATCACAAAATAGCACCATTTTTAAGGATTAATTCACAGAGTTAGCTACACAAATCTAAAAATAATGAAACTTGGACAGTGGTGTTCATTTAGTATTTTAAATATACAGAAAAAGTTTCATACACAAATCTATATCATAACATCCAGAAATAAAAAGTAGATTATTCTACTAGATTTAGAAAAGACTATGGTTTCATCTAGTTACAAGTGTCAACTGGTGCTCAAATTTTTAAACAAAGCTAAACATGGCATGAAGTAGCTACTAGCCAAAAATCATCTATAGACATTGAGTAGAACTCCTAGAATAATTATAGCCTATATAAACTAATCTTTTTCGTAGATTAAAATACAGAAAGAAAATAAATATGTGCAAGTAACAAAAGTTGTAGATCTTGTTGCAAGGATTCCAAAACATTTGGATTTGCATTTTTATGATTTTTCTACGAATTTATAGGCATTTTCAAAGTTTGCTGTTTTTGAAAACAAAAGAAATGGAAAAGGAAATCTTGCATCTAGGCCCCTGGACTTCTTTCTTCTTCTCACCGTGGGTCCCTGGCCGGTTTGGAAACAGAGGAGCAAGGGCGGCGCCATTTCCAGCGCATAGGGTCGCCGGCGGCGGGGGATTCGTAGGGGAAAAGAAAGAGGGGAACACAAGCTACCTTTGGAGGGGCTTGGAGCTCTCGGAGGTGGGCTGTGGTGGTCTCGCGGCGGAGAGGGGCGGCCGGCGGTGAACTGAACCGGCGGCGGCGGCGTTCCAGCGGGGGAAGGAGGGGGTGGCCGGGTGCGGGAGGTTCAGGGCGGCGATGCGGAGCTGGCTGAGGGGTCTGTAGGGCGCGAGAAAGAGCGGAAGAGGGAGTTCCGCGGGAGCCAAAGGGGCGGCGGCGCTAATGGCGGCGGCGGCAGCTCTGGTCGCCGCGGAGGGCTCGGCTCGGCGCGTGGAACAGGGAGAGGAGTAGAGGGGGAGGGAGAAGGCCTGTTTGCGAAGCAAGGGAGGGGAGAAGAGCCAGGCTAGAGCGCGAGCGGGCTGAGGAAAAATGGTGCACGGCACTGCTCGGCTCGTTCGTCGCCGTGGCACGCCGACGGCAGTCCTCGGCGTGCACACAAATGGATGACGACGCGTGGCGATGAGAAGCTTCAGGAGCGACCGGGACAGAGCGGCTGGTGGCACGGCGAGGGCGCGGCCCGTGGCCATCGGCCTCGGCGTCCAGCGCAGACAGGGGAGGGAGAGAGAGGAAAAGAGAGAGTAGAGAGAGATTTAATTGATTCAAAATTCAAAATTTTCTCAAAACTTCCTTTTGAAACATGAAAAACTCTGAATATGAAAGTTGTAGAGAATTTAAAAACCTACAACTTTTATTTCAGGCAAAAGTTTATTTAAGCAAAGGTTTAAAAGTTATTTTAAATTTTCGAAAACTAGAAATCAAAGCACTCATCATTTCATGTAATTTTTGTCACTTTTACCCCTAAAGTTCAACTAGACATTGATTCATCACTTCATGGTGAACATGTCTAATCATTTTCATATGCCTAATTGCTTTGGTGTGAAAGTTATTTGAGGTTCCTGAACCATGCACAAATACACACATACACATGCGTTTGTTTCGATGTTTCTTGGTTAAGGTAAATGATTTGGTGCTAATGATCCTGGTTTAGCTAATGAAACACCTGGGATGTTACATCTATCATTACTGCTTTCCGTCAGGGGGTACATGATGAGAAGATGCTCGAGAAACTGGTGACGCACGAGGTGGAAATCGTTACCACGCTTTTCTCCCTGGCTGACAAGTGTGCCAGGGCCGCTGATGGCCACGCATGGCACTCAGCCCCCCAAGATGGAGACGCCAAGGCTGGTGGCTCCGGAGCTACCGTCCAGGGAGGTGGTAAGAAAAAGAAGAACAAGAACGTTGTTTTTGTATCTTGCTGCGTCTGCAGAGGCGGTCAGCATGGTGCTGGTGGCCAAGAGGACGGAGCAAGCTCGCCAGGGGGACACCAGGGTTCCCCCGGCCAAGGATGGTGAGCCGGACCACGGACATGGGGGTCCGGCAGCCACTCCTCTGTCTGAAGATCCAGACCCCGGACAAAGGGGTTCGGAGGAGCCTCGACCCAGTGGGAACCCAGAACCGCTGGGGGCCCAAGGACCTGACGTGGTGGACAAGGGCGAGCCGGACCCGGTGGCCAGGGTCCGGACCATCCAGAAGCCAGTCTACTATGTCAGCGAAGTCCTCCACGAGGCAAACGCCAGGTATCTTGAGACGCATAAGCTTATCTATGCTATACTTATTGCGTCTAGGAAACTGCACCACTATTTTCAGGCACACAGAGTTGTCGTAGTGACCTCTTACCCGCTGAGAGCGATCCTGCACAACTCCAACGCCACGGGCAACATCGCCAAGTGGGCAGCAGAGTTGGCTGAGTTCCAGCTGGACTTCCAGCCCAGCCATGCAGTCAAAAAGCCAAATCCTGGCTGATTTCATAGCAGAATGGACTCCTTCCCAAAGCAATTCTGGGGGTCCGGACCTCAATGCCGGACCCTCGGAGCCGGAAGTCAGGACACCAGTCTTCACCGAGCCCCACTGGACACTCTTCTTCGACCGGTCCGTCCGCAAGCAGTGGGCTGGAGCTGGTGTGGTCCTCATCGACCCAAACAGAGATCAGCTGAAGTACATGGTGCACCTTGAGTTCAAGGCCACCAACAACATGGCAGAGTACGAAGCTTTGATCTTTGGCCTGACAGAAGCCCTATCTCTGGGGGTCCGGCAGCTTCTAGTGAAGAGAAATTCTCAGCTGATCATCAAGCAGGTTCGGGGGAATTGCAGCTGCAACAATCCCCAGCTCGCGTCATACCTCATTCACGTGAGGAAGCTCGAGAAGGACTTCGACGCCTTGGAACTGCAACATGTTCCCCGCGAATTCAACTCAGTAGCAGATGATCTCTCCGCGAGAGCATCTACCTGGGCACCCGTGCCCGAGGGCATCTTCGAAAGACGGTTGCTGAGACCTACCGCCCAGCCTGCCGAACTGGGTGAAGGGGATCAAGCTAGCACCTCGAAGCTAGCGGTCCCGGAGGTATTCCATCCGTGGTGACCGCCCAGGGTTGTGTGCGCTGTTGAGGACCCTAGAGACCTCATAGTGCCACTCCCACCTGCTCAGGGAGGCCCCGATGCATGGATCTCCGAGATCCGGGACTACCTGAAAGACAATATCCTTCCTGATGACGATGTGTCCGCTGAACGCATAGTACGATTGGCTAAACGCTACGCGGTGGTAGAAGGGGATCTCTATCACCATGGCGCCAATGGTATCCTCATGCGGTGCATTTCCTAGGAAGAGGGCCGCGAGTTGCTCACGGAGATCCATGGAGGCGAGTGTGGAAGTCATTCCTCATCTCGCACGCTTGTTGGTAAGGCCTTTCGGCATGGCTTCTACTGGCCGACAGCACTCCAAGATGCAGCTGAGCTGGTAAGGTCCTGCAAAGCATGCCAGTTCCATGCAAAGCAAATACACACGCCGGCTCAAGCTCTGCAAATGATCCCGCCCTCATGGCCATTTGCCGTATGGGGCGTGGATATCCTGGGGCCGTTTCCCCGGGCCGTCGGCGGGTACCGGTTCCTCTACGTCGCCATTGACAAATTCACAAAATGGCCGGAGGTTACCCCTGTGGTGAACATCACCAAAAAATTAGCAGTCGCATTCCTCAAGTCCATTGTGTGCAGATTTGGCGTCCGAAACTGCATCATCACGGACAACGGGACCCAATTTAAAAGCAGACTATTCCAAGAGTACTGCGAGGACATCGGCATCCAGCTATGGTTTGCTTCCGTGGCACATCCCCGCAGCAATGGACAGGTCGAGAGACCGAATGCAGAGATCCTTAGGGGACTCAAGACCCGCACCTATAATTGCTTGAAGAAGTGTAACACCCTAATTTAAATTTCAGCATTAAATTATAAATTTAATTGGCTTTATTTAATTTTCTAGGGTTTATATGCTTAGCCTTGCATTTAATTTAATTTTCTTTCACAAGTAATTAAAATTTTTCTAGGTTTAAATTTGTTTGTGCATTCACCGGATCCTCCTTTTGATTAGTGGGGTTATCATCCTTTGATTAGGGGGGTTCCCCGGGTGGTTTGGTTTGCTTTGGTTTTCAGTAGTTCATAATTAATTTTGATTAATTTCTATGTAATTGGGTTTATGGTAGTTCATCCACTTATAGTAATTAGCTTTAATAAAATTTTGCTAAGATTAAAAGCCAGTGCAATTGAGTCAGCCAACCTTAAAGCCTCATAGTTTGTGTTATACTTGTTGAGTACAAGTTGTGTACTCACTCTTGCCTACTCTACTCTTTTTCTCTTATTCTCTTTGGGGACACCCTACTACTGCTCAGTTCCCGGCGACGCGGAGGAGTTCACCCGGAGCTACCAGGAGTACGAGGACTTCTAGGCTGTCGTCTCCCAGTCGACGTCCCTGTGGCGCCCAGCTTCCGAGTGTTCCGTACCTGTTTTGCGCTTCCGCATACTTTGTATCAGACATTTTATCATTTATGTAATAAATAACATTCGTACTCATTTTATTATATCTTTTTACGTGATATGTGTTGTGATATACTGTTCATTCTATTGTATATACGTGTGACTTGAGCCTGGCACGTATATGATTGCTCGGTTTATGTCCTTTTATAAACCGGGTGTTACAGAGTGGTATCAAAGCTATATCGACTGTAGGACAAAAGCCTAGATAGAGCTAGTCGAGTTTTAGGTCTTCTTCTCTCTAAGCCTTGTCTGCTGAAACTATTTTGCTATTATATTCCTTGAATTCTAAGATTTTTACTCGTCTTGCCTTGATTTTTCTCTATAGAATAGTTTTCGTAGATTTTGGCCTGAAGTAAGTCGACCGACCATCATAGGTGTAAGCTAAATGACCCTTTATAATAGCACAATAGAACATTCTGCGACGCATTGTGTTAGTCGAGTTGTGTGTTAAACTCGGCTAAAGTGTAAATTTGTATGCTTGTTATTATGCAAATGTTTAATTTGGATTTTTAGTTGATTGCTTAGTTTAGTGGTTGAACTTGCTTAATGTAAATCAGCTCTTAAATTAAACTTGAACTAAGTAATAAAATTGAGTTAGATCGTTGGGGTTAAACAATACACTCTGTTTCCCTCTACCTTATCATGCATTGGGCTTCTCCTGTCTTGCTTGTTGAGAAGAAGGATAGTGCGAAGAGGATGTGATATCCCGGGGTTAACCGACGAGGACGTCGGTCCTGTAAGGGGGTAGAGATGTGACAACCCGGCCTACAGATAGTACGGGAGAATTTGAGGATTGTTCAGATGAGGTAGGAGAGTTATGCAGAACTGAGCTGAAGAAGTGCTTGAGAGTGCCTGAAGAACAAGCACCATTGAAAGGGTTGGATGTGCAAGAAGATCTGACTTACAACGAGCACCCGGTGAAAATTTTTGGAGACCGCTGAGAGAGTTACTCGGGACAAGAAGATCAAGATGTGCAGAATGCAATGGAGTAACCATACCGAGAAGGTGAGCTGAGGAAGACATATCCTGATCTCTTTGCTAGCCAGCCCATCAGAATCTCGGGACGAGATTCCTGTAAGGGGGTAGGATTCGTAACACCCTAATTTAAATTTCATCATTAAATAATAAATTTAATTGGTTTTATTTAATTTTCTAGGGTTTATATGCTTAGCTTTGCATTTAATTTAATTTTCTTTCACAAGTAATTAAAAATTTTGTAGGTTTAAAATTGTTTGTGCATTCATGCTCTGCGATCACGGCCGCGATTCTCGCCGGCCTTTCCCTGGGCGCGCCTCCCCGAGATCCCCGGCCTCTCTCCTTTTAACGCCCCGGCCTTCCCCTACAGCCGCACCTCCCTTTCATGCCGCCCAGAACCCTAGCGTCCATGCCTCCGCCTTGCCTTGCCGGAGCAGAGCTTCTGCGCCGCCGTGGTCACGCATGCCCAGGCCACCTCCGCCACCAAGAGCCGCCGCAGGAGCTCCGCCTGAGTTCCAGGAGTGTCACCGCGGCCATCATCCCCGACCTCAGCCCTTGCATGCACAGGAATTTCCTCGGACCCGCCGCTGTAGGTGAGCCCGATCCCGAGCAAATGCTCGCCGCCGGTGATCTTCAGGTTTCCCTGACCTCCATTACACCTCCGCAGTTCGACCACGCTTCGACCCGCGGAATCTGTACTCAGGAGACGCACTGCATCGCCCTCCTCCATGAGCTCCGCCCCACCTCCGCTGTTCCTGCCTGACCCTGACCCGAGCCCTCGGTGAGCAACACCCCGACTCCCTCTTCAAGTTGCGCTAGCCATCGTAGACCGTAACCCACCCTAGGCACCAGAACGCCGCTCCGCCACCACGCACGCCATTGCTCCGCCGTGGCGGGCTCTCTGTAGCGTCGCACTGTGCCGCGCGTGCCCTGTTTTTACTTGCTCTTGCACCCCACGCACACACAGGCTCGAGCACGCCCAGAACCCAGGCCGGGAACGCGTGAACGCGTGCTCGCCGGTGATGCCCCGTCGTGCAGCCCCGCCTCCACCGCCACGCAAGCCAACCCGCACCCTGAAGCCCCGCATAAACTGCATTGGTGGATCACGCATCTCACGCTATACCTCCCTGACCCAACCCCCGGTCGGATTAGCCCCCGGAGCATCGATTTCGGGGGACTCCGGCGAAGTTCGGCACCGTGCCGCCGCGGAGCTTGGTCACCGGCGACAGCGCCGCCGCCGCCCGCGCGCTCAGCCATCCTGGGCCGCCCGATCCGAGACCAATGCGTAGGATTAGATCTGCATACCATTTCGCTCCGAGCCGCATGATCGCGATCCAACAGCCGAGATGCGAAGATACCGGTTCGCCCTGGCACTTTTGTTAAAGAGCCCCTGGGTTTCTTGAAATCAACCCGCAGTCCACTGCAGTTCAAAAGTAATTGCAGATCAGTCCAGTTTTCAGCGTTTTAGCCCCCGAGCTTTCTGAAATAGAACCCACAGTCCGGCCCCGCTGTTTTTACGCGTTAGCCCCTAGATCTATCTGTTAATTACGTATAAGTCCCCGGTTTTGCCCAGAACCCCCTGCAGCTCTGTTTTTCTTGCAGTTTAGTCCCTGGATCTTGTTTTAAACCTAGATTTCGCGTTCTAGCTCTGTTTTAGGTGTTCTTTATGTCCACGCGATAGTTGTAGCGCGTAGAATAGTCTTAGCTTAGTTTTGTTTGTTATTTTTATGTATTGTTGTATTGTTTCTTAGTGTTTGCTCTTGTTTGCATGTATGTGTATGTGCTGGACTTGTTTTGGCGTTGCGATCGTGAGTAGACGTTGATCCTTCGGAGGAGTACCAGTACTCGGAGCAGCCACCATCTTCAGAGCAGTTTGAGCAGCAGAAGAACTTTGAGGAAGGCAAGTATAACATGAACATTCCTACCACTTTTAAATACATTTTCATAGTGCATTTTAATACTATATGCCTATAAGGATTTTCCTAGCCACTTTATATCCTTTATATATATATCCCTTGGGTTGCATTTTGGTTAGTTGTGCTAGGTGCCGTGCTATAACACACTTGGTCCTTTTAATTAATTTGATTAATGGTATATGCAACTTAATTCTGGGAGTGACCCGTTTGAGTGGCTCACGTCTCGTTAAAAAATTGGTTTTTCTATAAACGTGGTTTAGGGGGCCAGCACGGTGCTTAGTGCTGGGTTGGTCACTCTCCCTAAGGACCGGTTCATAGAGCGACAACCTGGAACAACAGCGCTACCACAAGACTGGAATGGGACAGTCTTGGCTTACTAATTAGGTCTTCTTGGTTTGGAGTAACTTACCGGCGGGGTAAGGGTGGTAAGCTTCTATGGCCCTCATACTGAGTGGCCTCATCTGTGCTCTGTGTCTTGATGCCCACTAGACCTGCTCCATAGTCGCCGATCCAACCCTCGCGGTTACTCCTTACCAACGAGATTCTTTGTAACGGCCTCGTAGTGAGTTTGCTAGTCATCTCACCTACGGAAGTGTGATGAACAACTAGCGTAGCTCACGACTTGTGGGTAAAGATGTGCAAACTCTGCAGAGTGTAAAACTGATATACTAGCCGTGCTCATGGTTATGAGCGGCCCGGATCCTCCTTTTGATTAGTGGGGTTATCTTCCTTTGATTTGGGGGGTTCTCCGGGTGGTTTGGTTTGGTTTGGTTCTCAGTAGTTCATAATTAATTTTGATTAATTTCTATATAATTGGGTTTATGGTAATTCATCCACTTGTAGTAATTAGCTTTAATAAAATTTTGCTAAGATTAAAAGCTAGTGCAGTTGAGTCAGCCAACCTTAGAGCCTCATAGTTTGTGTTATACTTGTTGAGTACAAGTTGTGTACTCACTCTTGCCTACTCTACTCTTTTTCTCTTGTTCTCTTTGGGGACACCCTACTGCTGCTCAGTTCCCGGCGATGCGGAGGAGTTCACCCGGAGCTACCAGGAGTACGAGGACTTCTAGGCTGTCGTCTCCCAGTCGACGTCCCTGTGGCGCCCAGCTTCCGAGAGATCTGTACCTGTTTTACGCTTCCGCATACATTTTATCATTTATGTAATAAATAGCATTCGTACTCATTTTATTATATCTTTTTACGTGATATGTGCTGTAATATACTGTTCATTCTGTTGTATATACGTGTGACTTGATCCTGGCACGTATATGATTGCTCGGTTTATGTCCTTTTATAAACCGGGTGTTACAAGAAGCATAGTGCAAAATGGGTTGATGAGCTTCCGTGCGTGCTTTGGGGCAACCGGACCACACCCAACCGAGCCACCAATGAGACCCCATTCTTCCTGGTCTACGGGGCTAAAGCATGTCTTCTCCCGGAAATTCACCTGGGCTCACCACGGGTCCAGGCTTTTGACGAATCCATGCAGGAACAACTGCGGCGTGACGATGTGGACTTCGTTGACAAATGAAGGTGGTGAGCAGCAATCCGAAATGCACGCTACAACCAGACGCTCAGGCGTTATCATCAACGGTTCGTGCACAGTAGGGAGCTCCGGGCTGGGGACCTCGTCCTAAGGCGGATCCTGAATCGAGCAGGGCTCCACAAACTCTCCCCCAGCTGGGAGGGTCCCTTCAAGGTTACAGAAGTATGCCGGCCCGGATGCGTTCGCCTTGCCACAGAAGAAGGGGTGCCGCTACCCAACCCATGGAACATAGAGCATATGCGTAAGTTTTACGCTTAGACAGAACAGGAAATGAATTTTTCCTTTGTAATAAAATAGGATCAGCGTGCGGTCCATAGCGATGGGAGTCCATCCTCGTAAACCCGGCCTCTGGCATCCATCGCACCATCGGCTAGCATTAACGCACGGCCCAGAGCAGTAGAGGTCCGCCCTCATAAACCCGGCCACTGGCATCCATCGCGCAATCCATGTATATCAAGTTGCAAAGGAAAGATTTGCTCCCAGTTCTGTCTTTGTGTCAAAATTTTATTTCGCATTTCGATTCTCGAGCTTTTCCCTTTCTAACCCCCGTGCGGACTTCCACTCTTGTCGCTACAGCTAAAATTTGTATTGAGTTGCCAGACTACCGTACAGGTCCGGACCCCCTTGTTGTTGGGAGAGGGGTCTGGACCCCTAGGGACCTGCTCTGGAGAGGGGGTGCATGATTCCTGGGGTGGTCCGGAGTCCTGTGTAGCCGCTTAGCCGGTTCCGTACCCAAAGCCTACACGCTCCACCACCCTGTAACGAGTGCTCTAGTACCCGAAGCTGGGTAATTAGGGGCCCGGACCTCGTTCTAGCTCAAGGGTTGGCTTCCTATGTCCTACACGGCAGGTCCAGCTCTATATCTCAAAGGATCGAGTACGACAGAATGGCCTCACCCACTGCTAGGGAGTGATCCGGAACGTCGGAGTCAGGTCCGGTAAAGTCGTGATTATTTCCTGGAGTGGTCCGGAGCCCTGTGTAGCGGTTTAGCCTGGTTCCGTACCCTAAGCCTACACACTCCACCACTCTGTAACAAGTATCGTGCTGCCTGGACCTGCGTATCCGGAGCTCCGGACCTCATACTAGCTTGGGGACCGGTTCAGAATAGGTCCCGCGGGCCTGCTACTAAACTTTGACTTTGAGTGGTATGCAGGTTAAGCCTTGACTGGTGGTAGCTAGCCTCAAACCATTGAGCCTACCTACCAGGGGGCCCCAGCATCCGCTTTAAGGCTTCATACAGATCGAGATCCAGTCTCGGTGGTAGACAGACTCAAACAACTGAGCCTGTCTCCCAGGGGGCCCGAAGTGTTCGCTTTGAGCCAGACACCAAGGATCGATTCTGCATGCGTCAAACAGCTAAGTTGCAGTATCGTTACTACAATTCCAGCGAGTTTGATTTTCCTCTCTGTAGTTTGGTTAGGATTTCATGGAATTTTTTTCCATCTTTGATTACTAATTTAGAGTATTAAATAAAGTTTAATTACAAAACCACCTTTACAACCCCTGTGTAAATCGCGAGACGAATCTAATGAGGTATTTGACCTCGTGATTAGAGGATGGATACTATAGCATCACTGTACCAAATCATCAATTAATTACCGTCACTAGATTCGTCTCGGAAAGTTACACCCATCCCTAAAAAGATTTTGCAAATACACTTCATTTAGTACTCCATGCAGGCATTCGTCTTTTTGTGTAATTTTGATTTGATGGCTAACCAAACACGGCCACGTATCCACAATCCACGTTGTCGATCTCTCTCTCACACACACACCCGCACGCGCACGAGGCGCGAAACACACACCCGCACGCGCACGAGGCGCGAAACATATTTGTGCGTATTTCTTTTGTTTTTAAATTTTTATGGGTTTTGTTGATATTTTGCTACACAACCTGTGTGCATAAATTTTGTTTATGTAGGATTTGCATATTTTGTTTTTTTCCTCATGTAAATTTGTGTGCTATACACTTTTGCATATACTATTTGTTTCCTATCCACTTGGTGTAAATCAATTATTCATGCATGTGTATAGTTTGCCTTTTATAGTTATGCATATAAAGCAATTTTGATTCTACTCCCGCCATTCCCTATTTTTTCCCCACTGTCTCGAAATGAATCCATTTGCACGTGAAAGATGTGTCAAATGTGGGCGAACGTGGGAGACTAGAGGGAAATATGTGTTCGAACCATTAGCACAAAAAACATAAGTAAATGGATGGAGTATAAAAGGAATCTTCCTCGACACGCTGTCTAATATCTTTTAGCCCGACTGTTATCACCGAGCACCTGCAAATTAGTAGGGACTTTTCTGTCACTAGTCGATTCCTATTTTGTGTGTAATTTCGTTGGTCATCAGAGTTGCACAGGGAATTTGGGCATCTTTGTCTAGACAACGCGTGAATGTGTTGAACTAGTTCCCCTCGGCTAGTGATGCGGCGGCACACAGCACCCTCAGCGGCCCGGACGCAGATTCACTGACATTGCACGGTGACATTCTCCGTGACATTGAGACACTGACGTGTGGGATCCACGTGAGGATGTAACCGTGCAATGTCACCAAATCTCCCTCTAAGCGGCTGTCAGTACTACTGATGGGCCGGCTTCTATGGCTGGGCCTAGGCGCGGTGCGCGTGCCAGGAAACCTAGTGGAAGGGTCACTGGGCCTGAATGGGTTCAAGCGTTTGCAGACGCTTCTCTGGCTTCTGCCGTGTAATATAAGTAGGGGAGTGCTATGAGAGAGGGGTATCAACTTATTGTACAAGAACAACTCGAACTCAATTCCAACCTGCCCTCTGTTCTTCCCCCAACATCCACTCTCGATTGCTAGCCTTTTCCCCAATCTCTATTATGTGCTACCGATCCGCTAACATATTGGTATCAAAGACTAAGTCCTGGATCCGCATCAGATTGATCACGAGCACTTCACAAGATTTCGCAAGCGGCTCGGCGCGATGGATCCACAGCTCAAGCAGATTATCGATGAGTTGAAGTTGGTCACCAGTTCCGTGGGCGATCTGAAGTCCTCGCTGACGCAGCGCATCAGCGACGTCGAGAAGACCTTGGGGGATCGGTTTCAGTCCCTCGAGAAGGCAGCACAGTTGCTGGACGATTGGAAGCCCAAGATCGATTCATCCATGGAGGATCTCCGTATTGAGGTTGGCGCCCTCCGCAAGACCGTGAATCGCGTCGTCCTCGACATGCCTACCCCAGCGGCTTCGGGTATCCTGCCCAAGCCTGTGTCGGCCGCGGCCTCTCCACCTGCCGGTAAACCGGTCGACGGCCCCAGTGGGCACCGCCATGATTCGACTCACCGGGAGACTGTGTTTGGGTCGGTGTACACCCACACTCATCTCCCGGTCATGGGTATGGCCCCTTCCAACGATCCCAAGTTCCAGCGATCTAGTTCCTTGCCGCCGCCCCTGGAGCGTGTTCCTGATGTTGCGCATCGTGAATTTGAGTCTCGTGGGGTTAGATCTGGTGGTCGTGTGCCTAAGGTTGCTTTTCCTGAGTTTGATGGCGACAATCCGAAGTTATGGATCAGTCGCTGTGAGGATTACTTTGAGTTGTATAACTTAGAACCATCTGTTTGGATCAAGTTTTCTTCCATGCATTTTATCAAAGATGCTGGTCGTTGGTTGCAATCAGTAGAGAAGCGTGTTAAGCATTTACCTTGGTCTGAATTTTGTTCTATGATCTTAGATCGTTTTGGTCGGGATGAACATGAATCGCTGATTCGTCAGTTGTTTCATATTAAGCAGTTAGATAGTGTGTCCGATTACATCACTAGGTTCACTGCCTTAGTTGATCAGCTATCTGCTTATGAGTCGTCACAGGATCCACTCTACTTTACCCTGCGTTTTGTTGATGGGTTGCGAGAAGATATTCGCGCTTCTGTTATTTTGCAACGACCTCCGGATTTGGATACTGCTTGTGTTCTTGCCCAATTGCAGGAGGAGGTTGCGGATACCTCGAGGAAGAAGGAGTTGCGGCGACCAGATTCATTTGCTTTTCCAAAGATGGCCACGAAAGGGCCGTTTCCCTTGCCTGTTCCCCCTCGTATTGATAAAGGGGGACCTTCTGCAGCTCCTTTTGAACGCCGGGAGTCTGACCACAATCGGCAGCGGCCGTTTGATGAGAAGATGTCTGCCTTACAAGCCTATAGACGTGCGCGTGGGTTGTGTGACAAGTGTGCTGAACGTTGGAACAAAGGCCACCGTTGTGCCGAGCAAGTTCAATTACATGCTCTGCAGGAACTTTGGGAGTTATGCCAGTTGACTCCAGATGAAGGGGACCAATTCTCTGATACATCAAACTCTGCTGATCAGTTGTTGGCTATATCTGTTGCTGCTGTACAAGGCATTAATTCTATCAGAACTATACAATTTATGGGTACTATTCAGCACAAAGAGGTTCTTATTCTGGTTGATTCTGGCAGCTCTTGTTCTTTCATCAGTTCTAATCTGGCTGCCAAATTGCAAGGGGTTTCTTCTTTGTCTGCTCCAGTTACTTTCAAGGTAGCTGATGGAGGGGTCCTTCAGTGTTCTTCTCAGTGTGTTGGGTTGCAGTGGGAAACTCAAGGGTGCACATTTACCTCAGATGTTAAGGTGCTGCATCTCCAACATTATGACATGATTATAGGCATGGATTGTCTTGAAGCCTTCAGTCCTATGAAAGTTGATTGGAAAAACAAGTGGCTGGTGCTTCCATATCATGGTTCTCATGCCTTGCTTCAGGGTGTTGTTCCTGCTGTACCTTAGGGATCAATTGTTGAAGTCACTGCTGTGTTGGTGGTTGATGGTAAAGCTGTTCAGTTGGATGTTCCTCCTGAAATGCAACTGTTATTGGAACAGTTTTCTGAAGTGTTTCATCCTCCCTCTGGTATGCCTCCTCCCAGATTTTGTGATCATGTTATTCCCCTTATCCCTGGTGCTACTCCTATCAATGTGAGGCCCTATAGATACCCACCTGCAATCAAGGATGAGATAAAGAAGCAAGTCACTGAAATGTTAAAATCTGGAATTATTCAGCACAGTGTTAGCCCATTCTCCTCATCTATTTTGTTGGTTAAGAAGAAGGATCATACTTGGAGATTCTGTGTTGATTTCAGGCATCTCAATGCAATTACTATGAAGAGTAAATACCCTGTTCCAATTATAGATGAGTTTTTGGATGAGTTAGCTCATGCCAGTTGGTTTACTTGTTTGGATTTAACTGCTGGATACCATCAGGTTAAACTGAAACCAGGAGAGGAGTTTAAAACTGCCTTCCAAACACATTCTGGACATTATGAATTTAGGGTTATGGCCTTTGGTCTTTCTGGAGCTCCTGCAACATTCCAGAAAGCCATGAATACCACCTTGCATCCCCTGCTCAGAAAGTGTGTCTTGATATTCTTTGATGACATTCTCATTTATAGTAGGACTTATGAAGAGCATTTGACACATGTGAAGCTGGTCTTGGAACTGCTAGTCAGGGATAACTGGAAAGTGAAACTCTCTAAATATGTCTTTGCTCAGAGGAAGATTTCATACTTGGGCCATGTCATAAGTGAAGCAGGGGTGGCTACAGATCCTGCTAAGATTGAGGCCATTGTCAATTGGCCTACTCCTGTTGATGTTAAACAGTTACGAAGTTTTTTGGGTCTTGCTGGCTACTACAGGAAGTTTGTGAAGCATTTTGGTGTGATAAGTAAGCCGTTGACTGAATTGCTCAAGAAAGGTGCCTTGTTCATTTGGTCTCAGCATCATGACACAGCTTTTCAGACCCTCAAATCTGCCTTGTGTTCTGCTCCAGTTTTGTCTATGCCAGATTTTAACAAACCCTTCTGTGTCGAGACTGATGCAAGTGGTACTGGTGTGGGAGCAGTTTTGATGCAAGGTGGTCATCCCTTGGCCTTTCTCAGCAAAGCTTTAGGGCCCAAGTCCCAGGGTCTCTCCACATATGAGAAGGAATATTTGGCAATTTTGTTGGCAGTTGACCAATGGAGATCTTATCTTCAGCATGCAGAATTCCATATTTATACAGATCACAGAAGCTTGTCTCAGTTGTCTGACCAGAGGTTGCACACTCACTGGCAGAAGAAGGTCTTCACTAAGTTGTTGGGACTCCAATACAAAATCATTTATAAGCAAGGTGTAGAGAACAGAGCTGCTGATGCTCTTTCTAGAAAGCCAGCCCATTCTTCTTCCTGTGCTGCTTTATCGGTCTGTTCTCCATTATGGTTGGATGAAGTAGCTGCTTCTTATGAAGGCGATAGCCATGCTCAGTCGATTATAGCCAGGTTAGTTGTTAATTCTGCTGCTGTTCCTCACTTTACTTTGCAATCTGGGTTGCTGCGGTATAAGAATAGGATCTAGATTGGCCACCATTCTGCATTGCAAAAGGAAATTATTGCTGCTCTACATGACAGTGCAGTTGGTGGGCACTCAGGAGTGCCAGTTACTTACAGTAGAATCAAGCAACTGTTTGCTTGGGCCGGGATGAAAGATGCAGTGCATGCTTATGTCACACAATGTTTGATTTGCCAGCAATCTAAACCAGATCGAGCCAAGTTGCCTGGCCTTTTACAACCTCTACCCGTTCCTGCAACTTCTTGGCAGGTGATTTCTATGGATTTTATTGAAGCTCTTCCTTTGTCTAGTGGATTCAATTGCATCTTGGTGATAGTGGATCTCTTTTCCAAATATGCTCATTTTCTGGGACTTAAGCACCCTTTCACTGCTGCTACGGTGGCTCAGAAATTCTTGAATGATGTGTACAAATTGCATGGTCTTCCAGTTGCTATCGTTTCTGATCGCGACAAGGTTTTCACTAGCAAGCTTTGGAGAGAGCTATTTCGCTTGGCTGATGTGCAGTTACGTCACAGTTCTGCATATCATCCCCAGTCGGACGGGCAGACGGAACGTGTGAATCAGTGTCTCGAGACCTTCTTACGATGTTTTGTACACTCTTGTCCAGGCAAGTGGAGTAAGTGGCTAGCTGTGGCGGAATACTGGTATAACACTAGCGATCATTCAGCTCTTGGGCGATCTCCATTTGAAGTGTTGTATGGGCAAAAACCCCGTCATTTTGGGCTATCCGTGGACAATGTGGAAGTTCCTGGTTTATCTGATTGGCTTCATGAACGCCAATTGATGAATGCGCTGGTTAAGCAACATTTGTTGCGTTCAAAGCAAAGGATGAAGAAGCAGGCTGATATGAAGCGTTCTGAACGTCAGTTCCAGGTTGGTGATATGGTTTTCCTCAAGCTTCAGCCGTATGTTCAGTCATCTATCGCTGCTCGTTCTTGCAACAAGTTGGCTTTCAAGTTCTTTGGGCCATTCCGGGTTCTAGCTCGCGTTGGGTCGGTGGCTTACAAGTTGCAGCTACCAGAATCTTCATCCGTGCATCCCATTTTTCATGTGTCTCAACTGAAGATGGTCGTCGGGGCGGGTCATTCAGCGTCTCCTTCCTTGCCGGATGATAACATCCAGTGGAGTATTCCGGAGCGAGTGCTGCAGCGCCGTCTTCTTCAGAAAGGTCTACGCTCCGTTTCTCAAGTTTTGGTGAAATGGTCGTTGTTGCCAGAAGCTCTATCTACTTGGGAGGATTTGGAAGCACTCAAGCAGCAGTTCCCTCATGCGCCAGCTTGGGGTCAAGTGGCGTCGCAAGGGGGGGGGGAGAATGTCAGTACTACTGATGGGCCGGCTTCTATGGCTGGGCCTAGGTGCGGTGCGCGTGCCAGGAAACCTAGTGGAAGGGTCACTGGGCCTGAATGGGTTCAAGC
Organism: Panicum virgatum; assembly: GCF_016808335.1. Lineage (NCBI taxonomy): Eukaryota > Viridiplantae > Streptophyta > Magnoliopsida > Poales > Poaceae > Panicum > Panicum virgatum. The sequence continues at coordinate 36,637,462 of NC_053142.1, read as the reverse complement.
GTTTGCAGACGCTTCTCTGGCTTCTGCCGTGTAATATAAGTAGGGGAGTGCTATGAGAGAGGGGTATCAACTTATTGTACAAGAACAACTCGAACTCAATTCCAACCTGCCCTTTGTTCTTCCCCCAACATCCACTCTCGATTGCTAGCCTTTTCCCCAATCTCTATTCTGTGCTACCGATCCGCTAACAGCGGCCCACAGAGCTAGAGCCTGGAGACCACACGTAGTAACTGGGAACGCGGGTCCCACCCGAGCCTCACCGTGAGGTCCCACAGGCCGGGCCTGGCTCGACTTTGCCCCGACGCGGGGTGGGATCCGTTGTCCATCTGCTCTGCACTGGTTCCGCCACGCTGGCACTGACCCATCCCCGCGTGGAACGCCGTAGCCAAGCACGAGCGCCGATGGATTCGCCTCGCTGCTCGTCTTGAGCCTGTCGAGCGATGAGAGGGAGTGACGGTGCCCAGCAGACCACGGTTGAACAAAGTCCCAACCCGGCCATGCCGAGCAAGAGCTTACCCGAGACACGGTCAGGCGCACCGCATCGAGACCCCTGAGCAGGCAAATACAGAGGAGAGAGATGAGGTGGGGAGGGGGTTGGCTAGTTGCTTGTCATGGTAGCCAAAACGAGCCGTGCAGGCACTCAGGCGCAGCGTGCTGCTTTTCGAGCGCGAGACGAGCACGACTTCCTGGTCTGTAGTAGCGACTTCCACGGCTGAATGGTTGGTTCGCTTCCTTCTTATGGTTCCATGTTCATCCATTGATAGCTCCAGGAGCACGGTCTGTAGCTACACTTTGTTCTGCTGGCTTAGCCAACCAGTCATCAGTATTTTTCTCTTACACCGAATCAGCACCAGTCACCAGCCAGTAATATTTTTCTCTCATAAAAAATTAGAACCAGTCACTAGCCACAACCAGCCGAACAGAGTGGCGCTGAGATGTCTAGTGTTTGACTATCTTTTTTTTAGTTCAATGTTTGACTATCCTTTTTTTTAAGCCAGTGTTTGACTATCCTGTGGAGGCGCGAACAGGCTCCCGAGTCCCGTGCTGCCGCCTGATCTCTTTCTGTCAGAGTATGTTTCTGCACCGCGGCTCCGATGTCGTCGGGACAGTTGCGGCTGTCCCAGTGCGGGCCGGACAGGCAAAGCAGCCACGCAGGGCAGCTCTCGCCGAGTCAAAATCAGGGTCCGACTGGCACGGACACGAGGGTCGTGCCCTGACCGGTGTCCTCACCTCAAGGGGCGACGCTGGTGGTGACGATGATGCCGGCCGGCCGCAGTCAATTTGCTGTTCCCTCCCGGCTCCTGGTCTGCGCATCGGTTCTTGCGTGGCGTACGCTGAAACCTCAAGCCTGAAAGCTCCGTGCCTTTTGGAGGGCATGTCATGTGCCGCGTACCGTTGACTACTTGACTTGACCTGGCGCCCCTCGGATTCGAGCTCCGCTGGCCGTGCCCGTGAGCGGTGTCGGAGCGTCGCGCCGGGACGGCGATGGATCATGGACGGGATCGCGACATCTCGCCGTAGCGAGGACGCGAGGTCGTTGACGTTTGGTGACCTTTGATCAGACCGACGTTTGGGCCGTGTTTTCCCCCCTTTGATCAGGATTTGCGCAATCCCATTCCATTAGCTTGGTGGGCAGTTTGAGTGCAAAAACAGATCGAATTTTCCACCAGATATTTTCGATGGGCCTTTAGCCGGGTTGGGCTTTGTGCGGTAGGTGGATGGCGATCTGGGCCAAATCAGGATGGCGCATCGTTGAAGGGCCACCACTACCACTACACACACTCGGTTAGCGCTGAACCTGACCGCCAGACGCCACAACAAGCTGACAAGCACATCAACGTCGCTCGCATCCACTCCTAAGCCAGAATCAATCTAACGACCGATCCCCCCCAATCCGCCGCGCCGGATCGCCCCGCGTCACGCGCGGCGCCCTCTTTTTTTTTTTCCTTCGCCGCGAAGGAGGCGTCGTCGCCTATAGTCAGGCGGGAACGAATCCGAGAGAGCATTTACAGCGACGTGACCGCTGGCCGGCAACGGGGGGACGAAGGGGGATCCGGATCTGCCGTGCCATGGGACTTTGGCTTTGTTTGGCTGTGCTAGAAAACTAGCACGTACGCATCCCGAAAAAAAAATATCACATACATGAAGTACTAAATGAAGTCTATTTGTAAAAACTTTTTAGGAATGAGTGTAACTTTTCGCGACGAATCTAATGACGGTAATTAATCGATGATTTGCTACAGTAATGATACAGTAACCCTCCTCTAATCGCGCGGTCAAAGGTCTCGTTAGATTCTTTATGGTCACTAGCGCAGGGGTTCTAAAGTTGGTTTTGTAAACTGATTTTGTTTGACACCATAATTAACGGTCAAAATTTTTACTATTCATAGCGTGCTAGAATTCTAGCACCAACCAAACAAGGCCTTTCTAGGAAACTGGGGTGACTCCTCCCATCTCTCCAGCTCTCTGCATGTGGCATGGGGTGGACTTTTACCGTGCCCATCCTTAGAAACTCCGCTTATTCGCGCAGTCGGCTCCATCAACGCATTCCGTGACCTTGGCATTGGCAGGCTCGCAGTCGCAGCCGTCCCCCCGATTCGGGCTAATCCCAGGGGGGGTTCGACCAAAGTGCCGGGGGGCGTTGCCAAGGAAAAAATTTCGGACGGTAAATCCGGTTTACCAGAAAATTTACCATTACCGGTTGTGTCCGAGAAACGAATTTCGGTGTAATTTCGCATTTACCGGTTTTAAATTTGAAAATTTCAAAAAAATGTATATAAAATAGGGTAAAAATCTGATAAAAAACTAGACATTTTATGAGCATTTTGGACTAATATTTTTTGAAATGTAACTATTCGAGACTTGTATTGTTTGAGACATGTTGGAAAACACCGAAATAAAAATTTTAGAGCATATTTTGTGTTAACTATTTGAGACTTGTATTATTTGAACCTATATTTTATTTGAACCTATAAATTGTGTTAACAAGTTGAACCTATATTTTATTGCATTTGGATTGTGGTTTGTATTGATATACATATGTTTTACGTCAATTCTATTAATATTTGCTTTGTAAGAAAATCATTATGCATATTGAACTATTATATATAAGAATTAGATATAATTCTCTGAAAATATTACACTTCTCTTAACACAATTTGTTATTTGCTACCGTGGTCAACATTTTTCGGTACTTACTCAGCGAATTCCACCGAAATTCCAACGAAAACCGGTCGAAAAATATGAAATTCGGTGGTTTCAAATTTGAATTGGTTTACTGACCGGTAAATCCGGTAAATTAGCGATTTTCGGTATTTTACCGTTACCGGTAACGTCCAGTAAATAGTAAATGGCTTACCGCCGGCGTTGCTGGCCCTGCTGCCCCCCGCGCTGCGCTGCGCTGCCCCGGTGCCCCCCACGCGCGCGGCCGGCAGGTGGCCGCGCGCGTGTCCGTTTCCGGTTTCCGGTGGACGACGGGGCCCCACCGCGGGAAAGGCACCGGCCGTTTTGCCTTGCCGGGCAAGAAAAAGAGGGGGTCTGCGCTGACTCTGGCCACCAGTCGCCAGGGTTTGTGGCCTTGTGGCTGTCAGCTTGTAGCGCCCAGCAGACCAATGGAGGAGGTCCAGAGAGCCAGCGACCCCAGAGAGCTGCGGGCTGGGATGGGACGTGCTCGTCGGACACTGGTTTCTTCTGCTCGTGCTCCTCGAAACCGGGCAGCGTAGTAGCACTGGCAACAAGCGTACCGGTGCGTACACGCAGGAACGGGCTTTTTCGTAAGCCCACACCGTCGAGTCAGCAGCGCCTGATCCAAAACCGGCCGGTCGCCTGCGTCGTCGCACCACCGGTCATCCCGTGACCGGCCAACTTCACCCGTACGTGTGCCCTTGTTGCACAGTTGCAGGCCGCATGCACCGTGTATGGGGTGCGTGCATGATGCGATCCCTTCCCTTTATGCGCGCTAGCAGGACCTTGATTCAAAAAATGGTTGCATTGAATGCTTTGTCGAGCTGTTGCAGACGTGCTGAGCTCTCCGAGTCAATCCAGTCAAGTCGTCATGCATGGTTCGCTTTTGAACGGTGGGACCTCCCAATCCCAGTCATGCGGCGGCGGACCAAGAGGCAGGCGGATGTGGATGTTACACGAGAATTTCAGTTCTCCACCGATATACTGCTGGTATCCTCATCGGCTCACGCATCGTCAGGTACGACGAAAGTTCCGTTTGACTGCTGGGCCCGTACTGATTTCTGACATAGGACCGGGCGTCGTTCACTCCTCTCTTCGGCTATATGTTTTTGTTTTTTAAATTATATGGAGTTTTGTTGATTTTTGCTACACAATTTATAAATTTGTGTGCTATACACTTTTGCATAGATTTGTGTCATATCCATTTGGTGTAAGTAAACTATTCATGCATATAGTTTTGGTGGACAGTTACCACCGGGTGACCGGGCGCTAGCAAATTAGCCGGGCCTTTTCCGTAATCCGTTTCTTCCTTTTTTTTGTATGCAATGCATTTCTTCCTATCTTGCTAGTCATCGAGCCAGACTGGAAAAGAATTTTACCACCGGGCGTTAGCAAATTAGCCGGGCCTTTTCCGTATCTGTTTCTTCCCTTTTTGTACACAATGCATTTCTTCCTATCTTGCGAGTCATCAAGCCAGACTGGACAAGAATTTACCACCGAGCACCCGCAAAATTAGCCGCGTCTTTTCCGTAATCCGTTTCTTCCTTTTTTTTGTATACAATGCATTTCTTCCTATCTTGCGAGTCATCGAGACAGACCGGAAAAGTATTTCACCATCGAGCACCCGCAAATTAGCCAGGCCTTTTCTATGATGCGTGCGTTTTCTTGTGTGTAATCTCATGAGTCATCAGAGGCGCACAAGGAATTTGGGCATCTTTGTCTTGCGGCGCAAGAAAAGACAGCGCGGGTATGTGCTGACTGGCTCACGTCGACCAGTCATGTCGCGGCACGCGGCACGCGCCCGGGGCTGTCACCGCGCGCCAGGCTAGAGAGGCAACGCAGCAACGGGGCATGCGGGTCCCACTCGAGCCTCACTGTGGGTCCCACATCCCGAGCCCCGCTCGGCTTCGCGGAATCCAATTTGGCACTCGCGCGGCTTCGCCCCAGCGCGCGCGGTGGAACCGACCATATGCTCCGCACCCGCCCGCCACGTTGGCCCTGGCGCCGTCCCCGCACGGAGCTGCGCCATTGCCAAACACGAGCGCCGTTGGACTCGCCTCGCTGCTCGCTCGCCCCCCTGAGCCCGTCGTCCCGAAAGAGAGAGTTTCTTTCAAAAAAAAAATACAGAGGAGATCCATTAAAAAAACAGTGGAGAGAGGAGGGGGGTTGCTTGTCACCGTAGCCAAGACGAGCCGCGCAGCGCGTCGCCTTTCGGGCGCGAGACAAGCGCGACTTCCTGGTCTTTACCCCCTGTCTCGCTAGGCTCTCTGCCCCTCCGCGCGTCGCCACTATAAAAGAAGCCCAGCACCCGGCACTTCCCCCCTCGCTCAGGACGCATCGCCACAAGTTCTCTCCCCCCCCCCATCGGATGCTCGCGCTCCTCGCGCAGGCGCAGCAGCAGCCGGCTCCCGCTCCCCGCCCCGCCGCCGCTCCCCGCCATGGAGAAGTAAGTCGCGCTTCTCCGGTGAATTTTAAGTTCTGTTTAATCTCCTATTACTACCATTTGGTCCCGTCTCTTGGTGCGGATGAGCAACGAGCATGTTTTCCCCCCACTTGCTCGGCCGCTCGGTACGCGGATTCGGGGTGTTGCGGCGGATTCGGAGGGGGGGCCGCTTGGTTCCTCGGGCCGATCGAGTCGACGAGGTGGCGATTTCGGCGCGGGGCGCGGTGGCGAGCGGCCCTGGTTTTGGATGGGACCGATCTGGTGCTCTTGAGCTTGCGTGCGGCGGGATGCTCTCCGACGGCGGAATGTGCGCGGGATCGCCCGGCGGCCGCTCCCCCGTGCGATTTCCCGGCGTTTGTCGCCGCGGGAAGGCGGGGTTTTGGCGGTCCGTCGAGGTGGAAGAGGAAGCTTCCGCTGGAAGGAAGCAGAGAGGGGGCTCCTTTGATGCTGGCTGGGGTACGGAGACTGATCCTGTGCATGCTGGTGGTCGATCGCGGCTGACCCCGATTGTTTTTGACACCGGCTGAGCCCCATTGATCTGTGACGGACTGATGGTTGCGAGCCGGAGAAGGGATCCGGCAGCTGTTTGTGCTAGTAGGAGGAATTCTGGAACTGCAGGGCGGAGTTCAGACTACCGAATCTTCACAAACTTCGTACACCCATCTCGAGTGCGGTGGTTTTGCAGTCTGTTGAGGTGCAAGTGGAAGCTTCCAGTGGAAGCAAGCCAAGGAGGGGTTTTGGAGAGCTTGTTGAGGTGCAAGAGGGCTGGAAGAAAAGCAGAGGAATGTTTCAGTTCGGTGGAGGCTGATCCATCCTTCGGTGTTGCCCGGCCGCAGTTGACCATACTGATCTGATACTGGCTTTCGTTGAATCCGATTTGGGTGCAAAGCAGGAAATTTGAGACCTATGCATGTGGATGGCCCATCGCTGCAGGTACTGGAATACTGGATGATGCGAAAATGACAGTCACTGGTGGCTGAACACAGAGTGCTAGTACTTCGTATATGCCATCGCAATGTGACCACGATTGCCAGTTTGTGACTGCTAGATGAGGACCGAGTAAGGTCAAGAGTTAAACTTTCTTAGTACTTTGAAATAAGAATGTATCTCCCAAACTCTAAAAGAGGAAGGTCAAGTGTCAGAGTGCTCTGTTTAGCCTCCTGGTGTTTGTGTTTTGCGGCAGAGAACACTTGATAACTTCAAGCAGTTCAGGTGGACGAATGTGCACTGTGCAGTGGTAGATGGCACGGTTTATTTCTCACTTTTTGATGGCCACTATCATTGACATTGGCCTTTGATCGCTTGATCAAAATGGGGAAGAATGTGGATTAGTAAGGTCAAGTGAGAAAGTGCTTTGTTTAGCCGCCTCCTTCCTGGTGTGTATGTGTGGCAGAGCACCCTTGACAAAGTTGCAGTTCAAGTTGAGGAATGAGCAGTGATAGATGGTGCAGTTTTTCTCTTCCTTTTTGCTATGCACTATAAGTAGTATTGGTCATTGCTAGTTTGATTATAATGGGACAGAATGTAGCGATGATTCGGGGAACTCAGCAGCTCCTAGATAGCATGCGACTGGGGTTGGTGGCCATGGGTGCCCCTTTGGCAAAATCAGATGTTGAGATCAGCAACCGTTATCAAAATAAGACAGCTGAAGATCTCATTCCTACCGTTTTTATTGGAGTAAAGTCCAAGGCAGTAAATTTTTCGAGGATGGTTAACTGTCGAATTAACAGCTTACTTGGCCTTATGATGTGGTGTAAAAATAGAGAAAGTCCTATAATTGAACTAGCAGTACACATTCATTTTTAAACTTCCAAAACTTCTTAATTTGCAGCTTAACCTAGTCTCTAAGCTACACTGTCTATTAAATTGTTAGGAATAGCTTGTCCTTCAGATCAATAGTATTTTCTATATATAAACAAGAATTGACAATAGTGATTTGCATTGTGCTAGAATGTGTTGACGTCTTAAACTGAGTTAATCTCCAATAATGTGGACTTCTTATTTATACCATTATGTTTTTTTGCGGGTTATTTATACCTTTATGTTGTGCTCTGTAAACCACATGTTTAGAGAGATGAGATCACCGCATCATATCCTTGTCTCCATTGCCTAAGTGTCCAATGTTCTTTTGATCATGTGTTTGCTACACATCATCACTTGTACTTTCCCTTTCTCTTTAAATAGTCCTTGCTTTAATTTATCATCTGTTAGATTCAAAAGATCCTTTCATAAATCCTAACATGATTGGATGTTCTACCTTTCTGCAGTTCGTGGATTATGACTGGGGTGGGACTCGTTAAAAGAATAAGAAACGCCAGTCACTTGATCCGTCTTCGACTTGGCGAATTAGTTGCGGAACCATACATCAAGTGCCCCAACTGTGAACGTGGCATTGACACTAGTAACGTAAGTTCAGTTAACTATTTTTAGTCATGAGTTGATGACTGCTATGTGTATTTTATTGCCCTGTTGTTTGATAGCCTCTCATTGAATTTCGAATATGTCCTTCCATGCAAGCACTCTGACCAGTCTTTGTTTTTCTTTGGAACCTCATATTGATTTTCAGGTTTCTTTAGTGTGGCCAGAACTTCCTGCTGGTGTCAAATTTGATCCGTCAGATTTAGAACTCCTTCAGCATTTACAAGGAAAATACAGCCTGCAGAATTCGAATTCCCCTGCACTTATTGATGAATTTATACCTACTATAGAAGAGATGGGGGGAATTTGCTATACACATCCCAAAAATCTCCCCGGTACTCATGTCTTGTACACATGATTATTATTTATTTACTTTTAAATTGATCAATGCTTTTTCGTACTAATAAATTATCTCATGTCTTGTTGTTATCTAAGTTGATTAACTCATGCATTTCTATTGTTCTGGTAGGTATAAAGATGGATGGTAGCAGCCTCCATTTCTTCCATAAAGTATCAAACGCATATGGCTGTGGTCATCGCAAGCGTCGCAAGATTAGTGGCAACGATGGCAGTGTTTGTGATGAGCACATGAGATGGCATAAGACTGGAGCATCCAAACCCATATATGACGAGAATGGTTTCAAGAAAGGCTGGAAGAAGATCTTAGTTCTTTATAAAGGTTCTAAGAGAGGTGGCAGCAAGATAGATAGAGACAATTGGGTGATGCATCAGTATCATCTTGGTGCAGATGAAGATGAAGCGGATGGTGAACTGGTCGTCTCCAAAGTATTCTACCAATTGCTATCAAAGAAAATTGACAAGTCTGAAATGGATGATGTTGAACAAGAATCTGAGCCATCTGCTGCAAAAATCGATCCTAGAACCCCAAATTCTGAGCCATCTGCTTCAAAAATCGATCCTAGAACGCCCAAAACCGATCCTCCCCAGCCCCATCTCCTGAGCAACAGCCCATGCGACACCGAGCAGTATACCCCCATTCAGGTGGATCAGGTAAATCCAATTGTTACATGTGACGATTTATCAACTTGCTGCTAGGTATAAAAATCTAAAAGCTGTCATCTGTTATCTTACTGTAGGTTATTATATTCAAACAGCTTCTTCATATTGTTTAATTATTAAAATAGCTCTACTCTATGCATATGTGTCATGTTTAGAACAGCTCTGTTCACTGTTTTCATGTTACTGTAATTTGTTTGGTTCGCTGGAGAATTTCACATTGCTTTCTGAATTCGTGACAGGAGGAAGAAGAATGTGGCACATCCGTTCGCCGGGTGAAGGTTGAAGCAGCCGAATGCTCTGCATGGTTTGCTGAATTACCACCAGCTGTTGTAGTTGCGGACCTTCCCGCCTCAGATAAACCGAGGCAGATCAGGGATGCCCCTCCTGTAGGCTCTGAACCTGAAGCAAGGATACCCGTCAATGGTTCTAACACGGACCTGTTTGATGGGTTGCCTGATCTGGATCCTACTTTTCCATGCCTTGTAACACCATCAGATAGTGTCAGTTTAGCTGTGAGTCTGTCTCATGCCTCTATATTGTTCGCTTGAAGCAGTAAAGTCGCATGGTCGCAATCTTATTCTCATGGTGAAAATGCTCATGAGTTTGTTTGTGATCTGTCAGGACATACAGTTCGGCTCACAGGATAGCTTCGGGGGCTGGCTGGATAGCTTCAAGTTCTACTGACGCCAAGGCTTGGAGCTAGAAGCAGAGGCACTGCTGGAAATAAAGTGCCAATTTTGTTTTATGACTTTGCTGTGTCTGATTCCTCAGCTCATGAGATGCTTCTTCGTTTCGTTGTGTAACTTTGCAGCGTGCAAGCCTGCAAATTCGGCATCTCGTGGGAAATTTTGTACAGTAGTAGTGGTAGAACCGAGAGAGGTTCCCAGACAAACATCCCGTCTAAGCAACTGTATGTCATAGCCATGTTGTTGTGTGATGCGTAGCACATCTTATAAGTGTAGTGTTGACGATGTTTAGTCCACCTCAAAAGATGAAAAAAAAATGTTGTGTAGTTAATTCGAGCTAGCGGAGCTCTGATGTTTGATTACATTGCTTTGCGAACTAGACCTTCCAAGGTTCTGGTGGGGTGTTGTATGTTGGGCTGGACCCCGAGGCGGCTCGGCTCTGCTCGGTTCGGCTTGTTAGATTAACGAGACCTCGGCTGAGCTCATTAACAAAATGAGCAAAATTGCTGGCTCGGCTCGGTTCGTTAATAGTTCGAGCAAGATGTAAATTTAGAAGCTAGCAGTATAGATTAAAGTTTTAGCTCGGCTATAAGTATTATAGTAGCAGCATGTTTATCTTCAAAAAAACTAAAGCCGCACTTTTGTCCCTTTTACCTCAGTTTCATTGCAACTTGCAGAATGAACTCCATGTCCATGTGCCGATCTCTCATCTAAAAAATACAGGTGCATGCTAAGTTTAGTCACAAAATATTAAATTAATTTTAAATATTGTAATAGTCTAACCCTTTTTTTTAGGGCATAGTCCAACCCTGTGTTAAGTTGTGCACCAAGCTCATCTCACGAGTAGCTTGAGCCAGCTTGTTAACGAAACGAGCAAAAACGGCTGTTTACACGGTGCGTAAATACTACTCGGTGAGTAGCCGTGTAGGCATAGCCATGTAAAGAAGTGCAAAACCATTTTCACTGTTTAAAACTGTTTAACATTTAGGTTAACATTAGTAAAAATAGCTACTTGGCTTTTCAAAACAATCCACTGGGATGAATCGAGTCGAGTCTGAGTTGTATATAAAAGATATCCAACCCTCTACATCAGCAGCCTAGTGACACAATCAAAGCCATCTATCTAGATCAGATGGCCACGATCGCGCCCATCCTGAACAAAACCTATCTGCAATGCCTCCCTCTACAAACCCTAATTTAATTTTTCTCCTTATTAGCTATGTCTCTCTTCTCTCTCATGGCATATGTGTCTCTTTGTCGGCACTACTTAGGCGGCAGAAACATTCAGACCTGAGGCATGATGAGGCCGGATCTGTGGACGAAATAAAGAGATCCATGATCTTTCCTAGAGAAAGACATCTGATTCAATGGAAGCCATGATGAAGGTGGCACTATATGAGGACTTCACTAGATCTTCATGCGATTGCATTTCCAAGAGCAGGTGATGTTCTTGTTGTGCCCCGAATTCCACGAGGAGGTGCTAATTTCATTTTTCTCCTTGTTCACTCTACCTCTCTCCCTCCTCTCCCTCTCATGGCATCTGTATCTCTCTCTTTGCCAGCACTACCAAGGTGGAGGCAACATTCAGAGCCAGGGCGTGATGGGGCCGGATTTGTGGTGGGGATAGAGAGATCCATGACCTTCGTAGAGAGGGACATTGGATCCAATGGGGCCCATGAGGAAATTGGCAGCACTATCTCGCTGCTGTTGCGTTAACAGGAGCTAGTGGTTTTATTGTTTTGTTTCAAATTCGATGAGGAGGTGGCAACATTCCTCGAAGCAAAGGTGAGATCTTCTGCTAGTGCTCCTCCCCAGCCTAGTCACCCGAATAATAGCTCATGTTTAACCAAGCAGTACACCCATGTTGTTAACTTGTTGTGCATTGCTGTTGATGTGTAGACTTATCATAAAAAGGAAGCAAACTCTGATGTGTGTGTAGTGCACTAGTGCTACTAAGGGCGCGTTTAGTTCCCAAAAATTTTCACCCAAAAATTTTCACCTCCCCTTTAAACACACGTATGAAGCACTAAATGTAATTGAATAACAAAACTAATTACACAGTTTGGATGTACACGTCGAGACGAATCTTTTGAGTCTAATTAGTGTATGATTAGCCATAAGTGCTACAGTAACCCACATGTGCTAATGATGCGGTCAAAGGCCTCAAAACATTCGTCTCGCGGTTTCCAAGTGAATTCTGAAATTAGTTTTTTAATTAGTGTCCGAAAAGTCCTCCTGACATCTGGTCAAAGAATCGATTTGACACCCAAATTTTTTTGCAAACGGAACTAAATGCGCCCTAACATTCGAGCCATGGGTGCTTGGAGCACTGCCGTTACATGTGTTGTGTGTCGGAGTGTGGGCTTCACTTGTCTTTGCCCAACATTATGTCGTTTCCATTCAGGGATGAGAGAAGCCGTGTGCGCGAACACTCAAAACAGACACACACGGGCCGTGGCTCCAGCTAGGAAGATGAACACCACCGCAAGAACGCGGCAAGCGTACGGAGCTGCGACCTCTCCCGTCGCCAGCTAGCACCCTCGAGCCACACTGCCACAGCCTGCCCGTAGGACAAGAGCTCTGTTTATTTTTCTCTCAAAAATGCAGGAGAGCTGCGCTTTTTTATATTAAGATAGAAGAAAATATTTTTAAGTTACACTTCGCGTCACGTCATACACTAGTCCACCTTTTATTAGATTATATAATAAAAGTCCGAGTCTAGGGACATAACACAAAAGTGACTACTCACTAACTAAACAACCTAACTTCATCACAGGACGATCAAGCTAGCAAGAACGGCATGCGCCTGCTTGACGTCGCCGCACCCGAGAACAACTCCTTCATGTCTCGTCGTCTCGAGATACTTGGGTTGGAGCCTAAATTCAAGTCTTCCTCGAAGTTCTTCTTAGACAAGATTGTCCTCTGCACGAGGAGGATAGGAGCCTCGCTCTGAATCTTGAGCTCTCAAGGCTCGCCCATGGAGCCCAGCGCGTGTGTGCAGTGCGCGCGCGCGGTTACACTATAAATATTGTTTTAGAAAACTAAAAAAATAAGTAAAAATAAGTACTCCCTCCGTTTCAAATTATAAGTCATTTTAAAAATTTTGGAGAGTCAAACCATCTTAAAATTTGACCAAAATTATAGAAAAAAGTATAAAGATTTATGACATCAAATATGTGCACTATGAAAATATAGCTAACAAAAAATCTAATGATACCTAATTGGTATCATAAATGTTATTATCTTGTCATATAAAATTTGATCAAACTTAAAAATACTTTGACTCTTTAAAATTTTTGGAATGACTTATAATTTGGAATGGAGGGAGTAAATAAAACTAAGGAACCTACAGCACTAGCCCAGCCCAGCCCGGCCCGGCCCATGAACACGCACCCAGTCACCGTCGCGGTAACGAGCGCGCTGCTTTGCAAAGCGGTCGAACTCGAAGAGTCCGGCGGCGTGCGCGGCGTACAACCCGGCTGGAGGCTGCCTTGACTTCACACGGCGGGCGCGCCGAAGAAACCCGCGACTGGCCTCCCAGTCCTACCTCCATGGCGCCGCCCACCTCCCCCGCCGCCGTGGCGGCGGCCGCCCGCGCGGCGCCGACGCCGGCCGCAGCGCTTGCGCTCTTCAAGTCCGCGCTGTCCGCGGACCAGGCCCTCTGCCCGCTCGCCGTGCTCCCGCACCTCGCGGCGTCCCCGTCGCTGCCGCACCTCCTCCTCACCGCCTCCGCCGCCGCTCGCCCCCACGCCACCTCCCTCCGCCTCTACGGGCGGCTCAAGTCGCTCTCCGTCCCCATCCCCGTCGCTTCCCTGCACCCGCTGCTGTCCTCCCTCCCCTCCGCCCCGGCCTTCGCGCTCTTCGCCGACATCTACCGACTCCGCCTCCCGCTCTGCACCACCACCTTCAACATCATGCTCCGCCACCTCTGCGCCACGGGGAAGCCCGTCCGCGCGCTCGAACTGCTGCGCCAGATGTCGCGCCCCAACGCCGTCACCTACAACACGGTCATCGCGGGGTTCTGCGCGCGCAGCCGCGTCCAGGCGGCGCTGGACGTCATGCGCGAGATGCGGGAACGCGGTGGCATCGCCCCCGACAAGTACACCTACGCCACGGTGATCTCTGGGTGGCGCAAGATTGGCCATACTGAGGACGCAGCTAAGGTGTTCGACGAAATGCTGGCTGCGGGAGAAGTGAAGCCAACCGCGGTGATGTACAACGCATTGATCGGAGGCTACTGTGACCAGGGCAAACTGGATGTTGGGCTGCAATACCGGGATGATATGGTAGAGAGGGGGGTTGACATGACGGTTGCAACCTACAATTTACTTGTGCATGCGTTGTTCATGGTTGGACGTGCATCAGATGCTTATGCGGTGCTCGAGGAGATGGAGAGGAATGGTCATTTCCCAGATGTTTTCACTTATAATATATTAATCAATGGTTATTGCAAAGAGGGGAATGACAAGAAAGCACTGGAGGTGTTTGAAGGGATGTCTCGGAAAGGGGTGCGTGCGACCGCGGTGACTTACACGTCATTGATATATGCATTGTCCAGGAAAGGGCAAGTTCAGGAGACCGATAGGTTATTTAGCGAGGCTGTGAGGAAGGGCATCAGGCCTGATGTTGTTATGTATAATGCTCTGATCAATAGCCACTGTACTGGAGGAGATATGGATAGGGCATTTGAGATCATGGCAGAGATGGAGAAGAAGAGGATCGCCCCAGATGACGTGACATACAACACGCTGATGAGAGGGTTGTGCTTGCTGGGCCGTCTTGATGAAGCGCGCGGACTCATTGATAAGATGACAAAGAAGGGTATCCAGCCAGACCTTGTCACCTACAATACACTGATCAGCGGCTACAGCATGAAGGGTGACGTTAAGGATGCTTTGAGGATCTGGGATGAGATGATGAACAAGGGATTCAACCCAACACTTATGACATACAATGCGCTGATACAGGGGCTGTGCAAGAATGGCCAGGGAGATGACGCCGACAACCTGATGAAAGAGATGGTCGAGAAGGGCATCGCCCCTGATGACAGCACGTACATCTCGCTGATTGAGGGACTTACCACTGAAGATGAGCGAACAGCCGCGGCAGATGATGCAGAAGCTTGAGCTTGCTTGGAAGGCATAGGCTTATCTATTCGAAGTGCACCAAAGGCTTGCTTGTGCTAACATGCGCTTTTGTGCAATAGCATTTCTTGGCAGAAGCACAAATTGTCCATTTCAAGATTACCAGCATTGGTAATAAGGGTTAGGTGACAGTGGCATTTCGTGCCAACAGTGGCCCTTAGCAGAGTTGTAGCCTTAGGCCTATCGTTTGATCTGTGAAGAATGTAGCATTTGAGAATGAAAGGGGAGAAAGCACCCTTGATAAAATTGGAGCTTTCTGTCTGGTTATATTATAACTGAGCTTATTTTTAAGTTATCTCATTGTCACATCCTTTGTTCATATTTCCTATCAATCTGATAGAATAAACTCGACTGTGGCTTGCCACTGATCACTTGTGCAAAGTTCATCTTAATGACCTGTCCTGTCCAAAAAAGTTGTGGCCGGAGTAATTGTAATCACCCCCTCCATTTTACAGTCATTGACATCATCACATTGTCTGCAATTTGTGTGGTCCTAACCCTTATTACTGTTTTTAAGTATAAACTGAAGAACAGAATAAAGGGTGTCTAGTGTCTACATAGAATTCTGATACTTTTGGTTTCTGTCGGGCTTGCTGGTGTCTAGTTGGCTGCGGCCTTGGGGTGCATCTGCATTCTTGCTGATCTGGACATTTCATTGTGATTGCTTATGTCCATAATCAATCTGCCCCCTCTGAAGCACAAAGCTACAGACTGAATCCTTAGTTTTAGGTCATGTTTTCTTTATAGAACTGCGAAGCTGAGGTGCTTCTATGCCTGTATGTTCTAAAACGATAACTGAACGACTAACTGCACATGAACGAAGATAATTTTGCGCCTCTACTGAACCATGTACTACGCACAAATTGACAACACGCCTTCTTTTGTTCCCCTGTTTTCTGAGAATCAACTACATTAATGGAAATCTAGGCAGCTAAAAAAAGATGCTGGAATGATCCCCGAAAACACCTGGTCGCGTCGTAGTCTAAGTCTAGTCTAGCACTAACTGGAAATCATAGCGAGATTTTTCAAAAGGGTGCCTATACTATACAGATGAGCATCGGTCATCATGTGATGGTGCGCCGTGTGCCTAGACATGACCTATCCTTGGAGAGAAATGGGGGGAGGCTTGGTGGCCAGAAAGGTGACCTAGGAGTCCACATCAACCACTGTTTGCTGGTCAAAAAATTAGGCTGGGATCACATCATCCTGACGCATTTACCAATCTTAATGCCATTGCCTCTTTAATTAACCTCCAGTCGCCACCTAAGATACTCAGGTGTATGCTCGTTCCTGGCCTTGTAAAAATCGCTCACTTATGGAGCGTCGTCTCATCGTGACGTGTCTTTCTTGTTTCTGCCGCGGTGGGGCTTTATCTGCTTATGCATTTGTTGCCTTACGCATTATATATCGTGTCTCTTGCTACTCCACGGATTTGTCAGTGCAGCTCCAAGCACAGCCGTGCGCGATGGAAGCGGAATCAAAGACGGGGGCGCCGGTCACCGACGTGGAGAAGCAGGAGCCATTGCTGCTGCTGGCGGCGGCGGCGGCGGCAGGCGAGAAGGAGCCGTCGTCCGGCGGCGCCTGCGGCTGCGGGGCGCTCCCCCGCGGCTCGCCCACGGCGACGCGGACGCTGGCGCTGGTGGTCCTGGTGGCCGGCGCCGCCTTCGCCGCGCAGCTGGCGGCGCGCGAGGAGTACGTGCTCCTGGCCGTCTTCGCGTCGCAGCTCGCCAGCTTCTGCGTGTTCACGTCGCTGCTGGCGCTGTGCGCGCTCCCGGAGGGCGGCGGCGGCGCCCGCGGGCGGCGCGCGAGGTGGGCGGCGAGGGCGGGCGCGCAGGTGCTGCAGTGGTCGGTCGCCATGGCGGTGCCCACGAGCATGGCGTTCTGGGTGGTCCAGAGCGCGCCGGCCCTCGTCGGGGCCGCGCTGGTGGGGCTCGCCCTGGCCGCCGTCCTCGCCTGCTCCGCCGAGCTCGTGCGCGCCCTGTGGCCGCCTGTGCTGCAGGGACCTCGCTGACACCGAAGGGCCTCTTCAGAATTTTGGCACATAGCATGTCCAGACTTCGATTGGCCGATAGAGCCTGTCTCAGTCGAGAAAGGATTAAGATAGCACATAAAAATTCCCTTACGCAAAACACAAAATCGCTCAAGAGATTAAGGATCAAACGGCACATGTACGCATTTCTGGGGCGCGTTTGTCATGTTGTGGGCATTGTTCAGGCAACGAGACAGTGATGGCCACCAGCCAAGCTGAAACGGTGTCTCTGGTTTGTACCAGTGGAAGTTCATTCGATGTAATCTCTTCAGTGGACGCCTGAAACCACCATGGTGCGACGGCCATCAGCAGGGTCTCCTCGTAGCCTCTCCCAAAGCCTCTAACGCTTTGGGCTTTGGCACGATATCACCTGGCCGAAAGAGAAGAGTGTCTGTCCAGATCACTCCCATCCGGTGACAGTCCGTCCACTAACGCCCTATGCCAAGACATGACCAATCCTTGGGAGGAAACATGATTTGCAGAATCGAAGGCTTGATTGATGCTATGCTGCTAGATGCTATGATAGCCAAGAGACGAGCAACAGGGCAAAGAGCCAAACGTGTAGGCGACCCTGAGAAAGTTGGCTCCATGCTGATCAGCTCTTCCTCCTCCTTTTCCCCGTCAGAGATCGTGCCACGCATGACCCACGCATGTATCATGTCCCCCTGCGCGTATCTACTTGCAACAACTTGCAGCGAAGCTGTTGGTGTACAGCACTCGATTTCCCCATCAAGCCATGATTCCGCGCGTTTGTGTGCGTCTGCGTTCGTCCGATACACACGTACATACTTCATCTTTTATTTTCCCCTTGTGCTGCTCCGTTCTCTCCCTTTCTGTAAAGTTGGCACTTGCAATCATATGCCGGCATGTAGTGGGATTAGAGCTCATGAACAATGATGCCGGCGCCTCCAGGAGGGGGATTAAGGTAGGTGCAGGTGCCGCTGCAAAAAGCGAAAGAATCATTTGATGTGTTCGCCAAAGAAACGAGGCATCATTTGCCAATGGTTGGCCCCTCGCTGACTGGCACTGCAAAGCCCTTCTTCCGGCTCTCATTATCCATGGGTGGGGAACCAGGAAAAGTGATAGCGTTGGTCTTGATCTACCCCCGCCATTCTGCCCCCACGCCGCCGGCGCCACCCTTCTTCTCGGCTGCCTCTAGTGGCACGCACCACCGCTACCGTTCCGCCGTTTGCATACCTGAATTCTAAAGATGACGGGAGCTTACCGATGCCTAGCACGAACGTTCAATTTCTTTTTTTTTCATTTTACTATTCTATATTCAAATTCATTTGGTGTATTTTGGAATCAAACTTAAACATAGCAAATGCGCATCGGTTGTGCAGATGCACCGCTGCCAATGATCGGACTCAAGTTTGGCGCCACGCCGTGTTGATCTTGCGCAGGTCTCTCAACGCCTCTTACTCACTCCCTCCCAGTGATGGATCTGCTCGACGGCCACAGCCTGCTCAGCATCCGCTTGGGCTTCCCGGCGGGGATCGCGCAGAGCGCCCTGACGCGCGACGACGCGCTCCGGACCAGCCCCGGGCGAGCCCTGTGCACGAACGCCCCGTCGTCGGCGTCGTCGCCCTCCTCCTCCTCCTCCAGCTTCATCCGCAGCGTCGAGATCCTCGACGCCGCGCGCTTCAGACCCTCCACGCTCCAGTCGTCGTCGCCGGCGAGGCCCCGGAGCCTCTGCTCGTCCTTGGTGGCCTCCTCGCCGCCCGCCTCCCTCCTCGTCTTGGCGAGCAGCCCCTTGACGCCACCCGCCACGCCGGCGACGCGGCTGGCCCCGTGGCCGGAGCCGGACAGCGCCGCCGCGCGCGCGTTCTCGAAGAAGAGCACCTGCACGACGACCCGGAGCGGCAGCAGCTCGTTCTGGGCCGCGTGCATGGACGCCGTCTCGGAGAGCTTCCTGCAGTTGAGCACCCTGCACAGCTTCTTCCTCGAACTCTTGTCCATCTCTGGATGCACCTGTCACAAACCGAACCAAGAACAGTAAGACATCAAAATCAATCGGGGCAGCGTGACCTGAAATGATCCTCTTTGTGTTCCACGTACTCTGAGGTAAGTGTCGACGGCTCGGTAAAGATCGTCGTGCTCCGGACGGGCGCAATCCGGCACGGCCTCGGCAATGGCGATAATCTTGTCCAGCGGCAGGTTAGGATCCTTGGCGACCTCCATCAAGAACCCATCCACCAGCCTCCCGATCCGGACCATCGCGCCGTGCGACGCAGCGGCGGACGTAGACCGGCGCGCTCCCTCGAACTCCGAGCTCTCGGCGGACCGTGACCTTCTGTGTCCGCGCGCGTGCGGCGGCGGGCTTGCCTCCGGGATCCCCGCCGCCGCCTGCCGCAGCGCCAGCTCTTCAAGGATGGCCATCACCGCGTCCACGTCGTACAGCGTCTCGCTTGCGCACGACGGTATCAGGAGGTCGCTCACGCTGGCGTCTTCCAGCTGCAGCGCCGCCCTCCTAGTCAGCTCCGCCTTTGTCGCCGGCGAAGCACACAGGGCGTTCGCCGCTTTGAGAAGTTTTAGCAAGAAGCTGCAGGAGACGGCGTCCCTCTCGGCCGGAAGCAAGCTTGCAATTGTTTCGACAAGAAACCGGTGGTCCGTGGCCGCCACGTCTGCACTGCCGTCGGTTTGCTCCACCAGGTAGCCGCTCCTGGCGACGTTCGGCAGCCACCGGCGCGCGTAGACCTTGAGCGCGTCGCCGACGGCTCTCCCCTTGACGGTGCCCGCCGCCCTGACGGCCACCATGACGCGCCAGAAGAGGTCGACGCCGAGCTCGGAGACGTCGCGCGCCCACCACGGCGACGAGGAGCAGCCGGCGGCCTCGGAGGCGCCGCTGCCTGGGTCGGTGATGAGGATCGCGACGGCCTCGACGCAGCGGGACGTGACGCCGAGCTCCTCGCAGGCCGCGGCGTGGCGGGCGGTGGCGCTGAGCACGGCGAGCGCGTCCCGCCAGCGGCGGAGGAGGCAGGAGGCGAGGAACGCGTCGAGCTTGGCGCCGAGGTTGCCGCGGTCGGCGGCCTCCGTCATGCCGAGGCGCGCCGCAGCGCAGCGGAGCGGCACGGCGTTGTGCGCGCCGACCGTGACGGCGATGCCGTAGCAGAACTTGGCGCAGGCCTCGAACGCCTCCGCGCCGCCCGGGAAGCCCGGGAGCTCGATGGCGTCGGACTCCGCGCAGAGAGCCTGCAGCAGCAGGCACTTGGAGAGCAGAGGGAACTGCCGAGTTCGAGAACGCGCACGGCGAAACGGAGAAGGGAACAAACTTGGTCAGAACAGAACATCACAAGAACCCTAGATAAATCATCAATCGGATGTGCTTTCAAAATCCATGATGCCAATTGCCAAATCAACAATCGAAGACCATCAAAAAAAAAATCAACAATCGAACTCGTGCAGTGGAGGGGACAAGATAGCTAGAAAGAACAGAATCTGCGTCTACCTTGTGGAGACGAAACAGGAAATGATCCACCAGGATTTCCAGGTCAGTGGCCACCTCCGTGTAGACAGACCTGGAACCGACGACGAGCCACACCAATCAGATAACACAAGCACGCACCCGTAGACGACGGAACGAACTGGCAGGCTGGCAGCCACTACCTGACAGGCCCGGAGGTGAAGAAGGTGTCCGGCCGCGCGCCGAGCTTCATGAGCTTCATGGCGGAGAGGGGTCGCCAGACGAGACCGGTGGGAGCTGCCACAAGTCCACCGCGAGTCCACTGCGTGGGAGCCGGACGTGATCGCTGGCGGCTGGGCTATATCATGTCATTGCGGCTGCGGTTGGGGAGGGACGGGACAGGATCCAAACGCGCGGATGGGACTGCTGGGAACCGCAAGGAAGGGTCCAAGATCACAGCTCGAGGTGACACCAGTTCGGCGGCACGGCCAGCCCAGGGAACAGTGCTCGCCTGCCTGCCACGGCCAGGAATCCTGATCGGAGATTCGGAGAGGCACGTCGCCGGCCGGGGACCAGCACGGGCTCAGGAAAGATGACAGGGTAAAAGAAGGGCTTTTCCGGCCGTTAATTGTTTCAGGCGAACGGTGGCCGGCCGGCTCCGGCGGTTTGGTGGCTTCCTCCCTCGCGCTCCTCCCTCCCGGCTCCCGTCACAAGTTCAGTGAGCCTCGAATCAGTTTCACTCTCACCCAACTGAATCTGAACGTAATGTAAAGGGGTACTGTGCAATGAGCTAGCTGCGTTCTCATTTTTTGGACAGGTGTTCGGGCTTTTGCTTCGCTGATTTGTTTGTGCTAGTAGTTGATTGTGGGCACAATAAGGAAATCAACTGTGGTCCAGGAGGGAGGGGAAAGGTGAGACCTTCCTTCAGTTGAGGTACATGCATCATTAGCATCAAAAAGTTGTCTGTCACTTGATGAGTTCCAGGGCTTCCAATCTCTCCCATTCTTGGAAGTTTAACAACGATCAGATTTTTTAATAACTGGACCACATAAATAGTTGTCATCCAAAGCAGCTCATTGTCCTCCATCAACGAATCCAACAATTTGGATATCTGGAATTAAGACTTTTCTTCATTAAATAGAAGCTCTGTATTATCTCTTTCTTTTTTAGAAAAAGTAAATATATCTTCCCTATATATCTTCTTTTCCCCTTTCTTTCTCTTATTAACGGGTGCCGCAAATTTTCCCAACCTCATGTATCGGATCAAGCGTTCTCGCTGCCATTCTACTTCTGGAAACTTTTAAGCTCACATCCCCGTGACAAAAAGAAACGCTGATGTCCCATTACAGGTGGTAACTTCAGCCGCACTACATTGGCAGCGAACTGTTGAACACTTAGTAATTGCAACACTATTTTTTTGAATATATATATATATATATATATATATATATATATTGTCTATTCTACACACAGTATGTTGAATAGTATTCAACACCCAGCAATACTACATAATTATTATCCCCACCCAACAAAGTAAAGGCAGACAAAATTGAAGTAAAATATACATGGCTTTTACTGTTCATTTTGAATAGAATAGGGAACTATTCCAAACTCTCGTGAATCACGCAATTAATAGCTATCATTGTTATGGCAAGCACGGATTTTCCTCGGTTAATTCCATCCCATTAATTGCCAGCCTCTCCCTCACTCATCAATGCTACGACTGTATAATTTTCAAAACAAACCGTAAAATGATTTACCAATTTACTCCTAGCTATCCAATTGAACTGAAGCATGATTGGACATGCTATATATATATATATATATATATATATATATATATATATATATATATATATATATATATATATATATATATATAACTCCCAGCCCTTAGTTCGCTCTCTCTTCTCTCTCTTCTGACACAGAAACTTAGATGGCAGCAGCCGCATCCCCTCACCGGCGTTGTTGTCCCCCAAGTGGCTGGGAGACCAAATTCTGGTGCATCTCGGCATGCACACGGCTGCTGAGCTACGATGCGCCAACGACCTTGCTTGCATAGACCTTGCCGTCATTCTCAAGCCAAGGTAGTCAACAGATTCAACAGCAGCGGCGCTCTACGCCACGTCATTCTCAAATATGAGTAATTGTTTCATATCCTTCAAAGTTACTCTATGAAAATCAGTTAGCTTGAAATTACTCGTAAATAAAATAGGTAGTAATTGTCTTTATAGAGATGAAGTAATCGAATACATACACAAGTAATAATATTTAGAGACCAGTAGGAGTAATGACGTGGAATAAGGAATAATAATATTTCAAAATCATGTTTATATCAACGTACGGATTAATTGGTTGTCTATAAAAGAGATAATCTTTAGAGACCAAAGAATTTGGAATAATTTTCAAAATTACGAATGGTGTAATTGAACTTCGAACATACACACGGGGTACAATCCTTTAGCGATGAAAGGAAAAAAAAATTAATAGTTTCAATTGCATAGACAAGGAGTAATAGTTGGACACATAAACAAGGAATAATCTTTCGAGGCAAATGGAGTAATTTTCTAGAACTCAACATTATTAAACTAAATGTAGCACTGCACGGATATCCAATCATGAACAAAATGAAGAGGCTCGGTCATCCAGCGAGCCGAGCCTGGCTCGGCTCGGTAATTTCACGAGCCATTGAAAGAGGCTCGGCTCGGCTCGTTATCGGCTCGCGAGCCGGCTCGAGCCGGCTCGCGAGCCACAGCTAGTTATTGCATATTTTCATCAAAGTTCACAGATTCAAAGATCACATACAAGAGTGTAACCACATCAAGATTTTAATAGTACCACATAAAGATTTTAACATACCATATCAAGATTTTAACAGTACCATAGCCACAACAAGGTAAAATGAAGAGAAAATATTTTAAATTACATGACAATTGACAAGTGGTCCATAGGTGGCTCAGCTCGCGAGCCGGCTCGCGAGCCAGAGCGAGCTGGCTCGGCTCGGTATTTTAGCGAGCCGAGAAAAGAGGCTCGGCTCGGCTCGTTCCAGGCTCGCTAGCCGCTCCGAGCCGAGCCCGATCCGCTCGCGAGCCGCGAGCTTTTTTTTTCCAGCCCTGCTTTCACCAATGAGCCACTGATTTTTTACTTCCGCATATTCCACTTTATACTCCATCCGCATATTTCCCATAACTCAAGAGTTGCAACTGGAACGCCGCTCAACTACACGTGCATGGCTCCCTTTTACTAGCCAATCAATGATCTATTAACGTAGACAATCAAACTGCATTAAAATAGACGACAACCGCATCAAATCAGGGGCTCCAAGTCAAAGTATGCATTGAAAACACACACTTCACTGGATTTTACTACTTCCTGAAGCAAATAGTTAGGAGTTGGGGGCACTAAGTACTCATTGATTTTTACTCGCAGTCAACCCAAAATATATTACAACGGCTCAATTAAATAACTACACATCAACAATGGAGGTCTACTTTTTATGATAAATAATTTTACGCACTTGGATGAAATGTTCTACTCCTATGTCTGAATCATTTTACTTCAACAGATTAATCATTTTCCATTTGTATAAATAATCTTAGCATTTATATCCTGGCTAAAGTGTTCATGTCCTGTAATTAATTATCTTGGCAAGCGAGTCAAACAGGATTTAAATGCCCAGCAACTATTGGGGATTGGACCCTCGGGAGAGCACCCGGAGGTTAATCCCGCCCCCGGAAACATCTCTTTGGGTGTCTGCAGGGCTCCGGCACCGGGAGACAAACGCACCCGAAGGGCGATCGCCGTCTGCAAGGGTGCCCAGAGCCCGGGAGCTCACCTTCGGGAGGCCGAAGGAGACGGTCGACCGCCCAGAAGCCGGAGCTCGAAGGCCAGGACCTGCGAAGGGACAGTGGGCTCACCTTCGTCTGCGAAGGTGATGGCTATTCGCCAAAAAGTGAATAACTTCCGGGAGAGAGGCCTGTGAAGGATCCTGAAGCCCGAAGCATATCAAGGACGGAATACAAGCCGGAGGAAGGTTGCTAGGACCTTCGTCGGGAATAGGCGTGTGTGTAAAATGTGAATACGTGAGAAGGTCGGACTTGTACACCTCTCACCTTGTAATTTTACCCCGAAATCGGCTGTAAGTGAGCTGTAAATGGGTTGGAAGGGGGCAATTTAGGAAAACCTGGCCGAGGGCTAGGGGTATAAATACCCCCCTCTTTCCACAGTGTAAAGGGTTGAATTTTCTAGTCATTACTGGGGAATTAATTGACTATTCTCCTTGCCATTTTTATATTGTTCATGCTCCCTGTTTGGGCATCTAAGAAGCAAAGATCCCAACAGCGGCGCCCACCATTCCAGCTCGAAAAACAACCTTCGATGGCCCCAGCGAAGAGGAAAGCCCCCGCCGGCACCACAAGCAACTCCACTGAGCCTGGCCATGTCCTCGACGGCTCTCCACCACAACACGAAGAAGCCAACCCATGAATTGAAAACATCACCACCGAAGCTGTTCTTCATGGAGATCCGGTTGAAGGCAGCGAAAACACCGAAGCTCATCAAACCCAATCCACAGAGCTCACAGAAGGCCACCACCGGTCAACCTCCCATTTGACCCGACCTCGCCACTTTCAGTCGCTCTGTTGCGAACTTCATGGCCGCTCGGCTACAAGCCCACACAGCTCCCCAAATACAATGCTACAACTGATCCAACTCAGTTTCTCATGGCCTACGAAACAACCATTGCTTCGGCCGAAGGTGATGACTCAACCATGGCCAAGTCCTTTGTCATGGCTTGTGAAGGTTCTGTGGCCAACTGGTACTCATACCTTCCCCAACAATCAATCAATAACTGGTACCAGCTGAAAGGAAGGCTCCTCCAGGACTTCCAAGGCTTCAGAAGATTAAATACCAACACTGTGAAAGACTTCAAGTGCCCACAGCACGACCGCGAGCCTCTCTATGACTATTTCCGGAGGTTCGTTCAGAAGAAGGCTCAAATCCCAAATTTCCCAGAGAAAGATGCGATTGAGAAATGCATCGAAGGTCTCCTGCCTGGCCAGCTTGCTTCTCATCTCACAAGAGAGCCCCCGAAGACCCTGGAGGAGCTCTATACAGAAGCAGAGAAGTATGCGAAGTCAGATGCTGACCACCGCAGAAGGGTAGAGCAAAGAAGAATCATGCGTCAGGCAGAAAAATACAATAAGCAAACATGACAGCAAGAGAAGCAGCCAGCTCAGCAACTCATTTTACCTGTGGAACCCTCACAAGATGATGAGGAACAGTTAACCTTTGATCCTTTCATGATACCACCAGAATCGGAACCTCAACACTCAAATGACAAGCAACCCTCGTCCGGAGCACTGGGCAAAGGTCGCGGCAGAGGAAGGGGCCGAGGTCGCAGACCTTCGCGTGAACCCAAAAAATTCTTCTGTCACTTCCACGGGTCTGACTCCGACCATAGAACAAATTAGTGCCCGGAGAAGAAGAAGACCCATGAGAGAATGGAGTCCGAGAAAAAAGTCAAGCTAGTTGGGCACACTACATGGCCTCAGACTCCACAAACTCAACCTCAACAAATACAATACACACAACCTTCGCTCGTTCCACCCCCCATTTACCCAAGCATATCGCCCACCCATGTTCAACTACAACTACAACTGGCAGCCGCAGCCAAACTCTCAAACACAACCCAGTCAACCCACCACCCAAGCTCAGCCAACACAAGAGCAGCTACCACCACCCCCAATCCACCCGCCAAAACAAGAAAACCAAACCACAAATAGACAACCCGCGGCACTACCAACCTTCGGGATGATCATGCCCATCTCCGGAGGTTCCACCCTGGACTTCGAAAACAAGAGACAGCACAGAGACTACTTCAGGCAAGTCCACTGCATCATATCCGAAGGTCCAACTAAGAGAACCCAGTGGTCACACTCTCCGATCACCTTCTCCGAAGAAGATGTCAACCTCATCAGCTACCCACACACAGATGCTCTTGTCATCGAGGCAAACATTCAGGGCTAGAGGATTGGCAAGATACTAGTTGACATTGGCAGTTCTGCAGACATCATCTTTTCTGACACCTTCGACAAGATGGGCATCGACCGAAGCCTGCTTCAGCCTTCGGATATCCCTTTAATGGGATTCAGAGGAAAGAGAGTGAACGCAATCGGCAAACTGTCACTCCCTGTGTCCTTCGGAGACACAGCCAATGCAAGAACAGAGCACATCACCTTCGATGTGGTAGAGATGCCCTACCCATACTGCGCAATCCTAGGAAGGGGGACAATCAACAAGTTCGAAGCTATTGTTCATCAACTGTACTTGTGCATGAAGATTCCAGCTCCCGCGGGGGTCATCACCGTCCGCGGGGACCAGCAGCTTGCGCGGGACATAGAGCGGGGATACACCCCAGGCCAGAAAAATGTCCACAACCTTTGGACTGAATCCAAGTCCGTTACCTTCAAAGAGCAGCAGAGAGACAGTGAGAAAGCAACCTTCGAGGAAGACTGCGAAGTCAAGAAGGTCCCCCTTGATGTGCATCTACCCGACAAAATGGTGACTATCAATGCAACCCTCGAGGCCGAGGAAGAAAAAGAGCTTCTCGAGTTCCTCCGCAAGAATCAAGATGTTTTTGCATGGTCCGCCAACGACCTACGGGGTGTCAACAGAGATATCATTGAGCATCGCTTGGATATCAACCCAAACATCAAGTCGAAGAAGCAAAAGCTTCGCAAAATGGCAGATGAAAAAGTCGCAGCAGTCAAGGCCGAAGTCCAGAGACTGCTAGATGCAAATGTTATTCGAGAAGTTAAGTACCCAACATGGCTGGCAAACACCGTGCCGGTCAAAAAGAAGAATGGCAAATGGCGCATGTGCATCGATTTCACTGACCTCAATAAAGCCTGCCCGAAGGATGACTTCCCACTGCCAAGAATCGACAGAGTCGTTGATGATGCAGCCAACAGTCAACTGATATCTCTGCTGGATTGCTTCTCCGGATACCATCAGATATGGATGAGAAAGGAAGATGAAGAGAAAATAAGCTTCATAACACCCTTCGGCACCTACTGCTTCGTGAGGATGCCCGAAGGATTAAAGAATGCAGGACAGTCTTTTTCAAGAATGCCTCCTGTAGTCTTAGAGCACCAACTCAGAAGAAATGTCCTGGCTTATGTTGATGATATTGTAGTAACCAGTTCAATAAGAGGTAACCATGTGGCAGACCTGGCCGAAACCTTTGCAAGCCTAAGAAAAGCAGGGCTGTCCTTGAACCCCAACAAGTGTATCTTTGGAGTTCACAAAGGAAAGGTGCTAGGATGCCACGTGTACACCAAAGGCATCGAAGCAAATCCTGACAAAGTAAAAGCTCTCTGGAACATGGAGGAGCCTAAGTCCATCAGGGACGTGCAGAAACTCACAGGGCGGATAGCAGCCCTAAACAGATTTATCCCTCGCTCTGCTGACCGAAGCCTACCATTCTTCAAGGTCCTTCGAACGCAAACAAATTCGAGTGGGGCCTCGAGCAAAGCGAAGCCCTTCAGGAACTCAAAAATCATCTCCAGAACATGGTCAAAATGACCTCACCTGACCCGAAGGACGTGTTGCTCCTGTACATCACAGCATCCTACTCTGCTGTCAGTGCAGCGCTCGTGCTCGAGAAAGAAATTGAGGGAAAGAAGAAGCAGCTACCTGTCTACTTCGTATCCGAAGCTCTTGCAGGCTCGAAGCTCCTGTACTCAGAGCTAGAGAAAATTACATATGTAGTAGTCATGTCTGCTCGGAAGCTTCGACATTATTTCGAAGCTCACAAGATAATCATATGTAAGCATCTAGGCCCTTAAGGTTTGTTTTGGTGATTAATGACAACCATTATTGTAACTAATGAGTTTGTGCAGCTTAATGAAATATTATCGCTCATTGGATCATATGTTAAAGAAGCCCCTAAATTTCATCATTCAAAAAGGCGATCTTGGTATTCAACTCAAGTAAATAACAAGACTAAGGATCTTTCTAGTCCTAAGTGTCGCAAGGTTGAGAAGGACACTTAGGTTAGTATAGGTTTTATAGTTTTGTAGAAATCGCACTATTAAGACGGGTTTAAGGCCAAGTAACTTGAGCATGGACATGGTCAATCAAAAATGGATGCACACATTGATCACTCAGATTCTTGGAAGCTCAAACAAGTGCTATTCAACTCATATCTCAAGAAGAATTGGATTTCATTCAAGACTCAAATCAAAACAGACAAATCAGAAAAAAGTCTTATCACTGGTTTAACCGACGACATCAATTTTCTATACGTCGGTTAAACGTTGTCACTGAAGCATGGACACTGAGTACACCGGTTAAACCAACGATATTTGAAATTAACGTCGGTGCAGTTGTCCAGAACGTTGGTTTTTCCAGAGACTTCTAAGATTATACTCACCGGTTAAACCGACGATATTTGAAATTAATGTCGGTGCAGTTGTCCAAAACGTTGGTTTTTCCAGGGATTTCTAAGGTTATACTCACCGGTTAAACCGACGATGGATTTGAGTTAGCGTCGGTGCAGTTGTCCAGAGATTTGGTTTTTCAGTTGATTAGTGGACAACTACACTCACCGGTTAAACCGATGATACGTCGGTTAAATTGCCCGAGTTGTAACGGCTAGTTTTTCAAATGGACAGTTTACATTCATCGGTTAAAACGACGATGACTTTTGGAGGGCCGTCGGATTAACCGGCGTTGCGTACTTTTCTGGCAGCTTTTCTCCAATGGCTCTATCCGCATGAGCTGCCTATATATACCCCTCCAATGGGTCATTTTGAAGTCTCTTGACACCAGGCAACACTCATACACTCATTCTATTATTGAGAGCCACCTTGAGCTTCATATTCCACTCATTTGATCATTCAATCATCCCAGAAGCAAGACTAAGGACTTGAGTAGAGAGAAACTTGTGTGCATCCATTCTTGGTGATCGGTTCTTGCTCAAGTGAAGGCCCTAGCTTGTTACTCTTGGTGATTGGCAGCACCTAGGCGATCTTGGTGATTAAGGTGTTTCTTGCGGAGCTTGCCAAGTTGATTGTGGGAGCCCGAAGAAGATTGTACGTGGCTTGAGCTCCACCACGCCGGGATGGTGAACGGAGACTCTTAGTGAGCACCCTCGTCTCGGTGACTTGAGAGGTGACAAGACTCTTAGTGAGTGTCACAACGTGGATTAGGGGTGTGTGCCAACACATTGACACCATGGGAAAAAATCCGGTCGTCTCTTGCCCACTCTTTACATTCAAGCACTTACTTTCATGCAATTTATTCATGTGCTTGACTCTAGAGATCATAACTTAGCTCTACCTTGCTTAGCTTTATATCTTATTGTATCCTTTATAGCTTGTGTAGTTTGCTTAGTTAACCGGTTTGTGAATTGAGCTTTACTAGTATTGCATAGGTTAAGGTTGTTTTACTTTGGTCTAGAAATTTAAAAAAGGCCCAATTCACCCCCCTCTTGGTCCATCGATCCTTACATCATAGTCACAGATCAACCTCTGTATGACTTGTTCAGTAACAGAGAGGCCTCAGTCAGAATTGCCAAATGGGCTTCGGAACTCTCTGAGTTCTACATAGATTTCGAGAGAAGAACAGCCATCAAGTCACAAGTATTGGCAGATTTCATTGCCGATTGGACACCCCCAACCTTCAAGGAGGAACCTTCGACTGAAACTTGGATCGTGCACTACGACGGAGCCTGGTGCAACGATTGAGCAGGCGTCGCTGCAATCATAGAATCTCCCTCAGGAGCAAAAACAAGATACGCGGCGCGCCTAAGCTTCGGCAACCTTGAATCATCAACCAACAACACCACTGAGTATGAAGCTTTGCTCCTGGGCCTTCGCAAAATGAAAGCCCTCGGCCACCAAAACTTCATAGTCAGAACAGATTCGAAGGTTGTCAGAGACCACATTGAAAAAGACTCAGAGGCAAGAAAACCAGAACCCATCGAGTACCTCGATGCCGTCAGAGCCATGGAGAAGCATTTCAAGGGCTTCGACATTGTCCATATGACGAGGCATATGAACGACGAAGCTGACAAGCTGGCAAAAGCAGCATCCAGAAAGGAACAATTACCCTCGGATGTATTTTTCGAAGAAATCACAGAACCTTCGGTTAAGCCAAAAAAAGAAAAACAAGTTTCAGTCATCTCAGCCGAAGATTGGAGAACACCTATAACGGAGTACCTTCGGGGAAACATCGAGCTGCCAAATGAGAAAGAGGAGAAGAAAATGTTCCAGAGAGCGAGGGGCTATGTCATCTCCGAGGGAGAGTTGTTCAAGTCAGGCGTCACCAGCCCATGGTTAAAGTGCATCTCGACAACCGAAGGAATTGACTCAAGGAAATTCACTCCGGGTTTTGTGGATCCCACATTGGCTTCAGACAACTTGTCTCCAAAGCCTTCAGGCAAGGATTCTTCTGGCCAACGGCGCTGAAGGACGCTCAGCACATAGTGAAAATATGCCAAGCATGCCAAATGATGGGCCCGAAGTCCTCTAAACCCTCGGAGTCAACTCAGCTGATACATCCGACCTGGCCTCTTCAAAGATGAGGAATTGACCTAGTGGGACCTCTACCCACAGCTCAGGGCAATTACAAGTACGCAGTAGTTGCTGTTGAGTACTTCACAAAGTGGATCGAAGCCAAGCCACTCATCAACATCACAGCAGAAACAATCAGAAAATTCTGCTGGCAGAACATCATCTGCAGGTTCGGGGTCCCAAGGGAGATCACTGTCGATAACGGCAAACAGTTTGATTCACAGCTCTTCAGAGAATTCTATTACAGTGTGGGCACGAAAGTAATCTTTGCCTCGGTGTACCACCTGCAATCCAACGGGGCCGTCGAAAGAGTCAACGGCATCATCTTCGGCAGCATCAAAAAGTGCCTGTTTGATCAGAAAAAGGGCAAATGGGCCGATGAACTCCCGAAGGTCATCTGGTCCCACAACACCTCAGAATCAAGAACAACCAAGTCCACCCCATTCAGGCTACTCTACGGTGCCGAAGCAATGACACAGGAGGAGCTTAAAAACCGAAGCCTAAGGGTGACCCACCAAGTTGAGGCCATCCCCTCGGATGACGAAGACCTCATGGAACTAGACATCCTACAAGCTTCGGAAAACCTAGAAAAGTGTCAACAATAAACCACGAAGTGGATGGACAAGAAGGTTGTGAAAAAGAGCATCACAGTCGGAGACTGTGTTCTAAAAAGAAAGCCAAACGCCGAAACCTCCGGCAAACTTCAATCCAAGTGGGAAGGGCCATTCCTAGTAATCAAGAGCAACAGGCCAGGGTCATATCATCTATCCGACGCTGATGGCAATGAGCTGCAACATCCTTGGAATGTGGACAGCCTTAAAAAGTACTACATATAAGCATGTAAAAAGGCTGCATCGCGAAACTATAAGCGATTGCGAACCTTCGCAGATATTTTCAGTTCTTTTTACATTGTAAAAGGGCTGTACTCTTTTCCTCACAGGGGGAAACTCCATACCGGAGGTGAGGTTTTTGACGAGGTGGACCCATTGTAAACTATTTCAATGCAATGAATTCCCCCCAAACAAAGTGTCACCTTCGCCTAAGCAGCCCAAATGGCAAGCTTCGGCCAGCATCTACATGCTGCATAAAACAGTAAGTTAGCAAAGTATGCAGAATTCAAAAACTTTGCATACTTATCAAAACGAACGTCAAGGGGCTTCGACCTTTCAAAAGGTCCGAACAAAAAACCATCGGCACAAAAGGCACAAAAAGTCCAAAACGATCGCCAATGGGCTTCGACCTTTCAAAAGGCCCGAACCAAAAAATCTTCGACACAAAAGGCACAATAAGTACAAAACAAATGCCAAGGGGCTTCGACCTTTCAAAAGGTCCGAACCCAAAAACCTTCGGTACAAAGGGCACAATAAGTGCAAAACGATCGCCAAGGGGCTTCGACCTTTCAAAAAGCCCGAACCAAAAAACCTTCGGCACAAAATGCACAATAAGTGCAAACCGATCGCCAAAGGGCTTCGACCTTTCAAAATGCCCGAACCAAAAAACCTTCGGCACAAAATACACAATAAGTGCAAAACAAACGCCAAGGGGCTTCGACCTTTCAAAAGGTCCGAACCCAAAAACCTTCGGCACAAAGGGCACAATAAGTGCAAAACGAACGCCAAGGGGCTTAGACCTTTCAAAAGGTCCGAACCAAAAATATCATCGGAAGAATCGAAAGATGGATGCCAGAAAGGGAGGAGATGTTTTTCCATCTGAACCCTCGGTACCGATCATTCGATCTACCCGAAACAAATACAAGAAAGAATAAAACCCCTCGAGACAACAGCGCTCAAGAAAGGGGGGAGACGTTTTTCCCAAAATACAAAATTTGCGCACGTTGCTTCATTAATAAACAAATCATCTATCGAAGTTCCACAAAAGGAGGGAAACCCCCTTTTTTCATAAACTGCCTCCCGGGCGACGATTCGTTAGGAAGGGGCGGAGACGTTTTTCCAACAAGAAACACAACCCTAACAAGCGTCGCCTCGGACGTCAGCAACCTACCTCTCGAAGGACACATCCGGCATCCAACAAAAGGCGGAGACATTTCTCATACTCAAAGCCGGCCAATTTCTACCTAAGGGAGCTTTCCCCT
Source organism: Panicum virgatum (assembly GCF_016808335.1). NCBI lineage: Eukaryota > Viridiplantae > Streptophyta > Magnoliopsida > Poales > Poaceae > Panicum > Panicum virgatum. The sequence continues at coordinate 36,604,467 of NC_053142.1, read as the reverse complement.
GCAGAAAGCAACCTTCGAAAAGATCCTTTGGGACGACAACACGCGGGCAAGGGGGGAGACGTTTTTTCACCAAAAACAAAATCCCCGCGTGTGTCGCCCAGTCCCACATTACCTAACAAACCTTCAGGAGGAACATGCCAGAAAGGGGCGGAGACATTTTTCCAAAAAAAAAACATCACCCGAAGCTCACTAGAGACTTGAAACTTGATGAGCCATGAGCGAGGAAGGGGGGAGACGTTTTTCTTGAAACTCCCCTCACATCCCACATCAAAGCACCTCGAAGGATGCACATAACAAGGCACCTCGATGAATGCACACATCAAAGCATCTCAAAGGATGCACATGCATAAAGCATCTCGAAGGATGCACTCAGAAAGTTATCTTGAAGGACGCACCCAGAAAGACATCTCGAAGAATGCCCGCAAAAAGGCATCTCGAAGGATGCACACAGAAAGAAAACCCGAAGGATGTGCAATAAGAAGCCCCGTGAAAGGCAATTGCGAGAATAACATACACTTCGAGAAGCGTCGCGAAGGTCACATTCAGTCGAAAAAGCAAAAGAGATTACAATGAATCACGACCGGACCGGCACAAGTATTCTGCAACGCTGCACCCGGGACGAGCAAAGCTGAAAGCCTCCCAGCCCATCAACAACATAGCGCTGTTCATATCCTGCATCATGGGAATATTTACAGACCAAGTACCAAAAACTTCCAAAGCAAACTCCTACAAACTAATCTCTAGACCTGAGCCCCCGACGAACCACTGGCGTCATGCCCCAAAGGAGACCTGCGAGCCTCGGACATTTGATTGTCCTCCGAAGGTTGATCAGGGGTCGGCCCCTGCACAGAATAGACAAACTTAATAAAAAACAAACAGAAGAAAAACGAACGGTAGATAGAACCAACCCTACCTCAGTAGCAGCGGCTGCCAGAGTCCGAACGGCGACCTTGCCCGAAGGTTCCCAAAACTGTTCAAAAAATGCAACCTTCACCTCCTAAATCTTTGCAACCTCCTCAGCCAAACCTTCGTAGGGGACATACTGAAAACCCTCCTGCAGTCGGACAAGGTCAACTGCGCCGGCGCGAAGGAGGTTTCCAACAAGCCCCTCAAAGGAAACAGAGGCCGTGTTGTCATTTGCAACGCTCATCACCTCCCCGAGACCCTCAAACTCAGACATCATCCAATCCAAGAGCTGAAAGATGACCTGAGAACCTTCGGCCGGCTCAGGCAAGGGTAAAGGCTCCGCTCCGACCGCAGCAAGAGCCTTTTGTATTCTTGGTACACGCCTTCGGCCCGAGCAGCGACCCCCGTGAACACTTGTTTGAGCTCATCCACCTTAGATTGGGCCAACTCCAACTCAGTGATCCTATTCTTCATAGCAGCCTCCTCGTTTGTGTCACTCTCCACAGTTTTCCGAAGGCTCTCTAGAACTTTTTCATTATCCGAAGCAGTTGACTCTAGCTTCGTACATCTCCCCCTTAATCGCCGGTTCTCATCCTGCAAGGACTGAACCTCCGCCTTAGCCCACTTTAGCCTATCGGCTAGGCTCAGCCTCTCGCTGGCCTGTTTCACCCCAAGGTCCGCGTCAGCTTTAGCCTTATGCTGCAAAACCCGGCTGGCAAAGGCAAGCCTTTCACTCAACTCAGCCACAACGAAGGCGGCGTCGGAGGTGGACGTCTCCGTTACTACGGCTTTAAACTCTGCATCAATATAAAAAATACTATTACCTTCGGGTACCCAAAAAGATGGCGAAGGATTAAAAATGTTCCGCCACATTACCTTTCGCCGGGGGAAGGATCCCGGTGGTCCCAGGCCCACGCATCACGGCCAATAGCTGCTACATTGACGCAGACACAGCTGCAAAAAACAACAAAAATCAAAACCCCCTCGAGAGCCACGAACAAGCCAGGAACTCACAAAAAGCCAAGTAGGCGAAGCTTACCGGTCTCGTCGAAGCCCATTCTCTCCAACGTTTCCACCTCTTTGTCTGAAGGTGGAGCAGAAGAACCACCAGGAACCTCTCCACCCCTGAGCGACAGCAGCATTTTGCCAACCAAGATTTCCCCCTCCTCGATGCCCACAGCAAGAACAGACTGCACAGCCATCGTCGTCAGAGCCGGATCCTTCAGGGCGTCAGCCGTCGGGACAGTCAGCCTCTGCCCGGGCAGCTTCAGAAGGTCCGCAGGCTTGGCCCCAGTCTTGATGAGGCTTTGAATCCTCTTCCGTTTCGTCGTACCTTCGGAGGAACAATGAAGGTTAACCAACGCTTTTGCCACCTCAACCCGATGGCCGGAACCGAAAAGCATGGTCCCGTACTCGTCGCTGAGATCATAAAGCGATCTAAAAAGCCTTCCTTCAGGAACTACGATCCCCCCGCCCACCGTCCCCATGAGCTCTTCCATGAATGAGGGCGTATACCTGTCGCCTGAAGAAACTTCCTCATCTCATGCCTTCCTCTTGGCGCTCTCAGCCCTTGCAACAGAAACCTTCATGCTCGAAGGTTTCCGGCCACGCCCGCGCCCCCACGTGCCAGTAGCCCCGGAGCTCCCCACCTCCTCCACCTTAGCTTTACCTTTAGACTTCGGCCCGGGAACATCCGAACCAACGTTCCCAGGCGGCGTCATTCTTGGAATGGCGTTCGCTGGCACCGGCCGAGGCTCCTAAGCCACGCCCATCTTAGCCAAACACCGGTTCAACCGAAGGTTCACTCCACACACCTCCACCAAAGAACCATACTCCTTCTTGTTCCAAGGACCTAATACCTCCGCAGCCTGCCGCTCTAGCTCAGCCACAATAACTTCGTCGCTGGAACCTTCGGGTCTCCGAAGCCCAAAAACCGAAGACGTCACATCATACTTCAAACCAGCAAAACGCTTACACTCGAACCTCAACGGAGACCAGCCAGCAGACAAAGGCCAAACCTTCGCAGCCAAAAACTCCTCCACCACATCCCTACCACCACAAATCTGGCAAGCCGTCATGAAGGCCTCCAGGCATGATTTGAAACCTGGCCCACGCTTGCTGAAGGCAGGCTGATAGACGTGTTCGAACATCTTGATGTCCGAAGCCAGCAGATACTTTTCCTCACCAGAACCTTCGGGATCAGGAAAGCCAATCTTGGCGTAAAAACCAGTATCCCAACCAGTTCCCCTCCCACTTGTTCTTATAATCCATTGAAAGCATAACCTTCTCTAGGCCAGTCTTCTTGTTCGGCTTGCGAGGAACGAAGGTGCAACAGCCATTCTGAACCTCGCTAAGCTAGGTGTCCTCGTCCACATAGACCTTGCGAGGCTGGCAGTGCAGCTGAAAAAGCCTACAAAAGGCATCCACGGACACTTCTCCTCCGAAGGTCCGTACAACCCACAAAAACTTGGCCAAAGCAACAATCCCTTTCGGCGTAAAGTGGTGCAGCTTCACGTTGAATGGCTCCAAAAGCTTCGGCACAAGTGGATCCATCGGAAGTCTAAGCCCGGCAGTAAAAAAATCCTTAAAAACCACAACCTCGCCGGTCTCCAGTACAGGAATCACTTCCACCCCTGGAGGGCGACAAACACCTTCGGCGAAATAGCCTTTCGAAACGTAGAAGTCTATCGTGCTCTGAGAAATGACAGATGGCTCGAAAAGCAAAGTCTTACGTTTCTCCGGAGCCATCAGTTCTGACACGTCCGCGGACACCGCCAAAAGGCTCTCGCTGGACTGCTGCTGCTGAGGCGGCCGTGGAGCACCCGTCTCTCCTTCAGGAGCTGGATCAGAGTCTACACGGAGAACCGCCCTCTTAATGAATGCCATATCTACATAAAAGCGAAGAAAGGCAAATTAGAAAAAAGGGTTCAAACGAACCTTCGATCAACTTCGCTTTTTGCCTAGTGCGAGCCATGAACCGCTAATATATTTACACCGAGAAAAACGAGCAGCTTGATCATGCACGAAAACGGAAACTTCGGAAGAAGCGCTTTATGACAAAAAAGCGTCGAAGGTAAGCAAGACTCAAGAGGGCACAGGTTTCACCCCCCTCTCCTCCGCTTATATAGGCAGGGGAAAGCTACAGTGCCAACGGTAAAATCGAGGAGTCGGCCACTTGAGCGGTGCAATCAGAGCCCGACACGTTCAAACCCAAAATCGACCATTGCAGCCGACGGTTCGGGAGACGTTTTCCCTCGGGAGCTCCCCGAAGGAAGCGAGCAATTTTTGTCAGTAACATGGGTTCGGACCGCCGGTTTTGGACCTCGCCCTCGAGGGGCTACTGTTGGGGATTGGACCCTCAGGAGAGCGCCCGGAGGTTAATCCCGCCCCTGAAAACATCTCTTTGCGTGTCTGCAGGGCTCCGGCACCGGGAGACAAATGCACCCGAAGGGCGATCGCCGTCTGCAAGGATACCCAGAGCCCGGGAGCTCACCTTCGGGAGGCCGAAGGAGACGGTCGACCACCCAGAAGCCTGAGCTCGAAGGCCAGGACCTGCGAAGGGACAGTGGGCTCACCTTCGTCTGCGAAGGTGATGGCTTTTTGCCAAAAGTGAATAACTTCCGGGAGAGAGGCCTGTGAAGGATCCTGAAGCCCAAAGCGTATCAAGGACGGAATACAAGCCGGACGAAGGTTGCTAGGACCTTCGTCAGAAATAGGCGTGCGTGTAAAACATGAATACGTGAGAAGGTCGGACTTGTACACCTCTCACCTTGTAATTTTATCCCGAAACCGGCTATAAGTGAACTGTAAATGGGTTGGAAGGGGGCAATTTAGGAAAACCTGGCCGAGGGCTAGGGGTATAAATAGCCACCTCTATCCACAGTGTAAAGAGTTGAATTTTCTGGTCATTATTGGGGAATTAATTGCCTATTATCCTTGCCATTTTCATACTATTCATGCTCCCTGTTTGGGCATCTAAGAAGCAAAGATCCCAACAGCAACAATCTACGTTTATGCCTGCCCACCGTGTTCCTCCAAACTCCAAACCCCATCTCTCCCAAATTACATTCATATTCAAATTAAATATGCCGCACAATACGCACATCACAGAAGCCACATATAGAATAAACGTTGTCACGCTAGCCCGTTTATTTTTAAAATATTTGACCCCAATAAACTAGCTTTTTACTCCCGATCTATTATTCCTGAAACATACTAACACCACAGAAATTACTTATAGTAACACCACAGAAATTACTTCTAGTATCGTACTACTAATATTTACCGGCACGTGTTTTTACAACTAATTTTTACTGACGATCATACTACTAATCTTAAAATTATTTAGGATCATACTACTAAACGTAACTGGATTTATCAGATCTCTGACCATAACATGTGACGTGGATCTCATCGAGGCTTCATCCATAACGCCTTGCTGGGAGCGCCCAATATCATTCATCTTCTACTGTGCTTAGAATTATAAAATGAAAACACTTTTTACTCCCACACACTCTAATTTATACTTCAGCCAGACACGGACAATGGCAACCCTGATTACACACATGCATGGAACAAATTCTTTTCGTGAAGCCACGGCCTAGGTAACTGTAATCTAGCTTTTTTACTTTCACAGATTATAATTTATACTCCATCAGACATTTGAAGCAAAAGCGCCAAGCTATGACGTGCTGATGGCGTCCCTATTTTACCGGTCAACCAATGCTAAAATAACATGCAAGACATTGAAGTTGTATTAAATATTCTAGGCCCGCGTCAAACCACGACATTATGACTAGACCCACAGCAAACCACATTAAAAGCCAACGAAACAATATATTTTACTACCTTCTCAATCATGCACCGTAATTTCCATCCACTGAAGCCGTGAGTGTTAAATAACTATTCAACACACTGGGTGCTAAATAGACAGTCATATATATATGTATACACATATATATATATATATATATATATATATATATATATATATATATATATGTATACACACACACACACACACACACACATATATATATATATATATATATATATATATATATATATATATATATATATATATATATATATATATATATATATATATAAGAAGGACCAGCATATAGAAACTAGCATATCAATCTCTAACCTACTAAATATTAGGAGTAAATAATTTACCGGAACGGCCTGCTGTGTACTGAGCACTTGTTGCTCGTCGTCGTAAAAAGGCCGTGGAACATCCACCTTCAGTTCACTTTAGAGAGAAGTCTGTGTCTACGAATGAATCTATCTGAATCATCATAATGTCACAGAAGCTTTTCCTCCATCAGCATGTCCAGTTTTTTTTTTATTGCGCATGTCCAGTTTTCACTTCCAGGAACCTAAGCTCACGAAAAAGCGCGCGCGAGACTACACTACATTTATACGTACTACTTGTCTTCTGTCTGGGCCGCGCCGGGCCGGAGCATGCACAGGAGAGAGGCTCGCAGTGGACGCGAGGGAGAGAGCCCACGACGCGTGGGAGGCTCGGAAGGCCTGCGAGCCGAGGACGCGGACACGAACACGAATCCATTCGCTCCACGGGACGAGGACGACGCCGCGGCCCGCGGGACGGGAGGGGAGCGCGGCGCGCATGCGGATCTCGTGCCGTTGCTGGGGCGATCGGAAACGACTAGTATGCCGCAACGGCTTCCCCGGCTTTGCGCCGCGCGTCCTTGGAATCGTGGCGGTGGCGCAGCCCGAGCATCCCCGACGCCTCCGCGGACGGATACTACTGCCTGCATGTAACGCCCCCCCCCCCCCCCCCCCCCCCCCCCCCACACACACACACACACAGCAGGTTCGATTTCGAACTCGTTTCTGTTGGACTAATGGGCTTGGCCCATTTATTCTAAAGCATTAAAAGAATTTAAAGCCCACTATTAATGCTAGGGAATCAATGTTTAATTCCGTACCGGGAATTGAGGAGGATCTCAACCGACTTAAAAGGTGGACTTCTTGTACACCACTTGTGAAGCCGGTAAGAGGAGGACGGTGAACCACACGCGCGCGCTCGCTCGCCTCGCCGGGCCGGGCCGAGGCCGCGGCGCGGCCGGCCGGACGGGGCGGTGCGGCGCGGCGTGATGGCTATTTTGCCGTTGACAGCAATTAATCGTGCGATTAAACGTGCAATTAAATCTGTAATTAATGGCCATAACCGCATCACCTAAATGACTCTGATGGTGTCCAGGTTCAACGAACCTGAGCACCTGAGTCACTATATAAGGAGTGCCATTCCCCTCATCCATCCTGCACCAGAGCACTGAGGCAACTCGGCTCCTCTCTTCTCCCTCTCCAGTTGCAACAACTGAGTTCCCCAACGCTAATTTCTGCGCGCACAGAATTAGCGTGAGCAGGCCTCCGAAACCTTGCTCGCCTTGAGATCCTGCACGGGATAGGCGGGCAATCAGGTTTTTGGGTAACGCTTTAGCGTGACTGCTCAAAAATACTAAGGCTTTGCCCGATTGTACGACTACTTCCTGGTGGACGAGCCGAACGACTACGTCGACTACATTCTGGTGGCCGAACGACTACGTCGACTACATCTTGGTGACCGTTCGTTGGTGACCGTTCGTGGGACTGCACTGCGAACTTCTTCCTGCACCGATTTAGTTCGACTACTTCGACTGAGGCCAACCGAGTAGATGTCTACTCCAGTTGGTAACAGCGCAGCCAATGCCTCCGGCAACGGCCCCGCTTTAGGGTACTCCCTGAAACTTTGGTTATTTATATTGTTTATGCTTATATGTGTGATAAGTATAAACATGTTCACATGTTTTATTTTACTCCTTAAAGTCATAGAAATATTGCTAGTTTATACATTTAATTTTGGAATTAAAATATACCGAAAATTGCCTAGATTTCTAACAATCCAAAAACCTGATAATGTTAATAGGCTTTCGGTATCTAGCTTTGCTGCATCAATCAAACCATCACCTTTTGATGGTTCAAATTACAAACGTTGGCAAGAGCGGCTTATACTGTGGTTAACATTATCGAGAGTGATCCATGTGAAAGAGGGTAAGCCTGAACAATTCTCTCCAGAGGAAGGGAGTGCGTTCGATGAGGCTGATATCCTCTTTCGAGGCTTGATCATTAGTGTTCTCGGTGATAACCTGGTGGATTCTTATATCCGGCTGCCAACTGGCAAAGCTTTGTGGGATGCTCTTGAGGCTCAATATGGAGTATCTGACGCCGGGAGTGAGTTGTATATCATGGAGCAGTTCCTTGAGTACAGAATGGTCGAAGACCGTTCTGTAGTGGAACAGGCTCATGAAATACATACTCTGGCAAAAGATCTCAAAAATTGCAGCAAAGAGTCCCCATGTGTGTTACCCAATAAGTTTGTGGCTGGAGGTATAATCTCTAAGCTGCCACCTTCTTGGAGGGACTTTGCTACTTCTCTAAAACATAAGAGACAGGAGTTCACAATAGATGGACTCATAGGGACTCTTGATGTTGAGGAGAAGGCGAGAGCAAAGGACATACGTGGGAAAGGAGTTGTTGGTGCTTCAAGTGCCAATCTTGTTCAGAAGAACAACTCCAACAAGAACAAGAAAAAGCCACCGCAGAACCAACCAAAGACTAAGAAGACAACCACTTTTAAGAAGAAGAAGAAGACGGGAGCTTGCTATGTGTGCGCTAGTACGGATCACTTTGCTGCAAAGTGTCCGAACCGCAAAGGCAACAACTCCGCCAACATGGTTATTAGCGAGCCTGGAGGAACTTCGGGGTACGGTAATTTATTACCTACTGTTCTTTCAGTCTTTGGTTCACCCGAGTGGTGGGTTGATACTGGTGCTAATATTCATGTTTGTGCTGATGCTTCTTTGTTCTCTTCTTACCAGACCGGCGGGACTTCCTCCTTGCTGATGGGGAACGGATCACATGCGCGTGTTCTTGGTGTTGGTACGGTAAATCTGAAGTTTACTTCGGGGAAGACCGTGCAGCTGAAGAACGTGCAGCATGTCCCCACCATCAAGAAGAATTTAGTCAGCGGCTCTCTACTGTGTAGAGATGGTTTCAAATTAGTCTTTGAGTCCAATAAATGTATCTTGTCTAAGTTTGGTACTTTTGTTGGAAAAGGTTATGAAAGCGGAGGTTTGTTCCGTCTTTCTTTGTCAGATGTTTGTAATAAAATTGCATACAATGTTATTAACGTTGATGAAACAAATGTTTGGCATTCGAGGCTTTGTCACGTTAATTTTGGTTGTATGATGCGCTTAGCTAATTTGAGCTTAATTCCAAAGTTCACTTTTGTCAAAAATTCTAAGTGTCATGTATGTGTTGAATCAAAACAAACTCGTAAGCCTCATAAGATCGCGGAGGCAAGGAGCTTGGCACCCTTAGAATTAATTCATTCCGATTTGTGCGAAATGAATGGAGTGTTGACAAAAGGTGATAAAAAATATTTCATGACTTTGATTGATGATAGTACTAGATTTTGTTACATCTATTTGTTGAAGTCAAAAGATGAAGCTTTACACTACTTTAAAATCTATAAAGCTGAAGTAGAAAACCAACTTGAGAGAAAGATCAAAAGAGTTAGGTCAGATCGTGGTGGCGAGTATTTCTCAAACTTATTTACTTTATTCTGCGAGGAACATGGTATTATTCATGAGAGGACGCCTCCCTATTCACCTCAGTCAAATGGGGTTGCCGAAAGAAAGAACCGCACTCTAACGGATTTGGTTAACGCCATGTTAGATACAGCGGGACTTTCCAAGGAATGGTGGGGTGAGGCTATATTGACTGCATGTCATGTCCTAAACCGTGTTCCTACAAAGAATAAAGAGATAACTCCTTTCGAGGAATGGGAGAAGAAAAGGCCAACACTGTCATACTTACGTACATGGGGTTGTTTGGCAAAAGTGAGTGTGCCAATAACCAAGAAACGTAAGCTTGGACCTAAAACTGTGGATTGTATCTTTCTAGGTTATGCTATTCACAGAGTTGGATATAGATTTTTAATAGTGAAATCTGGAGTACCTGACATGCATGTTGGTACTATAATGGAGTCCAGAGATGCTACATTTTTTGAAAACATTTTTCCCATGAGAGATGAAACAAGTTCATCTAGGCAAGAGTTCATCAAGGATGATGGCTCTGCTGAGCCGATAGAACACAATGAACATACACTTGTAGAAAATTCTGAGGAGGATAACAATGATGCTCCGAGAAAGAGCAAGAGACAAAGGACTGTAAAGTCTTTTGGTGATGATTTCATTGTATACCTCATAGATGATACACCCAGAACCATTGAAGAGGCATATTCATCTCCTGATGCTGACTATTGGAAGGAAGCAGTAAGGAGTGAGATGAATTCTATTATGTCTAATGGAACCTGGGAGGTCGTTGAACGTCCTTATGGATGTAAACCGGTTGGATGCAAGTGGGTGTTCAAGAAAAAGCTTAGGCCAGATGGTACTATTGAAAAGTACAAGGCTAGGCTTGTGGCCAAGGGTTATACACAAAAAGAAGGAGAAGATTTCTTTGACACTTATTCACCAGTTGCCCGATTGACCACAATTCGAGTGTTACTTTCCTTGGCAGCCTCTTATGGTCTTCTCGTTCATCAGATGGACGTTAAGACGGCTTTCCTCAATGGAGAGTTAGAAGAGGAGATCTATATGGATCAGCCGGATGGGTTTGTATCAAAGGGTCAAGAAGGAATGGTTTGTAAGTTGTTAAAATCTTTATATGGTCTCAAGCAAGCGCCTAAGCAGTGGCATGAAAAGTTTGATAGAACTTTGACCTCTGCCGGCTTTGTTGTGAACGAAGCTGACAGATGTGTGTACTATCGCTATGGTGGGGCTGAAGGAGTGATTTTGTGCTTGTATGTGGATGACATACTGATCTTTGGCACTAGCCTTAATGTGATTAAGGAAGTCAAAGAGTTTTTATCTCAAAATTTTGAGATGAAGGATCTGGGAGAAGCTGATGTTATCCTTAATATAAAGCTGGTAAAAGAGATCAATGGTGGGGTGATTCTTACACAGTCTCACTATGTGGAGAAGGTGTTAAGTCGCTTTGGTTATAGTGACTATAAACCTGTCTCAACACCATATGATGCCAGTTTAATTCTTAGAAAGAACAAAAGGATAATGCGAGATCAGCTGAGATATTCTCATATCATTGGTTCATTAATGTATTTAGCGAGCGCTACAAGACCTGATATCTCGTTTGCTGTAAGCAAACTGAGCCGGTTTGTTTCAAACCCGGGAGATGATCATTGGAAGGGTCTTGAAAGAGTAATGCGCTATCTGAAGGGGACAATGAACTATGGAATTCACTACACCGGGTACCCAAGGGTACTAGAAGGGTATAGTGATTCAAATTGGATTTCTGATGCTGATGAGATAAAGGTCACAAGTGGATATGTGTTTACACTTGGTGGTGGAGCTGTTTCCTGGAAGTCTTGCAAGCAGACCATCTTAACGAGGTCAACTATGGAAACAGAACTCACAGCATTAGATACCGCCACTGTTGAGGCTGAGTGGCTTCGTGAGCTCCTTATGGACTTGCCGATAGTTGAAAAACCGTTACCGGCAATCATAATGAACTGTGACAATCAAACGGTAATTGTCAAGGTGAATAGTTCAAAGGATAACATGAAGTCATCTAGACATGTGAAAAGGCGGTTGAAATCTGTCAGAAAATTGAGAAACTCCGGAGTTATAGCCCTGGACTATGTTCAGACGGCTAAAAATCTGGCAGATCAGTTTACAAAGGGTCTTTCACGAAATGTGATAGACAATGCATCTATGGAATTGGGCTTGAGACCCACGTGAGTCATTCTATAGTGGAAACCTGTCCTATGTGATCGGAGATCCCGTGAATTAGGATGGTGAAACAAAACTAAAGTCTGACTGTGAGAAGAGAACCTTTGTGAAAAGGGCTCATTCCGTGTATAAGGTGCATTTCTCTTCTAATCTGTATGGCAGGTTGGTCTATACCTTAATGTGTGCCAGGTGGTTTCTTTTAAACAAATGAGTTGTTTTCTTGAAACAAAAGATGTTGTCCTACAGAACATCTGAAAGGAACACACCTATATGAGTTTGACCACTGGTCATGGTCTATGAGAATTGGGTATTCTCTAGAAACTCATGAAGGGCCTGGAGTATGACTTATAAGCTCCAAACCGCGGGGATGCTTTTGCAGCCTAGTACCAGTGTAGGGCTCTGGTCAAACTTGTTTGCACAAAACTGGCAATTCAAGGCATAGTCCATTGCACAGTTGTGAATAAGTGTAGCCTTTGTCCTAGATGGAAGTTCAACTTAACAGTCTCTGTCGAATACTGGTATATCAATGAGAGAATGAGGGTATTTCTAGTGTGGCTTAAATTTCTTGGTGGGGATTGTTGGAGTAATGGGCTTGGCCCATTTATTCTAAAGCATTAAAAGAATTTAAAGCCCACTATTAATGCTAGGGAATCAATGTTTAATTCCGTACCGGGAATTGAGGAGGATCTCAACCGACTTAAAAGGTGGACTTCTTGTACACCACTTGTGAAGCCGGTAAGAGGAGGACGGTGAACCACACGCGCGCGCGCGCTCGCTCGCCTCGCCGGGCCGGGCCGGGCCGGGCCGTGGCCGTGGCCGAGGCCGAGGCCGAGGCCGAGGCAAGGCGCGGCGCGGCGCGGCGCGGCGCGGCGCGGCGCGGCGCGGCGCGGTGTGATGGCTATTTTGCCGTTGACAGCAATTAATCGTGCAATTAAATCTGTAATTAATGGCCATAACCGCATCACCTAAATGACTCTGATGGTGTCCAGGTTCAACGAACCTGAGCACCTGAGTCACTATATAAGGAGTGCCATTCTCCTCATACATCCTGCACCAGAGCACTGAGGCAACTCGGCTCCTCTCTTCTCCCTCTCCAGTTGCAACAACTGAGTTCCCCAACGCTAATTTCTGCGCGCACAGAATTAGCGTGAGCAGGCCTCCGAAACCTTGCTCGCCTTGAGATCCTGCACGGGATAGGCGGGCAATCAGGTTTTTGGGTAACGCTTTAGCGTGACTGCTCAAAAATACTAAGGATTTGCCCGATTGTACGACTACTTCCTGGTGGACGAGCCGAACGACTACGTCGACTACATTCTGGTGGCCGAACGACTACGTCGACTACATCTTGGTGACCGTTCGTTGGTGACCGTTCGTGGGACTGCACTGCGAACTTCTTCCTGCACCGATTTAGTTCGACTACTTCGACTGAGGCCAACCGAGTAGATGTCTACTCCAGTTGGTAACAGCGCAGCCAATGCCTCCGGCAACGGCCCCGCTTTAGGGTACTCCCTGAAACTTTGGTTATTTATATTGTTTATGCTTATATGTGTGATAAGTATAAACATGTTCACATGTTTTATTTTACTCCTTAAAGTCATAGAAATATTGCTAGTTTATACATTTAATTTTGGAATTAAAATATACCGAAAATTGCCTAGATTTCTAACAGTTTCGAACCAAACAGTATCACAACGAGGTGGTTTATATTTATTAAAAAAAGAAAACCATTTTCGTAATAAAATGTTACGATCATGTCCGCCGTCGACAAAGATAAGACCAAAAGGTACCCGCAAAAAAAGATAAGACCAAAAAGGATCCATGTGGCCCACGTGTCATCGACATGTCACGGACGGGCCCCCGGGCCAACCGTGAGCGGTGACCCCCTCCAGGAAGCAAGCTCGCCAGACGTATCTCTGCCTCCTTGCTCCCGAAGTTGGCAGCAGATGCGCGCTGACAACCAATATCATATCCTTCCTCGCCAAAAACAAATAATATAATACTACATATTCCGGGGCCCTGTCCGCTCCACCGTCTGACCAGCGGGCCCTCGAGAGCGAATTTTCGGACGAACAGAAAAAGAAAAAAAACTCCTGCTCGTCCCCCCACGGAACGGAAACCTTCGAAACCGCCACAGACCGACCGAACGCCCCGGCCTCTCCCGCCGACATGTGGGGCCCACCGGCCCAGGCGTGGCGCACGGCGGCTCTGCCGCCCCCGTCCTTCCCTCCTCGTCGAAGGAAACTGAAACGGAAACGCTCGATAAAAGGGGGGAAGCACTGAAGCGGCGAGGCCCCGCCCCCCGCCCCCTTCCTTCCTTCCTTCCTTCCTCCTCCGCCCCTCCGCCCGCGACCCGCACAGTCCTCCCCCCCATCCGCCCGACCTCCGATCGATCGTCCGCCCAAGGGTTTCCGTTTCCGCCGCCTCGACGCGAGGCGAGGGTCCGGGGACCGGGACCGCGCCGCTGTGCCCGGGGTCCGTTCGTGACGCGATGGACGCCTTCCGGCCCGCGCCGGCGGGACGCGGCAGCGTGTGGCCGCGCTTCGACGCGCGGGATCTCGTCGTCAAGGTGAGCTCTCCCCCTCGCGCCCGCGGTTCCTTCGTTGCGCGTCCGGTCGGGGAGGGGAGGAGGGGGGAATGCCGCGAGTAGGGTTCGGCGGCCCGTCGCGTGAAGCAGGGTTTTCTGCGCCCGGCGGCGATCTGTTTTCAGTGGCTGTGGTGTTTTTTTCCCCTTCTGTTCCCCCACGAGTTTGTTTAGTTATGGATCGTAGTGATGTCAAACCCCTCGCTGGATAGGGATGAAGGGTGCTGTCTGGTGAGGATGATCGGATCGTAAAGTTTAGTGCTCCGTATGCGCTCGCAGAGTAGAAGTTCCGGTCACTGTGGGTGCATTCAAGATCAGATTTGTTTCATATTGATCGTCTTAATAAACGTACGATAAGATCGTTATGGATTTTATTAGATCATTGCTAGACTATTTGATTTAGGGGCTAGCAATTTTTTTTTGTTATCTTCGTGATCTGATGGCAAACGATTGAAACTTACACTGTAGCATTAAAAAATGTAATCTTTGTGATCTGATGGCGGATGAGTTCAGTCTATACGTTAGCATGATTCTTTTAGTCTTTGGGGTTTTCTTTTTTATGGCCACGAGGAGAGCGTTCCCACCTGAATTTTGGTTTGTGAAAGGGTGTGGCGCAACCTCAGGGCAGATGAGTTCAATCGCACTAGATCACGTTTGTTTGTAAGGGTTTCTATTGGGGCGTTGCTTTACTCGTTTGCATGGAGGATGGCGATACCGTGCTTCCTATTCTCAATTGCATGTTGATTGATTAAAAGCAAGAGATTATATTCTCTTATAGTTTTGGTCATCTGGTGTTCTTATTAACTTCACACAGGTTGATTATAGGGTATTTATGTTTTTAATACATCAGGTACCTTTGGATAGTGAATCGAGTAATCGACCCTACTTTTAATCCACAGGCCACCAGCTTTCACATGCGCCTACTCTATAGTAATGAATGTGTCACCTAGTGGTAGTTCATAATTGTTTTGCTGAAATCGTGTCAACTGGTTTTCAGGTCAAATATGGCGACACTTTGAAGCGTTTCAATGCTTTTGTGGATGGATCGCACTTTGATCATGATCTGCCTGCCCTCCAGTTGAAGATTGCGAGTGCCTTTAAGTTCAGTCCTGATGTTGAATTCATCCTCACCTATACTGATGAGGATGGAGATTTCGTCATGTTGGATGATGATAATGATCTACGAGATGCTACTATTAATCAGAAATTGAACCCTCTTAGGATTAATGTTCAGTTGAAGAGAAGCAATGTTGATGCAACTCGGACAGAAAAGCAGTCCATGAATTCCAAATCTCCAAGGTCCATCTCTCTCGAAGATCAACTTGCCCAGGTGAAATCTGCTATTGATGAAGCCTTGAAGTTTGTACCAGAGCAAGTCCCTGCTGTCCTTGCAAAACTATCTCATGACTTGCGTTCTAGGGCTGTATCATCTGCACCATCATTGGCTGAATTGCTGGACCGTTTTGCTAAACTGATTACACGAAGTAGCAACATGCATCCTTCTTGTGGCTCTTCTGATGGTTCACATAAATTGGGAAATGCAAAGATTAAGCTTGAATCTGCACTTATGACAGGTTCATATTCAGAGCCCTTGAATGGGCAAAATTCTGGGATATCTGAAGCTGGTCTTAAGAATGTACTATCTGAGGATCCCACTGCTCAAATTGAACAGGCACCGTCACGCCCTTCAGTTAAGGGCTCACTGGTTTTTACTAGTTCAGGTGCAATGAAATCTGATCTCAAGAGAAGTCTTGATTCTGAGATTAAGATAAAATCTTATGCTTGCAGTAAGGGAAAATCTGTAATATCACCTGTGCCACCTGTTTCCACCACTTCTCATGGTGCTCCTGCTCAACGATCTGTTCCTATGCCATATACATCCTGTGGATACAATGGAATGGCCAATGTTGATATGCCGTCGCTATTCCCTCCCCCACCTATAGTCCACCCTCCCCCACCTGTGCTCTACCCTCCCACACCATTGTTCACCCCCTACAACCCTATCTCTGGAGATACTGGAAAAACTACTGGTGATTTACACTCAGCATTCCCCCCTCCACCCAACATCTATAGCCCTTTTAAGTTAAATGCACCACCTTCACCTATCGGTACGTACTATCC
Organism: Panicum virgatum; assembly: GCF_016808335.1. Classification (NCBI taxonomy): domain Eukaryota; kingdom Viridiplantae; phylum Streptophyta; class Magnoliopsida; order Poales; family Poaceae; genus Panicum; species Panicum virgatum. The sequence continues at coordinate 36,588,039 of NC_053142.1, read as the reverse complement.
TAAACTCTATTCTACTGGGAGTTCACAGAGAGATCGCATGGCATCTTTGTTTAGTAGTTGTGCACTCAATCCAGAAGGCGTCAACTCTTGTGGGAGCTCTGACAGAAGTCTTGGTACCAATTACGGGAGCACCCTACAACGCACACAGCATAGATGGATACAATGTGATGGCTGTGGGGTCACACCGATCGTTGGGCCTCGCTACAAGTCCAATGTGTAAGTTATTGGCTTAAATACTAGCTGTGAATATAATTTTCTTTCTGTTCTCCTGACATACTTACTTTTTGCTGACAGTAAAGAAGACTATGATTTGTGTGATGCATGTTAATACTAGCTGTGAATATAATTTTCTTTCTGTTCTTCTGACATACTTACTTTTTGCTGACAGTAAAGAAGACTATGATTTGTGTGATGCATGTTAATGCTAGCTGTGAATATAATTTTCTTTCTGTTCTCCTGACATATTACTTTTTGCTGACAGTAAAGAAGACTATGATTTGTGTGATGCATGTTTCTCTCTCATGGGCAATGAGACTGAATATACCAGATTAAACATGCCTGCTTCAAAATGTGTAAGCTCGAGACACACTTTAATGAATTCGCCTGAGTCTATTTGATTACTGGGCGGTAAGAATGATAGGATTCTGTCTATATTTGTTTGATTGACCCTTTCAGAACATGAAGATCCTGGGGAAGATTTCAGCTGTGAAAGCTGACTGTCGCTTCATTAAGGATGTTACTGTCCCTGATGGGACACCAATGGCGCCATCAACTCCATTTACGAAGATTTGGCGCATGTGTAACAGCGGGTCTACCGCGTGGCCGTATGGTATCCAGCTTGTCTGGGTTGGTGGAGATCACTTAAAATGCCTGAGTTCAGTCAGATTAGCGGTATGTACTTATCCACGTATCTGGCTTCTTTGTAAGCTCATAATTTATGGTTGGGTACAGGATGGGATGCAAGTTTATCGTGTACTGAATTTCATTAAATCCTCACTTAGTTTTGATTTGATGCGCATGCAGATTTCAGCAAATGGGGGGCTAAATCCATGGGAAGAGACTGATGTTACTGTTGATTTTCTTGCCCCTGCGAAGCCTGGTAGGTACATATCTTACTGGAGATTGGCGCTACCCTCAGGTGTCAAATTTGGTCAGCAAATTTGGGTTCATATTCAGGTTGTTACACTACCCTTTACTGTTTTTTGTCCTTGCCACCTTTGATGCTTCCATTTATCTGATCATTGACATGTTCTCTGAGTGCAGGTGGAGCAACCTATTCAAACCAGTGGTGACAAACAGGCTGCTGCAATGGATCTCAATCAGTTCCCTGTAGCCAAATGCGCAAGGCCTTTTACATTCGATGTAAACAGTGCTCCTGTAGAAACTTTACGTGGATGGCCTAGAAGCTATACTCGTGGTCCCATACAACCTTTATTTGGATGGCCTAAAAGCTCCTGCACACTTGCACGTGAAACCATGAAACCCAAGGAATCTGAACCTACTCCTAATGATATGTCCTCTGCCCCAGCAGCAGTTGAACCATTTCAGATTCTAATCGCTAAGGCTCCTGCCTCATCTGCCGAGGCTGCATCGGATTCAATGCCTGCTTGTGTGCCTGCACCTGAAGCCATTCCCCTGCCCAACTCCATGCCTACACCTGATCCTGTTAGTGCATCTGCTCCTGCTCCTGTTAGCATTCATGTGTCTGAAGCTGCACCTGCTACTGTGCCTTCGCCTGAAGAAATCGTAAACCACCTGGAGGAGAAGATGATGAGTGAGCTTGAGGTTCTGGGTTTCCTGCAGGCTGACCTGAACAAGCAGGTACTCCGGCAGAACAACTATGACCTGGAGCAGTCTGTTGTCGATCTCTGTGGTTTCAACGAGTGGCATCCCCTCCATGAGGAGGATATCTCTGATCTGGTAAGTATGAACACTTTATAGCCATCCTTTTTTACACCGATTCGAAAACTTTCTCAACCTGGGCGTGTCTGATTGCATCTAGGGTTCTGATGACGCAGAGATGAACGAGGAGGTGGTTGACAACAGCGATGAGGAAGGATTCATCGTGACGGACCTCGTGACCAAGGCGAAGAAGGATCAGTGATGGTTGTCGTCCCGTGCGGCTGGCGGCAATTCGCAGTAACTTATCTGTAGATAAGTAGTAGTGGTATGAAATAAGTAGATGGAAGTAGCGCGGTATGCCTAGACACCTTGGATGTGGGGGTTGGTTGTGTTGCGTCGCTGGTTAATGGTCACCGGTGCCCTATGCCTATGGGTGATCCTTTTGCTGAAACAGCTTAAGTTAGTCGGTGAACTCCGTATCGTGGTTCAGTTTCCTTTATGTTTTGGAGTTTCATTAGTTCAATTGTCGTCTTTGGCTCCCTTGCCCATATCGCGGCTGTGTGCTCTCTCTATGAGGGCTAATTCTACGGGGACTTTTTTTTCTTTGGATTTCCGAATTCTCCTCAACAGGGGAGATAATCCCCCGTTCTCATCTGGTGTTCGGAAAATAGAAGTCCAGAGAAGAAAAGGCACCACATTCATCAATACAGAAGGCAAGTAGCGCAAGAAAGATTACAAATGCAAATCACATGTTTTAAATAGCTATAAAATCTGTATCAACGAGCAAGTAGCATGGTCCCAGTTCTCCGTTTAGCAAGCCACTCATGATTACATGCAAAATAGTTGCAAGATCCATATCAACATTACAATCCTCCCCCATCCACACAACCAGATGAATCTAATTCATGCAAGATATTTTGCCTGCATGCAAACATCTGATGACAACCCAAGCTCTTCCTACAATATAGTACCCCGATTCTTGATGGGTTCATAGAGAACCTGGAATACTTGGGCAGCTGATTCAACTTGTATCTGACAGATATCGTTAGAAATAACCTCACTGTTCCAATAAAAAAGAATACATATGATGAGGTCCAATTCACAAATCAGTACTACCTCCATCCATAAATATATGATGGGATAAGCTATTTATTCAAAAAAGAACTAATTGGCTTGTAGTTGTAGATGAGTGGCGTGACAGGCCTAGTCTGTGGATGCCCATATTATCCTTGAAAAATTACTAATTTGAATTTGTTCATACACAAAGCCTGATCAGCTTCGACAGTTGGTGCTCTGCTATTTCCAGCAGCTGACATGACAAGACTACAAGCATTGGGGGAAAAATAATGATGCTTTCCTTTCCAAAAAAAAACAATGAAGCTTTATAAAAACACATCCTTGGAAATGAAGAACATTTGGGGATACGTTTCAGTTGGTACTTTTTTCATCAACAAACTTCAAACAAGCACGCACGTACTATGAATTATGTTACAGAAGAAGTAAATGAATGATTATCACCTAAACAAGTCGGGATGTTACTTGAAAGAGAGTAAATTGCACTCAGGGTACCTAAACTATTGGGCGATTCCCATATTGGTACTCGAACAAAAAACCATAACATTTTGATACTGGATCTCCCATCACGTGAACCCCCTGGGCCCTCCCTCCAGACCCCAATAGTTTTGTTACTTGAAAGAGAGTAAATTTACTCCTTGAAAGAGAGTAAATTGCACTCAGGGTATCAAAATGTTATGGTTTTTTGTTATGGTTTTTTGTTCGAGTACCAATCTGGGAATCGCCCAATAGTTTAGGTACCTTGAGTGCAATTTACTCCTTGAAAGAGGAAACTAAAAACTTTTTCCTATTTTAAACAAATATCTGTGAACACAAACCAATTTTATTGCAGGAATGCGTAGCTGCCAAGATTTGTCTTATCTGCAAGTTTGTCCTCTTCATGAGAAGGATCTTGAATTCTTGATCTGCTGAGTACACCAATGTTTGGAGATGCTGCTCTATTATTAAAAACAATTAATACGCACCAGCTGATCCAAAAAAAAAAGGGTTATGTGTTCAGTAGGCTCTTCAAGGAATTTGCGCATTGGGAAAATTGTTCAGATTCACTGGCTATTGCTAATATGGCAACTTGCAAAAGAACTATGGGCTAGTTTTAAACTGATCATGAGATCATTAAAATATAGTTTTAAACTGATCATGAGACCATTAAAATACGTGGTGGTGTTCCATTCCCATATCCTGGGCTCCTGCCAGTCTCTTGAGTCTTCAGAAGGCATACGCAAATGTTACTTTCCTGAACTCATGAAAAGATGTCTCATTTTCAGACTTGCAGAGACTGAATTGTTTTCGTGGAAAAAAGCAAAAATAAGTTCCGTGAAAAAAGATGGAAAAATGATTTATGATAAATTTGATTAAAAATCATATATGTGCCTCATCAAGAAACACAAATGAGGTGATTTCTAGGAATAAGATGATATACTTTGTCTAGGCGTATGCTGAACATTAACAAACAACCAGAGAACCCAAACAAACAGGAAGAGGTTTTTGTCAGAATTCACAGCAAAAACCGGCCAAAATCAATACAAGTTGATCTCTTCACAACAGCTATCTTGAGTGTACTCTCAAGTCCTGTTAGTTTCAACACTATTTATTCAATGGAGTAAAACCAGAGTAAAGATTATATGACCTGACAAGGTTTGACAAAACTATATTTGTATGTACATGAGGCGCACACGCACACACCAGGCAATTGAGGTTTAACTCTCGGGAATCAGAACTGCTGGTCCAGATATGCATCCTTTTCTGACTTCTCGTTCCCACTAAGGTACCCTACGAGGCTCCCAGAAACATCTGTGACCCAGGAGACGCTGCGCGCCAGCCAAGCCTTGGGAGTTGATGATGCTTGTGGGATCTCCGCCGCGATGCGCCTCTGTTCTTCCTCAAGCAAGATGTCCAGCCACCTCTTTGACATGTACTCTTTCACCGCGTCAACACCCTTGTTCACAATATCCATTGGTGGCATGACCAGGGGGTTCTGCTCTAGATTAAGCTTCTCCAATTTATCCAGACGACCAAAAGTGTCAGGAAGAGCATGGATCTGGTTATTGCTCAGGTCAAGCTCACGCAGACTCAACAAGTCACCAAGTGAAGCGGGCAGCTCCTTCAAGTCACTGAAGTTGCTGCTAAGGTTGAGAATTTCAAGACTGCTAAGTTTCCCAAAGGCAGATGGAAGACCACATAGTTCATTGAAATGGGCATCCAGGAGGTAGAGCGATGTCATCTCGCAGACAGATGATGGAAGAGATCGTAACTTGTTCATGTGGACCCAGAGTTTTTGCAAATTGACCATCTCATAGCCAATATTTGTTGGCAGGTACGTGAGCCCATTGTAGCTCGCATCAAGCTCAACCAGTGGCCTGGAGTAGCAACACCAATCAGTTGGATAGCATTACCAGCCAAAGAAAAGGACCAGAGTGTTACCTACCTACACTTGGAGATGCTATCTGGCAGTGCCCTGAGCCTATTACTTGACACATTCAGAACCTTCAGATTGGATAACAGTCCAATGGTATCAGGAAGAGATATCAGAGAATTGGCAGCAAGATGAAGCTCTTCAAGATGATCAAGTCCTCCTATAGCATCAGGAATAACCTATAATGACATTGAAATAGAAATTTATTAACCAATCAAGCAGGGGACGAAACCAAAACTGATGAGATGCACACAGATCTTGTTAAGAAATTACAACTCAAAAACATTCAGAGTCTATTGATTAAGAGTCAAGAAAGATGATGAGCACTTTGTACCTAACATTTGCTTTACTTCTTTCAGTGATAATATGCCAACAACTATACACTTATATCATCACATCCACATACAGAAAAGCAAAATTGGGAAATAAAAAAACAGAACAAAAGATATATATTTTTTGAGTAAAGAACAAAAGATATTTCCCCTACTTCAAACTATGGTTTCCAAATTCTAACCCGAAAAAGATACCATGGATTTATACTAAATTCAACAAATCTAAAAAGATGGATGGACCCATTTGAGTCAATCATATAAGCAAATCATTTGCATGATATAGCAATTCTAAGTATAATGCATTTGCAGCCTCCTACAGTTCGATATTGTGTTTTTGCAATATGCAGATTCAGGTATTGTTAATTTCCTAATTCTAACCTTCAGCAGTAGCACCAGCATAGCCTATTTGTTTGTCATGCCAAACCAAAACCAGCTTTTCATCTAAAACTCATTACAAACACATGAATGGGCATTTTAGTATTTACTAATCAAATGTGAACTGTTGAAAAAAAAATTAATTCAACCACTCTTGATTCTTGCAGTTATAAAATGTAACTACCAGATTGGTCCACATCCTATATCTATTTGTGCACGGATCATGAAGTAATAGCAAATTTGAGAAGTAGCAATGTGTCGGCAGAAGGGATCAGGCACATTCATACACAATCAATATCCTTCGCAGGAGTTCATGGCTCATCGGCAGAAGGCAGTGGCATAGGCACCCTAAACATGTAGATCTAGTTAAGCATGAAGATGCATAGTTTGTTACCTCGAGCTGGTTTCGAGAGACGTCAAGCACGCGGAGCCCCTGGATCCTCCCGAACGCCTCAGGGAGCTGGCGCAGCTGGCGATCCACGAGGCGCACGCTCTCCACCGGCTTGCCCTCCTCGGCCTGCTTGAGCACCGCCACCACCTCCTCCTGCACCTGGGCGTCCCCGCCCTCCGCACCCGCCGCGGGCCCGCCGTCCTTCCCGCCCTCTGCCGCCCCGTCATCCACGTCCGTCCCCTCCATCGCGGACCGGTAGACCCTCTCGAGCCTGGCCTCGGCCTCCTGAAGCAGGGCCTCGTAGGCGTCGTGCGTCTCCTCGAGCCGCACCACCGCGCGGCACGCCTCGACGTCGCCCTCGGGGATCCGCGAGTCCCCGGCCTCGGCGGCCGCCACGATGGCGCGGGAGGAGTCGACGAGCTCGTGGTCGGGCCGCGGGCCGAGCACCAGGAGCGCGGAGCGCGCGGCGGAGACGTCGGCGACGGCGCGGGTCATGGCGCGGAGCACGGACGGGTGGCGCAGGCCCGGCATGCGCTCGACGAGCTCGAACTCCCCAGCGGTGGACGGGGTCCGCGGGGACGGGGTGCGCGCGGGCGGCTGCTCGATGTCGAACTCGGAGGCGGCGGGCTTGGGCTTGGAGAGGGTGGGGATGCGGGAGAGCACGTAGGAGAGGATCGGGTGGGTCTGCGGCGCCGGATCCATGGCTGCCGGGTCGGGGTGCGGAGATCGGAGTGTGGAGAGGGGGGGAGGCGGGGGGCGGGGGCGGAGCAGTGGAAGCTGTTCCGAGATGCGGTGGGTTTGGGAAAGAGAAGACGGCGACGGCGGCGAGGAGGGGGGACGAGGAGGGGAGGGGGAGGCGGGGTGGGTGGGCCCGCCTGGCCCGGCCGGCAGATTCGTGGGGTAGTTTCCCGGTCCCGCCCGGACTGCAGTGTCCCAGCTGCAGGAGGTCAAAGTTCGTTTACCGCAAGACGAAGATCCATGGACTATGGGAATACTATGTATGGATATGGATGGGTCGGAATTGTTGCTAGCCTGTTTCACGCACCATCGTGGCCTGCTTCACGCCGTCGCCATCGCGGCCTGTTTCACTCAGCATCCCGGCCTGTTTCATGCCTGTTTCACGCACCATCGCGGCCTTCTTCCTGCCGCCGCCGCCGTCGCTTCGTGTTGTCTTGGCGTGGTCTCCCTGCTACCGGCGACATACACCTCTGAAATCCCTGCAATCGGTGGCTACTGAACCTGCATCGCAATAGAGTGAGTACGTGATCTCCTGCCTCTAGCCAGCCATCATATTTTGTTGTGTGATCTAGAGGAAAAATATAATCCAGCGATTTACAAAACCAAATTCAGCATAGGAAATACCTGATCAACGTTCTGTAGACTAAGCAGACCCGGCACTATCCATGATTCCATGAATGGGTCTAGGAATTTTTTTTTATGACATGATGGCCTGATGCTTATTGTTTCAGGGGTGCGTCATGCCTTTGAAGAGGTCCCTTGTTCAAAGAGAATTGGATGATTCATCATCCGATGACGATGACTACGTGATATTCTCAGCTGCTCAAATTGTGCATACTTATTCCAATGCCAAAAGAAGTCATGGTGGCTCGGTCCTTGGCCATAGAGTTCTTTATCGGGACAGAAAAGGCGGCCACGAAAGGATGTTTCAAGATTATTTGGCGGTTAATCCAACATACACCCCTGAAATTTTTCGTCGAAGGTTGTTGTTCTTTCACTTCGGTTTGGTTTGTATTATCTGCTGAATTATTGTTCGAGTGCTTAAAATTTAATTTGTTTTCTTCAGGTACAGGATGTCTAGGGATCTTTTCGTACGCATAATGAATGCGGTAGAAGCACACGATGATTACTTTGTTCGAAAAAGGAATGCGGCCAATACACTTGGATTGAGTTGCTTCCAAAAAGTCACTGCAGCTTTTCGTATGATCACTTATGGGGTTCCAGCTGATGCAACCGATGAGTACGTTCGCATTGGCGAAAGTACTGTACTCGAGTCACTATGTAGGTTTGTTGCTGCAGTTGTTGATATTTTTGAAGATGAATACCTGAGATATACCAATGAGTCAGACACAGCACGCTTACTTGCAATGGGTGAGCGAAGAGGTTTTCCTGGAATGTTAGGGTCCATCGATTGTATGCATTGGGCGTGGAAGAACTGTCCTTATGAAAAACAAGGTCAGTACAAAGGTCATGTGGAAAAGCCCACTATCATTTTGGAGGCTGTTGCTTCGCACAACCTTTGGATATGGCATGCCTTCTTTGGAATGCCTGGATCTCATAATGATATAAATGTCCTTCACCGGTCTCCTTTGTTTGAAAACTTGGCGGAAGGTACAGCTCCATAGGTGAACTATACTGTTAATGGTCATGATTATACGATGGTTTATTATCTTGCAGATGGTATATACCCCTCATGGGCTACTTTGGTGAAGTCCATCAGTCTTCCTATGGGGAACAAGAGGAAATATTTTGCTACAGTGCAAGAAGCAGCGAGGAAGGATGTCGAGAGAGCTTTTGGGGTTCTTCAATCTAGGTTCGCCATTGTTCGAGTACCAGCTCGCATTTGGGATACTGAGACACTAGGAATGATCATGAGGGCTTGTGTGATCATGCACAATATGATTGTTGAAGATGAAGGAGTCGTGGATCCTAACGAGCAATTCGAATACGGAGGTGACAATGTGCAACCTGATCATGGGCAGCCTACTCGTACACTTGATGAGTTTATTGATGCACACAAAAGGATCAGAGACAAGGAAACACATATGCAGTTGAAAGAAGACCTCATCGAGCACCTTTGGAACCATTATCCGGACTTGTATTAGCTGTATATAAAATTTTATATATGAGACTCATGTATCTTGTCATCAAACATGTGTCCTGTCATTTAGACTCATGTATGCTTGTTTCGGTTGGTCATCAAACATGTGTCCTGTCATTTAGTTCACTGTCATTTCATTTGCTTGTTGTGGTCGCCAAATCAGCAGCAGCAGCTAGCAGGTGGCTTCCAGGATCATTGCAGCTAGCAGGTGGTCATTTCATTTTCTTGTCATTCAGGTGCAGGTGGCAATATCATTCAGTCACTGAATGACGAGCAGTTAGCAGGAGCAGCAATATCATTCAGGTGGCAATTCATTGCAGCTAGCAGCTAGCAGGATCATTGCAGCTTGCAGGATCATTGCAATGAACATTCAGGTGCAGGTGGCAATATCATTCAGAAACATTCACAGCAGTACCAGAACATATATGATTATGCAATTCTTGCATTGACAATCACGAACAGAAACTAAGGTTCAGTAAACGGATACATGAACTTCAATAAAAATTGTGCTCAATAAAAAAACAAACTAAAGCTTTCAGGATTAGAACTAAATTTAATTTGCCAAATGCCTAGCGACAATCTTCTGTTGCATCGTCTCGTAGTATTGACGCTGTAGCGGGGTGAGGGAAGTCATGTCGATTGACATTATTTCTTTCTCCTCTTTAATCAATTCTGCTTCAGCTTTTTTTTCATCAATTGACACTCGCCTCTTCTCTATCTCTAGTGCAACCAGGAACCTCTCCTCTTTTGCCTTTTACTTTTCTTTGTCGAAAGCCTCCTTCTTGGACCACATCTTGTCCAAAGCTTCCATGCAAGCGTCGCCACCACCGCTTTGCCTAAGTGCTTCTTTTGCCTTCTTTACCCCCGGTGGCCTTTTGCTTGCTTCGGTTTCTGGAGCAACTTCCTTTGCTGCATCTTCATCATTGTTGGTGCCTTCTGTATCCCTTGGTCTGGACTTCTGTTTTTTCTTGTTTGATAGTTTTTCCATCTCGGCAAGTTCAATCCTCTTGGTTTTCCACTTGTCCTCCTCCTTCAATATATTCCAACAATGTATAAGAGTAAATGACTTATTGTCATTGTCTAATTCCTGGTACAACTTGGATGCTTCTGAAATCTGTTGAGAGAATTTGACAATATATAAATGTGCAGTTCAAATATACGAAATTGATTAAAGTAAATATTCAACACATATTGTATACCTTGTCATGGATAGTTTGTCCACTTTGATTCCTACGCTCAATCTTATCATAGCAACAACAATACTTGTTCACTTGTGACTGAATTGTCAGCCACCTATGCATAATGGAACTCTCTGTCCTCACAGCTGCAGTTTGCTTGTGTTCCTCAAAGAAAGCATGAACTCTACTCCAAAACATGGAACGAGATTGATTGGCACCGTTAATGGGATCTTTGCTAACATTCAACCAGCCAGAGCATATAACTTCGTCTTCCTTCCAATCAAAATTTTTTGTCCTCTTCGATCCCTTTGTGTTGCGACTTGGCTGCACTTCCACATGGGCTTGTTGACCTTCGGAAGTAATGCCTTGTGTGATCGGAATATTGAGGTCGTCCTCCATACCACCATTATCTTGATCGAGAAGAATGTCTGTCAAGAATCCATCTCCTTCCATTTGAATGAGTCTACAAAAAAATAAGATCAATGACCAGAGCCCCCCTAGTGCAAAAAAATGAGATCAGAACTAGTCTAAACTATAGTCTGAACTAGGCTGAACTTTAGTCTGAAACAATGGGCTCGCTCAATGATTTATTAACACTAGTAGCTTGGCTATAGTCTGAAAAAAATGAGATCAGTACTAGTCTGAACTAGTCTGAAATATAGTCTGAAAAAAATGAGATCGGACAATGGCAAATGGAAGGAGTTCTGTCGTTCTGGTCTCTAGTCTAAACCAATATGCTAGTCTGAACTAGTCTCAGTATCCCTAGTCTGAACCAATGAGATTGGTCTCTAAACCAATATGCTAGTCTACCATATCCCTGCACAAATTCATCTCCCCCAAAGCTCTAAATTCAGATCCCTGCACAAGGCGTGAGCAGCAATTTACAGGGCAGTAGCAATTACAGTGAGATTGGGCTCTAAACCAGTGAGATTGGGCTCTAAACTAGTCTCAGTATCCCTAGTCTGAACCAGTGAGATTGGGCTCTAAACCAATATGCTAGTCTACCAGATCAAGGGCAGCCGGGACCGGATGAAGGTGGCCACGCGCTTCGGCTCTAACCTGGCGGCGGAGTGCGTCGTGGACTCCGCGTGCGAGCATGAGTACCCGGCCGCGACACCGCAGGGCCGTCTACCACATCGACGGCCGCGTGCCAATCGACACTCCGGCGACGGCGTCTTGGACTCCGTCGGCTTCGAGCCCATCGGAGAAACAGCGGCCAAGGAAAAATCACAATCGAGGAGGAAGAACGAACCTGACCTGGCGGACTTGGCGAGGAGAGTGACGAGATCGATCTGATGGGGAGGACAGGCGATGAAAAATCCTCGTGAGCGCGGGAGAGAGGCCGACGTCTTCGCGCGCTCGGGAGAAGTCGCGACGGGGCCGGATTTCGCGATGCGGAGTCGTATCCGCGCGCGGATATATGCGCGCCGGGAGGGGGATTTTTACCAAGTTGGTAAATTTGCCAAGCTCTTTACCAAGCTATTGGACACTTAATTTTCTTTTTTTGTCAAAAAATTAGGATGGCAAGTAAAAATGGGGAACTCTTGGAGATGCCCTAACCCGGCTCAGGATAACGGGTTACTAGCTTTCTAGGGACCGGCTATTTTCTGTTTCCAGTCTGGGACATACGTCTAGTGCTACGATCCAATGTGCCATGTCTGTGGGTTCACTGCCAGCAGTCCATGTGTGTCCGTCCATATGCTGTTGGCATCTGTGTTTCCACGCGCCGACGTGCTCATGTATGCGCACTTCTGCCCGTACGTGGAGTGAAACCGCGAGAGTATGGCTCTGATACCCCTGTAACGACCCGGCCCAGGATAACGGCTAAGATCTACTCTAGACTTTGAGTAAACCACACCTGCTAAATAACTCTCTTGCGCTTTCGTCCTCGCTTCGCGCAAAAGGTTCGAACCGGAGTTACTAGTTTCCTAGGGACTACCTATTTAAGTTGGTTCAACTCCTTTTTTCCAGTCTGGGACTAAAGGAGCTGGGCCGCGGTGCTACAGTAGCCGTGCGCTACAATAACCCGCGCGGCCGAGTCGGCCCGTGCGCCGTGACACGCTCCACCAACGCACCGCCGCTGACGCCGCAGGCAGACACCCAAGATGTAGCTTGCCACGTCGTTGCATACAAAAGAGGACAGACGCCTCAACGCCATTTCCCACCCTCCATTTGTTTCGTGTTTAGTTACAGGTTCAGAAAGAAAATGTTGGCACTCGTTACACGTATTCTCTCTTCTCCCTTTTCTATTCGAGGTTTGACTATTTCTCTCGTGGGACTTTTCTGTTAAACTATCGAATGAATGAAACAAAAAAAAAGGAGAAAGAAGTGAGCAAGGAACTAAAGAGATTGAGCTACGATCCTGCCGCCGACTGATGGAGAACAGAAGCGTCGCCTCCAGCTTAGAGTAGCCTAGGCACCCGGTCGGCCCCTAGCCAGACACGGCCGAGGCAATCTCCTTCCCGGCCACTTCGAGCACCTCCTTGGCCCTGTGCGCCAGCTTCTCGCAGATGTTCCTGGCGATCCTCTTCTGGAACTTGCTGCTCTTGAGCCACTCGATGCCGACCAGAATCTCGCACCGGCAGCTCGGCGCCTCCGACGTGACGCTCTGCACGTTGTACCTCAGATGGACCTGAAACGTACACAACATTTCGATCATCGAATTAGTCCATCGCTGTCAGTGATCTCATCCCCCAAACAAACTGAACAGTTCGTGTGAGGGAAAAAAAAAAGGGCGTACCCGGAAGTAGTCGCCGAAGGGGACGTTGTGGAGCGTGACGACGTCGTGGATGGTCCAGCCGCCGCCGCCGTCCTCCGCCGGGAACTTGAGCTGGGTGCTGGCCACCTCGCCGCCGAAGATGGACATGTACCGGTTGAACTTGTAGCTCACGTGCCGCTCCAGGACGCCCGGCCTCGCGGCCTCCCACGGGGTCGCGGAGTAGTCGAGGCACCCGACACGGCTCATCGTCCGCGTCTCCAGGGCGCCCCCGTCGAACACGCCCATCAGCAAATCAGCCTGCGGCGACACAAGGTTCATCAGGTTTTCAGAAGCACATAGCTGGCGCAGTGACGTTAGTGAAAGCAATAGAACTGTCCTATAGCACGAGGAACATTTCAACTAATGGAGGACAGGCTGGCCAATGCAGCTGGTAAGATAACATATCCAACCCTGAACACTATCAGGAAAAGAAGGCAATAGTAAGCATAGGGATCTCACGTCAACCGGATGCTCCAAACTATACTCCTTTGTGAGAGGCACGTCTCCAATGCTCAACACAGCGTGGACATCATCAAGATCGACGGAGCTCGCGTCTTCTTCATGATCTTCTTCCATTCTGGCCCTCTGTTCAATGGCGGACGATTTCGTTTTCCACAGGCCGATTATTGTCCTAGAAATAGAAAAAAACAAAGTTTTTTTTCACCATTGAGATCGTCACTGTTATAGTACTGATAGCTAACAATTGAGAGATGCCCACCTGCTAGCCTTGCTGAACGATGCAAAAGAGTGGAACTGAAACTTCAGCCTCCCTTCCTTATCTTGGGACTTCGCACCACTCTTGGCTTCAAGTCCTCGGCCTCTCTTCAGAGTAAACAGCAGTGATGGGGTTCCTAGCGTTGTAAACGATGGCTGTAGCACTTCGATTTCCTCCACATCTTCCCACAGAAAGAAGAATTTGGTTTTGTGTCCAAACAAATTAGCATAGAAACCAACTATTCTGGCTGACACAAACAACCTCCCCTGCAGAAGCAGCCAGTTTCAAGTACTTGTGTGAGATCTCTTATTTTAGTGGTCCAAACTCCAAAGAGCACACCAGATATCTATGGCATGATATTGCATCATCAACAAAGTATAATGTTCTTCGCAAAAATAAATAAGTAAACCAAGTATAACGTGCATATGGCATTTCATAAAACCAACTGCGACCTATTGAATACCTACCATAAGAATTTTAGGGGTAATAACACAGATGCCCCCAATAGTAATGATATCATCTACAACTAACATCTGTAGAAGATTACCTGCAAAGGTAGCCTCCTTTTCAGTGAGCACACATAATCCGCTATAAGGAATTCTTCTTGTGGCAGACTGAAAAGCTTCTGGAACGTTGAATTTCTGTGAGGCGACCGAACATGTAACTGCACACGCACACATTTTTATCAAGATGGGTATCACACTTGAAGGCATCAAAACGGCACAGGTTATCAAAATTTACCTTTTTACCAACTTCCTTCTCCATCTTACTTAGGTATTCTCTCATTGATGTCTCCGGTCCTTTTGTGTTTTCCAGAAATATTCTCAAATGTAACCGGCTCTGACACGTCTGGGCAAGTTTTCCCTCCAGGGGCACCCATATGTCTGCCAGTTCTACTGATGTGTGCTTCAGGAAATTAATTTCTGCATGTCCAAGTGAAATTGCCAAATCGAACGGACCATCAAAATTGAAAACTTCAACATCCAACACGGCTGGTGGTTCTTCCATAGCATCAAATTCCATTATCTCTGCAACGTTCTTCCAGTTTGTCACAAATTATAATCAGACAAATCTACAGACTCGGTATTAGGTATGCAACATGCTAATATATGAAATGTACTAACCGTTCCATTGAGGTTCCTGAGTCTGAAGTTGAACAGAGCTTGTTCTTGTGATGCCATTACAGCTAAACACGACATAAGGGTCAACTGATCCACATGAAACGGGTGGCAAGCTTGTAGCTTCTAGTAGAGCTACAGTTAACAGCCAACCCTCACCATTTGCTTTAACTCCATGATCACTTCCTGTCATGAAAGGTGGAAGATAGGTAGCACAATTATGACATCATCGAGTTGAATAGCACATCTAATATACGAGAAAAAAACAAGAGGTAAATAATTGAAGAAAAGAGCATACCTCTCTGTACCCTTGCCTCTACAAAACGCGAAATCATGCTCAGTAGACGCTCAAACTGAAGGACTAGTACACCGGCTGTGATCAGCTCTCCAAATGAGTCAGGTAGATCTAGACCATTGAACTCAAGGCCCATGAGTGGGCCTGGTTTCGACAGAAGGATGTGCACAAGAATATATAGTGCAAATAGCACTGTTGAAATGGCGGTGAAATTGCGAAAATACTTGTAAGCAAGACTGATATCTGACTGGTGTTCTGCCTGCAATGGCGCCAACAACTGCTCTTTATCCATCCCTACAGAATCAGCCAGTTTCACATGCCTAGACATTACTTCAGCGAAACCTTCGAAATTTTCTTTCAGTCCATCTCTAACGCTCCCCTCAATCATGCTCCTCATCATGGTGCTCTGAAGGAATTCTACATTGTATGATACAGTCAAATGCGCACTTTCTTCACCTCCTGATAACCCGGTGCTGTGGATTATCTTGTAGAGCAAAACAACTGCAAAACAGTTCCCAAAGGGGACTTCAGGAGTACGAACACGAGCCCTAACCACAAAATTCTTGCCATCTACTTTAAGATATGCCTGCTCCTCACTAGTCTTGACAGCTTTCATAAACTTCGATGCGCCTTTGGTGTATTGACATGTCCTAGTTAAGCTAGGAGGATCCTTGCTCTTCCATGTCCACGGCTGCTCCTCATAGTCAGTGGTACCTTGCAGCTCACGCAGTTCTTTGAAGAACTGCGAATCGGATCTGAACAGAAGATGGTTCAGTTCTTGTGACTCCACAAGGTAAGTGTGCTCAAAGATGATGCCGCCATCAAGATCTTCTGGCATGTCTGGTGTGCTTCTAGATTTCATGATCTCCATAGCTTCTTCAAAGCTAGCATCTGGAGCCATCTGTTCGGTGTCACTTGAACCATTTGCTGTTGCAGCAATATCCTCTGCTAGATCATCATCTTCAGTAACTGAAGTGGAATCTGTTTGCATCCAACGGTCAGAGTTATCTAGAGAGGTCCGCCCTGTGTCACGGCTCCTAGGAGAATCAACCACCGCACCATTAGAACCTGAACGTTCCGTATCAGTTAATCTCTCGGTGGCAGCATCGGTGTCACTTCTGGAGCTCGAAGAAGGGGACATGTGGATGGCAACATTGTCATTGTTTTCTCTATAGAGTGAAAAGCTTAGGAGTATTTTCCCTGGTAGAAAGCAATAAGAATAAAATCATTGTCACTAGACCATTCGAAAGGTGTAATCATGATACAACCTATGGCTCTAAAGCATGCCGTGCCTAACCATGACTAAGCCAGCCTTAACTGAGAAAGGAAAGGTGTACTCTACTGAAACCAAATAAAGTTGTGTTGTGCACAAGACCAGCAGAATCGGATCATATTCATAGTAGCTAATCTTGTAAAAGTAAAGCACACTGTACCAAGTTAAAAGTAGTCAAAACTGGCCAGGCTTTTCGACAGGCACTAGTTTATTGCAACCGCTGATCCTAGCCACATGATACGGATTAGTTCATCAGACTGCAACCAGTACTACCAACAATCTGCGCTGTTCCGTAAGCATCTCCGTTAAAAATTAAATAATTACCACACTGGGTTGTGACCGACCGCGTACTGCTAATGAACGACTCACGGTTACGGAACCTGAATGACTTTTACTCCGTGATAGTGGCATGCTAATCCGCTAAAATTCTACGAGCTTGCGTGAGGCAATTGGCAAAGGTAACAAGCGATAGGCGCGGTGGCTTCGCCCTGAAGGCCTGCCGCCCGCGCCGACCAGCGCCGATCGAGGAACCGAACGCACGGCAAAAATGTCAAGCGTATCTAGCTCGCGAAAGCAAACTTGCGCACTCACCGCAATCCGCCGCGGCCGCCTCGTCGTCGCCGCCGCCGCCCTTGCGCCGGTCGCCCACGGGCTGCAGCGTGAACCACGTCGGCGGCACGGAGCGCCTCTTCCCGGGGGAGGCGGCGGTGGCGGCCGGCACGGGCAGCCTGACCGCGCCCACCACCTCCCTCCCCCTCCCTCCCCGCCGCCGCCGCCGCCGCCGCGCCACCGCGACCTCGAACTCCTCGCCCTCCGCTTCCTCCGCCCCCACCGCGAACACGAACTCCTCATTCCACGCCGCCGCCGCCGCCGAATCCTCGCCGCCCGGGCCCGGGCCCGGCTCCACCACCCGCGTCCGGAACCGGTGCTTCCCCACCGTCACCTTCGCGTAGAACAGCGCGCCGCCGTGCAGGCGCGGCCGCGGCGCCGCCGGGAGCCCGCGCGCCTCGAGCACGTACACGTAGAGCCGCATGGTGGCGATCGCGGTAGCCAGCGAGCGCAACCGCACGCCGTGGAGGAGGGAGAGAGCGGGGTGGCTTGGGGCTTGGGCGCGTGGGAGTTTTAGAGGTGGCGGGTCTCGGGGTCCGGGTGCCGGGGGCGACGTGTGCCGAGCGCGCGGGGCACGCGGCGGGAGGAGGAGCGCGACACGCGTGATGGAGATGGGATTGGGGATGATGGGGCGCGCGGGGGGGCGGTCTGGGATTCGGCGTCTTGACTCTTGACTGCAGCGTGGGAGGGGACGGGAGGGGGGAGCTCGCGTGGCGGATGCCGATGCGTTGGTCGCGTCGCGAGCTTTGGATTTGTTGGGCCTTCGGCCTTCCAGAATCGAGAAGTCAGAGAGATGTCCATGCCTGCCGCTGCGTGCTCGTCGTCGTCGTGGCGTCGCGGCCATCCCTGTACGGGCACGGCTACTACTCGTGCGTGCCTCTAGAAGAAGCGGACAAAAGGCAACTTTGCTGGCCGGCCCTCTGAAAGTGGGGTTCCCGTTTCTGGCCCATCCCGTCCGCCGTGGGTGCTCGGCGGCCCGGGTTCTAACGATGGGTGGCAAAGATTCCAAGATTTTGACTAGAAAATCTAAGAGTCGAACTTTAAAAAGACCGGACTCTAATTCTATACAAATTTGAACTAAATAATTTAAAGAACTTGTTGGGCTGTGAAAATTCTATACAAATTTGAACTAAATAATTTAAAGAACTTGTTGGGCTGTGAACAGCCCACTAAGGTCATGGCCCATTACCACCGCTAGTTCTACCCAAATGAGCTCAGCAGCTGTCGTTGCCCATCTTCGCGTCGCTACACCTACAGCACTGGGCAAGGAAAAGCAGACAGTTACACTGCTCCATGGCAGCAACAAGTCGCATTCTATTCTAAAAAAAAAAGTCGCATTCTTCGACAGCTCAGCCAGTCACCAGTTCACCACTGACCACCACACTGCATCAGGAGTTACATCCTCTGCCTCTGAGAAGCCGTCACAAAAGTTAGGTCACGACTGCAGAAAACGGTAGTAGCATTCTTTTCACCAAAAAATGCATCTGAACCGAAAATGTGGAGCAACTTGATGGTAGCAACAAGGTCACGGCCAGATCTTTACATACATATAAACTGGAGTACATGTCATATTACTTCCAGCACGAAGGCAATAATGTACACGGGGCAATCAAAATCTGCTCTAATTGGGCAGTCACACGAGCAGCTCGTCCTGCAGAAAAGGTAAGTCGATAGTGCACGTTCATATCCCGGACTGATGCGGAATGTAAGATCAAACTCCCTTTGTGCTTCACTGGTCAGACCTTGTGTTAGACCTGGAACGACACATTCAGGGACAAGAGAGTGAGATAACATGAACAAATCAAATTCCAGGAGGCATTTTAGTAACACAGTACAAAGGGTATGCAAAAGGCAGCTTACTCATCAGTATCCAAAGATCAATTTTTCCCCTTTCTTTTCTTTCGCTTCTTCGAGGTGTTGGAGGTGTTATCGCCGACATTGGTCGCTGGTGCAGCAGGTGGAGCTATGGGTGCTACTGATGGTGGAACTGCAGGGGCAAAGGCTGGGAAAACCATCGGATGCGGGTGCATGGGTACTAGAAACATTCCTGGGGGCACAGCTGCCGAGGCTGGAGCCATGGCCATCATTGTTGGTGCGGCTGCCATTGGTGCAGATGACACCACTGTAACTGTAGTGGCTGCGGCAGTCGTAGGTGTCGAAGCTGATGTTCCATTACCAACGTCTTCTGTGGATGGCTTTGATGACTTATCACCTTTTTTACCAGCAGAAACTGGACTCTCTCCAGGCCTTTTCTCTTTACGAGACTCCTCAAACTTGCGCACCTTCTCTTTAGCTTCCTTCATCACAGAAAGGACGTACTCCATCGCATCAGGGTCAGTAGCTCCCATTTCCACAATGTCAGCAAAGTACTGGTGTCCATGCTTGTAGAGATTGTCCACCTTATCTTCCCGAACATTTTCTGGTTTTGTGCCCTTCCCTGTAGCTTTTGCCGCATTTGGTGAGATGGGGGTTTCCTTAGGTTCCTCGGGGCATTTGTAATCCTTCCGCCATCGATCAAGAATATATTTGGGAGGTATTAGCATCACAAGCTCTTGCCTCAAGACAGCAAGAGCATGGCTACATAAAATACCTTTAAACTGGAATGACCTGCAGATGCACCACACTTCTTTCTCGGCACTGTTATACATCACTCTGTAGTCAAACTTCCTCTCCTTTCCAATCACTGTCACAGTGTAAGTCACTATTGAACCACTTCTACTGACTTCAGTGCAGTTCACATTCATCAGCTGCTTCAACTGATCCTGGAATTTCTGGAACATATTTATTGTATAAACGTTTGCAAATTGTTCCTCAAAAAGAAGACCAGACAGGACTTGTGGCCTTTGTTGAAATGAACGGAAATCATCATAGGCTTCTCGATCAGACCTGAGCTTCATAGCAGTATCAAATTGTTCAATGAATGTCTTTATTGTGGTTTCTGGTGTAATATATCCATCAAAAAAAGCCTCCAGACGTTCACTGCGACGAACTGTGGAAATACCAGCCCAGAAAGTATCCTTTACATATGCCGGTACCCATTTTGCCCTCTCTTCAAACAAGGTTGTAAGCCACCGATTATCATGAAGATTATACTGATTGATCATTTCAACCCACTCCCTCTCGAAGTCAGCTGATGTAATGGTATCATAGACTACCTTCTTCATTCTCAAACTGATTGCTTCTTTATCCTCAACTCTTCCAGACATTTCAGGAAGTTCTTTCATTATATGCCAAAGGTTGTATCTGTGTCGAGTATTTGGAAATACTTCGCTGACTGCTTTGACTACTGGCCTTGAATGAGTCGTAATAATTGCTTCAGGTGCTTTATCATTCATACATTTTAGCCATTTTTTGAACAACCATGCAAAAGTCTCTGGAGACTCGTCTCCAAGTAGACCACATCCTAACAACACAAACTGTCCATGATGGTTGATTCCCAGAAACGCAACCAATGGAATGAGAAATTGATATGTCAAGTAGACAGTATCAAAGCAAATAACATCACAAAAATGTTGATATGCAACTCTGGATCTAGCATCAACCCAGCAAACGTTCTTGAGCCGACCTTCATCATCCATGTCCCAATTGTAGAAGAAGTTGGAGTTTTGAGCCTGCATCTTATCAAAGAACACTAAGAGTGCGTCAACATCACCCTCTGCAAACCTCAACTTTCCCGCCTTCCCTGCCCCTTCAATGGAATAATTTGACTGAGAAAAGGATCTCACCATGAAATCTTTATTTTGGTTGGGTGGTCTGCCTCTACCAGAGTGGATCTTTGGGTTCAATCGAGTTTTGGCATTGAATGGGCGGTGCTCCCTTTGCCAGTCAGGAAGATCTTTAAAGCACATCATGAATCTGACCATCTCAGGATTGCATGGGTGGTTATGTTCCAGTTCAACAAAGACCACTTCCCAATGGTTCTCACTGGCGTTAAACTTCACTACCATCATTGCTTTGCAACCAGTCTTTGCGACAAGCCTCCTTCGAGCTTTGAGGCCAGGCTTAATCCTAGCAATGCCACCTTTGTAACAGACAAATGTAGCACGGTATTTAACCCCATCAACACTGTGGGACGTCCTCTTTGAGACCCCAAAACCAGCACGGTAGCCATACTCTAGGTAGAATTGATATGCCAAATCAACCGTCTCAAAGGTCATGCCAACTCGAGGGCTGACAACCTCATGCTTATCCAAAACTGTGTTATTCTCAAAGGACACGGAGGCATCCCTATATGGTTGCAAGCTGCTCCTGGAATAAGGATCGCTTTGAAGGGTGTCCATCACACAGCACTTGGATATCCAATCTTAGGTCAACATAAACTGTAAAATACAGATGAATGTAAGAAGCTGGAAATAGACCACAGAACAAATACTTAGCAAAGAAAACTGAAAGTTTCCTTAATGTGACTTCCTTCTAAACTAAATATCATTTGGATAACACAAAACATAAAAAAATCTCATTTTATTTACATGAGCAAATAGTACCCAAACTCCAATTCTATAGAAAATTGAATGATGATGACTGTAGCGTTCCTAATTGCCACCTAGGACCCTTCTGAATGTTTTGATTTGCCAAGAACCATTATCTAACAGTATAGATGAATATGTGTTAAATACCATTCCTATCAACATAGGCATCAAACCTCAAACGACATTTACTTTTTGCAAACAGCGGATAACATGATTGAAATTACAAAACCCCTTTCTCTTCATGATCCCTCTCCCTTCTGAATGTTTTGATTTGCCAAGAACCATTATCTAACAGTACAGATGAATATGTGTTAAATACCATTCCTGTCAACATAGGCATCAAACCTCAAATGACATTTACTTTTTGCAAATAGCGGATCACATTATTGAAATTACAAAACCCCTTTCTCTTCATGATCCCTCTCAAAATCTGAGCACAAAAGCACATACCATCTAACTCTCACTCTCTCTGCCATTGTCACTGCTTGCCAAGTGCCAACACACCCACGGCCCCACCCCACCCACCCACCCAAGGAAATTAGGGATACACCCAATTATGACAAATCTCTCACTTTCCAAATGGTTCAGATAACTATTCAACAGTTCCAAACCCCACGTGCAGTACCGCAAAACGTGATGAAAAGGAAAGGGGAAAACAATTAACGGTGCTAAAGACCTTTCAGGTATCACCAGATTTGGAAAAGTTTGCTTGTTCATGGCTAACTGGTGGGAGTGTTATTTAGCATGCACCGAGTCATGACTCATGGTTGCCCTGAGAATGTATAGATCCAAATATTTGGAAAGCAAGTAGCGAATATCATGCTTTCACGACACGACAAATCTTTCCAATTTTGGAATGAGAGAAATTCCTCGTATGTATATAAAGCTCAAGAGGGTGCAGCACAATATATACTATCAACTGCTATAAAGTTCTCATAGCGTAGTGGTGCTTGCAACTAGAGGTTGAATACTTATGACTGAAATTTGTGAAACAACAACATATAATAGATAATCTATTGCAAGTAGAGATCAGGTTTCCCAACAAAAAAGTAGAAGGCAGGGGTATGCCAAAAAAAACGCATGCAATAGAAGTATTAAAGTGATAACCATGCTATCTCGGTATGCCAAAAAAAACGCATGCATTAGAAGTATTGAAGTGATAACCATGCTATCCTTTTTTAACAAGTACCTATATAGCTGTCTAGTAACACCACAATGGTGGGCTATGTTTCATTGATCAAGGCAATATGACACTTGAACTGTCAATCAAGTATATTGACGGAACGGGAAGGGGAAGGATTATCACTAGGAGAAAGTGATGGGAAGAACGCTATTCGTGGGATGGTGCAAGGATAGAATCTAACAGGGACGGACTCAGCATAGGACATGGGTGTATACAAATGTACACCGGATAATTTTTGCAAACGAAATCGAAGTTAGTAGGTAATATACTGCAACTGGATTCAGATCCGAATACAAATAAGTTTTGTTAGGGTTTGGGGTGCTCCGTCTCGCACAGCAGAAGGAAAGAGAAGGGGGGCGGGCATACCTGGTGGATGCTCGTCGCCGGCAAAGGGCTGGGCGAAGACGTGACATATGGCGCCGCCGCTCGCCCAGTCGTCGCCGCCAGTGAAGGAAGAGCAAGGGAGGAGGGAGAGAGAGAGAGAGTCCGAGAGAAGGGAGTGGCTGCAACGGGGGACTACGGGAAACGGGAGTGAACGCTTGGAGCTTGGAGGATTACTCAGACTCAGCAAATAAGCCATTAGGTGCAGATAAGAGAAATAAATGTTCGATAAATAGCTACAAATTTCTGGGTAAAAGTTTATACAGTAAGTCAACATGCGACCGTCCATAAGATTTGACTTCTCCCTCGAGCTTAAGAGCAGTGTTACTGTGTTAGTGTTAGGATTTCCAGAGAATTTGATGTCCGAAGTATATAGCGAGCTTTAGAGGAAGCCGTTGGCCTGATGATAATGGTGGATGGGCAGGCACAGATGATGGTGAGCAACTGGTTAGAATGCGGTGGCAGTAGGATGAAAGATGGGAAACACGGGCGGATAGTGCTTGTTTTACATATTGATGGGTCAATCTGAGACGTTGGATGTTGATCCAACTGTTAAAAAAAGTCAGATTTGGATCTTCTTTTTTGGAGGAACTTTTATAGCCTCACCCTTACAAATGTTTCTTTAGAAAACTCAATGTAATTTTCTTTTTTTTTCTGGTGAAAGTAAGTACTTTAGTAAAAAACTGTTTTGCCGATATTGCTTTTTCCCCGAGAGAATCTCACATTGCAGCCTGTCAGGTTTAGGTGACGCCTTTTAAAGTGATTCAGCCGCCATAGAATACAAGTTTGATGCACTAACGTGTACTCCAAACCCTCACTAGTGCAGCTCGTAGCACGCGCAAAAAATCAAAGTACAAGTCAGCTCTGTGCCTCTGTACATCTTTGCAAATGAGAGCCCTTCAATTGAAAAGCTTACACGTCAGTTCAGATAACTCAAATAACAGCTATGTCTCCACTCCTTTTCTTGGGACTGGCTAGGAAAGCACAAGATGCCCTAGCCCTAATCAAGATTATGTTTACGTGCAGAGCATGATGATGAGGTAGTCTTGTCTGTTCAGACACACGTTACAAAGAATTGCGATACAGAAACGTTACACATCCCAGTAGGGTTGTACTCTGGCAGAGTCCACAACCCGGATCAGGATCATCATATTGATGCCACAATGCCAATCTATTGCCAGTCGTTCAGCTGCACAAATCCTCTGCAGCCTAGTTGCTAGAATACAAAGATTTCACAAAGAGGTTGCTGGGCTGAGCCAAATAATGGCATGTCAGCAAATCCAATTTTGGAGATAATTTAGTAGCTACAAAGACATCAATTGCCACGTGAGGAGTCAGTCACGTCCAGGTTATAAGGGAGGCATCATGATCCTGATCCACTCCTTGTGACCCTTCGGAACATATCTTTGATGTTCTTGGATCCTACCTCCGTCTTTGGCTTCTTTGCTGGCCGCCCTTTACTTGACTTGGCACTACCATTCACCTCCTTACCCTGTACGGGCACGTTACAAAGAGTTTAGAGGTTATGGCCACTAAGGAAAGCTGAAGCATTCTCAGGAAGCTCACCTCAGAGGGGCGTGCAGGTGCCGGACAACTGTCTGCATAAAATGAAGCTTCACTAGTTTTGGTCGTCACATCATTGATGATCTCATTCAGATCCAGCCTGCAATGAAATGAATTGCTCGGAGCTTGAGCATAGACAAGCAAAGAAATACCTCTTTTAAATCAATGAGTGAAGAAAGACTTACTGCAGCTTCTTGCAGAGTAATGTTGACCATGGTTCATCCTTCAGATATTCACGGATCATTTGGACAGCCTCCTTCACTGTAGAGAAACAATACAAGCACCTCTGTCAGAACATTCGTGCACACCACACAATCGGGGCATCTCTACGCACTCCTCTGCTTTGGATGCTGCCAGTGTCATGCTACAGGCATAAAGCCAGTCAAGTCTCTAATAAGCAACAGCCAGCAGCAATAAAAAATGTTGAGTGATCTCAAGCACAACTACAACAAGAAAAATGTCTATTTTGTATCCATTTTTCTTTTAGAGATGTTAAGTAGCACCTTTTTCTCTCTTGAGACCAGAAATTGATGTCAATCCTTAGCATCAATTTTTTTAAGATCAGCACCAAGCATAATTCCAAACTACCAAGCATTCCATTCAACAAAACCATTTGAAGAAACAGTTATCTTAGTTTAAAGCGTTTTAGATTGTGAGTGATACACTAGGACATAAAGCATCAGTGGTACTATCCAAATAGTTAGGCTACAAAATTGAGTTACAGCACTATTCAACAGTTCAGTTAGATGCGCATGTGTCACGACAACAAACCATCAGAAGAAAATAAACAGTTAATGACCGGAAGCTACATATTTCTTTCCATATTACACTACCCTAACCCGAGTATTATATACTGAATAAAATGAAGACTAACAGAGACATACATCGTTCCTTTTCTGCTTGAGCAGCATAATTCTTACCCAACTTGGGAAATACCTCTTTTAGGTTGTGTACCTGCAAGAGGTTCAAAGGTATATCTGTAGTTCAGAACTGAGGAAATAAAAATGATTAGGATTCACATACGAATGCTGTGCACAACAAAGATGTACTAAACTACATACGGTCTCTTTTAGAATTCACTTCTTTGAAGACCCTATTCAGAATAAAGTGAAAATACCATTGTTTCGTTCACAATCCACATTCCATATAACCAAAGAAAATTGTAAAGAGTCCAGAGAATCAATATGATTCAGCCAACTAAAAAATGTCAGTAGCATGCTTAATTGTATGTTAGAGCATGGCATTTGTATCCCTTAGAGGCAAAATGGGGTGAAAAAACAAAACAGGCAAGGCATTCTAATATCAGAACAAAATATTTCTGTTTCTTGTAAATCAGTACAGCATACATCTCATCATCTAGCTGCATTCTAAAGGTTATATCATTGTTTACATACAGTAGTAAATAGAAGTAAAACAAAGTAAAGCCTAGTTTCATATAATGAGCACAGATAATATTTCGCCTTCAAATTGTATAAACAAGAGTAAGCAAGACAATAAAAGACTACCTTACAGCACAACCAAGATAAGACCTTGGAGTCGACTAGCCTAAAGAACTTCATGTTAGCTACTTCTGCAATAAAGGTAAAACCCTGTGAATAGTTAATGCTGTAAAATAATTTGCCACTACAGATAGAAGTCATGCAAAAAAAAAACAAGAAACATATGACTCTGTACATCCTTTCAAAAAAAAATGACTCTGTACAAGATGGATTCACAGTCAAAATGCAACTGAAATCATCAATTAACACAATCCAGAAATCGAACAGCTACCATGTTGTAAGGAAGTCTAGTACTCTAGTGCTTATGATGTGGCAGCAGCTTAGCATAGTACAATGAAACATTTAAAGATCTACCTTTTACTTCACAAACCAATTCCATGTGGTGTCCAGCTACACTCATTAGCTGCTGATATCCAGGATATCCCTCAATATACAATATTTCATCCAGTTGTCTGAATTTTCCTGGATCGTTCCCATTCTGCAGCACAGTAAAGTGAGTGGATGTAAAGGAACAGGGTTTAGGTTTGGGGGAAAAAGATGTACCAGAATTTTATTTTTTGTCAACTGAGCATACCGACATACGTGCAGCTTCAAAAATCGGAAGGAAAATGAAGATGGGATCGACAGGGGTGCAATAATAGAGGCCACCATCTATAAGGGGAAGCGGGATCGAATACCAAAGTTAGGCACTGAATGCAGTCTGATATGTGTTCATTATGTTGAATTGTTGATGCGTAGTAGATGGCAGAAAAATGTCATCTCACTATTTTAGGATGTTCCTTTTTCTGGAGAGAGAGCTAAGCTAGCGAGTTGCATCTGAAGTCGCTATTCGACAAAATTGATGAGCTTGTTTGAAGTGGCATGGAAGCAATGACTATTCGTTGGCTACAGAACGATAATAGGAGGCACGATTAACACAAAGGGAGGAAGAAAGCCATGCATTTAAGCAGTAAAGGCAAAATGTGTAGCTAGTTTACAATTGTACATACCTTCGCAAACATAGTCACCCAAGAACCAAGCACCGTAACGCTCCTTAAACCAATTGATTTCTTGAAGTTGACCATCAATAAACAGATACCCTGTTTCATCTCCTGATTCATGACAAGACAAAGGTCAGTGCGAGCTGTTGGCCAATCGCAACTTGCAAGGATGAGGACTATTCCTAAGCGCCAACAAGGCTATCACATTCCACAAGAATCGTCTCGTATCTGTCTAAATTTCCAGTTATTAGAACTCATTCCGGAAAGCACTAGCCAGGCAGGCAGAGGTGCACCTGATCTTGGATGGCGAAGTGACAAAACATTCCCTTGAGCACTGGCATCCAAAGGACCTGCAAGGTACAAAAAGGATACCAATTTTGGGTCTGGTTGGAGCGAATTGACATAAACAATCAAAATCAAGCATCAAACCCAAAGGTAACTTCAGTTAGGAGTTAGACGTTTTCGCTGTGGACAGATTACAGCCATCTGCCCACCTCACGTTTAATAGGACGTCAAGCTACCAGAGCTTAACAGTCGAAACAGCATAGTGCCACCAAAACCTAGATGCCTCGAATCCATAACAGTGGAATCAGTAGACGGACCTACGCTCTGCCCCGTACTAATCCCGGAGCCAAATCCCTACCTCGGACTAGCTAGTAAAGCCCGAACAGGCGGGATTAGGAGGTCGGGGGGGGGGGGGGGGGGGGGGGTTGGGACTCACGCGGGGAAATGAGGACCCGCGGCGGCGCCGCCAAGCCGTCGTGCCATGACGACATCGGGGGTCGGCTGATTTGCCTCCTCCGACTCCGCAGGTGGTGCCGGCCGCCTGGATGTCGGGTCTGCTTCGGCTGGGGCCGCCGCGGGCGGAGGGGATGGGGATGGGGATGGGGACCGGGAAGGCGGGGGAAGGGAGGGCGCGCGCGCGCGGGGAAGTTGTCAGTGGCCGTAGTAGCAGGGTTGGGTTTTGGCGCCCCGCCGGCCGGGCAGCCGCGGGATGCCGCTCCTTTTCTCCCCTTCGCTTTGCGCATTCGTTGGTCTGCGAGTTTGGTGGATCGAGCCGCACAGATGGGTATCCCGGACCCCAAATTGGCCCACCTGCGTGGCAGCGTACACGACTTCCAGCCCATTATTTGCGCGCGGTAGCCCGTATTATATGGGCCATGGGCGTGACCGTTTAGGAAATCCTGTGAGCCAGCCATGAGCCCATGAGGAGCAAAGAAAGGGTTTTGTTTACCTTAAAAAAAAAACTTGCAGCTGCTGGTGCTCTAGTTAGGAAGCTGGAGATCTCGTACTTCTCGCCTCGACGAGGTCTAATTTTTTTTGTGCCGTCACAGACTCTCAGTCGCAGCCTCGCACGTGCAGTGCAGGTACTGAAATGATGACGCACGTACGCTGCTCATGTGTTTGTTGCTAGACATCTATCGCCGAGCTTTGTGTTCAGCTTCAGCCATTAGGCCAGTGCTTCGGCTGCTGGGCCAGCAGCAGCAGGAGGAGGCAGCGGCTAGTCGATCCTCTCGGCTGCTTCGCTGGCAGCTTTGTGGCCACGGCGCGCGCCGCGCGGCAGGCGACCTCGCCCCTGGGAGAACCGGAGATGGCCGTGTCGCGCGCACGGGGCGGGCGGGGCGCGTGTGCCCGTGACGACGACGGCGCGGTCGTGTGTGCCTGCGTCGGTACGCGGCGGCACAAAGGACGGGTAGCTGGCTGCTGCAGGTCGTGGGCTGGGCGAGCTACTACATCCGCAAAGCATAGCAGACCGCCGATCGATATGGCTAGCAGCCTTGAGCACGCTCGTGCAGCGGCAGGCATGGCATGGCTGGAAGCTAGTGGTGGTGCCGGCGAGTGCGGCCGCCGGAGCTGTTACTGCCTGCCTGCCTGCCCGCCGTGCAAACAAGGTGGGCGAACGACGTCAGCGAGCACCACGGCACCTCTCTTTCAAAAAGAGCACCACAGCACCCGACCCAGCAGCGGCGACTCAGTAGCTCCGTGTTCTTCGCGGCGGGGCCTGGGTTGCTGAACGAACCATCGGGATGTTGGCTCGTCAATTTTGCCTTTTGCGGGCCAGCGCCACACACTACCGTGTCACCGTGAGTTGACGCATCCAGCTGTGCCGCACGAGCGCACGGGGCCTTTCCATCTAGGAAAAAGTCTACTTTACTATCCTGAAGTTTGGCCAAGGTCCAAAACACCCCCTAACGTATGAAACAGTTTACTTACCCCCCTTGTTTTCCAAAACCGGTTCATAATTCACCTTTGGCCTCTAATCAGAAGTGGTTTGTCACAGCCCAAGAAAAAAAAGGAGAAATATTTTTTCCCTCGCCGGGTCCACCTGTCAGCCACCCTTCTCCTCCTCCCTGCTCTGTTTCGCGGCACGCACGCGTCGCCCATCGCCGGCGTCCATCCTCGCACCACGCGCCGGCCATCCTCGCGTGCCGTGCTGCCCCTTCACTCTTCCCCTCACCATCTCCTTATCCGCGCCCGACCGACCCCCTTCTCCCCGCAAACCCTAGCCCCAAATCCCCCATTGTTGCCACCGGCCCGAGCTCCTTGCCGCCGTCGATTCGCCGCCCTCTGTGAGCCCCTCACTAATTCCTCGCACGGGGAGCTCCCTCTCACCCTCCTCCGATTCCGGCGCTCACCCGGCCTTGGGCCTCGCCGTGCAGGACCACCGCCGCTCGCCTCGGTCCGCCGCCGCCCAACGCCGTCGCGCCGCCCGTCCGTTGCTGCTCCTCGCCTGCGCCGCCACCTCCTCCACCCCGTGCGCACCTCCCTCGGCCTGCTCCGGCCTCGCCTCGCCGCGCCGCCTCGCGCCGCCGCCGCCGTCGCCGCGCGTGCGTGCACGCGTCGCGCTGCGCGCACGCCGTGGCCACGCTCCCGGGCGGGTCAAGGCCTCTGGCCTTGCCTTGACCCGGCCTGGGTGGGGCTCCAGCCTGTGGGGCCCACCTGTCGGCCTCTGGCCTGGTGGGTGTGGCCGGATCCGGGTGTACCTAGCAATTTTGCTAGGGTTTCTTTAGGTTTTATTTGTCTGCAATCTTGCAAAATGCGTAGAAATTCGTGTATAGCTTCAAAAATTGTGAAACTTGTTTTGTTGGATTCCTCTAGTTTAGATCTACTCAAGAAAGATATTGTTTTGCATGTTACTTTGATGTAGATTTATCTATAGTTTTATCTTGCAAAAGTGAGTTTAATGCTTATTTATTTATCTATTGCTTTAAAATTTTCAAACTAAATTTTTTTAGACTCCTTATGAGGTATAGTTTTCAGTGGTGCAACTTGTTCACATGCTTCCTTGCTGTTAATCAAAGTTTTAGCTTGTTTTCTTATGCTTTGTCTGAAAATGGTTTAATATAGAACTTTTTACTAGAAAGTAAGAAAATAGTAAAACCAGTTTTGTTAGCTTTGTTTTCATCTTAGTATCTAATATAATTTTATTGGATTTTTTTAGTTAATTTTGTATGCATTTTATGATTTACCTTGTTTAGAGTGGCTGAAAACTAATATATTTATGATTTATTATAGGAAAATACTTTTACTGCAAATCCAATTTTCTTGAGTCCCTTGTAATGTTCTCTGCATGCTAAAATTATTTCATGATTTATGCATCGCATTCATGCATTATAGTGACCGAACCGTCGGAGGTCGAACCCGTGGAGCCCGCCGAGCCCATTGAGCCTGAACCCGGAGTCCAGTTTGTGGTCGAGTCTGAAGTTAACCCAGGCAATGTTTTCCTAAATGGTAAACGAACGGCGACGCTCTGTTTAGCGTTTAGGCTGTTTAAACGCCGTTTAAACGGGTTTAAATGGGCTAAACGGTATGGTATTGTAGCATGATTTCTAGCAAAATAAATAACCATTTGTGACATAAATTTAAAGTGGATAGAGATGTTTTTGCTTACCTTTTCTGAAGTAATATTGATGGCTTTTGTGTCCCCATAATCTGAACCATGTACCTGCAAAATAAATGACTTTTGTTAGTAGAAATGGTGTGAAAAAGGCTAAAACAGTTGGAATACACAAGACAACAGTTCATAGTTGTAATCAAACAAGCTCATTTCAGCACAAATATCAATTGTTCTCCCAAACAAACACCACAATCACAATTCACAAGTAGTTCTCACAAGTCACAAAAACAAACACGATAGTGACACTTGAGTTTTACAAATTGATAGTGATAGAAATAAAATGATGGATTGATAGTGATAATATGAGAATGATGGCAGCTAAAGCATGAAGCTCAGTCATCATTGTCCCCCTCCCCCTCTTGCTGATAATTGGTTGTAGGCATCACTTCATCATGGTCGGACTCAAACTCAATTTCTTCTAGTTCTCACCCATTCTAGTTCTTGTTCCTTGAGCAGCTTCTTTGTATCTTCTACTTCCTCATGCAGTAGTTTCTCTCGCAGCTCATGTTGGTAAGGCTTCTTTCCACCTGGCCCAAAGCGGCCAGCAGCTTCAAGCACTTGGTCGAACTCATCACAATTGATTGCATTGAACGGTATTCCTAAAATTAAATGAAATCAAGGTTAGTCCCTTCAAAGATAAAACTGGTAGAAACAAGATACCACTATAATGATTCATTTACCTTGCACATATATCCACCTTGCAGTATATCTCTTCAACTTGTGCAACCTTTCTTTCATTATATGTTCAGTAATTTTTTGCTGCTGAAAATTTTTGGTGGAACCCAAAAAACTAGAGTCGAGAGGCATTGTGAATCTGTCCATAGGACCCACTGCTCGCGGTTGAGAGCTTCCAATATCATCAAGCCCTGTGCCATCTTCTGTGTCCGATGGAATATCAATCATATTCTCATTTACAGCATCTCTAACCTCTTTTTTTTCTTCTTGCCTAGCCTTTTTAACTTTTCTAGAATCATCTATAGCTTTCATGCACTTCTCTCTGTCCTCAGGTTTTGCATTGTTCACTGCAGCAGGGGACTGGTTCATTGCAGCAGGGGACAGATTCGATGCAGCTGATGACATACTGCAGGGTTCAAGTAATAATACATGCCATTTAGGAACAAAGCATAGCATTGAGGCAATCAAGCAGAGCAAGAGCATTTAAGGACAAGCATTGCTGGTGGTAGGAGCAAGCAGTACATAGTTATATAGCTATTAATATAAAGCCAAAAGCTCAGCTATCTAATAATAGAAAACATGGCAGTGACAGGGTGCAAGCAATAATGCGCAAGAAGGCAAGGAGAGGCAAGGAGCAAGCATACCTGAGTGGTTCTTCGTGCTGGAGATCAAGCACTCTGCTACTGCTTCGTCCTGGTGCTGCTGCAGACCTGCAGATTGCTTCGTGCTGCTGCCTGCTGCAGATCCACACAGCGTGGCTGGAGGAGAAGCTCGACCCTCTGCTTTGCACTAGGAGGCGGGAGGAGGAGGAGGAGGCGGCGGCGGGAGGAGGAGGCGGCGGCGGGAGGAGCTCTGCCCTCAGCGGGCAATCTGTTGTGCGTGGTTGGGCAAAAGACCCTGGTGGTCTTGGCGGAAGACAGCAGGAAGGGGGCAAATAACCCTAGAGGTTGTCGGGCGAGCCCGCCAAAACAATTCGTTTCCCGCGTGGCATATCAGATTTGGCCCATCATCAAAACGGGCCACAAAATGGGCTAAATGGCGTGGAAAAACGTTCTGGGGCCGTTCCGTTTACAATGTTTTGTCCGTTTAAACTGTGCATTGACCGTTTAGACGGGTCAAACATTTACATCACTGCCCAGGGCATAAACGAAGCGGTTAGCCTGCGTTTACCGTTTAAAACCATTTAGGAAAACACTGAACCCAGACAAGCAGCTAAGCATATTCCTTGCACCTGTCTAATCTGTTTTAGTGTAGCTATTCCACTTGGGTATTATTGGGCTATATATGTATCGTATGTATGTATTGCATTGTTGTACCTATCTTGATGCATAGTCCTTCCTTGATTTTGTTATCCTTGTTTTTGGCACTAGTTAGTTAATTACTTAACTTGACTAGATGCTTAGCCCTGCTTAGAATACTTACATTGCTCGCTAGACAGGAATGGTTTGGAGGATCACATTTACCGTTTACCCTTGATCGCACTGGTTCGGTTGGGTTGTTAAGAGTTTGGTAGTATCGAGATTCGAGCGGAATGGTAGGGCCTAGAGAATGGAGTCACATGGGCATAGTCCGCTTGAATCGTTTAAGGACCGTTCGTGGATGACGTCAGTTTTGAGCACCTTTCCGTGCTACCACATATCCAATATAATGGTACGGATAAGCCAATTACCTTCTTTGACTTGATCATTGATGTGCAGTTCTAAATACGTGGCTACGGGCTATGCAGAGAGGCTTAGTGTGTCCCTAGGTGGACCTATGTGTAGGAAGGTTTAGAGTTGTCCCTGGTGGAACTAAGTCTCTACTCATAAGCTAGGTGTGGGGTTCAATGATCGAGCCTTGTTGGGAATGGTTGACGTGAGTACCCCCTTGCCCAGCGTGATCGGTTGGGGTGAGTCGCATGGTTCTCGCGTCGTGTGGGTAAAGTAGTACACCCTTGCAAGGTTTTAATCAATTCGAATTGCCGCGCTCTCGGTTATGAGCAAGCTCCTTGTCCCATGAACTCCTCATAGAATTTCGATTATGATGGGAATGGTTCATGTTACAGCTATGATCAGTTATAGATTATATTACTCTCTTAATCAACTAAAATTGTTTGGGGGTTTGGGCAATATTAATTAATTCTGATAGGTGATAGTGTACAGAGCTAATGCTTCTGCAATAATTACTTAACCTTAAAGATTTTACTTGAGCCATTGCATAATCCTTGTATATGTAATCGCGTAAGTCTTGCGAGTACCTTTTGTACTCAGGTTACTTTCTAAACCTAGTTGCAGGTGAGCCGGAAGTGGTGTTCGGCCACTTCTACCCCGCTGTTCCAAACGCGGGGGAAGAGTATGTCGTGGTGGCTGTAATGATGTTCTTGAGCAAGGCATCATTACTTTAGTAAGTCTTTATCGTAATCGAGCTCCGTGAGAGTACGTAAATACAATAAACTTTAAGTTTCTGTTGAATATGACTTTCGTGAGCCCAAGGCTTGTAAGTGAAGCTTGAAATCCACCTATATTGAATTTGTAATATTAAGTTTCGAACTCTGTTTTTGTAAAACTGCTCTTTATGGATTATTGGCGATGTATTCGATTGTAAACGGTATGTGCATATGCTGATTCTGGGCGTATGTTGGAGCACATACTGGGACTACCAGATTTGATATTATTTTGGATGAATGACGTGTCGGTTATTCGTGTCTCTAGATGTGGGATAACACGTGGCACGCTATCCGGCAAGCACGTATTAACTCTCATCTAGATGATAATGGCCGACGGTTCGTTTAAAATAGTATCAAATTGGGCGGTTCTCACATGGTTTGCTGACATGGCAAAACATTTAGGTAGTTTTGATCGACACGTAGGCGCTTGCGTGGACTCGTTCTGGACGGCTCAAAAGACCCCCGAAATCATAAACGATCGTGGCTGAAATCTCAAATTTCCTTTGTGGAACCATCAAGTACATTGTGACTCCTTGCAGTTTGTAGTTTAGTTGCAATAAAAAATTGCAGCATCGTTGATTCAATCAGCAGAATTGATCACTTGACATACCTGGAGCACGAATCGCAGACGCTTGCCGCAGAATCACGGAGCAAAGGCCGCCGCCGCCTCCATCCTGATCAGGACTTGACCGCCCACCTTGCAGCCTGCTAACCCTGCACCACACGCACCAGCTAACTTTGCATGCTCTACAGCACGCGCGCCGGTGACCCCGCCGCACGCCGACCGGCCAACCCTATAGGCCGCAGACCCTGCCGTACACTGGCCGCTGTAAACACGCGCTGCCCGCCGCACACCGACCTACCGAGCCTGACGAGATTTAACCACGATCGAATCTCTGATCTTGAGGGATTTTTTGAGCCAGCCAAAACGAGTCCACGAAAGCACCTACGTGTCAAGCAAAACTACCTAAATGTCTTGCCATGTCAGCAAACCACTTCTGATTAGAGGCTAAAGGTGAATTGTGAACCGGTTTTGAAAAATTAGGGGGTTAAGTAAACTGTTTCATACTTTAGGGGATGTTTTGGACCTCGGCCAAACTTCAAGGTAGTAAGGTGTGTTTAGTTGGTGAAAAAGTTTGGATTTTGGTACTTAGCACACTTTGTTGTTACTTGACAAATAATGTCCAATCATGAACTAATTAGACTTAAAAGATTCATCTCGTGGTTATCAGTTAGACTGTGTAATCGGTTATTTTTTCAACTACATTTAATGCTCCATACATGTGTGCGAAGATTCGATGTAATGGATACTGTAGAATTTTTTTTTGAAAACTAAACAGGGCCTAAAGTAGATTTTTTTCCTTCCATCTAGGAGCCTCGGGATTGGCGCGTGATTAGGAGCCACAGGTGCGCGGAGCACATAGATTGCCAGCATACGGTGATGGGGCGCGCTCGCTTGCTATCTCACCAATTTTTTTCACTATTATAAATTACAACTGAAGTATTCACAACACACGCATACTCATCACCTCTATAAACATATACCCTATAACATCTTCAATAACTGAACTGGTAAATTCTTGAAATTGACAAATCGCTATATGATCACTGTTGATGAGAACACCGTCTACCATTGAAAGCACAGTACTTTGTAGGGAGTCCAACTCAGTATCTCACGTGCGAGCAAGAAAAAACTCGATCGATCGGAGCTAGCCATCTTGCCGTGATTTAGAAATTGGAAATAACGCCACTGGTGCTCTCCTAGTCTGCTACTGACTTCCAAAAAACAAAATATGTATTTTAAATAAATATAAAGCTACGCGTCATACGTGACAGCAATCTACTATTCTATTCTGCACGATGAGGCGCACTAGCTACAAGCCGAGCAGAGCTGAGCGAAGTGCCAGCCAAAAGCTGCAGCCACACCACCGTGGCAGCATATATAGTATACGAGATATATGGGAGGGAGGATGTATGGCCATATGCACGGATCGAATCCGAAATCCATCGTATCGTCGGACTTTTTTTAAAAAAAAAGAAATAGGGAAGGTGACAAACGGCGCCCAATGGGAAAGCCGGGTGGGTCCCCTTGCCGATGCGGGTAAGCTCGCTTACGAGACAGGAATGGCGCGGGCGGATTAAGTTAACACGGCGGGACCGGGCGCATTGGATTCCCTACATGGCACGACCACACGACATGCGTGCGTGCGCGCGACAAAGAGCAATCATGCGGTCAAGTGGACCGTTCGTGTCGTCCTCATCCTCCCATAAGCTTGCTTACCAGGTGCGAGTGATCATGCACGTCGAGAACTCGACATATATCGAGCCTTGGTTGCATACCAATTTTTAGCAAGCTAAAATCACGACAAGCCAATATATTAGCTTACCAAAATCAGAACATGGCAGAGTGCTGGCAAGAATTTTAGGTATCTATTTGGTTTAGTATCAACCAATAACCAATACTAGTCAGCCTGTTCAGCTGGTGGATAGTACTGACTGGGTTGTTCGGTGGTCTACCACCAGCCGAACGGCTCGTGGCCTCCAACTAGGGGGCTGGATGGAATAGCCGGCCAGCGGAACAGGGCGACTCTCTTTTTACGTAAAGTTTAAAAAGTTTTCAGTAACTTGTCATGATTGTGGTTAAAATGACTAGTTTCTAGGCATGAACCAATTTCTAGGCATTGACCAATTGATAGCCAAATCTTATTGGCATGCCTTGATTTTAGCAAGGCAAACATTGATAGTAAACCAAGCAGGATCATTATCTATTTATCTCCAAGGATACCACTATCAAAAGGTAACCGGCATCAGCATGTGATTGGGGGCTCTTTTTTTCTCTCCTTTTGGAGACGTCACTCTGGTCTTTCCGGGAATGGAATGCGAGTTGACGTCGGTCGCATAAGCAGCTGGCGTGCATCACCCCAACTACTACTGTGAAATGTATTTTCTTTTTGAGGAGGGAATAACAAAAGCGAAACAAAGCATCGCCAAGAGAATTAATTTGCGTCAATGATAATCAACAGAGATGATGGGGGCGTCCATAGATTCGATCTTGCCCATTGCGTACTCCATCGTACTTGTCTCTTTGCCATTTGTTTAGCAAAGGGGCCTTAATAAATATTTGCGCAAAAGCCAAAGGTAGAGCGATCGAGCACCGATGCATTCCGAGATCGACAGGGACGGGCGTCCAGTCAGTCGTGCACGGTGCGCACCTGCGGCCGGGTATCTGGGGAGTGGGGGAGTGCGGGTACGGTGGGCGTCAACGTTGCCAAAATGACAACCGCAGACGTGGCCATACACATGCACTTTGTTTCTAGTCCCATAAACCTAGGGTCCCACCACGGCACACGCAGCTGCCGCTGCTGGTGCCTCTCACCATCAAAGAGTCGCCCATACACTTCATTCATTTCTACGTAGACACCTTATATGGACGTGTGCAACTCTCTTTTAATTTCCTTGTTTCTTTTTTCGCAGGAAATGCGGTGGTGGAATTCTTCATGGCAGGAACAAGACGAGGCCAACGAACAACGATCGATATGCCTCGATGGCACTGGCACCATTGGTTGGTACGTGTGCCGGCTGGAATCCAAAGCGCGAAACTACAGTAGCTGACAGCACGTCCACTTTGGCACTTTGCTGGCTCACGAGTCTCGCTCGCACGAATGAAAACAACCTCGCAGCCCGTCATGCAAATTCTGTGCCTGCCTGCCGAAATTTGGTACACGACGAGTTTGGATTTTGGATCCTACTGCCGCTAAAGTGTGTTGGCCCAGTCCGAGCTTTGTGCAGACGTGGAGCCCGGTGATGTGGCCTGTGAGCGGAGAAAGGCAGCTGGGCCCGCGACGACGTGGTGCCGTCCAGCCGGGAATCTCTCACGGGCCCACGGAGTACCTATTTGCGTGCGTTTGTGGACTGCACTGCGCCGCGCACTAGCAGCCGCACTGAGCTGTGGACTGAGTGGGTTGGTGGGGTGACCAGCGGGAGCTCCTATCATGCCCGGCCAACTCTGATCGTTCGCCCCCCTTATCGTTATCCACACCGTCAATTCTCGTGTCACCCTAGGGGTGAGTGGCGGTAAAGTGATTTAGATTTTAAATTTGGTCTACAAAATCTAAGAATTGGACTCTAATATTATATAATTTTAAATTAAAATAACTTAAAAGTCTTATTAAACTATGAAGAAGATACTAGGAGTATAGTCCATTACCACCCCTAGTCAACCATCAGCCCGTGTTAAGCCAGGTTCAAGAGCAACCTGCCAATCATTTCTCGCCCACGGGAAAACCACTAGGGGCTGGAACCCAACGCGTCCTGGTTTTCGCCCTCAAGTTTCTTTCTCGTGCCCTACGTCATTATACACGTGTGATTCCCGCCTGTACAGTACAAGTTGTCTCGTTCGGCTTGGCCTTGTTTGGATCGGCAAGAATTCTATCACGCACACATCTCCGAAAAAAGAATCTCGCATGCATGAAGCACTAAATGAAGTCTATTTGTAAATTTTTTTAGGGATGGGTGTAACTTTTCGCGACGAATTTAATGACGGTAATTAATCGATGATTTGCTACAGTGATGCTACAGTACCATCCTCTATCGCGCGGTCAGAGGCATCATTAGATTCTTCAGGGTCACTAGCGCGGGGGTTCTGGAGTTGGTTTTTGTAAACTGATTTTGTTTGACACCGTAATAAATGGTCAAAGTTTACTATTCACTAGCGCGCTACAAAACCAAACGGACCCAAGTGTAAGTTTCATTTGATCAATAATGTTTCGTGCTCTCCAAAAACTTTGCTGGCACTTCATGGCTTGAAAATGAAACTTTCCCCTCATTTTTTTCTAAACACCAGATGTCTTGTAAAAGTCAAAATCTACGCGTATTAGCATCTCTTACGAGGGACCACTTGAACCAATAATTATTGGGACAATCACTCGAGAGCAGGTGTATTAAGATTCCTCGAGACCAAGTTGTTGTTGTTTGTTGTAATACTTTTTCACTACTAACTAAAGCCCTCTCCTCTCGTCCTTCTCTGAAATAACTTTTCAAAAAAAAAAATCTTTCTCTGAAGTTACCATTGCATATCGGCTAGTAATAATGATGGGCCCCGTTCATGCACATGGCAAGCAACAGAGACGATGCCGGCTTATTCCTCTCTGCTTTCTGAGATGATAATAACTCTTGTCATCTAGTGGTCCGTCCGTGCCACGGAGCTGATGATGTGTGCGTGCTCTCGTCTAGGGAGGATCTAAACATCCGAATTCTTAGAACAAATTTAATATTTTAAAATAGATATATTTAAAATTTTATGCTAATCTTTTTTTATAATATCAAGCATATTATTACACATAAGAATAAAATTTTGTATAAATTTTTTTATGTATTATTTGCTCCCTACAATTAAAAAGGTGAAAAAAGATTCGTATCCGTATCCGATCCGTATTCGAATTTTTATATCTATTATTTGAGAATATATATGATAAATTTGAGGTTTAGTTTTTTTGAATCTTTACAAGATCAATGTTAAGTACAAGGCTATAAATTTACATAGTAAATTCTACATCTTATTTGTTCATAATCGAAGAAAAATGACCAAAAATCTGACATTCGAATAGACATCCGAATCCATCCTTACTCGCGTCCACAGATCACGCGCTCGCATGCGCCGCCAGTGCCTTCTGGCAGCAGCAGTTGTGCGTTAAAAAAAAATCGCTCAGCGGTTCAGGACAGACACGATGCCCTGCGTTGCCATGCCGAAATATTCCCCTCGCATGTGTGACAAGCAGGCCGGACAAAGTGCCTCCTGGTGCATGAGCTCGACCTCCCAGCTGGTGGCCTTTTTTTTTCCAAAAAGAAACTTTTGGGTGATGAAGAGGAGAAATCAAGATGAGGCAGAGACCCCTAGAGTGTTTTACGATACAAATGGCCCAGCACACGGTGAACAAAAAGAAACCGAAAACGAGAGCCGTCCTGCAACCGGGTGCTAGAGACATGTCTGCTGCGAGGCCGCCATCGGTGTTTCCCCGACGTTCACAGCGGATTGCGTTTTGTCGCATCAATAGATCCGCGCGGGATAAAAGGAACTCGATCGGGCCGCTTTTGCGATAAGTGCACAGTGGCTATGCCGTACTACAATGTCAAACCATTGTTTGTCTAAACGGTCGTTTAGCTTGTTTAAACACTACAGTGGCACACCGTTTCCGTTTAATTGGTTGTTTTCACCGTTTAAACAGCCGTTTTTCCCGTTTAAACACTCGTTTTGCCCGAATAATGGGCTAAACGGCAGGTGACCGACTGTTTACCGTTTAGCGTTTAGGATAACACTGTGTCAAACACGTTTGCGGCTCGTCGTTGTCGCGCGCATGACTTTGTAGCGTCATGACGGAGAAAAAAAGAATGAACAAAAGTTTCTTTACAGAATCTTCCACACTCTTACTGAAATGTCAAAGACAATATGCTTAATAGAAAAAAGTGAAGAGTGTCCTTATTGTTAGTTTGTTAATAAAACTAGTGGAGACGCAAGTGCCACGATCAGATTATTTAAAAGTAATTGAATCACATCACATGACTACTAAAAATATCATATATAAGTAAATAAATAACAAAGTTTTGCTACGCCATGTAATTCTATATATGGGAGCTATGTGCGAGTCACAAGCGAGGAAATGGATCTTATAAGTTCCATAAATAACAAATATTTTATTTCATTTCTTTCAACCAACAATAAGTGCAAAATAAGCACAATTATATATGGACCACAGGATCAATAACCACTTCTACTCTATCTTAAGAATTAAACTATATAGAAACGAATCTATATGATGGGATATGTCCTAAGACAGAGAGATCAAAACGCCTACCCGACGGCATGCCAAAGGTCGACGAACCATTCTCCAATAGCGAGGTGAACCTGCCTGACTGGATTGGGCGATTACAATGAAGTTGATGGCGCTTCATACGTCGCTGAGGCGAGAGCTCACCTTCTAACCATCATATGTTATAGTATCAATTGATTCAATCATCAATCAATTTATCAATATTAAATGCATTGCTATATTCATGGTAAGCTTATATATGGTGAGCATGCGGATCATGGTGGTTTCTTCCAATCTTGCCTTTGAATTAAGCTTGTTTGAGTGTCATTATTTTCCTTCCTTGCATGCAACACATTTCCTTCTAAACTTATTCTCATGTCACACGAAAGTTTAATTTATTTTCTTTCTTTCTTTTTTTTTCTACCATGCTCGTCACTTGAGACTTTGCTTTGGTCCTCCTTCCATGCTTATTATCTTGGGAACATATCAGATGCAAACCAACCTCTCCGTGCAAACTATGGAAACTTCAATTTGGGACATCAGATCAACATCCCAGGAGAGGGGCGCAGAGAGGTGGGAGGGGAGATTTGTAAAAGTGTGATTACTCAATCCAAAGACGGGTCCAGATCGTAAAATTACTCAATCCCCCATACCCCTTGGATGTTGATTCAATAACTTAGATTGAAGTTTTCATAGTTTGCACGGAGAGATTGGTTTGCACCTGATACGTTGTCTATTATCTTTCCTCCAATTGCCCACGAGAGGATCCAAAATCCTATACATTAAAGAGGACATGATCAACCCGCGCCATATCTTTTATTGTTAATAAACTGATTCAAGCATCAATCAATATTAAATATAATTGTTATATGCATGGCAGATTTATATATGTACACATGCGGATCAGGGTGTTTGTTTTTCATTTTTTTCCCTTTCAATTAGGCTAACTTGAGTTTTCATTATCTCCTATCCGGCAGAGAAGATATGATCAACACATGCTCGAGAATCCCAGCCATACTCCAATTTGCTCGCGAGCCCAGCCATCCATGATGATTTATTTTTGTTCATGGCAACGTGCGGCACCCTTGACGAGCATCCAAAGCACGAAACGAGGGATGCTACATTGCACATGCGTACCACCATATCAATGTTCATATCGGCCGCCAGTGTGACAACTATTTGGGACACCCGCGAGGCCGCGAACCATGTTGATGTGTATCACCATAGCCGTTGTCTGCACTCTATTCCTATACTCAATTACTCATCATCATGTTAGGTGCAACTAGCTTATTACACAATGTCTTGCGGGTCTGCTATATCACATTGTGAGTTCTTTTGGCACGCGTTGTGATATCTCCGTCAAAAAATGCTAATCAATGTAAGTACTCCTTGTAACCTAATCTAACCTGTTAGTTCTAGGACTCATTTGGATCACAAGTTGACGCACTACCTTTTTGCTAAATTTGAATAAAATTTTCTATTTTATTTGCACTGGCGCCAAAAATCTAAGACTACACCAGGGAAGATTAGCAAATAAACTCGTTTTTTACTACACCAAGAGTTTTTGCTAAAGTTAATTTTGCTAATCAATTAATTTTGCATGATATAAAAAAATTGAGGGGGGAATTTTTTTTGAGGGGGATATAAAAAATTTACTACACCAAGAGCAAAATTAATTGATATATCATGCAAAAAAATTTTATATCTTTGTGCCTTCCAATCAAGAGCTTTTCTATATCTTGTGCATAGTCCAAAGAATCATTCTTACTCTTCATCTTTGGCTAGCGAGAAATACGGAATAGATGATGTCTGTATTTAGATATCCAATTGAAGAGCCTATTGCAAAGTATTTTTTTAATCAAAATCTCTATTCCTGTAAACCAGAAAAGATATAAAGAGGCTCTTGGAGATACTCTAAGTGGGGAAGCAAATAACAAAAGTAAGCGGGGAAGCAAGTAACAAAAGTAAGCGGGGAAGCAAGTAACAAAAGTATTAAAATTTTGACAGAAACATTTTAGAATCTTTAAAAGCATGGGTCTCCACAGCTCCTATCAAACCTCTCGGCATGAGAAGCCGACCTCCGTAAGGGGTGCAGCGGGTTTATTCTTACGAGAATTGGTTTCAAATATTTCAATTTTTATGTTAATAAAGTAGAAAAGTGAAGAGTACCCTTATTGTTAGAGCATCTCCAAGAGCTCTTGTATCTATGGATAGCTAAAATCCTGATATAGCTATTATGTAAAACGAAATAGCTAGTGAAAAAGGGACGAAATCCAACAGCTTCTCCAAAATCCAAAAAGGAATGGCTAGCGCTAGGCAAAGATGCCCAGCGACACCCTCTAGATAGAAAACGAGAATAAAAGACGAGGTAGATAGAGTTTCTGTTGAAAAGAAATTTTTTGTCTTTTTTTTTCTTTTTTTAGCTAACTCACCCAAGATATAAAAACTCTTGGAGATGCTTTTAGTTTGTTACCACTAGCAACTTGTTCATTATGGAAAATTGAAATAATTTGACCGTAATAAATTTTCATGTAAATTCTAGACCAACGTGATTCTTTATATTTGAACTAGTCATACAACTCAGCTGTATATTAGGGGACTCTACACATATGTAATTGGAAAATAATTACCCGTTTTGTGCTAACAAAAACAATAAAAAAAGGCAAAATCCGGAAGAACCGAGCCCACCCACAGGC
Source organism: Panicum virgatum (assembly GCF_016808335.1). Taxonomy (NCBI): domain Eukaryota; kingdom Viridiplantae; phylum Streptophyta; class Magnoliopsida; order Poales; family Poaceae; genus Panicum; species Panicum virgatum. Next base: position 36,544,252 of record NC_053142.1, on the reverse strand, counting down.
CACAGCGCACGCCCAGCGGCTCGGGTCACTTTTCCCCTCGCCTTTTTTCTATAAATCCACGTGAGCCCCCGACGCATCGCTCTCCAAATCACCCGGCAGTCGGGCACCCTCCTTCCCGAGTCCCTCACCGCCACCGCCACACCACTGCAAACCCGAGTTCCCCTCCCCGGCGGCGGCTCGCTGACGGAGAGAACTCCGCTCGCTTACCTAGGGTTCCCGTAACCCTAGCCCCGACCCGTACACGCGAGGGCCCCGGCGACACGAGGAGGAGGCGGCGGAGAGGGGAGGGGGCAGAAGGCGCGGGAGGCGCAGGCCTGTGCTGTATGTCAGATCGTGGGAGCCGGCGAGGCGGAGGAGGAGGCGGAGACTACGGACACGGTCAGCTCGCGAACCCGCTCCAATGGCCGCAGCTCAGGAAAAGGCGGCGGCATGCTGCCGCGCCGCGCCCGCGCGCGTCGCTGGAGGCGCCCCTGCCGTCCCCGTGCGGGCGATCGCCGCGCCACCGCCCGGGAAGGTCGTCGCCCTCGCCGCGGGGTCCGGTGAGCGCGTGGCCGCGTCCGCCGCCGGCGCGGGTGGCGCCGTGATCGAGGAGATCGCCGCGGTCCAGCCCACAACGGCGAAGGCCTCCTCCAAAGGTATGCCGGGTTCGCCACCTCCGTCCAACTCTGTCCCTCTGTCTCGATCGAGTCGAATCATATAGGTTGATTGCGTCATGAGATATGTTACGGGAGTGCCCTGCCGTGCATGGATCTTAAATTAGTTGGGGCATGCGATGGTGGTGTTTCTGTCCATCACGATTTATCGTGAGCTCGAATTTGAGTGCAGGAAACGCAATCTACTGGTGGTAGTTGCACAGAATGCATCGTTTCGGGCGCATGCAAGCAGAGGATGCAGATTAGTTCGTAGGATCGGACGGTTTTCTCGTGGGATCAGATCAGATACATGGATGATATTTGCACCAACCACATAATTCTTGTTTACATGCGATTGGATTGTGTAGATTGACGAGTAGGCCGTATAGTAGCTGGCGTGCAAATTAGATCTTACAGAGGCAAATCGTGGTTTGCTCTGCCTTATCTGGCTATTGATGATTGGAACACTGGGGGCGGGGTTGGTGTGATGGCGGCAGGGCGCTGCCATACTGTGGCAGTTTACTGTTCAGGCTTTTTTTTGTGCTTGATCATAATTTGGTGCTCCAATTTTTCCTTTGATCATAGGGATCTGATCACTAGTTGCAGCGATCAACTTGTTTTTTACTTCTATACTTTTTGTTTGACGACAAGGTTTCTGCCTTTCCGGTAGGAAAGAAAAATGTCCGGATCTGGATAGTGATGTCAGCTTGGCAAGTACCACCCCCCACACACTCTTTTTCAGTCATGGGTCAAACAGAGTTTTTGGCATTCACGTTTCTGGACGCGCCACTAGGCATAAGCTGCTGATGAATGCTGCTCCATCCAGTCCACTTGGTTGGCAGTGGGCATGCCTTCAACTAGTAGTATTTCTGGGGATTCTGAATTGGTGAGATGCACGCAAGGTTAGCACATAATCGTTGTCTAGCATGCCCATGCTACCTTTTATGGTTCACAGGATGCTCGAAATGATGTAGACTTCGATGCTGCTTTTTTTTATCTGTAATGGGAAAATGACATCGTATCAACCTTACCTCTCGTGTCAACCAAAAATATCATTAAAGATTTGAGACAGATCCTTCTTGATAGCTTATCTCTTATGTGTAACGGATTTTGGTCGGACAGTTATAATACTAATAATGCTAAAATAGTAAATTTTTAATGATGTTGGCATGGATTTCCTCTGAAGAAAATTATTTGGCATTTAACTCAGTCGGATTTCCTGTGTTTTTGAGAAAACTCATCAAACTTACTAGTTGAATACTCCGCGCGTTGCTGCGGGATTTGTAGACAAAAATGTTGAAGTTGAGTGTATTGAAAAGATGGAGATATGAAGTTGTAGTCAATTTTAGCATTGGAGATATATGACATGGTTGTATATAAGATATGCTTAAATACTAAAATTGAAGTACATATAAAAAATTCAAGTTGATGAAACTGATAAAAAGAGGAATCGTAATTGGTATGGTAAGATCGCTTTAATTTTATTCTAGGAGAAAATGGAAAAAGTCTGCATCATTTTTTGAAGTGATTCGACTTTGTATCGACTCTTTGGCTAAGCGAAATTTATGCAAATATTTTTTTTAAAATGAAATGTGAGGAATGCAGTTGTGTGTGAAATGTTGATAATTGGAAATATAGTTGTACAAATATAGTTGTGTCAAACAGTAAAATATTAAGGAGGAACCAAACATAGTATCAATATCAGAACATAATGAATGAATGTGTAACATTGAAGAGAAGAGATCTGGAACAATCCTTCACGGTGCTCTTCCTGCATGCCACAGTGATGCAAGACAAAATTTAAGAGTAGCAAAACAGCTGGGGAAGGCAAGGAGCTACCAGAGCCGAATGGAATAATGGAGTCGAGAGTGTGTGTAACGCTACGATGGCTTCAACTAAGCAAAATATATAGAGCGTTGGGTTCTACAGATCATGAGAAGTGGAAGGGGTGGTGGTGGTAGTGTATTGTTAGATAGAGAGACTTAAGGAAATGACAGTTTGGATGATCAAGTTACAAACATGAGAGAAATGAAGAGACATAGTAAGGTGGATGAAGGAGTGCTTCTTCCATTGTTGGTGGCTCAATGGGGATTGAGAGAAATATAAATTAACATTTTCTAGTGGGATGCATCAATCTTAGAAGACAGAAATACAATAGGAGACTAATTGTTTTTCTTTTTGTTAATGTTTCCTAGTGGGATGCATCAATTTAGAAGACAGAAATACCATAGGAGACTAATTGTTTTTCTTTTTGAAACAAATGTGGATTTATTTATTAATATTAGATAGACTAATATTTAATTGATAAATGAAAATAATGTTCATGAGACAATAATAAAAGAAAATAAAGGGAGGGGATTTAACATATGTATGTTGCATAGAGTAATCTTTAATTGACAAATAAAAAATTTGGCTGTTGGGCTTCTTCTTTAATTATACTTTTGATGAACCGCAACATATTGAAAAACATGACTGAGAGAAATAGAAATTATGACACTCAGTGGATTGATGGCATAGCAACATGGCACTTAGTGGATTGATGACGTGGCAGCACGAGGATTGAGAGAAATACAATTATGACACTTAGTGGGTTGCATCATAGAATATATAGATTCCTGTTCGCCATCGACTTCTTTATCATGCATAGGTGATGAAGCACGAACAGTTTAAACTCGACACGCCTAATCTAATGAGATCGTAACGTTGGTGATTGTATTATTACAGATAGAACAAACAAAGAACATCCAACCTGTCTTGGGACAATATTCTTAGATTGTCCTCTATTTACTTAGAATTGTTCTAACCAGTAAGAAGATGTCTAAATCCAAGACATGAGGCACTGGTTGATTACACGATAATTTAAGACTTGCATTTACACTGTAAGATTCATGCCAGTACACCCTCTTATGTTTTGCCTCAGAGAGGTCAGCATTCATTCATTTATCTATTTTATTGTTAATTCCTCTGACCTCCTGATAAGAACAAGAGAGCGTAGTGCTCCTGACCTGCCAAATTACCTATATTTCGAAAACTTGACCTACTTTTTTTTTTGAAAGGCGCATCTCTCAGCTTGACCTCCTCTAAGAATTAACCTTTTTTATTCCTGTTTTTCTGTGATTTGCGATGTTTGTGGTAGCTGTTCAATATGCATCTACTGCCCCATATTCTTTCTATTGCTCATCGCGACTGTATGACACTTCTGCATGTGTTCTCTTAATTTACCATCTATTCACAGACTATAACTTTGATAGATACCTGGTATGCCGTACATGCTATTTGAAATGTGTACCATGTCTTGACTGAACTAATGTTTTGCTGGACCCAAAAATATGCAGGGATACCAATAATGACAAGAGCCCAGAGGTGCCACCCTTTAGACCCATTATCTGCCGCTGAAATTGCAGTTGCTGTAGCAACTGTAAGAGCTGCTGGAAGATCTCCTGAGGTATGCCAACAATTTTTTTATATATACTTTTCCACACAAGCCTAATAAAATTTTTTTGACTAGCAAACTTTTATGATTGTAGGAAAGAGATAGCATGCGCTTTGTTGAAGTTGTACTGTTGGAGCCAGAAAAGAATGTGGTGGCATTAGCTGATGCCTACTTCTTCCCACCTTTCCAACCATCACTGCTCCCGAGAACCAAAGGTTCTGCTGTTATTCCAAGCAGGTTGCCTCCTAGGAGGGCCAGACTTGTTGTCTACAATAAACAATCAAATGAGACTAGCATCTGGATAGTAGAACTATCTGAAGTGCATGCAGCTACAAGGGGTGGGCATCACAGAGGAAAGGTGATATCATCTGTAGTTGTTCCAGATGTTCAACCTGCAATGGTATGTCTACTAAGTTCGTTTAGAATTCTGCATGCCTTATGCCTATTTTGTCTCAATCTGCCAATCACTCGCTCCATGTAATAGCATTTCATGACCAGTTATTATTTCACAATGGTATTTGTTTGTTATTCTTCAAACATTCATGTTAGCTGGCTGAAGATTTGTTCTTGTCATGAAAAGTTCTTTCACTATGTTATCTGTTTGTTATTTTTCAAACATTCATGTTAACCCAGAGATGTCTGAAGAGTTTTTTTTCTTTTGAAGTTCCTTTTGCACCTTTACCTTTTGCAGCATTTAGTTTGAAATTTTATATTTCACAGGATGCTATGGAGTATGCTGAATGTGAGGCTACTGTCAAAAGTTACCCACCATTTATTGAAGCTATGAAGAGAAGAGGCGTGGACGACATGGATCTTGTTATGGTAGATGCCTGGTAAGATATCTGCAAGAAATTCGTTGTGCTACATCTTTTCATATATTGCTAAGTTTTCAGCATACATTATCATATTGAACATTGGAAAATCGACTTTTTGTATCTATTAAATTGTCAGGTGTGCCGGCTACTATGGTGAAGCTGATGCTCCCAGTCGCAGACTTGGCAAGCCTCTGATATTTTGCAGGACTGAGAGTGATAGCCCCATGGAAAATGGTTATGCCCGTCCTGTGGAAGGAATTCATGTTGTTGTTGATATGCAGAATAATACTGTAATAGAGTTTGAAGATAGGAAGTTGGTTCCTCTCCCCCCACCAGATCATTTGAGGAATTATACTCCTGGGGAAACAAGAGGTGGTGTTGATCGAAGTGATGTAAAACCACTTATTATCAATCAGCCCGAGGGTCCAAGTTTCCGCATCAATGGCTATTTTGTGGAATGGCAGAAGGTAAATATTTGCAATCTATAATCTAAAATTCTAGTGTTAATATAATGCCCTTTGAAATTACAACACTTAATGGTTCTGCCCAGTGGAACTTCCGTATTGGCTTCACCCCCAAAGAGGGTTTGGTTATCTATTCTGTTGCGTATGTTGATGGTAGCCGTGGACGTCGACCTATTGCGCATAGGCTGAGCTTTGTTGAGATGGTTGTTCCTTATGGAGATCCAAATGAACCACATTATCGCAAGAATGCATTTGATGCTGGAGAAGATGGACTTGGCAAAAATGCTCATTCTCTTAAGAAGGTCATTTACTCAGTTCTTGATGAGTATACTATTTGATAATTTAATATTGTTTTGACTCTATCTTTTAACCTTTCTGTGCAGGGATGTGATTGCTTGGGATACATAAAATATTTTGATGCACATTTCACAAACTTCACTGGTGGTGTTGAGACAATTGAGAACTGTGTTTGTTTGCATGAGGAGGACCATGGAATCCTCTGGAAACACCAAGACTGGAGAACTGGTTTAGCAGAAGTAAGGCGGTCAAGGAGGCTCACTGTCTCATTTATCTGTACTGTTGCAAACTACGAATATGGGTTTTACTGGCACTTCTATCAGGTAACTATATCATTGAATTTTCTCTTATAATGTCGGAATAATAAGTAGCATTTAACCAACAAGATCCAATATTATATTACTTATATAAGTTTGCTTAGTTATGCATCTAAGAGTTAAATTTTGTGTTGCCAATGTCATCATGTCTACAGGCTTAGTTAATCCAGTTATGAATTTCCTTTAAAGTATTGTGAAGCTGCAAAGTTCTATTGACATACTTTTTGCCGTGTAATTTAATGTTGATCCTCTTGGTTGCAGGATGGAAAAATAGAAGCAGAAGTAAAGCTTACTGGGATTCTCAGCTTAGGAGCCCTGATGCCCGGGGAATCAAGGAAATATGGCACAACTATTGCCCCTGGTCTGTATGCACCAGTTCATCAGCATTTCTTTGTTGCCCGTATGGACATGGCTGTGGATTGCAAACCTAATGAGGCTCATAATCAGGTGGGTTGCCATCTCCCCCCCCCCCACCCCCCCCGCGCGCGCGTCAAAACAAAAACTAGTTTGCAATCTGAAACAAAAACTAGTTTGCAATCTGAATAGACCACACAAAGTCAAATTATATCTTGAGATTAGATAAAAGAAATTGGGCGAAATAATCAAATGAAAGTTGCTTCACTCTGCAAAATTAAGTACAATGTTCACCCATAGTTCTTATCGCGGTTTTAACAAGAAAACAAGCGATCACGTCCCTAACATAAAAAGAAAATTACACGTTTGAAAACAAAAAAAAAATGCACAACAAACCACGATATCCCGCAGACACTCCTTCTGAAGTGCAGTTGGCAAGGTCAATTGGTTGGAGGGTGTCTGTTCAACTTTGTAATTCTAAATTCTATGTGGCAGTTTATGCTTCTTAGTCCTTTATGGGCAAAACTACCTTGTGTCGCATTATTTCCGTCCTGTACCTTTGCAGTATCTCTGTATGTCCACTATAAGCCATTGTGATTGATAATTTAAATTTCTCTTTCCACAGGTGGTCGAGGTTAATGTTAAAGTGGAAAGTGCAGGCACGCATAATGTGCATAACAATGCTTTCTATGCTGAAGAGAAGTTGCTGAAGTCTGAGCTGAAAGCAATGCGGGATTGTGACCCTTCATCTGCACGCCATTGGATTGTAAGAACTCTATTTGATTCTTTGTCTTAACCTTATGTCATTGCTACCAGTAAATTGTGTATCCAGCATCCAGTCATTATATTTATGCTATTCAATAACAGATGGAAAATATGGTTGGTCTCTGGTGATAATAGATGCAATTGCTTCACCATGCACCTTTTCCTTAGTATTTGTACCATTATTAATCCTCCATCAAGCTAATGCCAGTATAACCTATCATTAGTAACTGCACTATCTTCGATCTTCCATCAAGTAATGTCTGCATGGAATTACTTCAGTGACTGAAGATGGCACCACAATTCACAAATGCAGCCTAGAGCACAAATATAAGTGCATTAAACTTGTGCTATCGTGCCACATTTTATTTGATACTCATTCTGATCAGGTAAGGAACACGCGAACTGTAAACCGCACTGGGCAGCCAACTGGTTACAGGCTCGTGCCTGGTTCAAACTGCCTGCCATTGGCTCTGCCGGAGGCGAAATTTCTGAGGAGAGCTGGGTTCTTGAAGCACAATCTCTGGGTCACCCAATACAAGAGCGACGAGATGTTCCCTGGAGGGGAGTTTCCCAACCAGAATCCTCGAATCCACGAGGGTTTGGCTACATGGGTCCAGAAGGATAGGCCCCTGGAGGAAACCAACATTGTTCTCTGGTACTTTCTTCATCATGGACCATTTTCTTGAACGACGGCACTCTGAAATTGGAATTGTTTGTTCAGCTTACATCTTGCAAAATCTTATAAACTGTGTTCTGGATCTGCAGGTACATGTTCGGGCTTACCCATATCCCAAGGCTGGAAGACTGGCCGGTCATGCCGGTAGAGCGCATCGGCTTCATGCTCATGGTATCAGCTTTGGAGCCTTTCAGCATTTCTTGTCATAGGCAGTGAACCGATGGAAACCTTTGTTGCTTCTTCACATAAATATGATAACCTGGCTTTCCATAGTTAATAATGATGTTTGCGCCCTGCAGCCACACGGATTCTTCAACTGCTCGCCTGCGGTCGACGTGCCTCCCAGCTCCTCCGATGCCGACGTCAAAGAAGCCGAGTCGCCCAAGGCCATCCAGAGTGGCAGTCTCATCTCGAAGCTGTGAGCTTCGCTGTTCCTCGAATTAAGTGACAACCAGGGTGCTGCTGCTCCTACTATTCTATTGTGTTGCTCTAATAAAAGGAAAACTGTTTTCCACTGTCCTGTGGTTTTTTGATGCCCTGTAATATCGTTTCGTTCGCTATGCTTGTTAAATGTTTATCGGCAAACTGTTGAACAGCTGCATTGCTAGCTTACAATAAAGTTTGGACTCGCATAATATCCCTGGTTGTCTGCAGCCCTGCACCAATGAAATCATGATGCAGAAGCAGAACGTCTTCGTCTTCGGTGAAACTAGATTTAGTAATTTCTACTGTGTGTTCGTTGAAACAACAAGCAGTGGACCGTACTTGAACTGAAATTGCGATGAAGACGTCTCGAACCGATCAAGTAGGATGTAAAAAAGGGGTAGATTGAAAAAGTGCCCCTCTAAAATTTAAAATGAGCCCTCCTCTCCCCTCCCGGCGATATCCAATCCGGCCACAGCAACTCCGCATCACTCTAACGTTTCCGTCGACTGGACTGCCGTGGCGGATCGTGGCCAAGTAACTCCTTCACCGTGGCCGGGAACTCAACGGCCATGGTGTCGCTGGAGGCCCTGGCGAGTAGCAGGTGCGCCAGCCTCGCGGGCTCCCCGACCACCCTTCGCTTTGCTCCAGCTTCGCCACTGTTCATCGTGGCCGGGAATGCAACGGCCATGGTGTCGCTGGTGGCCTTGGCGAGTAGCAGGCGCGCCAGCCTCGCGGGCTCCCCGACCCTGCACCCGCCGCCTTTCTCACGGTGGTAATAATGGCGGATCCAGGCGTCCAGCCTCCACTTCTCCCTGTCGCGGTGCTGGGTCGAGGAGGAGGATGAGCAGGGACGCGGTCGCCATGGTATCCGAGAACGGCGCCGTCTCGGGTTGGCGTGTCGTTGCTTGCCGCTGCAGTCGCCGGCTTCGGCAGCGCTAGATTGTGCCTCTGCTCCTGGTGCTGCTCTTCAGAGGACAGCCGGTCTTCGTCTTCCACCCGCTGGAGGGAAGCGAAGAAGCGGCCGTGCCGGGAGAAGGGCCGCCGCCGCGTCGCGTCGTCGCCGGGTTCTGGAGCGGGGCGCCGTGCGGTTGGGTTCCCCGCCGCCAGCGGTTTGGTAGAGGTCCGTCACGGGGATGAGAAATTGGATTGGAAAGAATCATTCGTCAGTTCGTTTGTTCGTATGGCCGCCGGAGCGAACAAATCACGCGCAAACGAGTTCCAAAAAAAAAAAAATCACGCGCAAACGGCAAGTCGACCGACTCATTTTTGAGGCGACAACCTCGAGTTAAGATATCAATGAGCTAGCTGTTCGAAAATATTCAGAGGTCAACTGCATTTGCATCACAGCTTACTGGACACAAGACAAGGTAGCAATCTGCGTCTGCTGCCGTTCCTCAACAAAGAGCAACAGGGACACACTCTCAGTAGTTCAGCTCGCACGGCGTCCCTCCACAACCGGCGGCACTCACCATCAGTAGTACGTGCAGGATCCGTAACCTGCAAACGGTGCCCATTCATCAGTCAGATAACGCACGGCGCACGGATCATCATCGTTTCAGAGCACAAGCATCATCAGATCAGCAGCAGCAGCAACGTACTGGGGTCGGACTGGACGACGAGGGCGGAGTTGTTGAAGTAGCAGTTCCAGGCGTGGCGGCCGCTGTAGGCGTAGTAGAGGTTCATGGCGACGGCGGCGCGGGAGACGAGGCTGTCCGGGTAGTAGCACGGCCCGCCCTTCTGGATCACGGCGCAGCTCACCTGGGAGCACGCGTAGTCCAGGTTCTGCGCCAGGATCTCGTTCGACGCCGACGGCTTCGCGATGCACCACGTCTTCTGCTACGATGCGATGCGATGCAACCCCGCCCCACCCCCATTGCAGATCGTCAGGAACAAGGGAAGCAAAAAAGACGAGGAGGCGAGCGGATCATGGTCTGTACTGTACCTGTGCCTCCGCAAGACGGACGGTGCTGCCTGCAAATCAGCAGAGAAATGAACAGTTTAGACGAAAGCACAATCCACTAATGATGGACGGGCAGCGAAAGCTTTTGCAGATCAAGTATTCATAGGTAGTAGATCTTGGCTACAATTTACCCAAAGTTCAATCAGACGCATACCCAACGGCATCTTCCCTCGCTGGCCAGAATGGCACCGACACGCTACAGAAAGTCAGAAACTGCCTACCCTTTTCAGGCTAAATCTAGATGAGCTAGTGCCCACAGCATTACGACTTTGTGAAAAACAGCTGGAAAAGGTTTGGCAGAAAGTGCGATTGGGAAACAGAGTGTTCAGTTGCTCATCCTCCTACTGACCAGAAATGAAATCTCAGACTGACAAAAATCATCAGCTCCAACTAAGCCCTAGTGAAGAGCGACCAAGTGCTGAATCGCCTACTAGTAGAAATGAACTTGAACTTACCTGCGGTGAAGTAGAGGAGCACCAGCCCCAGGGAGAAGAGCAGGAGCGGCGCAGATGGTTGAGCTCCCCTGCCCATCTTGCTCTGCTTCAGAACAGGCACCAGCACCAAGCAGAAGCTGGGAGCTGGGAGCTTGCCAAGGCCAAGAAGAGTCAGATCACACTAGTGCTTCTGCACAGGGGTAGCAAGCTGGTTTATAATAAGGAAAAGGAGCGAGCCGTTTGATTGCCTTTTTTTTTATAATACGTATCTGTATTTCTAGGTAAGGAAAACGTACAAGTACGTGTACAAATACAGATACAGGAACAGCTGCCCCAGCCGAACTGCGCTAAGGACCCGACAGAAAATAAAAATTACACTGAAGTCCCTGGATCCAGAGCAAGCCGAAGGCACTCGTCGCCGGCCGCCGCCACCACCGAAGAAGACGCCGGGCATCACCTTGAGCAGGAAGAATCCCATTGCCCACGGGATTTGAAAGGAGTCGAAAAAAACACCCGTCGCGAACGGCGGGATGAAGCCTTCGGCGGTCGCCCATCGACCGAGGCCGCGCCTCGACCCATCCTGCTCTTGGATCTAAACTCGCCATCGACAGACCCCGCCGCCGAGGGAAGACCGAGGCAGATCCAGCCAGCCACCTTCCACAGCACCCGCAGCACATCCCGCATCCTGAAGGGCGGGATGGGTCGACGAAGATCAGGGCAGGAGCAACATCACCTGAAGGGCGACGAAGATCCAAGCCCGGACTCCTGTACAACAGCTCCCAAACTCGCCGGTGGCACCAGAGTGGAGCACTATCGGGGCGAGGAGGAGTTGGAGTATTATTCCTCACGCCGCCGCCGCCATCGCCTCGTTGACGCCGCCCCGGAACACAAGCCGCAGAGGAACATCCCCTGGCTAAACCTAGCTCCGCCGACGGCCACCACCGGCGAGTAGACCCTAGACCTAGCTACTCTATGTACATCCGCACGGCGCTTCCCCAGACCTCCACCCTCTCTAACTCCATCCCAGCCGCCAGAGAAGGAGGAGGCCGGCGGAACCGCCGCCGGAACCGGCGTTCGCCCCCTTTTCGCCTCTCTCAGCTGTAGCAGAGGAAAGAGACGGAAGGGTCGAGAGACCCGTTTGATTACCTTGTTGAGTAGAGTAGGTGACACTCTTCTTGCTTGGTTGTTGGGAGGGGATGGAATGGCATGCTACATCCATGTGACTGTGAATTTGAACAGACATAGGTCTAACCCAAAGGGCAACCTCCCATGTGCCTCCAGCAGGACAACAAATCTTGTCCTGATCTGGGAGTTCTCTCTCCCCTCTCAACAAGTCTGAGTCTGCAGTGAACCTTGGTGTCCCACGAAGCTTGGTGGATCCGCACACAGGACATTTTGGCCCACGTTGACCCGCTCGTGATCCTTCCTTCAGCGGTTTCCTGTCCCCAGTCTTTGTGATGTATGCTAGTCAAAATAGGACCATTGAGAACAAAAGGCCTGATACTGTTCAACTTGGTTTCAGATTTGAGTTTACATTACTTCAAAAAAAAGATTTGAGTTTACAATTGTGTACTGCTTTCCAAAGAGCGCTCACATTTGTTTCCTTATACAACCCAGAGTTTATGTCTACGGTTTGGCTCTAGGCACGCAAACATTACCATACTGTATTGTTCGACGACAAACAGATGGACATGATTAACCAATGATGCACTGCTCTGAGATCCACGTGGGTTCCACAACCGTGATAGATACAGAAATCAGTGCTACCCCCTGTCAGTAAAAGATGCCATCAGTCACTTAAACATACCCTGCTTTGCTCCCTTGCTTTCCCAACAAATGATGCTGTAAACTGAACCTGTTATCTGTCTTTTAAGTAAGGCAGGGGCAAAGACATAAAAAATGATTGTACTCAGAACATAGCTTTTACCGACATATATGAGATAGCATAATAGTCACAGAAATAAAACTAGGTTGGCGGGGGCTCAAACCAAACAGGCTTGAGTAACTCTGTTCGGCTGACTGTGGCTGATGCTGATTTGCTGTGAGAGAAAAATACTGCTGACTAGCTGGTGACTGTGTTGATTTGTTGTGATAGAAAAGCACTGCTGCTGGTTGCCAGTAGAATAGAGTGAATAAGGGATAGCATAGTCACATAAATTTGCCATCTTGTTCCTCAAAAGAAAAAATGCCATCTTGACAGGAAGACTCTCAGCAATCAGACGAGGGAAACAATCACTAAACAGTTGATCTGCGTGCCTGCGTCACAATCTACTAGTATTACCTTTTTTTCAAGATACATGGAGCATGTAAGAATTGCTTAGATGATCATAGTTTCAGATGAATAATGCAACCGACTGCAAAACCCATCATCATGCAATTAATATTTATAAGTATACACCATGGAACTAAATGTTCATGAAACAGACGGCTCTATCCTAGAGACGTCTCTGTATACTCTTTTCCTAATGTTGGCTACAATCCTATCTGCAACCTGGACATCGGTTTCTTCAGGATTTTTGAGCTTGTGCTGTTTCTTCGGATCTTTACACTCCTTTAAAACATCTGAAACGGCCTGGGCTTTCTGTAATATTGATTTCTTCTTCTCTATAGCATCATCTCCTTCCTTGTCCCTGTAACTGCCAGGTAACTTTGTGGAATGTGGTACTGAACGCATTAGATCTGTCAACTTCTGTACCAATTTGACTAAACCAAGCCTCTTGAGCTCTTTCATAAGCATCCGGTAAGTGATATACTGGGGCACAATCCCTCTCTCAAACATATGCTCAAACTCCGCAAAAGCCTCCTCAAACTGATGGCGCCGGCAGAGCAAATGTATCAGCATGGTGCTGATTGCAAGATCCGGCTCAAAACCACTATTTCTCATCTCCTGGAGCATCTGCAGTGTTAATTCAAGCCGGTTCGCTTCGCACAACATCTTGATGAGGAGGTGGTAAGTGAGACGGTCTGGCGCATAGCCATTGCTGACCATCTTGCTGTAGAGATTCATCCCCAACTCAATACTGCAGTTCCTCGAAAAGACCATAAAAAAGTAGTTGTATGTCCTTGCGGTTGGCGAAATGCCCCGCCCCAGCATCGCCTTGAGCACTCTACTAGCCCCAGCAAGGTCACCATGCTTGCAGTAGCCCAAGACGAGGGAGTTAAATGTCGAGATATTCGGCGCAACACCGTAGAGGGGGAATTTCTCGAGCACCTTGTGTGCGTCCCCGAAACGGCCTGCCTGCGCAAGGGCATACACGATGGGGTTGCAGGTGAGCAGATTCGCCTCGATCCCCTCCTCCCGCATCTGGTCAAGGAGCCCCATCGCCTGGTCAGGCTGCCGCATGACGCAGTGCGCGTCGATGAGGGTCCCGTATGTGACCACCGTCGGCCGCACGCCGGCATGGCGCATCGCCACCCAAAGCTTCTCCACCTTGTCGAGCCGTCGCGCGCGGGACCATCCGTTGAGTAGGACGTTGTAGACCTGCACGTCAGGCGTCCACCCAGGGTCCTCGCGCCGGAGCTGCTCGACGAGCTGCGCCGCGGCACGCGGGTGGCCCTCCTTGCAGAGCGCGTCGACGGCCAGGATCAACGGGGAGACCTCTGCGCCAGACGACGAGCCGTCGTCGTCGTCGACATCGTTGCTGACAGTGTACCGGTCGGGGTTGCAGCGCAGGAAGCGGAACGCGCGGACTGCGGCGGCGGTGCGCCCGAGGCGCGCGTAGCGGCGGAGGAGCGAGGCGAATGCGGCGGGGAGGAAGGTGATTGGAGCAAGAGGAAGCGCCAGGCGGCGGCGAAGAGGCCGCGGGAGGCAAGGAGGGAGACGGCGGTGGCGGCGCCGGCCCAACGGGCGAGGGCGGGGATCGCGAGGTCGGGGAGGGTGGGGAGCGCGGGGCGGAGGTGCTGGAGTATGGTGGGCGTTGGGGCGATGCCGGCCGCAGGGAGAAGGCGGTCAGGGTCAGCCCCGCGGAGGATGGAGAGCACGGTGGCAGCAGAGGCGGCGGCGGCGGCTGAGTCGCTGGGGAGGGCGGGAGCGAGGACACGCATCGGCCGGGAAGGCATTGCCCCCTTGCCTTGGATGCTGACAGTGACAGGACGCCGTGGGTGCAGCAACACTGTTACGGCTGATGCTACCTAGGGAAAACAAATGATGTGTTTAGTTGTCATGACTCATGTATCAAATGAGACATGTACGGTAGTTTATCAATAATAAAAATTACTTGTGCAGTTGGTCAGATAGGTCCTTGAATGGAGAGTGAACCCCAGATCGTTTTTAAGACATCTGTAAAGGAAGGTAGCTCACATTTGATCAACACTATCAAGATTCTGGTATGAGAGTATTAAAACCGTGCAGGAACAACAAAGATTGACAATGATGTCTCCATTTCAAGAGCCATACCGGGTAAGGCAGACAGCCTAGTCCTACCAAGGTGTGCCATCGGCTGCTCTGTTTAGACCACAAACTGACAAAGCCTGCAGACAGATTAGGCAAAAATATTGGATGTCAGAACAGAAATGTTGCCAACATGTGTACGAGGTTGTAGCATGATGCTGAGTTAAGCAATCAAATTCATGGATTGTAGGGATTAAACAAAGCGCTTTGGCATTGTATAATTGAATTATTTGCTTCATACCAACCTGTTGATGGCTGCAAATCTGCAATGAACAGCGCTACAGAGCACAGTATCAGTTAAGAAGCCAAATATGAGTAATTATCACCAGAGTACTACTCATTCCGGCAATTTTCTTCTATCAGATTATCTATTTTTCAATAACATCAAGTCGTGTTTCACCAATCTGGTGGGTTTCTACTTACAGTTTGTATGTTTTGCATATTTCTTCCACTCTTGCTTAGATACAGTCACAACTTCTTTAATTGCCTCTTTAAGCATGAAGAAAAAGTGTAAGTTGATAGAAAAGCAAGAACCAACTTACAAAGATTATCCTAAACAACTGATTTCTTACTATACGCCAGGGTACTGCAATAAGCATCCTCTGCAAATTTTCACAATACAAGTGTGACTACAACATCAATGAAATTACAGAAATATTGCAAGCATCAAATGTCAGCAAGTATTTCCGAATGAATGATAAAGAGATATATTCTGCCAGTTGCAACAGCAGTACAACCACAGTTTTTCTTTGTCCAATTCTATGTTAGCTTACTCCAGCAACCTTATTTTTTGTTCTCTCCATCCCTCCATCCCCATATGAAGAGGAAGCACTTAAATCTATGAGTCAATTTTTTTCTGGCTGTGGCCTCTTTTCATGGGGTTAGCTCTAATGTTTGCATGAGGATGATATCATCTGTTGGGGAATCCAGTCAGCTAAAGATGGTTTATTACCATGAAGACTAAACTGAGAATAATATGATAGTGCAGAGGATGACCCATCAATATTTTGAAAATTATCCTTTATCTAATTTCTACAGGATTTTTTATAAGTCATTTTGCTTAATCTGAATCTCTACAAAGATACATCTGATTCAGGGATTAGATGGCACCATATGCATGTGTATGAAATTGAAATCAGAGAAGCCACTTAACGCAATTTCATCTAGATGGAGGATCCAGGTGCAGTTGTACTACCTGCGAACCAGAACCCGAGGTTTTAGGAAACATTTTGCATTCTTAAATAGTGACATGTACTTGTGAGTTGAAGCTCAATGCCGAGCTAGTAGGTTCAGAAAAGCTCCCTCGAATGATGTACCCGAGATATTGCACAAATGGCTGACACAATGCGAATCCTGAAGGGGGCCATATCGCAAACAAGATATCAAATTCTCTGCTACTTCCACATCCAGCAATCCACCAGTAATAAATCCCCCATGTTATTTGTCTTCCCAGGTTCTGATTTAAAACATCACGTTGGTCAAACATGAATGGTCATAGCTACGTACCAAATAATGCCCTCTACAATGTATTTATCTGTTTTGACGGGAAATCTAATTGTCCCCCGACTTCACCACACGGAATCAGTAAACGCATAGGTGGAATCAAACGGGATCATCAAGAAATTAAAGGGGCGCATTACATACGTTGAGGATGTGGTAGGTGCTAGGCGTTTGAGCACCTTGGAGCTGGAGCGCTGTCGTCGCTCCCGCGGAAAAGGAAGTCCGGAAGTCCTTCAGCACCTCCTCGACGGCCGACGGGGAGGTGGTCCGCGCGGTGAAGGTCGCGGAGGAGCAAGCCGAGGAATGCGCGGTGGGGAGGCCGTCGCCGCGGCGCCCGCCAAGTGTGCGCCTCCGGGTGCGGGCTGTCGGGGGGGGGGGGGGGGGGGGTGGCGGGGGGCGGCGCCGAAGAGTAAAAGGAGTGAAGCTGCGGAGGATTGGTGTGGACGCGAAATGCTGCGTAGTCGGGGACGGAACCGGCTTTTAGGCTTTTGGCCCGTTCGGCTCAGCTAAAAAGAGCTGGCTGGGCTGTTTCTACAGTTCCCGCTGGCTGGGACGTTCCAGCTGCAGCTGGATCTGCGGACCCTTTTTTTCCAATTGGATACAAATACAAAAAGGGGACTAATGCAAACTTACGTGGATGTGGGAGGCTATATCAGCAACTGTCAGCCTCAAACCGTTTTCGTGCTGCCTCAAGATCCATTCATAAAGCTTCTCCTGCATCAAACAGATAAAGTGGGCTTTTAGTTACTAAGCAGGGGACAAAGAAAAATAGCAGATGTTTACCATATCAATAACAGTTAATGAAAAGAAATAAGAGCTGCTAATACTAATGGGAGCATTATGGATGGGTACATTGTCAGCCTACAATCTCTGCATTGGCATGACAAACATACAGCCTCTAGGTTTATCCACTACATGTTTGTACACAAGACATAAATTATATCTGCACTGGTATAAATGATAGGTTTTGGAAACAGCATAAGGAAGGGTTCCCCCATAAGGAAGGTTGACCTGATACCCATTCATCACAGTATTTTTGTTCATTCTCTGACCATTGTTTTTCCTGTATCGCTCACTGCTCAATCTAAGATTGAGATAGAAAAACATAATTTGCACCTTGGACAGACCACAGTTTAACTGCATGGGATTCTTAAGATCAGAGTCTAAGATAGCTCGATCCAAGAAATTTAGGTCCAAAAATAAAAAGATTTGCCGAGTAGCTAAACATTTCAAGAAACGGCAGGTGCTTCTCCGTGGTGGAACGCAACAAGAAATGGAATGCCCCGAGTGAGCACCTCTGGCGGGAGTCCGCGGCGGCGGGGCGGAGCTCGTCGATGGAGACAGCGGCGGACCTCGCCGATGGAGACGACGGCGGCGCGGGGCGGCCCAGACGACAGCGGTGCGGGGCGGGAGGCAAGCCGGCGGCGTCGGGGTGCACGGACGGCGCCGCGGGACAGGACGGCCGGCCGGCGGCGGCGCGGCCCCCAACCCTAGGCTTGGGTGGTCGGGAGTCGGGACGCGGGGGAGGAGGGGCGCTATGACGGGCTGAAGGCCCCTTCGGGCGGACGCTTTTGCTTTTTACAGGGAGTCGGGCGGAAAGCCGTTCGGCTGCTCCGTCCCAGCCGAACGGCTGGGCTTATCACTCCAGCAAGAATCAGCCCAGCCAGGGCTTTTAGCCCATCCGAACAGGCCGTTTGTTGCTGTCTGTTTGAGCAGTTGGCCTCCAGGAACCTCGGTCAGAAAATTGCATTTTTAGGACTCTAAATGTTGGGCTTCGCTATTTTAAGATTTTAAATATCAACTTCGCTAAAACGATTTTTGAAACATTACCTCTTTACTATACATGACATTAGGTCCTTTTAATCAATTTGGTAAATTGAAATACATGTATTTGCACCCTCTAGGACCGTCTAGGTGCGGGCCGTAACGGCCGGCGCGCGACTCGCGTCCAGGCCGTCTCCGCCTACCTGTGCTCTACGCGGGGCGAGCACCAGGACCAGGAGGCCGGCGCGGGGCGAGCCGGAACGGCCGGCGAGCACCAGGAGGCCGGCACCGGGCGTGTTCTGCGCGGCTCGCAGGGTCGCACATGCCGGCGAGCACCAGGAGGCCGGCGCCGGGCGAGCTGTGCGGCGGCGGCGCGGATGGCTCGGCGAAGTCCCAGACACCACGACGTCCCCATGGCTGCGGCCGTGAATGAGCAGCAGCCCGTTGAGGCACAAAGGCAAAAAGGTCCTAGAGGGTTGAAATACATGTATTTCAATTTATCAAATTAATTAAAAAGACCTAATGTCATGTATAGCGAAGAGGCAATGTTTCAAAGGTCGTTTTAGCGAAATCGATGTTTGAAGTCCCAAAATAGCAAAGCCCAACATTTGGAGTCCCAAAAATGCAATTTTCTCGAAAAGAACTGAACAAACAAACCCAGAACTAATTCCTATAAAAAAACAGAACTAGCTGATGCGGGATTTTCAGAAAACTTTCTCTAAAGGAATATATCAGCACTAATGTCCAATCCAGTCCAGTGCATACATACTTGAAAAATAGATGGCAGCTTCTTTTCTCCAACAAAAGACCAATAATACCATCTCCTTTTGTGGTGATTATATATAGTTTTGGGGCCCTCGTCTTCAGACATCCTGTCAACAATATGAACCTTCTTATCCAAAAAAAAAAAACTCAACCGAGACTCTATAGGAGTTCATCACTTCTTTTAATTGCAACAGCGACACAGCATTCACACATTTGGTCTATGACCAAAGATTTCTGTCTTTTTTCAATGGACAAAATTTCTTTTACAACAAAGACACAAGTCCAGCCTCCAGGCGTCAGCCCTGATGAAATCAGCAGTTTGAACTGTACAGTTTTGTTTGCACCACTGCATCTCCTTCAGAACTATTGCCATGGGAATTCTTTGCAACTTCTCCCGTTGTTATCTGTGATGGACGGCTTTGTACAGATTGAGAAGGTATGGCTACAGCAAGGTAACACTCAAGATGCTGCAAAAGCATACATGTTTGCTCCACCCATTCGAGCCATACTTCAGTTCTGGTTACGAATGACATAGGCAATGGCCATCTGGATGATATAGTTGTTGATGTTTTGGTGTGGTCCATCTCACCTTCTTGGATGGAGAGCCCTAGGTTTCCATTTATCAGCATCTGATAGGGCACGCTGTGAGTTCGCAGCAGAGAGTGATTCCAGTATTACGTCTCTCATATGGGCAGCTGCAGTTTCTCCACGCCGTGTTGCCAACTCCAAATATGTGAGAGACTTGACCTTGTCTCCTGCCTGCATATAAGAGAGACACCATCTTAAAAATGGGTGCCACTGAGTCACCAGGTAAAGGCATGGATGTTCTCTTGACATTGAGGAAGCAAAAACATTAATATCAGCTGGTATGATTTCTAGATAGTGGCAAATGTAAAACCTATTATCATCTTTTGATGCTAGTTTGGGTTGTAGTTACTAGTTGATTAGTTAAAACCTGTGTTTGGGACATTCACATTGCCTGCATCCACCCAATATCTAACCTTCTCTACAGAGGAATTAGGTACAGCTGAAGTGCTGCTTTTCACTTGACCTAGCAGCTCCTAGGAGGATTTCTAACCCCAAGAAATCAAGCAGTACATACTCACATTGTGAGGGCAATATTTCTAGAGAAGAGAACAGGTCTAAAACTAAGGGTATGCTATTATGTTGATTCTTTTTGGAGGCAAACAATCTATACATGGAATTCCCATTAGAAAGAGATAAGGAATGACATACCGCACAGAGTTTAATACCACACTCATAAAGAGCTTTCTTGTGACCACAATCAGCCGCTAGTTGCAGCCACCTCTTAGCACGCACTGGATCTTGTGCAAGCCCTTCACCATAGCTGTAACACAGGGAAATGTTATACATGGCTCGTACATTCCCTCCCTCTGCAGCTCGCAAGTACCACTTTGCCTGCATTAATAAGTTTATCTCAACTTTACATAACATAGCCAAAACAAGTAGATAGTATACACCTCGAGTACTACAGTTCTACAAAGAAGATGAGAGGAGCCTGATGCTAATCTGGTATCTCCTGGTTAGAGTATACACAGTATACACCTCGAGTACTACAGTTCTACAAAGAAGATGAGAGGAGCCTGATGCTAATCTGGTATCTCCTGGTTAGAGCATATACTGATTTATCCTGGTGAGATAGATCTGATTACCTTGGTAGGGGGAATCCAACCAAGATAAACAGCTAATTTCTTACTAGAGTTAAGGAATTTCAACAGAGTATGGTAATCTCAGCATCCTCAGAACCCAAGGTAAATAGTTGTTCAGCAACTTGATAGCATAAATTGTCAAGTCCTAACCTAGTTAGTATGAGATGTGTGCATACAGTAACAATTGATTGCCTAGGTGATTCAACAATTGATTGCATTTAGAGAACAAGAATGTTTCTCTTATGGGAAAATTTTTCAAACTGCGGATGTGCAACATAGCAGAGGTATCTTACAGCTTCCTTCTGATTACGCTTGATCCCTTTCCCATTCTGCAAGCAAAGGCCTAGGTTGTATTGAGCACGAGCATTGCCTGCTGATGCAGATGGATAAAACCATCGGATGGCTTGCTCAGCCTTGGGTGGATCAGCTGCAGAAATGTTTGGCACAAAATCAGGTGTAATGCCTTGGGAGTTGGCACAAACAAGATGATTGGTTGCAGACAAAGGAATAACAAGCTTGGTTAAGCTGATAAAGTATTGGCTGATTCTTTATCACTATGTAGGTTTAGAGTTGGACCTAAACAATGGATGCAAGATAAGAGACAAAGGCGACAGAGCAACGCCAAAGCTTCCCCTAAACTATTGAATGATTCCAACTGCTCTGCGAAGAAAGCTGATAATGCGCGTCGAATATAAGATAATTGGAAACAAGCCTAATCCGCCCTGAATTCCGAATCTTTCTACAACCACCGAGAACAAGTCTCCAAGAGAAAGCTAACTGCACTGTAAGCCAAATCGACCGTACCTTCAAGGTAGGAGACCCCAAGGTTGCACATCCCGACGGGGTGCCCCAGCTCCGCGGCGCTCCGGTAGTACTCCACGGCCTCCTCCCGCCGCCCCTCCTCCCAGCACATGAGCCCGGCGTCCACCATCGCCGCCGCGGAGCCCAGCCTCGCCGCCCGCTGGAACAGTCCCAGCGCGCGCTGCCTCTCCGTATCGATACGCCCTCCGCCCCCGACCCCGACCCCGCGAGCGGCGGCACCCGCCACGGGGCCGTGCTTGACGCGCCGGCCGTACGCGTGCAGCACCGCGGCCTCGCGGAGCGGCCGCAGCGCGTCCCGCCACGCGCGGCACGCGCGGCTGGCCGCCGCGACGTCGGAGGCGCACGAGGCCGCGAGCGCTCGGTGCACGAGCTCCGGCGGGAGCGCGGAGAAGTCCGCACCCTGCGGCGCCGGCGCCGGCGCCGGCGTCGGGGGCGGGGGCGGCTCCGCGGGCGGGGGCTTGTGCTGCTTCTTGGAGTGGCGGCGCCGGCGACGGTGCGGGGAAGGAGACGCGCGGAGACGCGAGGAGAAGGGCGGCGGCGAGGGGGCCGGGGGCGGCCAGGTCTGGCTCCCGGCGTCCATGAGAGCAGCGGAGAGCGCCGGGCGCGCGCCGAGACGCGTCGCGATGTTGGGGGCGGAGAGGGGATGGAGGCGGCCGCGGGTATATGAGCGGCGGGGCGGGGTGCGTCGTTGTGCGGATGACAGGTGGGGCCACAGGTCGGTTGGGCCCTGTGCAGTGACTTGCCATGGTAGCCGGGGTGCGTTGGGCTATTTTTCTAGTACGGGTGTCCCAGTCCTTGTACAATTCTTTAAAATAACTACTTGTACAATTCTTTAAAATAACTAGAACATTAGGCGCGCGCAGTAAATCGAAATAATAAAAATATGCAATTAAATATAAATAAAATGAAGGTAATAAAATGTGACAAAGTGTGTATGGTATAGGATCAATACAAAATCACAGCATATGGTAACACTGCAAATACATCGTTAACATGCTTACATTTGAGCAGCATGGGTACACCATCTATCCAACATATGAATCATGAATATTATAGATCCTCTTTTCATGCTGCCTATTGTTCAACATCTACCACTGAAGACCCTCTTTTCAGAGAAGAAACAAAGGCAGCTATCGATCTCAAGTTGAACGGTCCAAATTTATTTGAGCTAATATTCTCGACAGTAGCAAGAGCAACTGTGGGCCTGGCATCAAATACAAGCAACACAACGCCACCAACGAATATAAGTCAGGAGACACGCAAATGACCATCACATCAAAAGCAGCAGCAATTGGTGAAGTTCATGAAGTTGAACATGGCAGCCAATCAGGCACATGTGATGCATGAAGCATCAATAGGTAGAGTTTGTAGACAGAATGTAAATCACAGCAAAAATGGCAGCTTGAGTTTGAATATTGGATAGAGTAATTGGTTAATTACATATGCAAGGCCCACGCCTAGCGCAACCTCTTCTTCGACGCCGCACCCACGCCCTGGTTGAAGTAATCTCTAACGAACGAAATCAGCACCATCGGCTCGAGCACGAGATTGGGCAACGTCACTGCTATTTATCCACTGTCGGATCTTCCATCAACGGTCAAAATCAAGCACGGAGCAGGCAGGGTCGATTCTCAAGTGAGTAACCCATACTAACTGACACCAGACTGGAAAAGAAAATTAGGAAGAATTAGGTAGAGATATGTTTTGATGAAGAAAAAAATGACATGTGGGCTAAAGTAGTCTACATCTCGAGTTCAATTAAATATCTAGTTAGCATGTCGCCTCATAAAAGGTATCTGGCTAAAATTGGGACGATCCAATCTCCACTCGATCATTTGTATGGTTCATCTAACTCAACCTGCTTGCTGTGCTGCAAACAAAAAAAAAAATCAAGTTGCCTGTTGCTTGAAATCCAACTATGATGTTTATGGGACTATACGCATCAGATTAAGCAAAAGGGTTAGTATTACCTCATGATGGCACACCCTGCAGGCAAGTATCTGCAGCGAGAAACAATACATGGTGTACTGTAGATGGAAATGTTGTGCCTGTAGATAACCCCATGTTGGATTGGACACTGAACTGAAGAAATAATAGAGGAATGTTGTACATCATCCCCAAAGCACAAGGTTGAAGCATTTGAGTGAATCAAGCACCCTGAATTGTGCTATTCGCCGAATGTCTAATTACATTCAGATAAAATCCTCGTCTGGAATTATTCATTACCTTCTTCAAGACATTCTCATAGCTTTTCCTGCTGACCAGAGAGGAGAGGATGAACACATCCACACCCCTGTAGCAAAGAGGCCTCAATCTGATGTGATCCTCCTGACATGCATACAAGGTCAAGCTGAATCAATGATTCGCAGAAGAAAGAGAAAAAAAATACTTGGGTAGTTATCAGCATCACTGAACTGCCTCAATCTCTTGTAATCTGATCACGCTCACCTGCCGTGTCCCAGAGGCCCGAGTTGACAGTGCTCCCATCCACCGAGACATTGGCACTGAAGACAGTGGGGATGTAATCCTGCAAAAGCACATAGAAAACCACACGCCCTTCATCGAGGGAGCACTGTCAACTTGGGAAATGTTGATCAGGCAACTGAAGCTTTTCAACTCTTGAGAAATGTTGATCAGCTTAGCTACAAATTTTCAAATACATCCATTATGCTTGCATTATGTATCTAGTGTAGCAGTGGTTGATATAGCATGTATTTGATTAACACCAATTTTATTTTGTCCATTGAGATAGAACCAAGGTCGAGACAATAATAGTAGAGGCGATACGTGGTAGGAACATTGATTGAGTAAACCTGATCAAATACACAAAGCCAAAGCACAGGCTGTGTATATGTATGTAACAAAATATAGTCCAGAAAACTATACCTCGTTTTTAGATTGTGTAGCTCTTAGGATTAAAGTTAGGATTTGTGGTCATGGTCAATCTACTTAGGTAAGCTGAAGCTATGAGCTCTGTCCATATATATAACCACCTAAACAAAGCACATGTTAAAGTTAATAGTAGAAAAAAGAAGAAGATGCAAGCGGACACGTGAAATTGTAAAAAGAAATTGATCCACTGGTCATCTCAGTTTTTTTTACACTGTTTCTTTGATATATCAATCTTTTATGCTTCTGTGACATGCAAAACACAGTTATTGAGCACAACTGCGTGTAGCACTAAGTTTGTGCCCTACAAATTATCTATTATACCTCAAAATTAAGAGTCGACAGATATAATTCATTAAGTATCAAATGCATGGTATTTTTGCTTGAAAAAGTTACTGCTTGAGGAAAAAAGAAAATTCATTTTTTTCAGATAACATGGTTACCTTAGCTAAGCACAGTAGTTCATTTTCCCTTCTTCTCCGTCTCTGTTTTCCTTCTATCATAAAAACAAAGTGCCTTCTGATGAGCTTCAGGTAGTTACATATCTTGATTAATGGCAAGGATTCTTTGTTCTGCAGAAACATGAGCATAGTTATTTGATTAGTTTGTTGAAATCAGCTATCATTCTTGCACAGATATACCATCGAGGACATGTTATCCATCCCATTCCCGTGCAGCAAGAGAGATAAAGAAATAAATTGGCAATTGGTTAACTCAACATTGTTACGGCATGCTCTTGATGAAAATAATCAGATGGATTCTGAAAACCGAAACAAAACAAGCAGTCTGACTATCAACAACAGAAGTAAAAGAATGGGAATGTAGTAAATCCAACGCCACCTTTGCTCATGCAAATCCAATCAAGACTGGTACTGAATCTGCATTCCATTTTCTTGAAACCAGAGCTACCCAAATCCAAATCATATCAAGAGGAATCAAAATGCAGGAATAAAGGGGCGCAGCTAAAGAATCGAAGATTGGAGTAAAATGGAGTGGATGGGGAGTCAGTATCAGCACCCTAACCGTGGGGAACTTGCAGGGGCAACAGATGAGCATGCAGGTCTTCCCCATGGCAACACCACCGCCGCCGATGAGAGAGATGCGAAGACTGGCAGCTAGGGTGTAGATGGATGGGACGGGGATTTCGGGAGGGGGGAGGCGGCGGCGGGGAGGCAGAGAGCAGAGAGGGAGAGAGAGTGAGGCGTCGGCGGGGAGCAGGAGGGAGGGAGAAGGGCGGCGGGGAGCCGGGACTCGGGGAGGAGAGCGAGCGAGGGGGTTTAGGGTTCGCAGGTGCGGGAGGGGGTTAATGGAAAATTGCCCGTGGGGTTTTTTGCAAATACGACGGCATTATCGAATTTCTTCTTCTTTAGGTGGAAATAAACGTTAGTTTAAGGTTTTATGTGAAAAACTTACAAACGCGGTTGCTGTGTGGGCTGGCTGATCTGGATCTAGCTATGATTTTTAAAAAATTGGAGGACTTTTTTGAAAAAAATGCCGAACACTGTGGGAGATCGACACACGTCCTGTTTTTCTGAGACGCGGGGAGAGGAACGCATAGAGGGGATTTTAACCATTCCGACTATTCGGCGAGCGATGCGCGCCCTACTGTTTGAACAATCAAATCCAGCAATAAAATCAAAATAATATTTAAGACAACATAAATTCTTCACCCTTTACTATAAGGTAATTAAAAGGCTCCTATTGTCATCATCATTTGACAAACAGACTTACCTTAAACCCTTTGAGTGCCCTATCATGACAACAACATTAGAAATTGTGATACTAGAACATAATAGGTTCTATATTTGATTAAACACTGTATATTTAATTTAATATTGTTCAGGTTGGGTATTGTAACGACCCAGGTTTTTAAATAGCCAATTTAGGGTAATTAGAACCAAATCATGCATCATGTGCTTGAATTGCTTGAAAAAGGATCTTTTTGTAAATATAAAGGTTATATGTGTAATTATGATTTTATGCAAGGTCCTTTCTATAGTTATTTTGAATGGGGTGTGCATTTATAGCTTTTGTGGAGGGTGATTTTGCAAAAATTCAGTGCATTTATTGCTTGGCAGGAAACTTTTCAAATCAGCCCAAGTTTGAAGTGAAATTTCATTGAAAAAGTCAAGTTTCCTTTAAATTCAAATTCCCTTCTATGTTTTCAAATTTAGCTCTTGAATCTTTGATCAAATAAATTTTTGCTCAACATCAATGTTGTAGATCTTGAAAAACTGAACAACTTTCATGTTGGGCACTTTTTCATTTGAGCCCTAGATTAATAGTTATCAAGGCTTTACAGTTTGGTCCCTAAATTTTTTGGAAATTGCGTTTAGGTCCTTGTCTTCTTCCTTAGCCTGCCTGCTCCTCTGTTTCCCGCCGACAGCGCCACGCCGCCTGCCGCCGCGCTGGACCGGCCGCAGGCCAACTCCGACTTCGCCTTTGCTTCGCGCTGGCACCTACGCGTCGCCCCGGAGCCGCCCCACCGCCCTCCTTCCTCGCGCTGGTGCTCCCAGGCCGTGCCACGCACCCTCGCCGCTTCCAGAGCCGCCGTGCCGCCACCACCTCAACGCCGCGGTGGCGAGCCCGCTGCAGTACCCCAGACCACCAATTCGCGCGCGCTTGAGAACCCAGAGCACCGCAGCCTTCTTTTCCCCCACTCCTTTGCCCGCTCGCTGCTCCGAAAACCCCAGAACGCTGCTGCCCCCTCCGTGGTTGCCGGCGAGCTCCGCTCGGCCGCCGCCGACCCCCTTCCACCCTCACCTGGCTCAAACCCGAGGCACCACGAGCTTCGCCTCGCTCCACTGAAGCTCCTAGGTCCGGCTTCTCCTTCCAATCGCCACCAGAGCGCCGCCGCCATCTACTTGAACGCCGGCAAGCAAGCCGCCGCCGCGAACCCACCATTTCAGACCCGATCCGCCCCCACAGACCCCGCCATTAGCACCACACGAGTACTGCGCATCTCCCAGGCATCTTCCCCACCCCAATCCGCCGCCGCAGAACGGTCGCCGGCGAGCTACCCAAGCCGCCGCCGCACCTCGCCGCGGGGAACCCCCAATCCGACCACCCCGAGCCCCAAAAAGACCACCTTTGGGTTCGTCTCGGCCTCTTCTTCGTTTCCCCCAACCCAGACCTCGCCGCCGGTGAGCCGAGGCGCCGGTAAAGGCCGGCCATCCTCCCTCTGTTCCTTTTTCCCACGGCCAGGGACCTCGGGTTCAAATTCAAGACAACCCGGGGGGTTTTATGCATAGCCCAAGACTCATATGAATAGTGCCAGCAGGGACTCCTTTGTAATTTTTGCAGTGAACTTTGAAATTCCATAGAAAATCATAGGAAATTCAGAAAAAGGCAAATCTTGATGTTTTGGAATCCTTGTGTTTAGCTCTATGCAGTAGAATCATAATATGTTAGGCTTTTGTTGAAAGTTTTTGCTGTATAAATGGTTTTGTGTCACTAGGTAAATAAATACTAAATGTTTTATCTTTTTCTTATCTGATGATTAAAAGCTTGTCTTGCAGTGAAACTTTTATGGTAGTTTACTCTTGTTACACTAGCTTTTCTATAAAAATTTCATGATCAGTTCCTTGTTGTAGCTATTTATTTGATTTAATCCTTGTTTAGTATACTTAATTTATGGTAAATAGTTTCTGTTCTTGTTAAATCCTGAAAATATTCCTGAGCGTTCATCTAGAATATCTTAACTTGTCCAGGAAGTTTGAGCATCAGTTAATGGCTAGAACAGGAGCTAAAATTGAATCTTGCTAAACTGATGTCTGTTTTGTTTATTTTATCAGAATTAATTCTGTGTATATAAAATCATGAAAAATTCACAGTAGCTAGATCGTCTCTGTTTCAACCTCCTGTTAAATTTTG
This sequence comes from Panicum virgatum, assembly GCF_016808335.1. NCBI lineage: Eukaryota > Viridiplantae > Streptophyta > Magnoliopsida > Poales > Poaceae > Panicum > Panicum virgatum. The sequence goes on along the minus strand of NC_053142.1, from coordinate 36,516,006 downwards.
AGCTTCTGCTCTGCTTCAGTTTGACCTGTGTAATTCATGCTTGTTCTAGATATTATCTGAGTGAATGAAATATTCTGAATAAATGGTTAGATGTTATGGCATGATTTTTACAGGGTAGATTACTTTGTTCATTTTCTATTTAGTGTAATTTTTGCAGAATTTATTACTATTTTTACTCGGAGTAGTTGATTTATTAGCAAACTATGTTTTGTTTGTTATAGAAAACCACCCCCACTTGTTTATGGAGTAGTTCACTTCAGTTGTGCTGTTGATCATGATGCCTTGTGTAGTTAGATTTGTTAGTTAACTACTCTATAAACGATTGTCCATGTGTTATGTTTGTTTGCCAGTTGTTAGCCTACAACTTTACCATGATCTGAGTGTATTTATAATGTCACCTCTTGCATTTCATATAGATACGACTGCCTTATCGGACGGGACGTACGAGTTGATCCCGAAGTCTGACAGAGGTGATCCAGAAGTCCAGGTGAATGCAGCTGAACTAACTGAAGCCCCGAACCAAAGTTCGGAAGAGCCTAGAGCTGAAATAGTTAGCAACTACCGAGAAGGCAAGCCCCGGACATAACCTATATTTCAAATTATTATCATTTACTGTTATTACTTATTTGTGCATTTACAGTTCTTAGGATTTGAATTGAAACCCTAGATGCATGATCCTAGGAACCTATGTACTGAACACTAGACCTGAGTTCGACTATCTGCTAAGCTTATAGGAACGGTAAAAGTCGAGTGATTGCCTGTCACTCGCGAGCTTTATAGGAATTGCTTGTTTACTTTCTGTTATCAATATAAGGACGACGGACGGGGTTGTGTTCGATATCATGTCCTATGTGAGACCCCGTCTGTGTTGATGAACTTACTAAGGTCGCGGTGTGTGGTAGTGCCGGTTAAGTTTTTGAACGTACTAGCCACATGCCGTAAATATGGTACGCGGTAAGCCTAGTAACCGATTGGACCGGGGAGTGGATATACCTGACACTCTCTCTTAGAGATAGGTTTTATTTTATGTTGCGCAACACTACGACTTCTAGGGACAAGGGTGGACCGGGCACGGGTGGACCTTGGAGCCCTGTAGTCGGGGAGAGTGTTCCTATCCACGAGCCGGAAAGAAAGGCAAACGGTTGTTTGGAAACGACCCGGCGGTGTTCCAAACGTGTGTGTTAGGTTATCCTTGCAAGGTTGAATTTCGATTCAGAATCGTCCGCCTCTCACGATGAAATGAGACTGCTTAATTGATCTGCCACACAGAGTAATAAGAGCAACAATATTCTTATTAATCTTGATGTTTGCTTAGAAGTTCCACCATGTTTGGATAGTAGATGCTTACATAGAATGGTTAATCAACTAGAATCTTGAAGCTAAAACTTGAAAGTAAAGACCTACTCTTTATTGATTTTCAGCAAAGGAAAACCAGAGCCTTACAAAGCCTTGCATAGTCTAGCTAAGGTGGGCTACTTATACCCGTTGTCGGTTAAGTCTTGCTGAGTATTAGAATACTCAGCCTTGCTTTTGAAAACCCTTTTTCAGGTATGACTTTTGAGGATCAGATCGCTAGCTTGACCTATCCTTGCTCATTGCCTCCTGGCTGGTCCGTAGAATGGGATACGTCTTCGGCCAGCAATGACTGTGACGAGTAATACCATACTTGGGCTAGCTTGGTATACTTTTGCGACGTGTTGTAGTCATCGTGTCTCATCTTCCGCTGTTTAGACTCTGAACTTATAATCATAACTTGTATAACTGTTTTATTTAAGTTGGCCTTGTAATAATGTTTTTAACTGGCTTGTAATCATTACTATGCCTGTGTTGTAAAAATTGTGGTTGTAATATCTCTGGACTCGCCTTCGTGCGGGGTATGCTTGTTTGATCCGAGAATCGGTGGTTGTATCGGGACGTTACCCGACAGACCAAAAATTGTTCCGTTTGAAGTGCGTTTAAGCTAATGTTGCCTTTATGGTGATGGTTTACGCACTTGAGCCGGGATAATTTAGGCGGTTCTGCCACAGCTGGCATCAGAGCTGCAAGCGTACATCAGAGGTGTTGGAACCTTAAAAATCGCTTTCCATATAAAAGTGGAACAACAGGGTATTTCGAAAAGCTACGTTGGATTCGTTAAGGGTTGTGCTTAGAACGTAAAGTCCTAGGAAATTTATGGGAATTACTAGGTGGTTATCTCTGTATGGTTTATGTTATCTGACTTCCAGCACTTTACATCTTGTCAAACCATACTCACAAGCAACTCTTAATTCCTGTAACGACGCACCTACGTTGAGGTAAGATGGTAAGGATCCTCAGTCAGCTGAGGGAGTCTGACCTTCCCGTCGGCGATGCGAACCGAACGCTGTGCTCAAGCAGTGGCCTACTTGAGCTGCTGCCAATATATCGATCTCGGTCGACTATATCGGGAGTAAAGGAACTTGTGAATACGTCTCTGAGTAGCGTATGTTAACGTTGGCCATACGGCGGAAATTGTATGGCTGCCGCTTCTATAGTGAGCGGTAATGTTTGGGAACGCTTTCATGAGTGCTGGCATGAAAGGTTCATTGGATATATATATATGTTTTGTCAATCTTATGCAGGTACACTAACCACGATTCGATAAGATAAGAACGGTTAGATTTTACCGGCTAGCTATATAGGGAGAGCCGTATTTATGTATGCCACCGTGCTAACCACGTAAGCCCAACGATAGTTGGCAATTATTTATCTTGTGAGGAACGATCAGGACGTGCATGCATATCTAGTTGATGTTTGATTTGGTTCCTAGTGTTTGAAGTTGTTACATGAGCTTTGTAAGGAATTTCTAGTATGAATCCTTATAGATAAATGTTAGTATGTTTAAATCATGAGTGGGTTAAATTTTGATTTTAGTAGAATGCTTGTAAAATGCTTAGGTTTCCTTAGATGAAAAATATGGTTTCGAGTCATGCCTTCCTCCTAAGCCCCATCTTGTTGTTGTAAGGATCTTTTCATTTCTTAGAATCTCAAATGATGAACCAGTACCGATTGTGGTTTATTATTCTCTGAGTTTGGAACCATATCATCTTTGAATTTAGAATCATATTTGCTTTTCCGCAGTCTTTTTAAAGCTTTATTTGAGAAGGTCTTTTGCAAGTTAGTGGCTTTGGATTGTGTATAAACCTTACCATTGATCTTAGCTTGTTCATCAATCCATCCCTTGATCAATGTCTTGAATCTATTCCTATCAAAATCATTATTCCTTTTCCTTCATGGCTCCCTGGTTAAGCCATGATGTTGTTAACAAAACCCCATCAATAGTCATTCTATTCCTCTTGGTGTTATGCCGGATCTTGCTGGCTATGTTGATATCTAAATCCTATATTTTCATTCTTGCTCACTCAATCTTTTTTTGGATAAAATTAAAAAGGTTTATGGTAATAATAAACTTTTGAAATACAGTCCTTGATGCAATAATCATGCGTCACATCATTTCATGACATTCGTCAATGCATAGTGTTGCCTCATGATCGGGAATCTGTAGACTGACTAAGGGTTATGCGTTTGAGTACCACTTCGTGGGTTGTCTTCGGTTCCTATCTTATCGTTGCTGGCGCTATTGGGTTGCCACTCTTGATTTCTTTTGTGGTGGAGTTTAGTCATATAACCTTGATGCCGCGACGAAACCTAGACTCTCGTGTGTGCTGCAGCCACATGATTGAGTTACTAGGAGCGCGCTGGTGTCAAGGTATGTGTGACGTAACTCACTGCAATCCCCTTCTATGCAACCTTACTAGTGTCCTAACCCCTGATCCTTCCTCAAGTGTATAGGGCTTACGAGTTTTAATCGGGGGAATATGGGTACGATATGCGCATTGCGCTGTGTGCATCATCAACTCACCCTTGTGGGCATCATGCTTATGCATTTTCATACATGCATCCATCTAGAGCATCATCAGAGTGTATGCAAATTTAGGTCCGCATCGTGGCAATTACATTGTGTCATAAGCACCGTTTCAATTGTGTATAAAATATTTCGTTATTGCATTGCACCAGCATTGCAATCATACATCTCGAGGATGCATCATTCTCATGGTCATCGAGCATATGCATCTCGCATCATATTGTTTAATCTAATCAACAGTTTGAGCAAAAATGTCCTTGAGCAAAAATTCACCTTGATATCTTTTCTATCCAGATTCACCACCAGATTGAGACCTTGATCCTACTAGAACTTAGGTCCTCTCTTCTTTACAAGAATCCTACTATATGTCAGTACTAGAATAGTCCACCAGTCTTTTCCAACCAACTTTGATGGTGATTGTGATCTCATGTTTTATCCACCGACTCTTGCTGCAAAGAATGAAATCCTAGAGCCTTTAGTGTGGAAAAACAATTGATTAGTTCACACAATCGCACAGTAATTCCTCTCGCTCATAAATTCATACCTTGTTTCTTGAACTTTCTCTAAGTTCTCAATCCTTATCTACAAAAGATCATATCGTCAACATCAACCTTATTTATCGTGACTTTGTCCTGTTGGCTTTGATGGTTAGTCTACTCCTCTTCCCTTAAGAGTTTTTCGTTCGGAATCTCGGGACGAGATTCTTTTTAAGGGGGGTAGGCTGTAACGACCCAGGTTTTTAAATAGCCAATTTAGGGTAATTAGAACCAAATCATGCATCATGTGCTTGAATTGCTTGAAAAAGGATCTTTTTGTAAATATAAAGGTTATATGTGTAATTATGATTTTATGCAAGGTCCTTTCTATAGTTATTTTGAATGGGGTGTGCATTTATAGCTTTTGTGGAGGGTGATTTTGCAAAAATTCAGTGCATTTATTGCTTGGCAGGAAACTTTTCAAATCAGCCCAAGTTTGAAGTGAAATTTCATTGAAAAAGTCAAGTTTCCTTTAAATTCAAATTCCCTTCTATGTTTTCAAATTTAGCTCTTGAATCTTTGATCAAATAAATTTTTGCTCAACATCAATGTTGTAGATCTTGAAAAACTGAACAACTTTCATGTTGGGCACTTTTTCATTTGAGCCCTAGATTAATAGTTATCAAGGCTTTACAGTTTGGTCCCTAAAATTTTTGGAAATTGCGTTTAGGTCCCTGTCTTCTTCCTTAGCCTGCCTGCTCCTCTGTTTCCCGCCGACAGCGCCACGCCGCCCGCCGCCGCACTGGACCGGCCGCAGGCCAACTCCGACTTCGCCTTTGCTTCGCGCTGGCACCTACGCGTCGCCCCGGAGCCGCCCCACCGCCCTCCTTCCTCGCGCTGGTGCTCCCAGGCCGTGCCACGCACCCTCGCCGCTTCCAGAGCCGCCGTGCCGCCGCCACCTCAACGCCGCGGTGGCGAGCCCGCTGCAGTACCCCAGACCACCAATTCGCGCGCGCTTGAGAACCCAGAGCACCGCAGCCTTCTTTTCCCCCACTCCTTTGCCCGCTCGCTGCTCCGAAAACCCCAGAACGCTGCTGCCCCCTCCGTGGTTGCCGGCGAGCTCCGCTCGGCCGCCGCCGACCCCCTTCCACCCTCACCTGGCTCAAACCCGAGGCACCACGAGCTTCGCCTCGCTCCACTGAAGCTCCTAGGTCCGGCTTCTCCTCCCAATCGCCACCAGAGCGCCGCCGCCATCTACTTGAACGCCGGCAAGCAAGCCGCCGCCGCGAACCCACCATTTCAGACCCGATCCGTCCCCACAGACCCCGCCATTAGCACCACACGAGTACTGCGCATCTCCCAGGCATCTTCCCCACCCCAATCCGCCGCCGCAGAACGGTCGCCGGCGAGCTACCCAAGCCGCCGCCGCACCTCGCCGCGGGGAACCCCCAATCCGACCACCCCGAGCCCCAAAAAGACCACCTTTGGGTTCGTCTCGGCCTCTTCTTCGTTTCCCCCAACCCAGACCTCGCCGCCGGTGAGCCGAGGCGCCGGTAAAGGCCGGCCATCCTCCCTCTGTTCCTTTTTCCCACGGCCAGGGACCTCGGGTTCAAATTCAAGACAACCCGGGGGGTTTTATGCATAGCCCAAGACTCATATGAATAGTGCCAGCAGGGACTCCTTTGTAATTTTTGCAGTGAACTTTGAAATTCCATAGAAAATCATAGGAAATTCAGAAAAAGGCAAATCTTGATGTTTTGGAATCCTTGTGTTTAGCTCTATGTAGTAGAATCATAATATGTTAGGCTTTTGTTGAAAGTTTTTGCTGTATAAATGGTTTTGTGTCACTAGGTAAATAAATACTAAATGTTTTATCTTTTTCTTATCTGATGATTAAAAGCTTGTCTTGCAGTGAAACTTTTATGGTAGTTTACTCTTGTTACACTAGCTTTTCTATAAAAATTTCATGATCAGTTCCTTGTTGTAGCTATTTATTTGATTTAATCCTTGTTTAGTATACTTAATTTATGGTAAATAGTTTCTGTTCTTGTTAAATCCTGAAAATATTCCTGAGTGTGCATCTGGAATATCTTAACTTGTCCAGGAAGTTTGAGCATCAGTTAATGGCTAGAACAGGAGCTAAAATTGAATCTTGCTAAACTGATGTCTGTTTTGTTTATTTTATCAGAATTAATTCTGTGTATATAAAATCATGAAAAATTCACAGTAGCTAGACCGTCTCTGTTTCAACCTCCTGTTAAATTTTGAGCTTCTTCTCTGCTTCAGTTTGACCTGTGTAATTCATGCTTGTTCTAGATATTATCTGAGTGAATGAATTATTCTGAATAAATGGTTAGATGTTATGGCATGATTTTTACAGGGTAGATTACTTTGTTCATTTTCTATTTAGTGTAATTTTTGCAGAATTTATTACTGTTTTTACTCTGAGTAGTTGATTTATTAGCAAACTATGTTTTGTTTGTTATAGAAAACCACCCCCACTTGTTTATGGAGTAGTTCACTTCAGTTGTGCTGTTGATCATGATGCCTTGTGTAGTTAGATTTGTTAGTTAACTACTCTATAAACGATTGTCCATGTGTTATGTTTGTTTGCCAGTTGTTAGCCTACAACTTTACCATGATCTGAGTGTATTTATAATGTCACCTCTTGCATTTCATATAGATACGACTGCCTTATCGGACGGGACGTACGAGTTGATCCCAAAGTCTGACAGAGGTGATCCAGAAGTCCAGGTGAATGCAGCTGAACTAACTGAAGCCCCGAACCAAAGTTCGGAAGAGCCTAGAGCTGAAATAGTTAGCAACTACCGAGAAGGCAAGCCCCGGACATAACCTATATTTCAAATTATTATCATTTACTGTTATTACTTATTTGTGCATTTACAGTTCTTAGGATTTGAATTGAAACCCTAGATGCATGATCCTAGGAACCTATGTACTGAACACTAGACCTGAGTTCGACTATCTGCTAAGCTTATAGGAACGGTAAAAGTCGAGTGATTGCCTGTCACTCGCGAGCTTTATAGGAATTGCTTGTTTACTTTCTGTTATCAATATAAGGACGACGGACGGGGTTGTGTTCGATATCATGTCCTATGTGAGACCCCGTCTGTGTTGATGAACTTACTAAGGTCGCGGTGTGTGGTAGTGCCGGTTAAGTTTTTGAACGTACTAGCCACATGCCGTAAATATGGTACGCGGTAAGCCTAGTAACCGATTGGACCGGGGAGTGGATATACCTGACACTCTCTCTTAGAGATAGGTTTTATTTTATGTTGCGCAACACTACGACTTCTAGGGACAAGGGTGGACCGGGCACGGGTGGACCTTGGAGCCCTGTAGTCGGGGAGAGTGTTCCTATCCACGAGCCGGAAAGAAAGGCAAACGGTTGTTTGGAAACGACCCGATGGTGTTCCAAACGTGTGTGTTAGGTTATCCTTGCAAGGTTGAATTTCGATTCAGAATCGTCCGCCTCTCACGATGAAATGAGACTGCTTAATTGATCTGTCCACACAGAGTAATAAGAGCAACAATATTCTTATTAATCTTGATGTTTGCTTAGAAGTTCCACCATGTTTGGATAGTAGATGCTTACATAGAATGGTTAATCAACTAGAATCTTGAAGCTAAAACTTGAAAGTAAGGACCTACTCTTTATTGATTTTCAGGAAAGGTAAACCAGAGCCTTACAAAGCCTTGCATAGTCTAGCTAAGGTGGGCTACTTATACCCGTTGTCGGTTAAGTCTTGCTGAGTATTAGAATACTCAGCCTTGCTTTTGAAAACCCTTTTTCAGGTATGACTTTTGAGGATCAGATCGCTAGCTTGACCTATCCTTGCTCATTGCCTCCTGGCTGGTCCATAGAATGGGATACGTCTTCGGCCAGCAATGACTGTGACGAGTAATACCATACTTGGGCTAGCTTGGTATACTTTTGCGACGTGTTGTAGTCATCGTGTCTCATCTTTCGCTGTTTAGACTCTGAACTTATAATCATAACTTGTATAACTGTTTTATTTAAGTTGGCCTTGTAATAATGTTTTTAACTGGCTTGTAATCATTACTATGCCTGTGTTGTAAAAATTGTGGTTGTAATATCTCTGGACTCGCCTTCGTGCGGGGTATGCTTGTTCGATCCGAGAATCGGTGGTTGTATCGGGACGTTACCCGATAGACCAAAAATTGTTCCGTTTGAAGTGCGTTTAAGCTAATGTTGCCTTTATGGTGATGGTTTACGCACTTGAGCCGGGATAATTTAGGCGGTTCTGCCACAGGTATATACATTTGATAATTAGCATATCAACTCTTGTGAGCCGAGTAAATCCAGCATACATAGATAGGCTGAGATCAACTCAACTTGTGCGGCCACACACAATCCTTCACGAGTTTGCTGGCTTCAGAACATGCATGATTGCCAATGAATATGATGCATCAATATTTGCTACAAAGGATAGAGTAACATAAGAGTAATTCAAATGCCATTTAGTTATACATATCCGGAAGGTTAGTTTGCTTCAATCGTAATAAGAAAATACTTATGATAAACCAACAAGCATGTTGAAAATAGTACAGTATACTCAAATCAAATCATGTCAGAATATATTAACATTGAGTGATCAACACATATAAAATTGCTATCCTGATTCCATATACAGGCAACAAGATAGGTTAGGTTCTTTATAAATGAAACTTCTATAACTGAAACTAAAGGAGGCACGAGCATGGCCCTTATTATTGTCACAGAACAGTCCAAACAATACCGATCAAGTGCACTAATTAACCATTTAACTTAATCCTCCAATAATGCACTTCACCAGTACACTCAGACTGCCTGCTTTAACCAGGATCGGTTGCACAGGAACTCTCGCCAAAAGACGAGCACAGGTGATTACAAGCAACAAAAGTTTCCAAACTTAACTTACAGCCAGAGTTAAAATAAAAGTCTCCAAATTAATTTACAATAAAGCTTTACAAGCCAGAGCTACCTTTCGAATACAGAGTTCAAACGCAGCGGAAAATACAAACAGTTTGAAACAAACTTCAAAATACCGTACGGTAGATAACGTCGATGGCAAAAGACGAGCTTCACATCTTGCCCACTGATGTGAGGCTCACCTGCCTTCACTTCACGGAGGAGACGGAACCCACTCGACCGTCCAACCTGGAGGAAGAGGCTGACCACTCCAGGACGCACTAATTTCCTTGAAGTCTTCCGGAATACAACCTGCTCGGAAGGGTTACAACCAAACCCTGAGTATTCTAATACTCAGCAAGGCTTACCCGGCTATGGGTATACTTAGCCCATTACCTAGACATGCATAGCTCTTTGGCTCTGGGTTATTTTGCTGAAAAGCTACTAAAACTGGATCCTTACATTCAATATTTTAGCTCCAATTGTGATGATAGCTAGAAACTAGGTTTACCTAATTCTTTAGAGCACACATGGTTAATCATATTATCTTTTCAAGAATATCAACAAAAGTCCAACTTTTCTTTTTCTGCCCTTTCAATCCTTACTACGATGCGACGCATTGACCAAGGCTCTCATATCCGCGAGTCACGGCGAATCGATCCGATTTAACCTTGCAAGGTGGACCTAACTCACACGACACATGCAAGCCCAGTCGGGCCATGTGCGTCAACTGTTTCCACATTACCACGGCATCTGAACTACGCCTGCTAAAACCCAGGTGATGGGCCCCTCGCAGTGAACTCCCGGAGAACCCGGAGGCGGCATCCTATCCAACACCCGCCAACTCCCACGCCCAGCGTAGCATGGCGGAATTCAAATCACCGCTGTAATGTGGTACACAGCTTACCGGTTTCGACTACCTCCTACTTCCGGTATGTGGTTAGTACTGTTCAATCCTCAGTCAAAGGGCCAACAACGGAACGGTCCTCAATCGACACAGGCGGAGACTCAACTTTCTTTACCCAAATATCATGCCCAACTTTTCCTCCGCCCGGTCTCCAATTTCCTTCTCATTGCCTTATTCCTGACAACACTGCCTGAAGTAACAACCCTATATCTCGCGGGTGATAGGAAATCACCCGTCTTCTACCGAGTTTACTTAAGCCTAGCAGTGCTAGCGATACCTACACTAGTAAGGACACTGGGTATCAAGATTATGCCTCTATGGTTCCCATCAATTCCTTAAACGTAAATGCACAATAATTTAAATATAACATGGAGTAATTAAAATAAGGGATATGCTCCGGGGCTTGCCTTGCAAGTCAGCGGGGTTAGCGATTTCTTCAGGTGCGTGCTCGACTGCGTCCTCCTGCTGTTCTCCCGCTTGCGGCTCCTGAATCGGCTCGGCAACCAGCTCGTAGGCGACTTCGGTGTCAGCGGCTACACGAGGAAAAAATATGCCATGCATAAGATTCACGAAAAGGTACAATGCAATGCAGCACGCGCAACTAGAGTTATAAACAAAACCGATAAACCACACTTTCAAAACTACAGTCCAACGGAATGGTGTAGTGCTGAGATGGGTTTCGGTTGCTAATTCCTTTTAGCCTGAAGTGTTTCCTTCAAAACATCAACTACTAAGTTTGCTTAGGGCAGCACGGAGTAAGACAGGAGTTTGTTTTGTTGAGGTTACACATGCATGAAACAATAATCAAATAACCACACTTATAAAAGAAAAGTGTAGCTAGGAGCCAAATAAAAGCAAGGACTCGACATGCAGATATGATCAAGCCACAAGAAGTTACCAAAATAACATGATTTTGATAAGCATGCCACATAAATTTTCCAACATTTATTGACGACAGAAAGTATTTATTTTAACCCTAGAAAAGAAATCAAACACTAATAGATCCACAAAAAATGTACACAGGCTATGCACCTGAAACTTTTTCAGTGGACTACACATTCAAAGATTAATCTACTAAATAAATTTCATAATTTTTAGAGCAACGGAACAACCGGTATTAAATAAACTAGTTTAAACACAAAACATAATTTAAGCAGGGGCAAAAGTGATATTTTTCATGCATGAGTATTTTTCTACAGAAGATCTTGATTTTAGAAACCTAACAAAATTTGTTTGGCATTTTTCGTATTTTTTTGTGAATTTCTAGGCAATTTAGAATTACCAGCCGAAATAATTGAAAGATAACATAAAAGAGAGGGGGCTGACAGCTGGGCCCCACTTGCCAGGGACCCAGCCCGCCCCCCACTCCTCTGTTTTGCGCCGCACGGGCGGTCGGCCGGCCGGCGCGCGGCTAGGCGGCCCGCAGCGGCCCTGGCTCCCGCTGGCGGCGGCCTGCCGGCGGCGTGGCTCGGCGGAGCCGAGGCCAGGGCGGGGAGGTGGGGCAGGGAGGCGCGTAGGGCGGCGCAGGGGCGCTCCGCAGCGGGCGGGCGGCGGAGGTGGCATGCGCGGGGCGGGGGCGCGTGGCCGTTCCGGCCGGGCCACGGCCAACCGGCGGCGGAGGCGGGCGGCACCGCGGCCAGGGGGTCCCGGCAGCCCTAGGGCGCACAGCGGCGGCCCGCGAGCTGGCTCAGGGAGGGCAGGCGGCGTGCGCGCGGGGCGAGCGGCGCGTTCCGCGGCGGCGCGGCGGCGATTCGGCGGCGGCAGCCGCGGATTCCGGCGGGGAAAAGCTCGGGGAGCGAGAGGAGGTGGCTGTGGAGCTCACCTAGGGTTCGTTTTGGGCGGGGAACGGCCGGAGGTGGAAGCTCGGCGTAGAGGGGCGGAGCTCGGGGAAGACAGCAATGGCGGGCGACAGTCTGAGCTTGATTTCGGCCGGGTTTGGGCACGGCCACGCTCGTGGGGGGTCGGAGTGGGTGGACGGCGAGGCTGCGCAGCTCGGGGTGCGACGAATCGAAGCGAGGTGGCGAGGGTTGGCCGGCGGGATGACGAACGACGGCCGGCGCAATGAGCTAGGGTTCGCTCGGTCCGTTCACGGCGCGAGGAAGGGGAATGGGGAACTGGAAGCTTCGAGGGCGCGCGCGACGATAAGAGCGGTGCTCGAACAACGAGGATCGTCGGGATAGATGACGCGTGGAGTCGCTTGCCGGCGTTCAGTCGCCGGTATGGGCGCGGGCGTGCACAGTGCCGAGCAGTTGCTCTGTTCACTCGTTTGAAAGATTTTAGCTCGAGTTTGACTAGTTGAAACTCCAATTTCCATATAGAAACTTGAAATTTGGCCAAAATAAAAGTTGTAGAGGAAGAAAAGATCTACAACTTTCGTTTTGGGCGAAAATCGATTTGAGGCTCGGATCAAGGACAAAAACGAGATCGAACATCGCTAAAACAAAGATTACTATGCGAATCCGATTAACGCTAACGACGAACTTGAGTCCACGATTAGCGAAATAAATCAGTGATTAGCGAGCACAATTAACACAGGGGTGTTACAGCCTTCCCCCCTTAAAGGAATCTCGTCCCGAGATTCACGCGCGTATGGGACAGATAAGGAGGGAAGATGCTCGTTAACCAAGGATATTAGAACTATCCAAAAATTACCTTCCCCAACTGACTTACCTTCGGAATCTTTCTTGGGGGTAGCACATTCAGCGTGATCCATCCCTTCCTGAAGGTACCCTGCACAGGATTTTTCACTATCGCATTGCTTATTCGACCTCTGACCTTGTGTAGGTGGTTCGTACTGTGCAGCTAACATCCGAAGTAGATGGCTTGAGTCGCCTCCCGACATACGAACACTGGATAGTATCTTTGCCCAGTTCGGATTATTAAAGGTGCTATCCGAATTCAGTGGATCTTTCCAAGTGGATGAACGGCAGTCCCGGATAAAATGGCCGTATTCGCCACACTTGAAACAAGGTTGACACCCGGTGCAACGACATTTCTTCTTTGATCTCATTGAACTCCGAACAGGTGAACGAGTTCTTGCTCTTATAACTGGGTCGACATCAGTAGTACTCCTAACTTGCCTTCTACCACGTGGAGAGAATTCTGTGCATGTAATTTCCCATCCACTCAAGTCTATGCTGCCTGCGCCGAGCTTGGGAGTCCGACAATTTACCTGGTGATCTTTAATTCCCATCGGAAGTCGCGATGGTGGAATTAAGGAGTCCGAATAAACATTCTGCGTCTTTTCTTGCTTCCAATTTATTTCCGGTCTGGGGTTAGTATATTCTTCAAGTCCTTCGCTGTGCTCACTTTTCTTTTCTTTGGAGCTGCTTCGTAGACAAGGGCGGTCGTACATCTTGCAACAGTGGCAAGGCTCAAATTGCCTCATTGGTGCTTCGGTCATCACGACGTCGGAGGGTAGAAGGTTGATGTGCCCCTGACCAGGGTCCTTCCTACTACTTCCCGCTGCATACTCCATTATTCACCTGAGAAACAGAATTAAAGTGGAGACATCTTTAGCAGTAGGACAACTTCTATTTCGGGTGGGCCCACACAAACCTCATACACCTAAATAGCTATACACAACAATGCATACACGAGTTTCTAGCCCAAACTAAGCAAGGTCGTTTAGGGAACTCAAGATTACACATGCAGTCCAAAACCAGAATTTCCTGCTAAGGTGAAAGGAACTTCCTCTATCCAAAATTCGCACTTGCTGAGTTTAGCATATAGCTGATGTTCCCTAAGACGCTGGAGTACTATATGAAGATGCTGATCATGTTCTTCTTCTGTCTTGGAATAGATTAAGATATCATCAATGAATACCACGACAAATTTATCCAGCTCTGACATGAACACCGAAATCATGAGACACATGAAGTAGGCTGGAGCATTGGTTAATCCAAAGGACATGACCAAGTACTCATAAAGACCATAACGAGTGGAGAATGCTGTTTTTGGTATATCCACCGGTCCGATTTTGATTTAATGATAACCAGATCGTAGATCTATTTTTGAGAATACCTTAGCTCCAGCTAGTTGATCATCTCGGTAATTTAACCAAGGTCCCTTGTCTACCACATCTTGTAGTCTTCTAGCATTTTCGTCCATTAGCAGTTCTTTGAAAGATCAATCCCCTTGGTAACTTCGGAGAAGACTCACTAGATTTAGGTCCGGTATAGAGATTTTTAGGTAGAACGGCGAACGATAGATGCGGGGAATGCCCATGAGGAGATATCACACCGACACAGTGGTATAAGGGATCATAATTAGCAATCTCCATACCAGCGTGTGTCGAGTAGTACAAGCATGTGTTGATTGCTCAGAATAGGCTCTTGGTTTCATTGCGGCGCCGTCAGGCATACTTCCAACGAGAATCTCTTGTAGCACATATAGATCGTGCATGCATAAGCATTACAAGACGGAGGGATAGCAAGGAGGTGATCCAAAAACGGGGCATAACATGAGAGCAACAGGGATTAGCTACCACAGACTGCAGGAAAATAAGATTCTTGCTTAAGCTTCACATACAACTTCCGTCCACCGATGAGATTACCTGATTACCGATCAACAGGGGATTCGGTCCGGTTGGATAGTAACATGAGATCAAGTCCGCTAACCATTCAGGAACCTACGGGAGCTATAAACGAAACCAGCAGACACCTGGAACAAAACTGATGTACCTTCCAGAGACTTACCTGATAAAGCAATGACGTGATTTACAACAGAACGATTTTGACGCTAAAGGAGAAGAGGAGATTAGCATTACACAAGATCATTCTTTACATGCAGTCAGGGACGCCTCCTGATGATGACGATGATTTTAAGAAACATCCGGACTCAATTCTTGCGAGACTCTTCGAGTAGAATAGATAATTGAGTGATGTAAGATTTTCTGTTCAAGAAGAAAAGGTCAAACAAAGCAAGGAATAATGCTGAGACAAGGTAATCAAGCCCTCGCAGCGCAGAGATCGCAACACGAGGAGAGCAAATGTCATTGAGATTCATCACAAGGCTCATGATTAACAAGTGAGGGTAAAACGGAAGGATGGTTTAAGCGGTGTTTTTGGAATATTCTTGCTCAGGATTATATTATCTGATGAATTACACAAAACATGCTTCTTTATGCCAGTACAATGCCACCATACCAAGGAATAAAGATAAAATGTTTCACCCATAGTGCAAATGCTTGATGGCTCGGATAATGATGCACTCCTGGAATGCACGATTGCAATGCTGGTGCAACACGATGATAAAATGTTCCATGCACAATGAAATGGTGCATATGAATTGATGCATTAGTTATGATGCTGGCCCAATGATGCATACACCATGGTGCAAAGATGTTGATGCCCATGTTTTATGCATCTAGGAGGTGCATAAAATATGATGCATACACGCATGAGTTTGCGATGCACACAATACAACACGCGTCTTAGGACCGTTCTCTTGCACGAGACTAACCTCTTGTTAACCCTATGCCCTTGAGAGGGATTAGAAGACACTAGTAAGGTTGCATAAAAGGGGATTGCAGTGAGTTATGTCACATATACCTTGGCACCAGCGCGCTCCTAGTGGCTCAATCATGTGGCTGCAGCACACATGAGACCCTAGGTTCCGTCGCGGCATCAGGGTTATGTAACTAAACACAACTGCAAGAGAAATCGATAGTAGCAACCCAACAGTGCCAACAGCAAGATAAATTAACGAAACCGAAGACACCCGAAGTGTACTCGAACGCATACCCGTTAGTCAGCCAACGCATTCCCGATCATGATGCAACACAATGCACTGACCAATGAGGTGATGCAGGATGTTACAATGACTCTACTCAAAAGTTATTTTGTCATGAACCTTTTTAATTTATCCAAACTACTGAGCAAGAATGGAATGTACAAAGTTCCGGTGTTAGAATCAAAATAGCCAACAATATAGATTACGAAATCAATGATAGGCCGATCATTGAACGATGGATTGAAGGACTTTGTTGGCAAACTCAAGGCTTTGCCACAAAAAGTAACAGTGGTTTGATGGAATTGGTCCAAGACATGAATCAAGAGGTTGACTTGAATGACAAGCTAAGATCTAATGGAAAGGTTCTCACATGATCCAAAGCCGCTGAGAGAGATCTTCTCAACTAGGGTCAGACTAGCAGACTGTATAGGTCTCACTACTAACAACACAAAATCTAGGTGAACCTTTAGGTAAAAGCATCACATTTTAGCAAACGACGCGACAAGCATGACAATCAATCAAACTCAAGATTATGCCAAGATGGATGCATGTTCTATCGTTTCTCACCCAAGCAAGTACCAAATATGGTATACGAAGACGACTAGTGGCACAATTACGTACTCTCCCTATATATACTAGTCGTTCCTACGATCAAGGATTTCATAACGTGCTTAACGAAGTTAGTGTTCCTGCAGACAAACCAAAACAACAAGAGAGATATAATTATCCATTTCTGGACCCTTCGTGCCAGCACACACGAACGGCCCCCATGTGTCCTACGCCACACGGGTAACGCATATGCAGTTTCCCACATATTCACCCATACATTACCATCCACTATAGAGATGGCACCCAGACGTTTGACGCTGAATGGGCAGCGCTGCATACGTCATAACAACGTATTCACTTCCCGTACACTCGCCTTACGGGACATCCAAGGGTAGACGTGTCCCAAGGGTCACGGTCATGGCCAACCGCATGACAGGTTTACATCTCGTAACATTGCCTTACGAAATGACCGTGATCACAATCACACGGTATGAAATCCGCACTCCATATCAGGCGGCAGATAGCGACAGGCTCATTTGAATTGAGCCTTATCACCTCCTCGTATGCTCATCATACGGGACCCGCGCACGTATGAAACACGTGGGCTATTCTAAGGACTATCAGAATTCTCACCTTGCTTACCTCAGCGTAGGTGCGTCGTTACAGAATAGTAGTTGTGCACAAAAGTAAGGTTTAACGAGAAGTAATTGCTGAAAGTGCTGGAATGAATAGATACTTAGATGCCTCCTAACTTATAACACATAATTAGGGCATACGAACTATCTACCTATTCCTTAGCGCATCTAGCGTCAACTTTTCGAAAAACCCAAAAGTTTTGCAGTTAAGCACTCAAGTAATCACCCCCCCAGTGCAATTAGCTCTGATGCCAGCTGTCACAGAACAGTCCAAATAATACCGATCAAGTGCACTAATTAACCATTTAACTTAATCCTCCAATAATGCACTTCACCAGTACACTCAGACTGCCTGCTTTAACCAGGATCGGTTGCATAGGAACTCTTGCCAAAAGACGAGCACAGGTGATTACAAGCAACAAAAGTTTCCAAACTTAACTTACAGCCAGAGTTAAAATAAAAGTCTCCAAATTAATTTACAATAAAGCTTTACAAGCCAGAGCTACCTTTCGAATACAGAGTTCAAACGCAGCGGAAAATACAAACAGTTTGAAACAAACTTCAAAATACCGTACGGTAGATAACGTCGATGGCAAAAGACGAGCTTCACATCTTGCCCACTGATGTGAGGCTCACCTGCCATCACTTCACGGAGGAGACGGAACCCACTCGACCGTCCAACCTGGAGGAAGAGGCTGACCACTCCAGGACGCACTAATTTCCTTGAAGTCTTCCGGAATACAACCTGCTCGGAAGGGTTACAACCAAACCCTGAGTATTCTAATACTCAGCAAGGCTTACCCGGCTATGGGTATACTTAGCCCATTACCTAGACATGCACAGCTCTTTGGCTCTGGGTTATTTTGCTGAAAAGCTACTAAAACGGGATCCTTACTTTCAATATTTTAGCTCCAATTGTGATGATAGCTAGAAACTAGGTTTACCTAATTCTTTAGAGCACACATGGTTAATCATATTATCTTTTCAAGAATATCAACAAAAGTCCAACTTTTCTTTTTCTGCCCTTTCAATCCTTACTACGATGCGACACATTGACCAAGGCTCTCATATCCGCGAGTCACGGCGAATCGATCCGATTTAACCTTGCAAGGTGGACCTAACTCACACGACACATGCAAGCCCAGTCGGGCCATGTGCGTCAACTGTTTCCACATTACCACGGCATCTGAACTACGCCTGCTAAAACCCAGGTGATGGGCCCCTCGCAGTGAACTCCCGGAGAACCCGGAGGCGGCATCCTATCCAACACCCGCCAACTCCCACGCCCAGCGTAGCATGGCGGAATTCAAATCACCGCTGTAATATGGTACACAGCTTACCGGTTTCGACTACCTCCTACTTCCGGTATGTGGTTAGTACTGTTCAATCCTCAGTCAAAGGGCCAACAACGGAACGGTCCTCAATCGACACAGGCGGAGACTCAACTTTCTTTACCCAAATATCATGCCCAACTTTCCCTCCGCCCGGTCTCCAATTTCCTTCTCATTGCCTTATTCCTGACAACACTGCCTGAAGTAACAACCCTATATCTCGCGGGTGACAGGAAATCACCCGTCTTCTACCGAGTTTACTTAAGCCTAGCAGTGCTAGCGATACCTACACTAGTAAGGACACTGGGTATCAAGATTATGCCTCTATGGTTCCCATCAATTCCTTAAACGTAAATGCACAATAATTTAAATATAACATGGAGTAATTAAAATAAGGGATATGCTCCGGGGCTTGCCTTGCAAGTCAGCGGGGTTAGCGATTTCTTCAGGTGCGTGCTCGACTGCGTCCTCCTGCTGTTCTCCCGCTTGCGGCTCCTGAATCGGCTCGGCAACCAGCTCGTAGGCGACTTCGGTGTCAGCGGCTACACGAGGAAAAAATATGCCATGCATAAGATTCACGAAAAGGTACAATGCAATGCAGCACGCGCAACTAGAGTTATAAACAAAACCGATAAACCACACTTTCAAAACTACAGTCCAACGGAATGGTGTAGTGCTGAGATGGGTTTCGGTTGCTAATTCCTTTTAGCCTGAAGTGTTTCCTTCAAAACATCAACTACTAAGTTTGCTTAGGGCAGCACGGAGTAAGACAGGAGTTTGTTTTGTTGAGGTTACACATGCATGAAACAATAATCAAATAACCACACTTATAAAAGAAAAGTGTAGCTAGGAGCCAAATAAAAGCAAGGACTCGACATGCAGATATGATCAAGCCACAAGAAGTTACCAAAATAACATGATTTTGATAAGCATGCCACATAAATTTTCCAACATTTATTGACGACAGAAAGTATTTATTTTAACCCTAGAAAAGAAATCAAACACTAATAGATCCACAAAAAATGTACACAGGCTATGCACCTGAAACTTTTTCAGTGGACTACACATTCAAAGATTAATCTACTAAATAAATTTCATAATTTTTAGAGCAACGGAACAACCGGTATTAAATAAACTAGTTTAAACACAAAACATAATTTAAGCAGGGGCAAAAGTGATATTTTTCATGCATGAGTATTTTTCTACAGAAGATCTTGATTTTAGAAACCTAACAAAATTTGTTTGGCATTTTTCGTATTTTTTTGTGAATTTCTAGGCAATTTAGAATTACCAGCCGAAATAATTGAAAGATAACATAAAAGAGAGGGGGCTGACAGCTGGGCCCCACTTGCCAGGGACCCAGCCCGCCCCCCACTCCTCTGTTTTGCGCCGCACGGGCGGTCGGCCGGCCGGCGCGCGGCTAGGCGGCCCGCAGCGGCCCTGGCTCCCGCTGGCGGCGGCCTGCCGGCGGCGTGGCTCGGCGGAGCCGAGGCCAGGGCGGGGAGGTGGGGCAGGGAGGCGCGTAGGGCGGCGCAGGGGCGCTCCGCAGCGGGCGGGCGGCGGAGGTGGCATGCGCGGGGCGGGGCGCGCGGCGGCGCGTGGCCGTTCCGGCCGGGCCACGGCCAACCGGCGGCGGAGGCGGGCGGCACCGCGGCCAGGGGGTCCCGGCAGCCCTAGGGCGCACAGCGGCGGCCCGCGAGCTGGCTCAGGGAGGGCAGGCGGCGTGCGCGCGGGGCGAGCGGCGCGTTCCGCGGCGGCGCGGCGGCGATTCGGCGGCGGCAGCCGCGGATTCCGGCGGGGAAAAGCTCGGGGAGCGAGAGGAGGTGGCTGTGGAGCTCACCTAGGGTTCGTTTTGGGCGGGGAACGGCCGGAGGTGGAAGCTCGGCGTAGAGGGGCGGAGCTCGGGGAAGACAGCAATGGCGGGCGACAGTCTGAGCTCGATTTCGGCCGGGTTTGGGCACGGCCGCGCTCGTGGGGGGTCGGAGTGGGTGGACGGCGAGGCTGCGCAGCTCGGGGTGCGACGAATCGAAGCGAGGTGGCGAGGGTTGGCCGGCGGGATGACGAACGACGGCCGGCGCAATGAGCTAGGGTTCGCTCGGTCCGTTCACGGCGCGAGGAAGGGGAATGGGGAACTGGAAGCTTCGAGGGCGCGCGCGACGATAAGAGCGGTGCTCAGACAACGAGGATCGTCGGGATAGATGACGCGTGGAGTCGCTTGCCGGCGTTCAGTCGCCGGTATGGGCGCGGGCGTGCACAGTGCCGAGCAGTTGCTCTGTTCACTCGTTTGAAAGATTTTAGCTCGAGTTTGACTAGTTGAAACTCCAATTTCCATATAGAAACTTGAAATTTGGCCAAAATAAAAGTTGTAGAGGAAGAAAAGATCTACAACTTTCGTTTTGGGCGAAAATCGATTTGAGGCTCGGATCAAGGACAAAAACGAGATCGAACATCGCTAAAACAAAGATTACTATGCGAATCCGATTAACGCTAACGACGAACTTGAGTCCACGATTAGCGAAATAAATCGTGATTAGCGAGCACAATTAACACAGGGGTGTTACAATTATGCATCACTGGCCACAAGTATTCTTTTACTGTACTCAGCCTCAAGTGGATACAAATTAATACCAACAGGAGATCAAAACAATTACTAACAATCTCAAATTGTAACGAATTAGTAATTGCAATTAGACAAACAATTAGAACAAACAACAGAAAGGATTACTTGTCATATCCCATGAGTTAGCTCCAAATAATTACTATTTGCTGTGGCAAGAAGTTAATCTCACCGCAGGTGAATTTGAAATCACACAAAACTAAATATGATGTTGCCTATTTCACTGAAACAGATGCAGGCAATGCCTTCATTAACATCAAAAACATGAGTAGTGTGAATCACAAATGCAGGATAGCGATTAGCATTGATAGAAATAATATTCATCTAAGCAGTGTATATATGAGGGTAGAAGCTTACATGTATTTTATTTTATCAGAGTAATGCTCTCTGATCAGAAAAGGTTCAGACTGCTGCACTTTGTTTTTTTTGTTTTTTTTTGGTATACAAGAAAGAAAGAACAATCCCATACAATGCTCAGATGGGCAGTCGAAGACTAATCTTTTTTTGGAATTTAGAAAACATGGAGTATCTTCAAATTTAATGGAGTAACCAATGGAACCCTTGTTTCGGGCTTCTAGCATTTAAGTCTTGCAACCTGCGGCACAGTTTTAACAGAAAATTGAAATCTTCACATAAGCATGGAGAAAGTAAAGGAAAGGCTCATCAGAGAAAGGAGGGGCATGTTCAATTTTATTACTTTAATCAGATTCTTCAAGAGAAAGAAGAAGCATATCAATTAATCTGTTCCATTACTTCGCACCGGAAAAAGAACAAACACTTAGCTGAAAATCAAAGTTTACCATCCAGATGGGAAAATCACACCAGAATTTAAGATGATTTAATTAATAAAGTGCATGCTTTACTGCAGTCCTGCAAAACAATTGCACAAGGGTATCAGCTGTTTTAGTCATTTAGAATAAAATAAACCCAAAGGTACAGTCTACTTATGATAATTTAGTTATTAGGATAAATTTGATTGCATGATCAGATATGTATCATCAAACTATCAAGGATGTAATATCTAATTAGCATTGCAAATTCAGTAGAAAACCAATCGACAAGTCCTAAAAAAAGTTTTCTCAAAACTTTCCAGATCTATTAAAAATGAACTATGTTCTACATTCACACAAAAATTGATCAAGTTGAATAAATAAAATGAAATTTACTGTCACTTTTAATCTATTAACCCAGGTAGATCGACATGGATATCCAGCAGACGAGCGATTCAGTTCAATTTTGGTCAAGTGTGTATGTATGTGTGCTCGAGGCATATAAAACTGTATTAAATAATTGCAACTGATCATGCAAGTAGCAGAACTTTCTAGAAACAGAAAAGCTACGTGGGTATAAAACTTTGTAAGAGTATGCATCACATAAAATTTATGAAGCTAAGTCGCAGACAGTATGGACATAGAATATGTTATACATTAAAGATGGTGAGCTGCTCTGATCTTGAGATGTAAATCTCTCTTCCACTTTCAGATGCAACGGCATTATCTATATTATATTCTGGTACAAAACTTCAGTTCAAGTGCACTTGCCTTTGGATACCACCAGCTAGACAATTTTAGCTAGTTTTCATAATGATAGGTGTTATCTATACATTCTGGCTCTTTTTTTCCTTGAAAAGGTTGGCTGTTGGCTTGGTTTGGTTGTTTAGAGGAGCTGACGTTTAGCAACCAGCTAGTTAGCACGGCAAATTTTTAAGGCACCAAAGGCTTTAGGTGAAGGACACGTGAAGACAAAGCTAGCGACCGTGTAAATGTTAGAAGCTAGCACTATAAATTACAATTTTTTACCTTCTCACAAACTTTAGCACTGCTGTTTTACTATTACATTTTCGTGTTTTGTGGCATGTCAATTATTATCTACGGCATTAGATGGGACACCTGTGGTGCCGACTATTGGAATTTCCATTGAGGAACAGAAAACAGAGCGCTTGAGGTGTGCCTGCATTAGTGATGCAAGTACTCTGGGATTTGATTTCTAGCAGGTACAAATCCCTGATGCAGATAAAACATAAATCTAGAAGCAAGGGATTTGATTTCTATCAAACTCGAACAATGAGACACAACTACAACCTACAAATTACATAACCAGATGGATGAATGGAGAAGGGGCACATGGCGTGCTTGAGGGGTGATTCTTAATGGAGAAGGGGCACATGGCGTGCTTGAGGGGTGATTCTTACCAAGCAGACGAACATGGTGTAGACCTCCTCACGGCAGTCGTCACCACCACACCAGATCTGCAGGAGGAGGAGGTTCCAACGGAGGAAGGAGTCAAGGGGGAAAAAGAACGTGATATAGAAGCAAGCCGAATCCAGGAGCTCGAACTCAGTCCCCCACTCACCTGCTTGCTGGAGCTTGCGGCGCGCGCACCACGGGCTTCTGGAGGCTAAGCCAGATCGACGGTGGTTGAGGTCAGACTTGTTCAGCGGGAGCCCGCCTGATGATGGAGGTGGACTTGGCGAGCTGCGCCGTGCCCAGCGGGACTGCCGTGGAGGAGGGGATGGCGCTGCCGATGCTGTGTGGTCTGGCCAAGGAGATGCACCGACGGAGCGGGCGCGCGGGGGTGGATGGCGGAGTAGAGTGAGGACGGGGTGAGCGGGGACGAGGAGGTGGAGGGGGAGGCCGGATCTGGATCCCGCGGAGCGGGCGGCAGCCGCGGAGCATAGGTGGAGACCGAGGAGGTCGAGCTGAACCTTGGCCGGTCGACGCGGACGCGGAGGCGTCGAAGCTGGGGAGGAAGCGTAGGGGGGTCGCCATGGATCTCGCTCGCGTGACGGGGACAGCGAAGCTCGTGCTCGCGCGGTCGTGGAGGCGGCGGAGCTCACCCGCGCGGAGCCGGAGGAGGTCGAGCTGCCGCCGGAGTGGGTGGCAGGGAAGAAGAACACGATGAGAGAAACAGGAGGGAGAAGAAACGGGGGAAGAGGAGGAAGAGGAGAGGAAAGGGGCGCGGCTCTTATCTCAGCGGGAAAGGGGCCGGGCATCGAGCTCCGGGAGCACGCCGACGCGACGGGGCGGTCTCGGGCACCGGCTCCGACGGGACGTCGGGAGCGCAGCGGAGGACAGGGCGGACAGACGCCGCATGCGAACTGTTCCGGCGGGGGCCACTGTTATGGCGTGTCGAGGCGAGGGAATCCAAGCCGGATCCAAGCGCGCGCAGCTGGAGAGGCCCCGCCTCCGCCGCAGCTGCGCATCCGGCTGCCGCTCCCTTCCCCCGCCACAGACAGCCGGGCTCCACAGTCAGACATCCCCACCGATCAGAGGCTGGATGAGGCCACGCCGGTCGCCGGGCGTGCGCCGCGTCGCCTCCCGCGCTGCGCTCCACCCCGGGCCTATCCAACCACGCGATGCACGCCCGCTCCACGCTAGCCGCAGCGAGCTGCTGCCGCCGCCAGCCAGGCTCCACCGTGCAGCGAGCACGGGCGCTTACGCGTCCGCTGCCACCGCGCGGAGCACGCGCTCCCTCCCATGCCGCGGCAGGCGCGATGCGCGGCGTGGCGACACGCGTCCCTGCTGTACCCACGAAGCGCGGTGGTGCGAGCACCAGGCAGCAGCTATTAACAATTTTGATGAGCCTCTTTCTCTTTGACATCCGAGCCACCATTTGCTATTCGTGATGCATCACTAGAGAGTTTAATAATATCGATCGACTATAATAAAAAAAATTAAGGCCTTGTTTAGTTTGTGAAATTTTTTGAATTTTGACATTGTAGCACTTTTGTTGTTTTTTGATAATTAATATCCAATTATAGACTAATTAGGCTTAAAGCCTTAAAAGATTCGTCTTGTACTAATTAGTTAGACCGTGTAATTAGTTATTTTTTTAACTACATTTAATGCTTCATACATGTGTCTAGAGATTCGATGTGACGAGAACTGTAAAAAAAATTTTGGAACTAAAAAGGGCCTAAATGTTCATGTGCTACGTCTCTCTTCCTGAGGTCAGCTATCGTTGGTTTAATCAGTGGGAGTACAATATAGGCTTTTGCAAGTGTTGCACTTGCAGCACCCAAATATATAGTCGCCATTATCCTCACATCACGTCAAGAGCATCTAGGCACCCTTCTGGGGGTTGTGGCATCGACTGACTGACGTCACCAATCCACCACATCAGATGTAGCCAGAGAAAGCATGAACAGGGTCGTGGTAATGATTAATGGTTGACGCGCTTTTTCGTCAGGAGGAGGTGAGCCTCTTGTAATTTACCCTGCAGGTGATGGTCCATAATTTACTCTGCATGCTGAACCTGCAAGAAATACAGCTCGACATAATTTACTCTGGAAGACTGCGTCAATACTGGGTCTCAGACCATGCGTTTACATAGCTGAGCGCGAAGCATTCACCATTCTCACCCTGCACTGCAAATTTTTGGGAGCTCCGAAATCAGGGAGGGAGCCAAAAAGAATCTTAATCTTTGAATAGACTCGTCAGCTCATCCATACTGAATACAATCCAGCCATGGCGGCATGGCCCATGGGCCCTCGGGCATACTGAAGAACAACAGCGGGCATGTCAAAGGTTTTTCTTTATGAAACATAGCAACAGTCTGTGACAGCATTTACAAGTGCCAAACAAGGTTCTCTCCCTTATTTACCCATAGAGGAGACATAACCCCTGGCTTGAACAGAGACCAAACAACAGAGCACGAAAAAGAAAAGCAATGTTGTAAGTTTGCAATGGCACACAAATTAGTCTGATTTCTTTGGACATCCCTTCTAACTTGTTTCTATTAGGAACAGTATTTACAACAAAGACCAGCTTCCATTCCTAGGCAGGGCAGATCTCAGGAAGCGCAGACTTGCCATGAGGCTTGTCCTGGAGCTTTGCCTGCTGCTGGGACCAGTAGGCCTGCGCCGCAAGCACGCGGTCCAGGAGTTCTTGTGGGACTGGCTGGCCTCTTCGTTGTTGCGGGGATATACTTGCAGTGTGAACTAAGGTCTTCCACTTGTCCTGGTTCATCAATCAGTATTTCACTCACATGTTAGATAACTGCAGATTTCATGTAATCCACTAAACAGAAAGAAATGAGAGGCAGCTAATTCAGAGCATTAGATCACCAACACAGCATTGAGATCCGACATATGGAAATTGTACTAATCACTGATTTTGTGGATCTTCTAAATGACAGCACAAACTCAATAGTACAAGAGGAGAGATTTTGATTAAGAAAATCACCTTAAGGTCAACATATGTCCTGCGGTCCACATGGTCAAATGCATGCATTTTAACAGCTCTCCACCTGAACAAAACAAGATTAAGAGGCACACATAAGGCAAAATGTGATTTACAGTGAACTTGCATCAACTGAAACAAATTTATTGGACACAGACCTTCCAGTCCCAATCAGTTCGACAGCTTCCACCAGCACCTCAACCTCGCCAACAGTGAAGGGCCTCCTAGTGCGCCTTAGTCCGATGTCAGATGGCCTGGGCTTACAAAGAGGCACAATAGCTAGAGCACCATCTTCTGAAGGTGCAACAGGGACAATGGCCTGGGAACTTGCTGGTGTATCTTGTGAAGCCATCTCAACAGGATGAACAACAGAATACAGATCAGTGAGAGAGCGGCTTCGGTAAGGAGGTATTCGCTGCTGGTTGTCATCGCCACCAGTTTCAGGAAAATGCTCTTCACACTTCATCCTGAAAATCATGGAATATTTAAGCTGCCTCCAGTCAACATTTTCCAATCATTACACCTAAGAGACAACTGTATGGCTGTACATTCACCTACCTAGCTAATGGCTCCACAACATCTGCACTGAGTAAATCCATCTGTTCAGGTATGACAACTCGAGAGGGAGAATCTTGCCCACTTTCACATTCCAGTGTAAAGTCTATGTTATTTAGTTTTTTATCATGGCATATCCCAGCTTGACGAAGTGTCTTGTTGTCATCTTGGATATCCTTTCCTTGAAGAAGAACACCAACGCGTAGACCACCTTGCATTATACTATTGACGACATCCATAACAGTTCTCTATAGACAAATCGGAAATGGTTACTGGGCAACACTCGCAAGAAGGTAATATTTATTAAAAAAAACTGAAGTTGAATGCTCCAGCTAGAAAAATGCTCTGTATCGGGTAACAATTAAAACTATTGTGAAGACTCATTATTTCACATTGCGACAAATTGTTTGGTTATTCAAATGTAGAAAGCTAGCATGACTATCCAATCCAGCATATAGATCAGGTAACTTATGTATTACTATTTTTTTTCCAACAGCAAAACAGAAAGTTAAATGGGCTCTTGCAGTATCATGCATTTCATTAACAATGCTGTAATGGTAGATTAACGACAGCAGCAGCAAAGAGAATATCAGACTGCACAAATGGATGCAAGATTGCTAATCAGTAACTTGTAGATGCCCATATAGTACCTTCAATGAACCAATGGTTGCATTTTCAGGGACATTGATGAACAATTCTGGGATGTTGAATGACTTTATTCTTAGCTTAACTGAAAAGGAAAAAGAATGATAAGCCATGGAAATCACAGCAACGAACACAACACTACACACTATCCAAGAATACCATGGTAATTGTCAGATCCGCATGATTTATTTCGACCTTCCATAGATGTCCCGCTGGCTGAAATGATGACAAGCAAAATTTTCTTTTAGCAAGTGAATTGAAACAAGGATTGAGGTCATTAATCCTAAAGAACTTAAGACTTCAAAATTACTAGGTAGATGTATTTAACAGTATAAAATACCTTCAGTTGGCATTTCTTTAGCAACTGATGTTGCATGATGCGCTAGTTTTTTCTTCGAGTATCGTCCTTTGCCCCTTTTGATGTGTGGCAGGTATTTTTCTGCTGCATAAATTTAACTTGCTACCTATTTGATCAGTAGCCCTTGATTAGTCAAATTCATGTGTTGGCTAGTTGCCATGAAGGTAGAGAGAAGCA
The DNA here is from genome assembly GCF_016808335.1 of Panicum virgatum. NCBI lineage: Eukaryota > Viridiplantae > Streptophyta > Magnoliopsida > Poales > Poaceae > Panicum > Panicum virgatum. The sequence continues at coordinate 36,488,027 of NC_053142.1, read as the reverse complement.
AGAGGAAGCATGGTTCTTGATTAGTCAAATTCATGTGTTGGCTAGTTGCCATGAAGGTAGAGAGAAGAAAAGGAAGCATGGCTCTCTCTATGGCAGCTATTGAGCATTTAGGAGTGTAGATGATGCAAATATTACCACCATGGGAATGTCATACCTTTGTTGGACTTCCCTCCACAAATCTTTTTTGATGGAATACCTCCACAGATATTATTACGTGCTGCCTTCCTTACCTTCGAGGCAAGCAATTTCCTTATCCTATGGTTACCTAGATATTGTGGTTTGTAACCCTTATCCCCTATGGTGCTTGGATCTGTGCATCCAGAAGAATTTTCATCATCGTCTTTGTCCGCAGTATACTGCACTTCACCCCGACACAAGGAAGAGGTTTGATGTTCCTTGTCATGGCTGCACAGAGGAACACACGAGCTACTGTCAGAGCTAACCAAAGCAGGAGGTCTACCATCCAGATCCACAGAGTCAAACAAACTGTGAAGAGACGGAGCATGCCCATCTGCTTGTCTTCTGACCACATTTGATTCAGCCCGGTGCACTTGTTCAGCTTCTGCTGAACTTGAGGATCCTGGATGGCATATTCCATGAGCTCCAAACTCAGGAATTATGCCAAGACCATGGCTAGTTTCACATGGTCTTGTACAACTAACCAACGAATCCCTAACTAACATATTTGATTTCACTGTTAGTGACTCTAATATTGACCCAGCTTCATTTCTTGTCGACGAGTTTTCTGCCAAGCAGTTGTTAGCTTGCCTAGGAAAGGAACGGATACCACCAGAACCCACTACACACCCACTGCAGCAATCTTTCTCCATAACTATGTTTTTTAGGGGCAGAATTTCATCATGTGGCTCTTCTTTAACTGCTTTCTCATTTTTAGCTTTTGCTGCACCACTAGTATTAGGAACATTGGCTGAATTGTCCTGATCTGCCAATAATGTTCCTGCAACGGTGGCGAGCAAATCAAATGCGCACATCTCATCTTTCTTTTTCCTGGTGGTGCGTTTCCCCTGCATTACCGTTGATCATTAATAAGGATTCAATTGGTAAATTGTGGTCAGAGGAAAACACGATCAATCAAAAGAACATGTACCCGAGCTGAGTTTGGAACACGTGGCATGGTTGCGACTCGGAGGCCGCGGGATCCATAATCGGACCTCTTCCGCATCACCATATCTTGATATCACCTCACAGCGGGTCTTCACAGACGGCAAAGGGAGACAAACACCACATCCATCGTCTTTATCTGCACAAAACTGACAATAAGTAAGCATCCACCCATTATGCCATTGCTGATGGCCCAAGCCCTGGCAACCAATCTAGCACCACTAGAGAATTGCCCCTCATAGCACATCGTTCCGCAGCGGTACCATGAATCTTTTGGCGATTGCAAAATACCACCGAATTCCCTCCTATCCTAGCCCCGTCAGCACCGTACTTATCCGGCGAGCTTTCCCTCTCCGGCGGGTGCAGGAATCAGCGTGGCGAGAACGAACAGAAAGGGGGGCACCTGCCTGCAGGAGCGTGCGCGGTGGCTCGGCGGTCGACGTCGTGGGCTTCTAGCTTCGCAATCCCCTCACCGGTTCTCTTCCACGCCGCCGATGGGAGAGGAAATGGATCCTTGTGGACGGCTCAGCGGAGAGGCTGGATGCGCACCCTGCTTCTCCCCCGACGGGCGCAGGTGGCTCGATTTGGACAGCGGTAGCCGCTCCGCTCCGGATCGGGCTGCGGAAGGGAGGCGTCGGGTGCCGGGGCAAGGAGCGCGGGGGTGCGACGGCCTCGGGTGCCGTCGCTGCTTCCAGATTTGGCCGGAGAGGGACGAGCCCAAAGCCTCGAGGGCGAAGAAGGGATGGAGGAGGAATGGAGGATAGAGAGGGGAGGGAGAGAGGTTTAACGGAGGGGAGGGTAGATTCCAGGTGTGCGATCTGGACAGTTTTGCTTTTGCACTGTGGTAGATGGACCAAGAGAGAGAAATGCCGTTCGACTTTCTGATGAGTGAGAAAAAAAACGCTCAAGGGTTTTGTCGGGCTTCAAACCCTCTGGTTTTAGTCACTTGATGAGAGTTTATCGGTAGTTGAGTTTAAGACTAGGGCGATCCTTGGGGACGAGTCTTCTCATCGGTGACAGTTTGTTTGGATTCAAGTGCTAATGTCCTACAGTGCTAAAGTTTAACATCATACTATCCAAATAGGAGTGGCAGTAAACGGGGTGAACTAAATTTTAGCTTCAAGATTTAGGCTCTGTTTAGTTGCCAAAAAAATTTACAATATCCGTCACATCAAATGTTCGGATACATACATGGAGCATTAAATATGGTTATAAGAAATAACTAATTACAAAGTCTAACTGATTAGCACGAGATGAATTATTTAAGTTTAATTAGTCTATAATTAGATATTATTTGTCAAGTAACAATGAAATATACTACAGTACCAAAATCAATAATTTTTCACCAAGTAAATAGGATCTTAAAATTTAACAAAAATATAAGTATTAATATGTGCTAAAGTTTAACATTCAATATTAGATCGTTCAAATAGGTGTGATACGGGAAAGAACGTAGAGTGATGCTTAAAGTACCAGCGGGTTGTAGAATCCATTAGTAGATAAGGGAGAAGGGCTCATCCTCTTTCTCCTAGGTTGTTTCACTTTGTCTGATATAGCCTTTACAGTCAGGTTGGCGTCCTAGCAGGCAAGTGAGCACAGTTTGCCGTGCGTGGTTGTAATTCTCTTAATACAATGATATGTAGCTTTTATGCATATTCGAGAGAGAGAAAAAAAAGAAGTAGGGAGACAACACTAAGATTTTGAAAATCGGATATATTACACTAGTGGGTAAACTTAATTGAAAACATGTATCAAGTATAGTATATAGATATGCACTCTGTTTGGCTGGTAGCTGATGCTGATTTGTTGTGAGGGAAAAATACTATTGGCTGGTTAGTGGCTGTGGCTGGTGCTGATTTGGTGTGAGAGAAAAATACTGTTGGTTGGTTGCAGCCGAACAGAACGATAGTCATAATTGCGTTTTTCATGAGCTAGTTAATTGCTACACTCGATAATTGGATCGGATATCCTTTGACGTAAAGAAAGAGACACACTTATATAGGTGCTTTATTTAAGAAGCACACATAAGTTTTGAACGTATACGACACATTCTAGCAAGTTTAAAGGATTTAAACACGTGTTGGATTTATGGTAACCTTGTATTTTTACTTGATTACCGAAGGTAACCTAAAACCAGATCTCTTTACATGAAACGAAAGCTAATTTAACAAAGAGCAAATCAGTTCTCACCAGCTTCACACCGACTACCATAAACGATAGAATAATCTAACCTACCAAGCAAATTCATGGTTTTCTTGAGACAATGCGCGCTATGCTCCTCCTCGTCATGTTCGAGAGAAGTCGTTTCCTCCCCAGACGTGGCTTCCACGCCGGTTGTTTCTTCCTCCACGCGCGGGCTCCCGTCACCCGCCGGCAGGAAGTACCACACGGGGCTCGACACGCCTCCGCCGGTCGGCGCCGCCGGCCACCGGACGGAGGCTCCGGTCGCCACGTTGTACACCATGGCCCCGTAGTCTCCTCCCCCGCGCGGGCCGTCCCAGTAGTACACGCTGTTGGCGCTCACGCCCTCGCCGCGGACCACCGCCGCGGCGTTCATGCCGACGAACACCGCGTTGCCTCTCAGATCCTTCGCCCCGGCCACGGTCCAGCAGCTGCTGCCCGGCCAGTTCCCCGGGTCGTACCGCAGCACGAAGACGGCGCCCTCGAATACGTGGACCCGCCGCGCGGTTCCTCCGGGCGGCGCGTCGACGGTGACGGAGCCCGCGCCGCTCGGCCGCCTCCATACCTGGTACAGCTCGCCGTCGCAGAGCACCAGGTTCTTGGCGTCGGTGTGCTGCTCGATAACGTCGTACGGTGGGGGGAAGGCGTCGGCGCCGATGGGCAGCTTCGGCAGCGGCCCCACCTCTATGGGCGGCGCCCGGCGGTAGACGCGGCGGCGGCGGCGGGTGAGGTGGAGCCGTGGAGCACGTGCACCTCGCCGTCCCTCGCCAGGCAGTAGACCTAGCCGTGGTCGTCGTAGGCCACGTCGACCAGGACGGCCCCGCCGAGGAGCGGGCCCGTGTCCTCGCAGTAGGACACGCCGTCGGACGCCCTCTGCACGGCGACCATGTCGGGCCGGACGAGGCTCACGGCGGTGAAGTCGCCGCGAGTGGGGTTGGGCGAGAAGACGATCTTGGGCGCGAGCTCGTGCGCGGGCTGGTACAGCGACTCGTCCAGCTGGATCTCCTCGCCGGTGAATGGGTTGAGCAGCAGGGGCCCCGCTGGTGCCGCGGCGTCGCCCGCGACGAGGGCGAGCCACCCGTCGCGCGAGGCGCCGACGCAGCGGCAGCGCGCCGCGGCGCCGATGATCCGGCTCGGTCTGCCAGCGTGCGGGAGGCTGGCCCAGCGCCCGGCGTGGAGGGCGCATGTTGCATACTCCATCGCACGGTCATTCTTCAGTCAGTTAGCGAGTCAATTAGAGAATAATGGGCATGGGCGCGTCGAGTCGTGGGCATGTTGCCTGGTCTTTTCTCCTTGCATGTAGATGCACGACGCCGCCTGGATCTCGCTCGTGGGATGGCACGAGCCGGTAGGAGATCGTGGTCGCGATCAAGCTTTGTAAACCCTATTTAAGTTGTTGAATAGAGTCAGAAAACGCTGCTACTTCCGCAGCACCAAAACCTCTCTCGCACTCGTTCTCTCTCGCACTCGCTCTGCCTTTGTCGCCGGCGTTCCGACGCCCGGCGAACTCCAACATCGGGCATCAGAGCCAAGGTTCCCACCGACGCCGAACATGTCGCGCAGTTCCGCGCCGGACCTCCAGCCAGGCCACACGCCGTCTCCACCGCGCCGCTTTTGCCGTCGTTCGCCATCGCCGCCGCCACGACGTCCGCGCCACCGAGCCGGCACCGTCACCGAGCGCGTCATCGAGAAGTCGACCTCAACTGTGGTCTACCCGGTCCTCGGCTGCAACGACTACACCGACTGGTCACTTGTCATGAAGGTGAACCTCCAGGCGGCGGAGCTGTGGGACGTCATCGAGTCCGGTGACGGCGACTTTCCTACCGACCGCAAAGCTCTGGCCGCGCTCCTTCGAGCTGTGCCTCAGGAGATGAGGGCAGGGCTGGCCGTCAAGAGGACTGCGCGCGAGGCGTGGGACGCGGTCCGTTTGATGCGGATGGGCGCCGATCGAGTCAAGGAGGCAAACGCCGAGAAGCTGAGGCAGGACTTCGCCGACATCACGTTCAAACACGGTGAGCTTGTAGAAGATTTCGCCTTGCGTATTAACACCTTGGCAAATGAACTGCGAGTTCTCGGGGATCCCGTGACGGAGAAGGAGGTGGTGAAGAAGATGCTGCATGAAGTGCCGGAGAAACTGGAGAGCGTGGCGATCTCCATGGAGACCCTCCTCGACTTGAACTCCCTGTCGTTGGAGGAAGCCACTGGACACCTGCGCGCCGTCGAGCGACGCAAGAAGAAGGTGTCTGGTGGGAAGGACAGCGCCGGCCACCTGCTTCTCACGGAGGAGGAGTGGACCGCCCGCATGAAGAAACGCGACGGCAGCCGTTCCGGCACGGGATCTGGTGGCCGCGAGCGCTGGAACAGCGGCAAGCCGCCGCGCGGGCGCGGTCAAGACGGCGGCAAGGCGTCCGCGTCCAAGGCGGGCCCAACGGACGTCTGCGACTACTGCGGGAAGAAGGGCCATTGGGCCGTTGAATGCCGCAAGAAGAAGCGTGATCAGGCCCAGGCCTTTGTGGCCCAAGAAGAGGAGGAGGACCAGGCTCTGCTAATGGCCCATGCCGTCGTCCTCAACACCGAACCCCCCTCGGGTGCTCAGGCTCCGCCGCCGCCACCGCCCGAGCGCGTCGTCTGCTACTATTGCGGGAAACAGAGCCATTCGGTCGCTGATTGCCGCAAGAAAAGGGGCACTGATTTGCCCCCAAGTGCTCAGACTCCACCACCGCCGCCGTCGGAGCGCGTCGTCGTCGTCGTCGAGCAGAAGGTCCACGCGGATCTGGGGCCCAGGGAGGAGGGAGACCATCACCTCTGGGTCCTGGACACTGGGGCCACAAACCACATGACCGGCTGCCGCCATGCCTTCGCCGAGCTTGACTCCAAGGTGGGCGGCAACGTTCGATTCGACGACGGCTCCGTGGTGGAGATCGAGGGGCGCGGGACCATTGTGTTCATCTGCAAGAATGGCGAGCACCGAGCACTGACGGGGGTCTACTACATCCCCAAGCTCAAGGCAAACATCATCAGTCTCGGTCAGTTGGAGGAGACGGACTGCCACGTCGTCCTCGATTCCGGTGTGCTGACCATCCACGACCCCAGCCGTCGCCTTCTCGCCAAGGTGACCCGGAGTCCGGCGCGTCTCTACCACCTCCACCTCAACATTGGGCGTCCCGTGTGCTTGTCCGTGAGTGCCTCCGAGCAGGCGTGGCTCTGGCATGCGCGATTCGGCCACCTCGGCTTCAGCTCCCTCAAGAAGATGGCGGCGCAATAGATGGTGCGCGGCCTGCCACTCCTGGATCAGGTGGATCAGGTGTGCGATGGGTGCCTCATTGGCAAGCAGCGGCGCGCATCGTTCCCGGCGCAGGCGAAGTATAGAGCAGAGCATGCCATCGACCTTGTGCACGGCGACCTCTGCGGCCCGGTCAATCCGGCCACCCCAAGCGGTAACAAGTACTTCCTGCTCCTTGTTGATGACATGAGTCGGTTCATGTGGCTGCGCATGCTCTCGAGCAAAGATGAAGCCCCTACTGCCATCAAGAACTTCAAGGCAGCTGTGGAGGTGGAGACTGGGCGCCGGCTGAAGACGCTCCGCACCGACCGTGGGGGGGAGTTCACGTCCGTAGAGTTCGGGTAGTACTGCGCCGAGCACGGCGTCGAACGCCACCTCACCGCTCCCTACTCTCCCCAACAGAATGGGGTAGTGGAGCGGCGCAACCAGAGCATCCTCTCCATGGCGCGCTGCATGCTGAAGACCAAGGGCCTGCCGGGGTACTTCTGGGGCGAGGCGGTGTCCACCGCTGTCTTCATCCTCAACAGGGCGCCCACGCGCGCGCTCGACGGCCAGACACCCTATGAAGCCTGGCATGGCGAGCGGCCGGCGGTGCATTTCCTCCGCACGTTCGGCTGCATCGCACATGTCAAGATCACATGCCCCAACCTGAAGAAGCTGGACGACCGAAGCCAGAAGACGATCCTCGTCGGCTACGAGCCTGGCTCCAAGGCCTACCGGTGCTACGACCCTGTCAGCCGTCGCGTCATCATCAGCCGTGACGTCGTCTTCGACGAAGCAGCTCAATGGAACTGGGGTGGTGAAGCTGGGGAGTCCTCTGTGGACAACGAGCCCTTCACCGTCGAGCACATCACCGAGACCACGACGACGACCACCGCACCAGCAGCGACACCGTCTCCGTCTCCCGCGCGCGCATCGTCGCCTGCGTCAGCCTCTCCATCAACACCGCACACGCCACCGGGTGCTGCACCGCATGGTTGTTCTCCTGCACCTACAATCTCCCCGGCACCTCCTGCAGTGCAGCTGGCCACGCCACCAACTGAGGTACTCGACGATGATCTTGATGCAGAACACGACGACGATGTTCCGCTTCGGTTCCGCACCGTCAACAACATCTTGGGCGACGCGTCTGTTCCCGGCCTGGCACACCGAGGGTACGACGACGTCCTCAACATCACCTCTGTTGATGAACCTGCAAGCTTCCGTGAAGCAGAACAGGAGGAGAGCTGGCGCGAGGCAATGCGTGCCGAGATCAAGGCCATCGAGGAGAATCACACCTGGGAGTTGGTGGAGCTCCCCGCCCGACATTGTGCGATCGGCTTGAAGTGGGTGTACAAGATCAAGCGCGACGAGAACAGCAACGTCGTGCGACACAAGGCGCGCCTCGTTGCAAAGGGTTACGTGCAGCAGGCTGGGGTCGACTTCGATGAAGTCTTCGCTCCAGTCACTCGACTGGAGTCTGTGCGCACCATGCTGGCTCTGGCGGCGCACCAGAGGTGGGAGGTCCACCACATGGACGTCAAGAGCGCATTCTTGAACGGCGACCTCAAGGAAGAAGTCTACGTCGCGCAACCGCCTGGCTTCGTCATCTCCGGCAGCGAGAACAAGGTCCTACGCCTCCGCAAGGCGTTGTATGGTCTTCGTCAAGCACCCAGGGCCTGGAATGCCAAGCTCGACGACACCTTAGTGTCCCTTGGTTTCCAGAGGAGCGACGCTGAGCATGGTGTCTACACGCGCAGCAGAGGCGGCCGCCGGTTGATCGTTGGCGTCTACGTCGACGACTTGATCATCACCGGTGCCAGCGGGGACGACATTGTGACGTTCAAGCAGGAGATGAAGATGAAGTTCTAGATGAGTGATCTTGGCCTTCTTTCCTATTATCTTGGAATCGAGGTCAAACAGGGAGCCGATGGCATCTTTCTGTGTCAATCGGGCTACGCTGGCAAGGTGCTCGAGCGCTGTGGGCTGGCGTCTTGCAACGCCAGTACTATGCCCATGGAGAGCCGTCTCAAGCTCAGCAAGTCAAGCCCAGAAGAGAAGATGAATGCCACGGAGTACAGAAGGGTTATTGGCGCCTTGCGCTACCTGCTCCATACCCGGCCAGACCTTGCCTTCTCGGTCGGGTATCTGAGCAGGTTCATGGAAGACCCTCGCGAAGATCATCTCACTGGCATGAAGCGTGTGCTGAGATATGTTGCAGGCACACGGGGTTATGGACTCCACTACACCAGGCAGGAAGAAGAGAAGCCCAAGTTGGTCGGGTACAGCGACGCTGATCTGGCCGGCGATGTCGATATGCGCAAGAGCACCAGCGGCATCATCTACTTCCTCGCCGGCAACCCTATCACCTGGCAGTCGTCCAAGCAAAAGGTTGTGGCCTTATCTTCGTGTGAATCGGAGTATATCGCTGCATCTGCCACGACTTGTCAGGGTGTGTGGCTTGCTCGACTCCTGGCCGATATGATCGGGGGGAGTTTGGCGCGCCAGAGCTCTTGGTGGACAACCAGTCTGCCATAGCTCTCAGCAGGAACCCCGTCTTCCACGACCGGAGAAAGCACATTGATGTTCGTTACCATTTCATCCGGGAGTGTGTTGATGAGGGCCGGATTGTCCTCAGTTACACGGAGACAGAGCAGCAGCTGGCTGATGTCCTCACTAAGGCGCTCGGGCGTGTTCGTTTTCAGAAGCTGCGGGACATGATCGGCGTTCAAGTTCCAGGTGACCGTGCTCAAGATTAGGGGGAGAAATGATGCATACTCCATCGCACGGTCATTCTTCAGTTAGTCAGTTAGTGAGTCTGCTAGAGAATAATGGGCCCCTGCATGGGCGCGTCGAGTCGTGGGCATGTTGCCCGGTCTTTTCTCCTTGCATGTAGATGCACGACGCCGCCTGGGTGATCTCGCTCGTGGGATGGCACGAGCCGGTAGGAGATCGTGGTCGCGATCAAGCTTTGTAAACCCTATTTAAGTTGTTGAATAGAGTCAGAAAACATTGCTACTTCCGCAGCACCAAATCCTCTCTCGCACTCGTCCTCTCTCGCACTCGCTCTGCCTTTGTCGCCAGCGTTCCGACGCCCGGCGAACTCCAACAGCGCAGGCCGCGAGCGAGACCGGGTGGCCCGCGGCGTCATCGGCCGGGAGCACGGCGAGGGGGCGCGAGACCGGCGGCGGGAGCGCGGAGCGACACGCGGCAGGAGGATAAAACTTTATAATACAATATGGAAAACTTTTGAGTGCGACATACAAAACTTTATAGACTCCCTAACTATAAATGTACATATTCAACTTCATAGTATTTTGAAAAAAATATAAACCATATCTTTTAAACTTTATATATATAGTTTGAAAAAATTCTAACTGCGTGATTAAAATGATTTCTGTCCTTGAGTTTTAAATTCTATACACGTGTCTTTATATAAGAATGTAAATTTTTTTTGACTAATATATGAAAAATTTGTAGAATTCATAACATCAACTATATTGAGAAACTTCATGTTCGGATTTGAAAAAGCTTATGAATCACATGTGCAAAAGCTTACTATTTGTAGTTTACAAAAAAAATTAATTGCATGGTTACAAAATCTATATACACACTCCACTTTAAAATTCTATACACAAGCCATTATAATAGAATACAAGAAACTTTTTACTACTATATTCTAAACTTTATTGGAAATTTGTCCTTGCGACACTGCAAAAAAGAAAGATTTTGTGTAGAATACTTCACCACACCAGGAAAGCATGATTTTGGTCTACAACATTCAAAATCGAATAAACTAATCGCTTGCGGCTGACAGGTTAGTTAAAACTACCATTTTGCTATTTGTTGGGTCCACTTATCATTATCTTCTCCATCTCTATTCTTCACTCTTCCCCTTGTCCCCTCTCATCTTCTCTCTCCATGATGGCCTTCTATGGGTGGATGGTCAACTCTGGCGGCCGTAGTTGTAGGCAGCTCGTACAGGTCCTCGCTATGCATCTACTACGGTAATGATGACGGAGCTCATGCGGGTGGCGTCAGCACAGCTCATGGCGAGGCATGGGCAAGCAGCAACGGCGCGGGCCTTGAGTGCTGCAGCTCGTGGTGGCCGGTGCTAGGGAGTTCGGGCAGCATGGCTCGCAGCGACGGACGTGGCGTGGAGCACGAGCGTCGTGGCCATGTGAAGGAGCTACGGCCTGCAGAGGGAGCAGAGCATCTCACAAAGTCTAAGACCGTCCACAGCGAAAAGAGCAAATGAAAGAGCAAATACACTGTTGGCACTGTAGATACACTGTTTGGCACTGTAGACAGAGAGGGCGTGAAAACCGAGGAGCTGTTTGGCACTGTAGATACACTGTTTGGCACTGTAGACAGAGAGGGTGTGGAAACCGAGGAGGAGATGCTCCTTAGGATGCTCGGCCCGCTGTGGACGGCCTAAAAAGATAGGGGGAGGAGAAGGAAGATGGAGGATAGAGATAAAACACTGCTTAAGTAGTATGAGATTACGTTTATCTGTTAGCTAAGGTCCCCGTTCGCTTTTACCTGCTGGCAGCGCACAAGCGCCCAATGAGAAAATTGGTATTCCACGCCTCAGCGACAGCGACCCTTCCTCGGTTGCCTGTTTCGACGGATCCCTAACCCGATCTCGATGTCCCCAGGTCGGCGACCCAGTTGGCATCGCTGCCACGCCTGTCCTCTAAAGAGACAAACCGTTCGCCCAGCTGAGCTTCCGTGCCGTCCGCTCCGACGGCTTCCGCTTTGCCTTTCTCCTCCCTGCTCCACAGCCTCCCGATGAGCGTCCGACGTGGAACGCGGCGGCGTTGTCGGCCCCTTGTCTCGCCGCACCGGCGATATACATACAGCAGCAGCTGGCGAACGAGCGCGGGCGCGGCGTGTCCAGGAGAGTGGAGAGAGCGGGGATGGCGGTGGTGGAGGTCCCGGTGATCGACCTGCGCCTGGCCGGCGCGGCGCCGGAGGAAGCCGCGCGCCTGCGGGCCGCGTGCGAGCGCCTGGGCTGCTTCCGTGTGACCGGCCACGGCGTGCCCGGGGGGCTCCTGGCCGAGATGAAGGCCGCCGTGCGTGCGCTCTTCGACCTCCCCGACGACGCCAAGCGCCGCCACGCCGACGTCATCCCCGGCAGTGGCTACGTCGCGCCCAGCGCCACCAACCCGCTATACGAGGCCTTCGGGCCGCCTTTTTTTTAGAGAAAAGGAGGTTTCCGCTTTATTTCCAGAAAACAAAGCACAGAGGTTCAGTTTTCAGTTCAGTACAGCGAAAGAAGTTTTGGAAACTCGCTAGGAAAACTTTAGCCCAAAACTGAGACATGTACTCCAGCAGAAACAGAGACATCGACTATGGGAAGGTGGGCGGCAAACAACGGTTCATCTTCAGATGGATCTTGTGTACTGGCAATGTCCCTGAACACCACCCCAGTTGATGTTGCCGAATCTGATTGTGCTGCCATCTGGGAGCTTGAGGAGGGTGCAATCGCTTGCGGTTCCCAGAAGAGTCGCAGAGATTGGTGTAGTCGTACCGTGAGGCCCTCCATCACCCGCTCCATCTCTTGCAAGTGTACAGCCTTGCACAGAGCTCGCCAGTTCCTCAACATCTTGATTAGCTTGAGTAGCAAATCCTTCTCGCTTCCGACGTCGACGCCTTCTGCGCGCGCCTCGACGCGCCGCCCCATGTCAGGTTGGTGCGCCACGTACGTCCTCTGATTGAATAGAATTCGCGCCTTTTCTTTCCCGGGTAACGCAATCCTGTTGCTCGCTGGGAGACCGTTAAGGCCTACGCGGAGAAGATGCACGACGTGATCGTCGACGTCGCCGGTGTGCTGGCCTCGAGCCTGGGGCTGGAGGAGCACTCGCTCAGGGACTGGCCGTGCCAGTTCCGCATCAACAGGTACAACTACACGCAGGACACGGTGGGCTCCTCCGGCGTGCAGATCCACACGGACTCGAGCTTCCTCACCGTGCTGCAGGAGGACGAGTGCGTCGGCGGCCTCGAGGTGTCGGACCCGGCCACCGGCGAGTTCGTGCCGGTGGATCCTGTCGCCGGCTCCTTTCCTCATCAACATCGGGGACATCGGCACGGTAGGCAGTACCCCTCTCGGTGTTCCTGAGGTCTTTGATCACCCCATGCCGTGCATTTCCAGGTGTGCAAGGGCGGGCCCAGGATTTGGATCTTTGATATTCAAAATATCAAGTAGTGCAAAAAAAAATTTAACAGACCGACATACATATTACTAGCGCATAATTGAGTACGGACAACACAAATTATTCATAATTTGAAATTGCACAGCATATACATACTAAATGATCAACATATCAAAGTGGAATAGAGGGTAAAATTCTAAAACAACAAATGAGTGACAAGGATGCAGGTGCAGGATGCTTACAAATTACAAGATTACTTTACGATCCTTCATGTCTTGAAAATATTTGATGATGTCCTCATCTCTCACTTGCAAGAAGAATTCCCTTTTCAATGAATGTGATCAAACAATTATTCAAAAATGTCTGCCCCATCCTCTGGCTCATGAGGTTTCTTCTTCGCAGCAGCTCTTTGCAAGAAAAAATTCAAATCAGTAGCGGCACTGCCACCCCTCTTCCTTTTCATAGTTCAAACCTACAAATTATAAGTATTGAAGATTCATAAAAAATCTGACTATTGCTGCAAATTTTTTCACAAATCCATAACCATAAATAATCACAAGTTATGAATAAATTTGTCAATCCACTATTCACCTTGGTTCACTAGCTCGGGCTCAGGCCTGCTCGGGCTGCAGTCCTGCAGACCCCCGTGCAGCAGTGCAGGGGGAGGGGAAAGGGGCGGCCCGCGGCCCCCGTGCGGCGGCACCCCGTGCAGATTGCAACGGTGCTGGCCGTGCCGGCCACCGGCCTCCGGCTTGCCGCTTGCGCCCGCCCCTGCCTGCCTGGCGGCCTGGCCGACGCCCGCCGGCGCGGCGGCTCGGCACTACAGCCTACGGGCGGCCCGTGGAACGGCGGATCCGGCGAGGCGGCGAGGCCGACGAGTGCGGGACAGGCGGCGGCCCGCAGCCGGCGGCGACTGGCGACTGGCGACGGCGAGGCTGAGAGGCGGAGGCAGTGTCGCGGACGCACTCGGGAGGGCAGGTGAGGGCGCAGGCTGAGGCAAGACAAGGGCTAGGGCAGGGAGTAGGCGCCGATTGGGTCAGGTGGGGAATCGGCTCAAATTTGGGCCGTGTGAGGGGATTGAGCCGGCGGTGGGGTAGGCTGCTTAGTTGTTTTTGGGCTTAAATGAAGACTGAGCTCTTAGTAGTTTGGTTTGAAGTATGATTTTCGTTTTTTGAATCATATACCTAGAATACACTATATGTATAAAATTTTTATTCAAAAATAATGAGTATTCAACTGAATACCATTGAATTCAATGAGGCCCGCCCCTGCAGGTGTGGAGCAACGGGAGGCTGCACAACGTGAAGCACCGGGTGCGGTGCGTCGCGCCGGTGCCGCGCATCTCCATCGCCATTTTCCTGCTCGGGCCCAAGGACGGCAGCGTGAGCGCGCCGGAGCCGTTCGTGGACGCGGACCACCCGTGCCGGTACAAGGAGATCAGCTACGGCGACTACCGGGCCCTCCGGCTGTCCACCGGCGAGCACGCCGTCGAGGCGCTCGCGCGGTTGGAGGCGTAACGTGGGCGCGGTGGTGCAGCGGCTGATCCGGAGCGTCAATTTGGCCATTTGGGGCGGCGAACGATGACTTTGAGCCAAGTGAATTGTGATGAATTGCTTGCTATCTATTCCGATCAATAAATTTTTTGTGTCACTAGAAAGTTGCAACACGTGCAGACGCGCGCACACAAAGATCTCGATGGTTCGTACAATCTTAAAGTGAATTTGTGTCAACGTGGCTGCTGTTTTTGATCGAGTATGGCATACTTTTTCTTTACACGTGATTAGTTTATATTTGATACTTCAAATCTAAAAAAATTATTTTTAAAACCTTTACACGTGCAACTAAACAAGGCGGTCCACTAGTGGCAAACCACAGTATTCCAAATTCTACCCTTTCATGCTGCTCTTTGTCTCTGCTATCTTCTGTAGCAAGTTTCAGCAGACTTAACTTTGCCATGTTGACTTTAATTCCTAAAGTGGACAATGCTAACAGCATGAAGTTCTTTAGACACATTAGTCTGATTAACTCTAGTTTTAAAATTTTCTCGAAGGTCCTTACCTTGACACAGCCCAGCACCGGCTCACTGGACACAGCAGCGTGCACGCACAAGCACAAGTCACGCTGTCGATCGTCTGTTGCAGCGGAGGCTCAAGCCATGTACTTTGATTTTCTATTTATACTTTGTTTTGTTTTTCCTTAGCTTGAAATAACAGATTCAACATTATTGTCATAACTAGATCACCATTAAAAAAACTAATTCAACATTTATAAAAAATATTGAAACAACTTATTATAAATGTTGAGGTAATATATTAAAAATGTTGAACTAGTATATTGAAATGTTGAAATATTTAAAATTAAAATTTAAGATAATATATTGGATTTCATTTTGTTGCATTAATTCTAAAGAATACTATGATTTAAACAGAGTTAAAATTGGATGCATGGTTTAAGAGAAAACATCATTTGAAACTTGAATTTGTTTACCATCCCACACACCCTCCTGTTGGGTTGCGACACGTGTCTCCAACCTGTTGCCCTACCAGCCTACTCCCGCGCTTGTAGTTCGTGCCGTGCATGCCACGCGCACCTGCCCTCACATATCATCCCAGCCATCCAATAGCATTGCACGCATCTCAAATAGTGGAAGATGTATTAATAAAAATCTACCGGAACATGTATAGGAATCCTGCGCTGAGGCCGCCCATCCAATGATCCAACGACCAACGACCAACGGCTTCGATGACTTGGCCTGTCCCGCAAGGCCCAAATCAACATCTTCGGCCTAGCTGGAATATCAATAAGGTACTGTCATAATTCTATTTTAATTTATAATTAATTTAAAAACAAGTTTGTAATAGTACTGAAATTGTAATACTAAACGAGTGTTCTAAAGTACCAAATCTAATTCAGCTAATCCGCTAATTAAATTAAATTGCTATACAATATCAACGGATTCATACGGAAGTTACCGGTAGATCACAAGTGCGGAATTCGGCAGAGCTTCGGCGCTTTTCTTCTTCTCACCCCTCTTTTTTCTGAATTTTTTGTGTAATTTTTGGGCTCAAATAAGAAGGAAATGGAGGCCAGAGCTTATATAGGGTGGGAGACCCCTGTCGCCTGTGGGGGGCCTGTCGCCAGTTGGAGGGGCGACAGGCCCCTGTCGCCCGGGGGGCGACAGACCCCTTCCCCCGGTCAGGGATCTCTTTGCAAATTCAAAAAAAATTACATTAAGGTCCTGTCGCCCGTTGCTTGGGCGACAGGACCCCTGTCGCCCCTGGGCCGGGCGACCGGGGGTATTTTCGAAAATTTTCAAAACGGACATATATTTTTGAAATTTTTATTTTTTTAAAAAAGAAAAAAGAAAAAGCCGCTGGCCCGAGACACTTTGAATTGGGCTCCAGAGCCCGGTTGGAGCGTTTTTCTCACTTCTCAGTGTGATTCTTCGACTGAAAAGTGAAACCGCTCCTCAACCTTTGCCTCCTGCTTGACGGCTCGTACGGTTGCTAACGGTACATGGACCGTATTCCACGGGGGCCGCTAACGGGCGAGCATTCGCTGGGATGTGCTACCGACGAATGTACGTTGGGAGTTGGCAACAACGCGCGAGCGTATGCACTAGCTGGCAGCGAATAGGTTTCTTTATTGCCTTATCTCCCACTTCGTGGTTACTTGTTTCTCATCTAGCCTTTGTTCCTTTTCCATTTCCCCTATCTAGCTTCTGAACACAATAAAAAAATATTCCGCATGTCTTTTTCCCCTTCGGGAATAGCGGGTGAGTGGGTAGAAAACAAGGCGGGGGATAACTTTCACATACATATGAAAGCAGAAGCTCTGCTTTAAAACATATTTCTTTTGTACAGACATAATTAGAGTAAATGTGTTACTCAACTATTAATTCTAAACATGATTTTGAGTATTCATTCTTGACTTCATACTAGTGAGTTTGAAAAAAGTATAAAACATTATTATAATTCAAAAACTTTGCACTCCCGAGTTGAGGAACTTTCAACTATAATATTATAAACTCTATACTCCCAACTCTGAAACTTTATAATTCCAAGAAATAAAAAATATTCAATAAAAGCTCACATGTGTGTCAGAACGAAGATGTTGAAGACATTATGTTTGAAAAATTACTAAATTTAAACTCATGTAACCCAAAACTTTATACTTGCACCTTAGAAATTTCACTTTACACAACCTTATATTTGATTATAAACAACTTTATAATAAAATATCAAAACTTTTGACTCCTTTATAGAAAACTTCTTACTCGTACATGCAAAACTTTGTAGAATCCCCGATTGAATTTCCATATTCAAAACTCAATATTCATAATCGTAAGAACTTATGAACTATATGGACAAAAAGTTTATGTTCATAGTTCAAAAATTTCAAAATTCATGACTAAATTGTTTTTATATTATTTATATAAAACTTTATAATACGATATGGAAAACTTTTGAGTGCGACATACAAAACTTTATAGACTCCCTAACTATAAATGTACATATTCAACTTCATAGTATTTTGAAAAAAATATAAACCATATCTTTTAAACTTTATATATATAGTTTGAAAAAATTCTAACTGCGTGATTAAAATGATTTCTGTCCTTGAGTTTTAAATTCTATACACGTGTCTTTATATAAGAATGTAATTTTTTTGACTAATATATGAAAAAATTTGTAGAATTCATAACATCAACTATATTGAGAAACTTCATATTCGGATTTGAAAAAGCTTATGAATCACATGTGCAAAAGCTTACTATTTCTAGTTTACAAAAAAAATTAATTGCATGGTTACAAAATCTATATACACACTCCACTTTAAAATTCTATACACAAGCCATTATAATAGAATACAAGAAACTTTTTACTACTATATTCTAAACTTTATTGGAAATTTTTCCTTGCGACACTGCAAAAAAAAAGATTTTGTGTAGAATACTTCACCACACCAGGAAAGCAAGATTTTGGTCTACAACATTCAAAATCGAATAAACTAATCGTTTACGGTTGACAGGTTAGGTAAAACTACCATTTTACTATTTGTTGGGCCCACTTGTCATCATCTTCTTCATCTCTATTCTTCACTCTTCCCCTTATCCCCTCTCATCTTCTCTCTCCATGATGGCCTTCTATGGGTGGATGGTCAACTCTGGCGGCCGTAGTTGTAGGCAGCTCGTACAGGTCCTCGCTATGCATCTACTACGGTAATGATGACAGAGCTCATGCGAGTGGCGTCAGCACAGCTCATGGCGAGGCATGGGCAAGCAACAACGGTGCGGGGCTTGAGACGTGCAGCTCGTGGTGGCCGGTGCTAGGGAGTTTGGGCAGCAGGCCTCGCAGCGACGGACGTGGCGTGGAGCACGAGCGTCGTGGCCATGTGAAGGAGCTACGGCCAGCAGAGGGAGCAGAGCATCTCACAAAGTCTAAAAAGAGAGGGGTAGGAGAAGGAAGATGAAGGATAGAGATAAAACACCGCTTAAGTAGTATAAGATTACGTTTATCTGTTAGCTAAGGGTTCCCGTTCGCTGCTACCTGCTGGCAGCGCACGAGCACCCAATAAGAAAATTGGTATTCCACGCCTCAGCGACAGCGACCCTTCCTCGGTTGCCTGTTTCGACGGACCCCTAACCCGATCTCGATTTCCCCAGGTCGGCGACCCAGTTGGCATCGCTGCCACGCCTGTCCTCTAAAGAGACAAACCGTTCGCCCAGCTGAGCTTCCGTGCCGTCCGCTCCGACGGCTCGCGCTTTGCCTTTCTCCTCCCTGCTCCACAGCCTCCCGATGAGCGTCCGACGTGGAACGCGGCGGCGTTGTCGGCCCCTTGTCTCGCCGCACCGGCGATATACATACAGCAGCAGCTGGCGAACGCGCGCGGGCGCGGCGTGTCCAGGAGAGTGGAGAGAGCGGGGATGGCGGTGGTGGCAGTGGCGGATCCAACGGGGGGCTGGGGGGCTCCAGCCCCCCTAAGAGCCCCTAATAACATGTAAATCACTATAGCAAAAGCCTCAAATTACCATTAAATCTTCACACAAATCAACATATCCATTATTTCAGCCCTCTTGTCTCTCATCCTGCATCCGCCACTGGGTGGTGGAGGTCCCGGTGATCGACCTGCGCCTGGCCGGCGCGGCGCCGGAGGAAGACGCGTGCGAGCGCCTGGGCTGCTTCCGTGTGACCGGCCACGGCGTGCCCGGGGGGCTCCTGGCCGAGATGAAGGCCGCCGTGCGCGCGCTCTTCGACCTCCCCGATGACGCCAAGCGCCGCAACGCCGACGTCATCCCCGGCAGTGGCTACGTCGTGCCCAGCGCCACCAACCCGCTCTACGAGGCCTTCGGGCTCCTCGACGCCGCCGCGCCCGCCGACGTCGACGCCTTTTTTTTTAGAGAAAAGGAGGTTTCCGCTTTATTTCCAGAAAACAAAGCACAGAGGTTCAGTTTTCAGTTCAGTACAGCGAAAGAAGTTTTGGAAACTCGCTAGGAAAACTTTAGCCCAAAACTGAGACATGTACTCCAGCAGAAACAGAGACATCGACTAAGGGAAGGTGGGCGGCAAACAACGGTTCATCTTCAGATGGATCTTGTGTACTGGCAATGTCCCTGAACACCACCCCAGTTGATGTTGCCGAATCTGATTGTGCTGCCATCTGGGAGCTTGAGGAGGGTGCAGTCGCTTGCGGTTCCCAGAAGAGTCGCAGAGGTTGGTGTAGTCGTACCGTGAGGCCCTCCATCACCCGCTCCATCTCTTGCAAGTGTACAGCCTTGCACAGAGCTCGCCAGTTCCTCAACATCTTGATTAGCTTGAGTAGCAAATCCTTCTCGCTTCCGACGTCGACGCCTTCTGCGCGCGCCTCGACGCGCCGCCCCGTGTCAGGTTGGTGCGCCACGTACGTCCTCTGATTGAATAGAATTCGCGCCTTTTCTTTCCCGGGTAACGCAATCCTGTTGCTCGCAGGGAGACCGTTAAGGCCTACGCGGAGAAGATGCACGACGTGATCGTCGACGTCGCCGGCGTGCTGGCCTCGAGCCTGGGGCTGGAGGAGCACTCGTTCAGGGACTGGCCGTGCCAGTTCCGCATCAACAGGTACAACTACACGCAGGACACGGTGGGCTCCTCCGGCGTGCAGATCCACACGGACTCGAGCTTCCTCACCGTGCTGCAGGAGGACGAGTGCGTCGGCGGCCTCGAGGTGTCGGACCCGGCCACCGGCGAGTTCGTGCCGGTGGATCCTGTCGCCGGCTCCTTCCTCATCAACATCGGGGACATCGGCACGGTAGGCAGTACCCCTCTCGGTGTTCCTGAGGTCTTTGATCACCCCATGCCGTGCATTTCCAGGTGTGGAGCAACGGGAGGCTGCACAACGTGAAGCACCGGGTGCGGTGCGGTGCGTCGCGCCGGTTCCGCGCATCTCCATCGCCATGTTCCTGCTCGGACCCAAGGACGGCAGCGTGAGCGCGCCGGAGCCGTTCGTGGACGCGGACCACCCGCGCCGGTACAAGGAGATCAGCTACGGCGACTACCGGGCCCTCCGGCTGTCCACCGGCGAGCACGCCGGCGAGGCGCTCGCGCGGTTGGAGGCGTAACGTGGGCGCGGTGGTGCAGCGTCAATTTGGGGGCGGCGAACGATGACTTTGAGTGTGACAGAACCGTCAAATTAAAACTCTAATTAAGCGTAATGGCCGTCATTTGAACACATCGAGGGCATTATCTTAACGGCTTAATTTGGCGATTCTTTCTCAACCCACGTCCCGATCGAAACAACACCGATAGTCTCACGCGAAGGTGGGCGCAGATGGTACAAACACGACATACATTCGAAAATACAACAATATACATAAGACTTGACCTTGAGTTTTACAAATCAAGTTTGAATACATACATAACCTATAAACTTTACAATACCGAAAATAAGGTCCGAATAGAGAAAAGGATCTACAACTACCAAAGAGTACCCGAGGAGATCTCTAACTAAGCGTCGGGCTCCACAACCTCCCATCTCTCTGTATTACGACGGATGAACTTAACGCAGCAGGGACAGAAGTCGACATCCGGATGTCCTGAAATAATTGTGGCAACAAATCCTGAGTATACTAATACTCAGCAAGGCTTACCCGACCATGTGTATATATAGCCCCTATCTAGACATGCACGGCTTTCTGGCAAGTGAGTTATTTTACAGAAAAACATCTATAGTTGGATCCTTATTTTCAATGTTTTAGCCACATGTTATATATAGAAAGACTCTCATTTAATGTTGGCATCTCTAAAGCAATCAAGTTGAAGCATTACAAATATGATTCAAAATAGTACCATCATTTAGCACCAATATTTCTAATTCATTCCTACGAGGCGACAAAGAGATCAAGGCCCTCATATCCGCGAGACACGGCGAATCGATCCGATTTAACCTTTCAAGGTGGACCTAACCAACACGACACGTATAAACCCCGTCGGACCATACGCACCAACCCTTCCCCTCCCCGCCTCGAACTACAGGATCGCCCCACCATCA
This sequence comes from Panicum virgatum, assembly GCF_016808335.1. Classification (NCBI taxonomy): domain Eukaryota; kingdom Viridiplantae; phylum Streptophyta; class Magnoliopsida; order Poales; family Poaceae; genus Panicum; species Panicum virgatum. Next base: position 36,466,781 of record NC_053142.1, on the reverse strand, counting down.
TATGGTCAGCCGAGCTCAATATGAGACCACCAAAAGTAATACATGCATCCCCAATTCTCTGCGACTACTCGACTACCCCAGGAGGTGAGATGGAGTCATGTACTTTCGAAGCAAGACAGTACTAGCCTTACCGGTTTCGACTACCTCCTACTCCCGGCATGCGGTTAGTACAATTCAATCCCCGATCAGCACTGCCACAAGGACCGGTCCTTAATCGACATAGACGGGGCTAAGACAACCAGGAACCCTGTCCTGCTGCCATACCTAAACATCCTCATCTTTTCCCCGTCCGGTCTCAATTCTCCATTTATTCCATCTCGAATTCAACATCTCATGTACTGGAATATAATTATATCTCATCTCTCGCGAGTAATCCGGAAATTACTCGTCTTCTAAACATCCTATATCTCGCGAGTGCAAGAGATCACTCGTCTTCTACCGGAAACCCATTAAACATAGCACTTCTATCGTCCTATACATACTAGTATAACTCTGGAAATCCTATGGATCATGCAACTAGGGTTCCAAACAATTTCTAAACCTAATGCACAAGTAATAGTTACGTATATAGGTGTCATAATTTAACATAATAGGATGTGCACCGGGGCTTGTCTTGTGGCTGTTGCTCAGAACTAGGATCAGATGGGCCTTGGGCTGGGTCCTCACGCCTCTTCTCCTGTGCTTGATCCGGTTGCTCCTGCGGTGCCGCAATCACCTCAAACACGGCGTCCTCAACGGCGGATGCTACACGAATGCATATGAAATAATTAAGTGCAGCTCAATGATGCAACTACTACATATCAAATTGAAATGCCTTGCGGACTGTCCGCACCCAAGTGGCGGACCGTCCGCGGTTCAACTCTGCAGACCCACCAGACCCAACTACCTCACTGGACAATTTCTATACTAGCTGGCGGACTATCCGCTCACCCTTAGCGGACTGTCCGCAATACACCCACGCCAAACCTCCAGAGACAACGACGCCTCTGGGAAGATCTTAAACTCTACTGCGGACCGTCCGGCCCCCCTTGGCGGACCATCCGCAGTTCATTCTGGCAATTCACCAGAGACGACAACATCTCTGGACAAAATCCTAGACTCTACGGCGGACTGTCCGGCCCTCCTTGGCGGACCGTCCGCAGTTCACCCCTGCGAACCCTACCAAACAATTTCGTCTCTGGACAAACTTCGATCCCTACGGCGGACTGTCCGCTCTCCAATAGCGGACCGTCCGCTCTCCAATAGCGGACCGTCCGCTGTACAATTTGCGAAACCACCAGAGACAACATCATCTCTGGACAACTTCTAACCTGACCGGCGGACTGTCCGCGCCCACCTAGGCGGATCGTTTGCGACTCATATCCCTGGACACCGCACAATAGGCGGCAGCAAGCGCGGCGGCGGCCGTTCACCGGCGCTGGCGGCGCACAACGGAAGGGGAAAAAGGCCGGGGAGCACAAGGAACTCACCATGAATCCATTCCCGTGGTCGGTTCGGACGGAGGATGACCGGAGAAGCGGATCGACAGTGGAGCAAGCTTCAAGCGGGCTCCAATGGTGGCCGGCGGCGGTTGGGGCGATTCCGGCCGGGAGAAGCCGGGCCGGGGGTTGGGGAAGGTGGAGGAGGTGCTGGGGACGATGCTCGCACAAGGAATCGAGGTGTGGTGGCCGGAGGAGGGAGATCGACGGAAGGAGGGCGACGACGGAGCGAGCGGACGAGCTCCGCTCGTCACTGGTCGAAGTGAAGAGAAGGAGGAGGAATGACAGGCGGGTCCCACATCCATCCAGATAAATATCTGGGCGTCGCCTGGGCGGACCGTCCGCCGCCTCAGAGCGGACTGTCCGCGAGGCAGGTGTTACATTGAGCCATGTGAATTGTGATGAATTGCTTGCTATCTATTCCGATCAATAAAATTTTTGTGTCACTAGAAAGTTGCAACACGTGCAGACGCGCGCACACAAAGATCTCGATGGTTCGTACAATCTTAAAGTAAATTTGTGTCAACGTGGCTGCTGTGTTTTGATCGAGTATGGCATACTTTTTCTTTACACGTGATTAGTTTATATTTGATACTTCAAATATAAAAAATTATTTTTCAAAACCTTTACACGGACAACTAAACGAGGCGGTCCACTAGTGGCAAACCACAGTATTCCAAATTCTACCCTTTTCATGCTGCTCTTTGTCTCTGCTATCTTCTGTAGCAAGTTTCAGCAGACTTAACTTTGCCATGTTGACTTTAATTCCTAAAGTGGACAATGCTAACAGCATGAAGTTCTTTAGACACATTAGTCTGATTAACTCTAGTTTTAAAATTTTCTCGAAGGTCCTTACCTTGAGGTTAAGTAAAGTTTGTTCTAGATTGGTGACCACCAATCAGAGTGCCTTTATTAAAGTAGGTACATCTTAGAGAGTGTGGTAGTTGCTCATGAAATTGTGCATGGTATTCATTCTTCTCAAAAACCTAGAGTGGTTCTCAAGTGGCTTATGACAAAGTTAGCTGGGACTTTACTTTTTGAGGTCCTAAAAACCAGGAAGTTTAGTCATGTTTGGATAAACTGGATGGAACTTTTAGTGAAGGGAGCCTGTGTGGGAGTAAAACTAAATGGGGAAGCGAGCTCTTTCTTTAGCCCTAGGAAAGGGCTAAGATAGGGAGATCCCACATCCTCCCTATTGTTTTAGTGTAGTGGTAGATGTCCTGACAAGGCTGTTCGAAAAAGTTGCTGAGGGAGGTTTGATTAAAGGGCTCCTTGCATATTTTATTTCTAATGGTGTGATCACTCTACAGTATGGTGATGACACTATTCTATTCTCTTATTGTGAGGAATCACATCTTAAAAATTTGAAAAGTTGCCTTTGCTTGTTTGTGAGTACCTTTGAATTTGGAGTTAGATGGGGCTTATGAGGTTTCCCATATTTTTGGTTGTCCTATAGGATCTTTTCCAGTGAAATACTTAGGAGTACCTCTTCATTTTGATAAACTGAGAAGAGAGGAGGTGCAGCCTTTAGTGGATAAAATTCTTTAAAGTGCACACCTAGAATTCTAGATGGATTGACGTGGAGACTTCAAATGAGCATCCAGTTAGTAATAGTAAGATTTTCTACTATTTAACAATCGAGAAGTCTCGAAGACATCTCTTTTGTGACTTCTGCGGCTACTGAATTGTAGTTGTAGCCACGCTACTGCTCTCTGCATAATAGCATCTCTCTGCAAATGGCTACACGCTTCCGTCCAGAATGCAGGCATTCAGATTACCGTGTTTCAAAACAACAGATATCTTTTCGACTTCTCGAGATCTTCTGTCTGCCTGCATGACAAACCGGCCACTGATTGGAATTGGATGGTGCCACGAGGCAACCAAAGCTATGTGCGCAGGAGAGGTTTAGAGGTACTACAGATTAATTATTTTCACCCGCTCAAGTCAATGAACGTCATCAGTTTTTTTTTGATAATAATGAACGTCATTAGTGAAAGCACCTGGATTGTATTCCATGCCTCAGTGGGATCGCGACCCCTTCCTAGCTTGTCTGTTTCCACTACTCCAGGGATCCCTACCCGATCCTGATGTCTCCCGACTCGGCGACCCGGTGCCATTCGCCGCCCGCGCCTGTCCTATAAACAGACAAGCGACATGATGCCAGCCACCACGACCGAAACTCCGAAAGTGTGCGCCGACGTCTCTCTTCACAGTTTTCCGTATCAACTGGCTACGCGATCCGATGGCGAGAAAAGCCAGCCTTGACGTGGAACGCGCGGCGTGTCGGTCGCTTGTCTCACCAAACCGGCGAGCGAGCAGGGAGGTCGTCGCGTGTCGCCGCAGGCCTCTCGGTGCCGTCCGCCCCGACAAGCGGCGCCGCCCGTGCTCCCCCCGCGGCCGCGCCTCTAAATACAGCCCCAGGCGGCCAGGCCCGGCACCGAGCGAGGCCAAGCCAGTCCCGCGGCGCGCGCGCAAGTCGATTCGGGCGGCGCGTCCGGGGGAGCAGAGCCGGCCGGCTCCGGCAGCGGGGATGGCGGTGGAGATCCCGGTGATCGACCTGCGCCTGGCCGGCGCGGCGCCGGAGGAGTCCGCGCGCCTGCGGGCCGCGTGCGAGCGGCTGGGCTGCTTCCGGGTGACCGGCCACGGCGTGCCCGGGGGGCTCCTGGCCGAGATGAAGGCCGCCGTGCGCGCGCTCTTCGACCTCCCCGACGACGCCAAGCGCCGCAACGCCGACGTCATCCCAGGGAGCGGCTACGTCGCGCCCAGCGCCGCCAACCCGCTCTACGAGGCCTTCGGGCTCCTCGACGCCGCCGCGCCCGCCGACGTCGACGCCTTCTGTGCGCGCCTTGACGCGCCGCCGCACCTCAGGTCGGCCTCCGCTCCGCTCCGACTTGCTGCATAAAAACCACGCCTTCTCGACTTTTCTGGTCCATTTCATTCCTCGTAATATAGAAATTTGGCCCCGTGTAACTCAGAATCCTGCGCGCAGGGAGACCGTCAAGGCCTACGCGGAGAAGATGCACGACGTGATCGTCGACGTCGCCGGCGTGCTGGCCTCCAGCCTTGGGCTGGCGGAGCACTCGTTCAAGGACTGGCCGTGCCAGTTCCGCATCAACCGGTACAACTACACGCAGGACACGGTGGGCTCCTCCGGCGTGCAGACCCACACGGACTCGGGCTTCCTCACCGTGCTCCAGGAGGACGAGTGCGTCGGCGGCCTCGAGGTGCTGGATCCGGCCACCTGCGAGTACGTGCCCGTCGACCCCGTCGCGGGCTCCTTCCTCGTCAACATTGGCGACGTCGGCACGGTAGGAACTTCTTGGCAGCAGGTCCGCGTGCCGTCTCGGTGTTCCTGAGCCTTGACCTCTCGATCGATGCCGCGCGTTTCCCAGGCGTGGAGCAACGGGAGGCTGCACAACGTGAAGCACCGGGTGCGCTGCGTCGCGCCGGTGCCGCGCATCTCCGTCGCCATGTTCCTGCTCGCGCCCAAGGACGACAGGGTGAGCGCGCCGGAGGCGTTCGTGGACGCCGACCACCCGCGCCGCTACAGGGAGTTCAACTACGACGACTACAGGAGGCTCCGGCTGTCCACCGGCGAGCGCGCCGGCGAGGCGCTCGCCCGGTTGGCGGCGTGACGTGGCCCACGTGACCGGCTGCAAACTGGGAGCCGTTAATTATACTCCGTATCGGCTGTCTCGTTGACCCGTTGCGTTGTAACTTGGGGAGAAGGATGGCTATTGTAGTGGCTTGTGAATTGCTATTGAGTCTTATCAATAAGGGTTAATTAGATCTGTGCCATTATAATTTTTTCGTTTTTGAAATACACCATTACTATTCAAGAAACTATGCCACTGCCATTATAACTCTGCACATGTTTGAGATACGCCATTATATACGTTTGGAGACGATTTGTGCCCGGTGTCAGACGTACGGTGGGTACCGTATATTCGTATGGACAAGATTACCCCTTCCTCTTCTCTCTCACTCACTCACTGACATAAGGGGCCCAGTCCTCAGTGCTCCGCCCCTTCCCTTCTACCTCTGCCCTCCTCGGCGTGCCCCTCCTCTCTCCCTTCCCCTGCTGCGCCGGCGCGGGGGTGGTGGGGCGCGCGAGGCACGGTGCGTGCCGCGGGGCAGACGAGGTGCGGATGTGCAGCCGCGGCGGCATGACGGCACGGCGGCTGGCCCGCGAGACGGCACCGGGCTCCTCTCCTGCTCTCACCGCCCCGCCCCTCCCCTACACCGGCCCTGCTCGTCACCGCCCATGGAGCCGATGCCCCGGAGCTGGTGGCCTCCGAGCTCGCCGCCCCGTCCCCCCGAGCGGGCGAGCTCGGCGCCGCAGCGGCCCGCAGGCGAGCGAGCAGCGCCGCCGCGGGCGAGCTCTGCTCCGCCGCAGCGCGGGCGAGCACCGCACAGGCGAGCTCGGCGGGGCGGAGCGGACGCGGCGGACCTCGGCTGGTGGAGCGGGCGCCGTGCAGCCTCCCTCCTCGCCGGCACACCCCTCTCCTCCCTTCCTCGCCGCGCCGGCCGTCCTTCCCCCTCCCCTGCTTGGCCGGCGTGCGCCACATCCCCTCCCCTGCTCGGCTTGCGGGACGGCGGCGGCAGCCATGGCGTGCGGCGGCGCAGAGGCTCCCCTGCTCCGGCCAGAGGAGCCCGGGCCGCAGGGCCAGCAGGGAGGATCCGAGCTGTCCTTCCCCGCCGGCCACCCGCACCCCAGCCACCGGCGGGCGAGCGAGCTCCACCGCCGCTGCCCTTCTTCCTCCTCACCGCACCCTTGGGCGCTCCACCAGCACGCACGCGTGCCCGTGTCGGCGGCGGAGAGCCGGCTGTGTTCTTCCCCGGCGGCGGCCGCCCTGCCCCATGGACATGGTGGTGTCGTCGGAATGCGACACGGATGCCAGGGCGTCGTGCCTGCCGTTCATGCGGCAGGTCGGCTAGCGGGCGGCGGCGGGTGGCGGCAGAGGCAGGGGCCAGCGCCGCTCGCCAGCTCTCCCGCTCCAGCGCCGCCCCTCCCACCCCCTCGCTAGCGCCAGGCCTGCGCGGGGCCATGGCGGAGGCGCCGCCCCTCCCCTTCTACCTCCGCCGCGCATGGAGCTCCCAGCACCGCCGATTGGAGAGAAGGGGGCGGTGAAGCTCGAGCAGGAGGCGGCGGAGCTCGAGGGGGAGGGAGGACCCGCGCGCCGGCTGCCCCGTGGCGGTAGCGCTCCGGCCGCGCCGCGCTCCCCCCGCACGCCCAAGCAGCCTCCGCCCGCGCGCCCGCCGCACACCGGCCGCCGCAGCCCCGCCCCGCTGGTAAGCTTGCCCGCCGCGCGCCGGCCGCCGCAGCCCCGCCACGCTGCTCCGCATCCGCCCCATGCGCGGCAGAGGTAGAAGGGGAGGGCGGAGCGCTGAGGACTGGGCCCCTTATGTCAGTGAGTGAGTGAGAGAGAAGAGGAAGGGGTAATCTTGTCCATACGAATATACGGTACCCGCCTTATGTCTGACACCGGGCCCAAATCGTCTCCAAACGTATATAATGGCGTATCTCAAACATGTGCAGAGTTATAATGGCAGTGGCATAGTTTCTTGAATAGTAATGGTGTATTTCAAAAACGAAAAAATTATAATGGCACAGATCTAATTAACCCTATCAATAAAATCTTGTGTCACTTGAAAGTCGCACACACACACGTGCAGCCATCAGCCATGCGCAGCGGTCTCCATGGTTAATAGAGGGAGAGGCAGAGACCTTTTTTTTTAGTACAACAATATAGTTGGGTAGACTAGAGATAAAATCCAAAAGACACAAAGATTACAGCTCAGGCACGTTGATAGCTAGTCTCCAAGCGCTCCTATCCAACGCTACCTCTTCAGAGATATTCCAATCCTTAGTCTTTCTTAACCGACTTGTCCCAAATCAGTTTAGGTTTATCTCTACTCCTCTTTACCTTATTGACACGATTTAGAACCCCACTACGCACCGACGTCTCAAGAGACATCCGTTGGATATGTCCAAACCATCTCAACCGATGTTGGGTAAGTTTCTCCTCAATCGGTGCCACCCATACTCTTTCCCGAATAATTTCGTTCCGGACTCTATCCCTTCTTGTGTGTCCGCAAAACCACCGCAACATCTGCATCTCTGCTACACTCAGTTGCTGGACCTGTCGCCTTTTTGTGAGCTAACATTCAACACCATATAACATCGCCGGACGAATCGTTGTCCTATAGAACTTGCCTTTTAGCTTTTGTGGCACCCTCCTGTCACAGAAGATGCCAGAAACTTGACGCCATTTCAACCAGCCAGCTGAGATTGTATGCCTAACATCTTCATCAATGTCGCCATCCTTTTGTAGCATCGATCCTAAATACCAAAAAATATCCTTCTGGGGCACCATTTGCCCATCGAGACTAACATCTCCACCCTCATGCATAGTCGCGCTGAAATCGCACATCATGTACTCAGTTTTGGTCCTACTAAGCTTGAACCCTTTCGACTCTAACGTACGTCTCCACAGCTCTAAATTCCTATTAAGCCCTGCCCTACTCTCGTCAACTAGCACTACATCATCAGCAAAGAGCATACACCAAAAGATATCACTTTGTATGTTTCTTGTGACCTCATCCATCATCAAAACAAATAAATAAGGGCTCAATGCTGACTTCTGATGTAGACCTTTTTTTTCTAGTATAATAGATAATTCGTACCTAATGCAGTTTGTATTCAGCACATTATAATTTTGCTTACATGTTAACTATAGTCAAAAGAAGATGAACTTCATACAAACTGACATGTAAAAAGATGGCCAAATTTATACCCTCGGCAAGACAAAACGTCTGAATTCTGAAATGTGAAGTTCTGAACCCATACAAAACAGTCACAATCCCACGCCACTATCCATTCAACTCGAGCATAGGCGGAGGCCAGAGCGCCCTGCGGTGCGGCGATGCTCTCCTCGCCCACCTGCTCTCCGCTCCGCCTAATCCCGACCGGCGGTGGCGCTCGCCGGAGGAACGCCGCCGCCGTGACCATCACGATGCGGGACCGGAGCAAGAACCGTAAGCCGACGCAGCGCGGGCGGTACCTCAGCACCGAGGCCATCCAGGCCGTCCAGTCCCTCAAGCGCGCCGCCCTCCGCGGCGGCCCCGCCGTAGCGGTAGAGCCTAGGCTGCGGCGCCTCCTTAAGGCCGACATGGTCGCCGTCTTCCGCGAGCTCGCTGCGCAGGGCGAGGCACTACTGGCCCTTCAGGTACGCCGTGTTATGGGCGCCTGCTGCTTCACCGGCAGAGCCTATTGGTAATCGACTTGGTGGCTGTTTGGGCGTTGTAAGGCAAATTCTTAGCCAAATTGTGTTGATCAATTAGTCAGTTTACGGGTTAGTTTAGCTACCAATGTGTAAAATCGTGAATCTCTGTCATGAGGTTGTGCCATGCCGAACTGTCTCATCGGCCTAAATTGTTCCTTCTCCAAATTGGTAAAACTTTTCAAGGAGATAACAAATTTGGGAACATTGTTTTGCCCAAAAGCTGTCAGCCTTTCTGAACTACAACAGATGTGCACCTATTATTGTTATTTATAAACTAACTGTCCATTAGATAGCTGTGCGTGCAGTATATCTAGTCTGATCCAACAATCTATCAACTAGGGAAAACTCAGTCTAATCTTAATTGTTGGTTGAAATCTCCTACCTTCCTTCAGAAATAGCATGATGTGCTGATCTGGCCCTCAAGATTCATGCCTGTTCAAATTTTTGTCCACTTTGATTTGAGCCATTTCCTTTTAACTGCTGGATGCAGTGGATGTGCTTTGGGTGCTGTTTCTTAAGGTTATGAATCTAGTAAATGTGACGCATGTATATGATTACTTATGTTAGTCTACAGCAAAAGTATTTTTTTTTCAATATGGCTGCTGTTTCCGATTGATTAGGATCTAGTAGCATGAATGAAGGCAAGTCAGTGGCAGCTCATAGAACTACCAGGACTACTTCTAACATCTTCTTGTTGCAGTTTCACTGTCAGTTTCTGTAAATGACATTTTCGTGGTGTTTTTTTTTTTGGCAAATTTACATATCAATATCCACTCTTCTTAATTATTGTCACTTTTTTATATATGCATTTAGGATTACTAGATGGTGCTACTGCTGAGAAGCAGAAAGTTCTATTCCTGAACAGATAAATGCAGACTGAGATGCTTCTCATTTCTCACAATGTTGTCATTTCTGATAGGTCTTTGAGGAGATTCGTAAGGAGCATTGGTACAAGCCTAGGTTGCTGTGGTACGTAGATCTTGTTACAGTGCTTGCAAGTAAAGGTTTGCGGTCTGAGGTTGACAAAGCCTGTTCCTACCTGAAGAGGGAACAATTGGAGCCAGACACTGAAGGTTTCAATCTACTTCTGAAGGCACTCCTAGATGCTGGGTTCACACAATTGACACTGGATTGTTTCCGTCTGATGAAATTGTGGGACAGTGATCCTGATAGGATAACATACACAACATTGATCAAAGGTCTTGAATCCCTAGGAAAGATGGAGCTATCTGCTGGTATAAGGTTGGAGGCAGAAAATGATTACGGTTCCTTGGACTTCGTTGATGAAGTGGAGATGGAACAGGCTTGTACAAGTAGTTCATAACAGGATGACCAAATGGTGGGTTGGTTGCTTATTGATCGAACAAGCAGGAGTTATATCTGCATTGTCCGTAATGACCATATGGCAACCTGGCAAAGAAATCGCCCCAAATATATAGATAGTTTAGGGTTTAGAAAGTAAAACAACATAACTTGTTGCAGCAAGGACTACTGACTGCCGACATCTAGCTTTTGTCAGTCCATATTTTCTTTTGTAACTTGTCAAGATTTTTCTTTGAGAAGTTTTCTGCATCTATTCATACTGTTGACTTGCCATCTGAATTATAGTCACATTACTGAATTCTGTTTGCGACTTTCAGTAATCGCATTTCTGTATATATAAATGGCTGCGTGCTTCCACTCATACTGAATTTAGAGCGTGCTTGTAAAGTTGCAGGTGGTACTTCTGTTTTAGAATTACTATTGTAGGTTGCTGTGTGTGTAAGTGGAGGATTATGGCAATTGCTAATATCCATTCGTACTGTGTTCAGTTTGCCAATTTACATTTCTGGAGATAATGTTCAGATGGCCATGCCCCAGAACAACAGAGAGGGGGAATCATCTTGCCATTAGGATTAGGCCCCAACATGAAGGGAGGTAGGATCTGCTAACCTGAAATTTCAGAAGCAGAATTACAATGCTTTCCCGGAAACAAGACAAAGGCGTGCTCGCCCGCCCTGAAAACGCCAACCCATCTACGAAACATGAGGAAACCACAAGGTCGGTCAGAGCATGCTAATCTGAAATGTGAAGCGGTTGCCCTGCATCTGCTTCGACTCTGAAATTCTGAACCGAATGCGACTGCTCCTCTGGGCCTGCGCCGCGGCGTCCTGCGGCACCATCATGCAGCCTTGCAGCGGGGGCTGGGGGATTGGCGACCGCGTCTCCCACCGGATCACGATCGCTCCACTCTCGTCGTCGCTATTGTAGATTTGTATTAGTCCACGCGTACAGAAACTCTGGCCTTTGTGGTTCCGTTTAGATCATGTAAAAATTTGGACGAAAGTTACTGTAGTAATTTTCAAGAAGATTAGGACTAACACATGATTTTATTATAAAACTAATTACACGGATAGACTAAAAATCACGAGACGAATCTATTAAATCAAATTAATCTATCATTAAATATTATTTACTGTAGCATGGCATTGTCTAATCATGATCCAATTAGGTTTAAAAGATTCTTCTAGCAATTACACCCGGAGATTGTGGAATGAGTTTTGTCAGTTATCCACATTTGATACTTCTAATTAGTGGTCAAATGTTAAGTTATTGTAGTGCTGGAAAATTTTGGAATTTAAACACATACTCACTCTGTTTCAAAAAGAATGTAATTCTCATTTCGAGGAGTCAAATAATTTTAATTTTGATTAAATTTGTAAAAAAATACTAAATTTTTTTTTATCTCCGAATAGATGTACTATCTTATTATTACTAATTGGAGGCTCTTTTTGAAGCCTCCAGGTGAAGGCACCTATGATTCTAGGTGGACAGTCTAAAAAAATAGAGAAATTCTACAAAATCTCACAAAAATCAGAAACATCCGGCTATCAATTCGGCAACTCTGATCATAATAGCCATTGGATCTTTTATCTTTTTAATAAACTAGGTGCATGTCCATGCGTTGCTACGGGTGAAACATTTTTTTTGTCGTAAACATCAATACGCACGAAACCATATATTAAGCTTTCGTGCAACTTACTATGTGGTCATACATTTGATTCTTCGTTTAAGCTTGCTAGAGCACATGGCTAGGATGCTTCTGCCACCGTCGGTCACGCAGAGCATCATGGCCCCTTAGCTCTAGCAACTATTTTTTAATGAACCAAAATACCAATCTTTCTTTCAGTTCCTTCACTATAAGTTTATCTCCGCTCAAATACTTACCTTGATCATCCCGAAGCACCTTAAACTAAAGCTAAAGTTAATCAAGGGAAAAGTTTCCAATACGTAAAATAATAAGAGAAAGGGTAATAGAAATGACAGTTCTGATTTCTCATTCACCGGTAAAGAAAAGAAACAAGATTATATGGATCAAATGAAAAAGCATACCTGAGTTAGGAAAGGGTCATACACGTACAATGGAAGTATGCTATGCAAGTATATAAAGTAAAGAAATCATGTTTGCTTGATCATACAGTATTACAAACACAAGAATATATCCAGATTCCTCCTACCTAGCACTAGCAGGTCCTGATGCAGTTAGCTACATGGACCGAGCATGCTTCTCTGCTGCTTACTTCTATCACTATCAGTAGATCAATTGAAAACACGCATCAGCTTCATGTATCCTAGATTCAAATATCCTATCCGTAGAGAAAGGAAAACATAACAAAGCAATGTGTGCGTGACTGCCATAAATTTATTTAGGGATTGGCGTGCGGGAGTCAGGATGTTGAAGGCATGCGTTTTAGCGAGCGGTGATCCGTGATTTTCACACGGCCGAGATTGTCCAGCGGAACTACGAAGGACCGACGGCGCGCGGGATCGCAGGCGACGCACCGTCGCCTTCTTTGGCTTTTTAGGTGTAGAGATTAACCATGTTTGCCATTATAAAAATAGATTAAAGTAATCCCTAAACATATATCAAAAATTACCCATCTTTGTCATTATAAAAAATAATCTAAAGTAACCCCTAAGCATATATCTAAATTACCCACCTCTACCATTATAAAAAATAATCTAAAGTAACCCTATAATCTTCATGTAAATTACCCACTTATGACACTATAAAATAATATCAAATGACCACATAAATTTATATATATATTATCCAATGATAACATAATAAAAAGTTAAAATGAACCCCAAATATTAATCGAAATTATGTTAATATAATAAAATCTTAAAGCGCATCAATATAAAATTCTAAATTACTATTCCTATTATTAGTAATAGTAAGATTTATATTATTATTTATATAAACATACTAATCATAATGTGTTTGTCACCATATATTCGTGTATGAGAGAAGAGATAAGAATACAATTTTCATATTGTTCACATAGTTCAAACAAATGTTCAGTCAAACATATATCAAACATATATGTAGGTGTGATGCAAAGTGAGAATAACTAAACCTGTCACATTTATTGTAATTTCATAATGATAAATATGTATTTTTATAGTATTGAATTATAATATTTAATTGGTTAAAGAGAGTGTGAGATAGATAATTATTATATATCTCTAACTAGTCCGTGCGGGGAGCACGGGTTGATAGACTAGTAGAAATATATTACATGACTAATCTAAAGATACTTATGTTATAACATAAATATTAATAATATTTTATATAAATTTGGTCAAATTTAAATTTGTTTGGCTCCTCATAAAGCAAGATTCAGTACAATGTTTCTCTTTTTTTTGCACGGAGGAAGTACAAGGTTTGGCGCACAAATTGTGTACCCAATTCTGAACTTCTGATTGGCCTTTTTTTTCTTCCAAAAAAAAAATTGGCCTCGCTTTATCCTGTCAGCGAAAGCTTCCGGTGCTCGCGTCCCCTTCGCTCTCCTGCCGCGGCGTCTTGCCTCCGCCGCCGTCCCCCACCCGCATCCCGCATGGCGGAGGCCAAGCCCCGTGTCCAAGCTCGGCTCGCCGCTCCCGCTCCCGCTCCCACGTGGGCTCAGCGGGCCGAGGCCCTGACCCACATCCTGACCCACCCGTCCCACTCGCAGCTCTTCCTCGCCTCCCGCGTCCCGTGCCCGGGTTCCGCCTCGTCGTACCCGCCCTTCCTCTGCCCCGGCGCTCGCCTCCGTCTTCCTCCCGCGCGCGGCGCGCCTCTGCCTCCCGCCCTCGTCCTGGCGGTCCCGGTGCCCCTTCCAGCTCCCGCCGCCGCTCGTGCCCTCGGCGGCCATCGAGCCGGCGCCCGAGCGGTGGGGCGACGCCGAGCTCGCGGCGTACGCGCGCCGGCGCCGGGCGCGGAGGGGCCCGCTCACGACGCGGCCGCCGGTGTCCGTGGCCGGCGTGGTGCTCACTACCGTGCCCAGCGTCGCGATCGTCGTCGCCGTCATAACGGAGCTCTTCTGGGTACGGCCCAACCGCATCTGAGGTGCTGGGGAAATTTAAATATTTGCCATCTTTACCAATCGCACTTCTCCGTTTGTCATCTTTAAAATTACAATTATAGATTTGTCCTGTGCATGTTTCGGATCCTCTATATTTTTGTCATTTTTGACGACGTGGCACGCCAAGGCATCTCGCTAGCATGTACAGACCGCGGGAAATGACGCTTGTGCCCCTAGCTGATCTCTTTTAGCCCATCTCCTCTCTTGCTGTCCCATTGTCATGTGGACCCCGCTTTGTCATCATCTGCCTCCCGCCGGATCCCGTCCAGGGTTCACCTTACCGACGGTAAAGCGATTTTCGCCAACTAGCGGTATCGGTAAACCAGCGGTAAATCGCCGGAAACCGCTAGAAATGACAATTCAAATTCAAAAAACCGGTAACCGTTGTTTACCGACTGGTAATCGATGTTTACCGACCGGTAACCGTCGTTTTTAACCGGTAAACACTGTATGATTTTGGAAAATTAAAAATTTTGGCAGCATTTCACCGTAATTTTGTAAATATCATTACTGATGGTATATATCAAACAATTATATAACATTTACACATACATAGAATAGAAGTTCATATCCATAAAAATAGAAATTCACATCCATAGTCCATATAGATCATCACAACAATAGTCCATGCAAATCATCACAACCATAGTCCTCACAAACCATCATCGTCAATATATATAATACATAGTAGTGGTTTCCGGTCCAAATGAACAAATGAAAATATATGTACATATTTGAAATATGAACACACATATATACATATAGCTAAAATGAACAAATTAACATCCAACTACCATGAACAAATGGATCCATATAGCTAATATGAACACATGTTTTTGAATATAGCTACACAACAAGCATCTAAAAATCAATGTAAAATCAAGAAATACTCACAATGCAGTGGTTTCCGGTCCAAACGCGCCGATTTACGATCGGAAAACGCCGAATACCGCTCGGGATTAGAGGATACCGCTCCGGATTACCGGTCCGAAAGTTTTTTTTTTATTTTTTTGAGTGCCCAAACAGTCAAATATTTGAACATGTTCTATATTAGAATGATGTATGTCATCTCTACTTTCTTACCATATTTTTTTCTTTTTTATTTTAAATATTTTTGAAAATTTTAAATTCGGGCGAAATTTTTCAAAATTTACTGCCGATATAAATTGCCGCCTAATAGCAGTATCGGTAAAAATCGCCGGTAACCGCCAGTTACCGATCGGTAAGGAAAACACTGATCCCGTCTCCCTGATCCGTTGGAACCCAAAGCCATCTTGAGCTCCTCCCCCGGCTGCCTCTCCACGCTGGCCACTCCTATGCAGCAAAGCAAGCTAGCCACTCTGTACTCCGACCACCTATGTGAGAACCGCCCAATTTGATACTATTTTAAATGAACCGCCGGTCATTATCACCCAGATGAGAGTTAACACGTGCTTGCCGTAGAGCGAGCCACGTGTTATCCCACATCTAGAGACACGAATAACCGACACGTCATTCATTCAAAATAATACCAAATCCGGTAGTCCCGGTATGTGCTCCAACATACGCCCAGGATCAGCATATGCACATACCGTATACAATCGAATACATAGCCAACAATCCACAAAGAGCAGTTATATAAAAACCAGAGTTCGAGACTTAATATTACAAGTTCAACATAGGTGGGTTTAAAGCTTCACTTTACAAGCCTTGGGCTCACGCGAGTCATATTAAACAGAGATTTAGAGCTTATTGAAAATACATGCTCTCCCGAAGCTCAGCTACGATAAAACCTACTTAAGATGATGATGCCTTGCTCAAGGACATCACCACAGCAGCAACAGCCTACTCTTCCCCCGCATTAGGATCAGCGGGGTAGAAATGGCCGAACACCACTTCTGGCTCACCTGCAACTAGGTTTAGAAAGCACCCTGAGTACAAAAGGTACTCCGCAAGACTTACGCGATTAAATAAACAAGGATCATGCAAAGGCTCAAAGAAAAGCTTTAAGTTAAGTAATTATTGCATAAGCATGAGCTCTTTACACTACCACCTAGCAGAATTAATTAATCTTGCCCAACCCCAAACAATTTTAGTTGATTAAGAGAGTAAAATACTAAACAATAGATCATTAACAAGACATGATTCCAAAACCAACAATACCGAAACTCTCTAAGAGGAATTCGGCGAACCAAGAGCTTGCTCATATCCGAGAGCGCGGCAATTCGAATTGATTTAACCTTGCAAGGGTGTACTACTTTACCCACACGACGCGAGGACCATGCGACTCACCCAACCGATCACGCCGGGCAAGGGGGTACTCACGTCAACCGTTCCCAACAAGGCTCGATCATTGAACCTCACACCTAGCTTACGAGTAGAGACTTAGTTCCACCAGGGACATCTCTAAACTTTCCTACACATAAGTCCACCTGGGGACACACTAAGCCTCTCTGCATAGCCTGTAGCCACGTAGCTAGGACTGCACATCAATGATCAAGTCAAAGAAGGTAATTGGCTCATCCGTTCCATTATATTGGATATGTGGTAGCACGGAAAGGTGCTCAAGGCCGATGGCATCCACTCGGTCCTTAATCGATCCAAGCGGACTATGCCCATGTGACTTCATTCTCTAGGCCCTACCATTCCGCTCGAACCTCGCTACTACACTCCACTTATCCCAGCTTCCCAAGTGCGATCAAGGATGGATGGTAAATGTGATACTCTAACCCAATCCTTTCTTGCAAGTTATACAAGTATTCAAAGCAAAACTAAGCATCTAGTCAAATTAAGTTATTAGCTGACTAACACGTGGCAAGGACATGGTTAAACAATTCAAGGATGGCTAGTGCATCAAAGTAGGTACAAGGATGCAATACATAGATAATATATAACCCAACAGTACCCGATGAGATAGCTAACTAAATCAGATTAAATAGGTGCAAGGAAAATGCTTAGCTGCTTGCCTGGGTTAACTTCCGGCTCGACCACGAACGGGACTCCAAGCTCCGGCTCAACGGACTCGACGGGTTCCCCGGGTTCGCTCTCCGACGGTCCGGTCACTAAAATGCATGAATGCGATGCAAGAATTAAGGAATGAACTAAACAGCAAGCATAAATCATGAAACAATTTGAGCATGCAGAGGACATCACAAAGAACTCATGAAAATTGGTTTTGCAGCAAAAGCATTTTCCTACATTTAATCATAAATATAACAGTTTTCAGCCACTTTAAACAAAGTAAAACAGAAAAGGAATGCAAACTCAACTAAACAAATCCAACAAAATTATCATGGAAACTAGAAAGGAACACAAAGCTAACAAAACTGGTTTTGCCATTTTATCACTTTCCTGCAAAAAAATTCCACAATAAACCATATTTTGGACAGCAAGCACAAAATCGAAATAAAACCCTAACCAACAGCAAGTAATCATGTGAACAACCTGCACCACTGGAAACTACACCTCACAAGGAGTCTAACAAAATTTGGTTTGACATTTTTCTAGCAGTACACAAATAACCAAGCAATAAACTCACTTTTGCAAGATAAATCTATAGATAAATCTACAACAAAGTAACATGCAAAACAATATTTTTCCTAGGTAGATCTCAGCTAGAGGAACTCAACAAAACAAGTTTCACAATTTTTGGAGCTATACATGAATTTCTATGAATTTTGGAAGATTGCAGAAATATGGAACCTAAGAAACCCTAGCTAAAACGCTAGGTACACCCGAGGTAGCCACCCCGGCCACCGACAGGTGGGCCCAGGGAGCCGGGCGGCACCACCAGGCCGGGTCAAGGCCGAAGCCTGCCTTGACCCCGCGCCTGGGCGCGCCCACGCGCGCGCGTGCGCGGCGCGGTGGCGCCGGCGGACGGCGGCGCGGCGGGGCGAGGCTGGAGGAGCTCGGGGCGAGGGCGCATGGCGTGCCCTAGGTGACGGCGAAGCTCACCGGCGGCGATGCGGGCGAGGAGCGGCGGCGGACCGGTGGCGCGACGAGCAGAGGCGGCGGCGGGCGGAGGCGCTCGTCGCCGGCCCTGCAGGGGAGGGGAAGGGGCCGGGTTAGGGGTGGAACGGGTCGAGGGAAGCGAGGAGACGCTCCACCCGCGAAGAATCGACTAGGGACTCACTGTGAGCGGCGAATCGGCGGCGAGGAGGGAGCTCGGGGCGGCGGCGTCAATGGAGGAGGGGGCTAGGGTTTGGGTTGGAAGGGAACGGGGTCGACCGGGCGCGGATAAGGGCGTGGGGGAGGACGACCGTGGCACGGGACGCGAAGATGGCCGGCACGTGGCGCGGCTCACGAGGATGGCCGGCGGCGGCGACGCGTGCCGCGGCGCGCGGGAGAAAACAGAGAAGGAGAGGGAAGGGGCTGACAGGTGGGGCCCGGCGGAGGATTTTATTTTCTTTTTCCTTTTTTTTTTCCAGGGCTGTGACAACTCTCCCCCCCTTAAGAAAATCTCGTCCCGAGATTTAGGTAGACAAGAGGGGAAGGATAAAACTCGGACTAGGTTGAGGCCATATTTACCTAGACAAGATAAACATCTAAGAGATGATGCACAAAGGCAGGGATGATGTGATGTGAGACATTCCTAGGGTTTTCTTGATGGTGACTGTGTACACATATAACAATATCTGGGAAACTGAGCTTCATCAAGAAAGTGGGGGTGGTAGGGAGAAAACTTACTCATCGGAAAAGAATTCCGGGTATTCTTGACGTAATCGATCCTCACGCTCCCAAGTGGCTTCATCTTCGGAATGATTGCTCCATTGAACCTTTACAAACTTCACCATGCTACGCTTCACCTTTCTTTCATCTCGATCAAGAATGGCAATTGGATGTTCTTCGTAGGTAAGACCTGGTTGAAGATCAAGTGACTCAAGGTCGACGGCGTCAGCTGGAACACGATGGCACTGCTTCAACTGAGAGATATGAAAGACATTGTGCACTGCGGAGAGTGATTGAGGAAGTTCCAATTGATAAGCCACTGCTCCAACTTTCTTGATAATTCGAAAAGGTCCGACATAGCGTGGCGCTAATTTTCCTCTGACTTGGAAACGGCGAGTGCCCTTAAATGGAGAAACCTTGAGATAGACATAATCACCAATCTTGAGATGGAGTTCTCGGCGACGACGATCAGCATAAGTTTTCTGACGAGATTGAGCAATGCGAAGATTCTCACGGATAATTCTGACTTGATCCTCAGCATCTTTTACCAAGTCTGGACCATAGAAAGGCCTTTCTCCCGATTCGGACCAGTTGATCGGAGTTCTGCACCGTCTTCCATAAAGGGCTTCAAAAGGAGACATCTTGATACTTGCTTGATAACTATTGTTATAAGAAAACTCTGCGAATGGTAAGCATGTAACCCATTTCTTCTCATAGATTAGAGCACAGGCTCGAAGCATGTCTTCTAAGACTTGATTCACTCTCTCGGCTTGACCGTCGGTTTGAGGATGATAAGCAGTACTATAAGTGAGATCGGTTCCCATCGCTTCATGAAGACTTCTCCAAAAGTGAGCAACAAACTGAGGACCGCGGTCAGAGACAATTTTCTTAGGAACACCATGAAGACAGACAATGCGAGTGAGATATAACTCTGCATATTGCTTGGCATGATAAGTAGTCTTCACTGGAAGAAAATGAGCAGACTTTGTCAATCGATCCACAATTACCCATATAGAATCATATCCTTGAGAAGACCTAGGTAATCCAGTGATGAAATCCATTCCAATTTCTTCCCATTTCCATGATGGGATAGGTAAGGGCTGAAGAGTACCAGCTGGTTTAAGATGCTCGGCTTTAACTCTTCGACAAACATCACACTCAGAGACGTACCGAGCGATTTCTCGCTTCATGCGAGTCCACCAAAATCTTTGCTTGAGATCTTGATACATTTTTGTACTACCTGGGTGAATGGAAAATTGAGAACTGTGGGCTTCATCAAGGATAATTCGCCTGAGCTTATAATCCTTTGGCACCACAATTCGCTTCCCAAAGAATATAACTCCTTGATCATCAGTAGAGAAACACCGAGCTTTGCCCTCCCTCATTAATTCCTGAATTCGAGCCATACCTTTATTCTTCTTTTGGACTTCCTTAATTTGATCATAAAGATCAGATCGGACTGTAAGAGTAGCAAGATAACCTTCTTTGACCATAGAAATTCCGAGTTTCCGAAGATCATCACAGAGAGTATGCACAGGAGAAGCTATGGTCAAGCAGTTGCATTGAGCCTTCCGACTTAGTGCATCAGCGACGACATTTGCCTTACCAGGATGATAGTGCACTTCCATATCATAATCCTTGATCAGTTCAAGCCATCGACGTTGCCTCATGTTTAGATCAGATTGAGTGAAAATGTACTTGAGACTTTTGTGATCAGTATAGATGTTGCAATGATTACCAAGCAGATAATGACGCCATATCTTTAGAGCATGGACAACAGCCGCAAGCTCTAAATCATGGGTAGGATAATTTTCTTCATGCCGCTTGAGTTGACGAGAAGCATAGGCCACTACTCGGCCTTCTTGCATAAGAACACAACCAAGACCGATGCGAGAAGCATCGCAATAAACATCGAAACTCTTGGAAATATCTGGCTGAGCAAGAACTGGAGCAGTAGTGAGGCGATCCTTAAAGGTTTGAAAGGCTTCTTCACAGGCTGGGGACCACTCAAACTTGACCCCATTTTTCAATAACTCGGTCATAGGCTTCGCAATTTTAGAGAAGTTCTCTATGAACCGGCGGTAATATCCCGCAAGTCCCAGAAAACTCCGAATCTCATGGACATTCTGAGGTTGCTTCCAATCCAAAACATCCTGCACCTTACTAGGATCTACAGCAATACCATCCTTAGAGAGGACATGACCAAGAAAAGATACTTCTTCAAGCCAAAACTCACATTTGCTAAACTTGGCATAAAGACGATGCTCCCTAAGCTTTTGGAGGACAATATGAATATGACGAGCATGATCTTCTTTGGTCTTGGAATAAATGAGAATATCATCGATGAAGATGATCACAAAGACATCAAGTTCCTCCATGAAGATGCTATTCATCAGATACATGAAATAAGCCGGTGCATTGGTGAGGCCGAAAGACATGACAGTGAATTCATAGAGACCATATCTAGTAGAGAAAGCCGTTTTCGGAATGTCTTCAATTCGAATTTTGATTTGATGATAACCCAACCTTAAATCAATCTTAGAAAAATAACGAGCTCCAAAGAGTTGATCAAACAAGATATCAATCCGTGGAAGAGGATATTTGTTCTTGACAGTGACTTCGTTTAACGGACGGTAATCAACACACAACCGTAAACTATCATCTTTCTTCTTCACAAAAAGAGCCGGGCATCCCCAAGGAGAGGAGCTCGGATGAATGAAACCCTTGTCCAATAAAGTCTTGAGTTGTTTCTTCAATTCTTTCAACTCATGGGGAGGCATTCGGTAAGGCTGTCTAGAGATAGGAGCAGTTCCGGGCTTGAGCTCTATGACGAACTCCACCTCACGATCAGGAGGCATACCCGGTAATTCTTCTGGGAAGACATCCGGATACTCACAAACCACGGGAATATCTTCCAACGTCGTGGTTTTGGTACCCGCCAAGGCATATAAACAAGATTCCACCTTGGCAAGGGACAGTACAACTCTACTCCCAGAAGGGTGCAAAAGATCAACGGTGCGGGGCCCACATTTAATAACTCCGTCATGCTTACTCAACCAATTCATCCCAAGAATCACATCTAACTCTAGCTTGTCTAGAATGAGAAAATTGGCTCGAAAGGTAACTCCCCCAATGAGAATTGGAACCTCACTAGCAAAGTGTTTGGCAATGATTTTCCCACCCGGTGATTCTATATGGTATGGCACTTGTAGGTTTTGAATCTCAAGCTTACTATGCAGCATAAATTTCTTGCTTATGAATGAAAAAGTTGCTCCAGAATCGAAAAGAACACTTGCAGGGTGAGAGTTGATTAGGAGCGTACCCATGAGTACTTCAGCATTCTCCGGAATTTCTTCAGCGGTGGTGTAGTTGAGACGGCCACGTTTAGGAGCTTGTTGTGGCTTAGCTTCTTGACGCGATGCTTGAGGCGGAGGAGCATTGGGTCTAGGTGCATTGAAGGCACCACCACGCCTCGGAGAGGGGCAGTCCCTAGAGATGTGGCCTAAGCCACCACAATTGAAGCACGGACCCTTTGCGGTCACACCTGGGTTGTTCCAATAAGCACTGACCGGCCTAGGAGCTTGTCCTTGAGGAGGTTGAGGGTGACGCACAATCCACATAGGACGTGGAGCTTGAGCACCCGGCGCCCGAGGTGGAAAAGGAGAAGGCCCCAGACGTGGACGTGAGGAGCTACCGCCTGCTGAGGTAGGAGCAGGACGCTTGTTCTTTGCTTCCAGATTCTTCATCTTGTGCTCGGCTCTAATGGCAATATTCACCAAGTCATTGAAGTCTTCAAACTTGGTAGTAGAGAGCTTGTCTTGCAACTCTGCAGAGAGCCCATCATACAGGCGTTCTTGCTTCTTGGCATCGGTGGCCACTTCTTCAGGTGCATATTGGGAGAGAGTGTTGAAGGCATTGACATAGGCCATCACATCACGACCTCCTTGAGTAAGATTCAGAAACTCCTTCTTCTTGATGTCCATGATACCCTTGGGAATATGGAAGGAGCGAAAAGCTGTGCGGAACTCCTCCCATGTGAAGCGGTAGTTGGCAGGGTGAGATGCCTTGAAGTTCCGCCACCAAGCCCCAGGGGCATCATGAAGTTGATGAGCAGCAAAGAGAACCTTCTCATGGGGCTCACACTCAATAAGATCAAGCTTCTCTTCAATCACATTGAGCCAGAAATCGGCATCCAGAGGATCTTTGGAGCCACGGAAGATAGGCGGGTTGGTGCGGAAGAAATCTCCGAACCTGTTCACTTGAGGCTCAGCTCTTGGACCATTATTGCCGGGATTGCCCAACTGATTGACTAGGTGTGCCATGAGTTCAGTTTGTCGGGCCAGGACGTCCGCGAGGTTTGGGTGAACTGGAGGATTAGGAAGGGGATCCTCGTTGTTGCGGTGGTTATTACCACCCGAACCACTGGCACCATCCCTTTCATTTCCCGAACGCAACACCATCCTGCTAATAAACAAAACGGTTAGCGGTCAGGAATGAAAGATAGAGGATGATACACAAAGGCAGGGTGGAAAGACAATGTGTAGATAAAAATCTAACACATGATCAACACCGGAATAGCAACTCTAAGAAATAGAGCAGATTTGGTCCACTAAGATTAGCAAGAACGAGATCAGCGAAAACTAGACCACGACACACTAGATTAGTTAGATGCAGGTTTGAAAACCACAAGAAAATATGCATGCATGCGAGGTATGAATGCAACATGACGTCTCCTCACAGCGTGAGCACGCCTTAACGTTCTAACACTCACTTACGATCCGCAACAACCGCATTGTCCAACAGCGCTACAACCCACCTACTAGCGCTCAGGACAATGGGTGATTCCCACCTTCTCAACTCCGGTAAAAAGGCTCAAAAGGTTTCCAGCAGGTGAAAGGGTTTTCCTACGCTACCGCTACTCATGCAGACAAGAGAGGTTAAGCATATCTTAATTAAACAAGTGAAGCATTAAGGAAGAAATAGCTCTAAGACCAAGGAAGAAAGGTAGCAACCAGCCTTAAGTTCAAAGTTTTAGCAAAAGTAAACATTAGTGCAAGTGATCAAATTTTATTTGACTCTCAACCCACTAAGCAAATTTTAGGTTCACTTCATGGAAACTCAGCTCCGACCACCTATGTGAGAACCGCCCAATTTGATACTATTTTAAATGAACCGCCGGTCATTATCACCCAGATGAGAGTTAACACGTGCTTGCCGTAGAGCGAGCCACGTGTTATCCCACATCTAGAGACACGAATAACCGACACGTCATTCATTCAAAATAATACCAAATCCGGTAGTCCCGGTATGTGCTCCAACATACGCCCAGGATCAGCATATGCACATACCGTATACAATCGAATACATAGCCAACAATCCACAAAGAGCAGTTATATAAAAACCAGAGTTCGAGACTTAATATTACAAGTTCAACATAGGTGGGTTTAAAGCTTCACTTTACAAGCCTTGGGCTCACGCGAGTCATATTAAACAGAGATTTAGAGCTTATTGAAAATACATGCTCTCCCGAAGCTCAGCTACGATAAAACCTACTTAAGATGATGATGCCTTGCTCAAGGACATCACCACAGCAGCAACAGCCTACTCTTCCCCCGCATTAGGATCAGCGGGGTAGAAATGGCCGAACACCACTTCTGGCTCACCTGCAACTAGGTTTAGAAAGCACCCTGAGTACAAAAGGTACTCCGCAAGACTTACGCGATTAAATAAACAAGGATCATGCAAAGGCTCAAAGAAAAGCTTTAAGTTAAGTAATTATTGCATAAGCATGAGCTCTTTACACTACCACCTAGCAGAATTAATTAATCTTGCCCAACCCCAAACAATTTTAGTTGATTAAGAGAGTAAAATACTAAACAATAGATCATTAACAAGACATGATTCCAAAACCAACAATACCGAAACTCTCTAAGAGGAATTCGGCGAACCAAGAGCTTGCTCATATCCGAGAGCGCGGCAATTCGAATTGATTTAACCTTGCAAGGGTGTACTACTTTACCCACACGACGCGAGGACCATGCGACTCACCCAACCGATCACGCCGGGCAAGGGGGTACTCACGTCAACCGTTCCCAACAAGGCTCGATCATTGAACCTCACACCTAGCTTACGAGTAGAGACTTAGTTCCACCAGGGACATCTCTAAACTTTCCTACACATAAGTCCACCTGGGGACACACTAAGCCTCTCTGCAT
The DNA here is from genome assembly GCF_016808335.1 of Panicum virgatum. Lineage (NCBI taxonomy): Eukaryota > Viridiplantae > Streptophyta > Magnoliopsida > Poales > Poaceae > Panicum > Panicum virgatum. The sequence continues at coordinate 36,441,768 of NC_053142.1, read as the reverse complement.
AGCCTGTAGCCACGTAGCTAGGACTGCACATCAATGATCAAGTCAAAGAAGGTAATTGGCTCATCCGTTCCATTATATTGGATATGTGGTAGCACGGAAAGGTGCTCAAGGCCGATGGCATCCACTCGGTCCTTAATCGATCCAAGCGGACTATGCCCATGTGACTTCATTCTCTAGGCCCTACCATTCCGCTCGAACCTCGCTACTACACTCCACTTATCCCAGCTTCCCAAGTGCGATCAAGGATGGATGATAAATGTGATACTCTAACCCAATCCTTTCTTGCAAGTTATACAAGTATTCAAAGCAAAACTAAGCATCTAGTCAAATTAAGTTATTAGCTGACTAACACGTGGCAAGGACATGGTTAAACAATTCAAGGATGGCTAGTGCATCAAAGTAGGTACAAGGATGCAATACATAGATAATATATAACCCAACAGTACCCGATGAGATAGCTAACTAAATCAGATTAAATAGGTGCAAGGAAAATGCTTAGCTGCTTGCCTGGGTTAACTTCCGGCTCGACCACGAACGGGACTCCAAGCTCCGGCTCAACGGACTCGACGGGTTCCCCGGGTTCGCTCTCCGACGGTCCGGTCACTAAAATGCATGAATGCGATGCAAGAATTAAGGAATGAACTAAACAGCAAGCATAAATCATGAAACAATTTGAGCATGCAGAGGACATCACAAAGAACTCATGAAAATTGGTTTTGCAGCAAAAGCATTTTCCTACATTTAATCATAAATATAACAGTTTTCAGCCACTTTAAACAAAGTAAAACAGAAAAGGAATGCAAACTCAACTAAACAAATCCAACAAAATTATCATGGAAACTAGAAAGGAACACAAAGCTAACAAAACTGGTTTTGCCATTTTATCACTTTCCTGCAAAAAAATTCCACAATAAACCATATTTTGGACAGCAAGCACAAAATCGAAATAAAACCCTAACCAACAGCAAGTAATCATGTGAACAACCTGCACCACTGGAAACTACACCTCACAAGGAGTCTAACAAAATTTGGTTTGACATTTTTCTAGCAGTACACAAATAACCAAGCAATAAACTCACTTTTGCAAGATAAATCTATAGATAAATCTACAACAAAGTAACATGCAAAACAATATTTTTCCTAGGTAGATCTCAGCTAGAGGAACTCAACAAAACAAGTTTCACAATTTTTGGAGCTATACATGAATTTCTATGAATTTTGGAAGATTGCAGAAATATGGAACCTAAGAAACCCTAGCTAAAACGCTAGGTACACCCGAGGTAGCCACCCCGGCCACCGACAGGTGGGCCCAGGGAGCCGGGCGGCACCACCAGGCCGGGTCAAGGCCGAAGCCTGCCTTGACCCCGCGCCTGGGCGCGCCCACGCGCGCGCGTGCGCGGCGCGGTGGCGCCGGCGGACGGCGGCGCGGCGGGGCGAGGCTGGAGGAGCTCGGGGCGAGGGCGCATGGCGTGCCCTAGGTGACGGCGAAGCTCACCGGCGGCGATGCGGGCGAGGAGCGGCGGCGGACCGGTGGCGCGACGAGCAGAGGCGGCGGCGGGCGGAGGCGCTCGTCGCCGGCCCTGCAGGGGAGGGGAAGGGGCCGGGTTAGGGGTGGAACGGGTCGAGGGAAGCGAGGAGACGCTCCACCCGCGAAGAATCGACTAGGGACTCACTGTGAGCGGCGAATCGGCGGCGAGGAGGGAGCTCGGGGCGGCGGCGTCAATGGAGGAGGGGGCTAGGGTTTGGGTTGGAAGGGAACGGGGTCGACCGGGCGCGGATAAGGGCGTGGGGGAGGACGACCGTGGCACGGGACGCGAAGATGGCCGGCACGTGGCGCGGCTCACGAGGATGGCCGGCGGCGGCGACGCGTGCCGCGGCGCGCGGGAGAAAACAGAGAAGGAGAGGGAAGGGGCTGACAGGTGGGGCCCGGCGGAGGATTTTATTTTCTTTTTCCTTTTTTTTTTTCCAGGGCTGTGACAACCTACCTCCACATGTACTCCGACCACCCACCTCAAGCAAGCAGGATTGGCTATAAAGCCGGAGCACAGCAAGGTTCACCATTGCTGGCCGCCATTGACTCGTATCCTCCACTGGACCCGGCCACGAGGCGGCAGCTAGCTCTCACTCGGCTGCTCCGCTCGCTCGCCCACCTACCTCCTCAAGACCTGCCACCTCACCGACCGCAGCGACGTCTACTCCTTCGGCGTCCTCCTCGTCGAGCTCGCATCCGCGCGCCGCCCCATCGAGACCAAGCGCGACATCAAGGAGCGCCTCACCGCGCGCTGGGCCATGGCCAGCTTCATCGGCGGCCGCGCCGCCGCCGTGCTCGACCCGCACCTTGCACGCCCGCCCGCCGCCGAGCGCGCGCTCGAGATGCTGCTGGAGCTGACCTTCCGATGCATGGGCCGGGAGATTTGCAAAAATGGGACTGCAAACATTGGCCTTTGCAGTTTTGCCATTGACCCCACATTTCATAGGCACAGATGGTCCCACCGTGTCATTCACTGGGAGTGGCAAATTCACGAGTGGTCAGTGTTTGCAGTCCTAATATTACAATTTTTTCGCATGGGCCCCGTCAGGTAGGACAGGCCCGCCATGAGAGACTGCTGCAGGGCGCAAGCAAGAAACAGAGAAGGGGGATGGCTGGAGGTTGGGAAGGATCTGACATGTGGGGGTCACTTAACAGAGAGCGCTAGAGGGGAAGGAGGCGGGCAAGAAGGTCATTTTCCGCACCATCTCCGCGCTGGCGAGATGGGTTGGCGTGCCACGTTGTCAAAAATGGCCAAAATGTAGGATCTGAAATATGCACGGGGCAAATCTATAATTGCAATTCTAAAGATGATAAACGGAGAGGTGCCACTGGTAAGAATGGCAAATATTTAAATTTCCCGAGGTGCTGTTGAGGTATACCATGCTCGACGGGACACTGCTGGAACTGGAATTGTTTGATACCGGTAGCAGGAAGCAGTTGCAAATTTGTGCATTTTGCTATGATTGTGGCAGAATGTCATGTTCTTTACAGTGATTTCGTTGCACAAGCCATTGCCTGACAGTATTGTGTAAACCGCATTGAACTGCAAAACTTTGTGATTTCATTCGCCATATACTATACACCTGGAAATGCAACGGTAGATATGGCCTGTTGGTGGTATTAGGTTATGGACTTCTTGTTGCTCAGGCCTGAAATAAGTTGCTCAGGCCTCAGGCGTTTAGGTGTCTTCAAAATTCCAAAACTTTACAAAATTCCTCATCACATCGAATATTTAAATACATGCATGAAGTATTAAATGTAGCTAAATAAAATAATTAATTACACAGTTTGTCTATAATTTGCGAGACGAATCTTTTAAGCCTAATTAACCCATGACGGGATAATAATTACCAAATACAAATAAAAATGCTACAGTACTTTACATCCAAAAGTTTACGCATCTAAACAAGACCTCGGTGATTTGCTGCAACATCTTGCAGCAGACTGTTCTCACTAAAGGACATAGCCGAAGATTTTGGTTCATGTGTCTGGCTGCCTGCAACTTATTTAGTACGTAGTATCTCTTTTGAGACTGCATCTTATTTATGACGGCATGCTGTATTCGCCGTGTTTGGATGGCCTCTGAAAAAGTTTTCGTGAAAACTTTTCGATCTTTTAACCACTAATTAGAGATATTAAATAAAATCTAATTACGAAACCACCGCCACAACAATATCACTGTAGCAGCTACAGAAGCTAATGAGGTCTTTAAACGCACGATTAGAAGATAATCAGACGCGGTTACTGTAGCATCACTGTAGCCAATCGTGATGGAACTTAGCTCATTAGATTCGTCCCGTAAAATTATACTCATCCGTGAAAAAATTCGCAAATAAACTTCGTTTGATACTCCATGCATATATTCGTGTTTTTTTGAAAAAATTTTGACCGTCTCATCCAAACACGGCCAATGGATCAGGATTCAAGAAGCACAGGGATCTCGGCAGCTCCATAAAACTGGGCCTATTTATGGATGCCTGGGGGCACCAGAGGGCCACGGACACGGACCATTCTAGGCCCTTCATGCCAAAGGAAGCCTCCTCGTGGGCCACCACAAGCAAATCAGACTATGGCTGAGTCACTCGGTGTTGTTCCTGTATCACGAATCCTTTCTTCTTCGCGGACTCCCGAGGATGGGGGTTCGAACCCCCGTCCCGCACCTGGGTGCTGAGGCCGCGTGCGTGTGTGTGGGGTCTGCGTAAGTCTTGCTATTGTGCGTCCCGAGACTATTCGAACAGTTTCACCTGTGTTGATATTTTACATGACTTTCCGATGCTCCTAGGTGCCTTCAAAAAAAATCCTTTCTTCTTCAGCATGCCTGCTAGAAACTAGTTCCAGAAGGATCAACATCCAATTTGTTGGGGGATGCGGGTGTTCTTGACTCCAATCCAGGGTGACATTGGCTGAAATATCATTGAGAAGAATATTTCTGGCTCAATCTTATAGTGGATGATATGTGTTGCACCCCTTCTGCTTGTAGAAAAAAGACTCCTTTGCACACCTAGGGCAAACTGAACTCGGAGGTCTAGTCAAAGCAGCAATGTCGAGCAAGGATGTAGTAGTATAAACTAGGTGGCCAGACTGCACAATCTTTGTAATTGTTTTTTTCTGTATTCCATCATGCTTGATCACCAATAAATTGGAAAAAAAATTGGACGTTTTTCTGTTTCTGACGAAACAGAGGTTGTTCTGCACCTGTTTTGGGAGGGCTTATGGGAAGCTCATACATATCATGCGCTGTACAATTGATTGTGTGGCCATACGGTTCATAAGCTGATATGAACAAACTTTATTATAGGATCGAGTTTGATCTTCCATTTCGAATCTGGGCTAAATAGTAGTAAACACTATGTACATTTCAGCAAAATATCACACAAACAAACAGCCCCAGCGTGCAACTATAAGTTAGGCACTGTAACAACCGTTGGAAAGGGTTGTGTAAAGGATTTCAGTCAGGATGCAGCGGAGGTCGCCATCAGTGCTCATCAGGTTTTAATGAGACTGATGAGGCTGTGTTCACTTCTCCAAACTCCTCTAAATTTTTCAAACTTTCCATCACATCGAAATATTAAATATAGCAAATGACCCATGCATGAAGTACTAAATGTAGGTAAATAAAAAATATAATTGCATAGTTTTGATGTACGTTGCGAGACGAATCTTTTGAGCCTAGTTAGCCTATAATAGAACAATATTTACCACAAACAAACGAAAAATGCTATAATATGCTACAGTGTCCGATGTGACTTTTTCTCCCTGATTTTCTTGGATCTAAACCGGGGTTCACAATCCCGGACGGGAAGTCCGGTTTCCGGGAAAATTTCCCGTTCCCAAAACTGTCCGGGACGCATTTCCCGGTCCGGGTTTTTGGCTTCCCAGATTCCAAATTCAAAAATCTAAAAGTCAAATTTTTTGGTCAAAAACAAATCCCGGAATCACTGTAGCGGTAATGTGAACCCTGGTCTAAACACACCCCTATAATTTTCTAGGTAAAGTGTCACTGTCCTTGTCTCGTTTTGTGGCTGTGCTTCGTCTGGGCTGCCCCTGTGAAGCTGTCGGCCTCGGTGACGAGCCCGAGGATTGGGGAGTCCACCTTGTTGGCCGACCCGCTGCCGCCGCCGCTGGACGGCCCGGAGAAGTTGGAGGTGGACCCTCCCGACGCCGACGCCGACGCTGAGCACGACGCCGAGTACTCCAGCTCCCCGATCCCATCCTGTGAACCCCACACGATGCAATCATCAGAATGAGCATCACAATCAGCTCGCCTTCGTTGTTCTAGAAGGCGATAAGGCAGAGCAGATGGCATGTAGTAGTTGTGAGAGGTGAGATACTTTGGACCTGGTTGGTTTGCGCTGTGCTAGTGAATAGTGACACTTTGATCGCTAATTACAGTGTCAAACAAAGTCAGTTTATAAAACTAACTTCAGAACCCTCGGCTAGGAACCTTGAAGAATCTAATGAGGCATTTGACCGTGCGATTAGAGAATAGGTACTGTAGCATCACTGTAGCAAATTATTTATTAATTACCATCATTAGATTCGTCTCGAAAAATTACACCCATCCCTGAAAAAAATTTATAAATTGACTTTATTTACTACTTCATGCATAAAAGATTCTCCCGTAGCATAGCGCGGTCCAAACACGGCCTTGGTACTACGAAAGCCAGTGGCAAAACTAAAAGATTCTATGCAGTCGGTGCATTCTGCATTGTGAGTTGGGGATTTAACTTGCTACAGGAAAGCATGATCAGTAGTACTCTGCCGCCATATTTATCATCAGGCGTACAGCCAGTAGCAAGAGGGAAAGAAAAGGTGTACCCCCCCCCCCCCCCCCCCCCAATCGCCGAAAAGATGGCTGCATTGCGAATACTGGTACCAACGATCGTAACATGAATTTGAAACGAGATGCTGAATCGGATTATGGTTTATGGCGGCATTGCAAATCTTTTATTGCCTCGCTGCTGTACGCGGCTGCTGGTTGCTCCGGTACGGTGGAGGCAGGTGGCCAAACTCCACAGTGCAGGTGTGATCGGAGCAGCGAGCGGGAAATCGAATCAAACGCGTACCGGATGTTGGTGGTCGTCGTCCTCGGATTGGCACGGGGTGACGGGCGCTGCCGGATCGTCGTCGTCGTCCTCGTCGCTGTGCGAGGGGTGCTCGGGCTGGACGACGACGCTGTAGAGCTCGACGATGCGGTCGCAGTTGTCGGCCCACCAGCTCTGCGCCGCCCACGCGTCGCCGAAGTACTCCTCGCTGAAGCGGATGCGGCGGAGGTGGTTGGTGCCATCGCCGCGCGACACCAGCGTCATGAGCACCCCGGGCTCCGGCTCCGCCGCCCACTCCCGGTCGCTGTCCGCCGCGCCCGCGGCGGCCTCCTCCTCGTCCGCAGCGCCGCCGCCGCCGCCTTCCAAGGGAGAGCAGCACTTGTCGCAGTGCTCGTGCGTCGCCCCTCCATGCTCCCGCTGCTCCTCGCCCGCGCGGAGGCGATCCTTGCGGTGATCTCCGGCGTCGCCTTCGTGCGGCTGCGCCGGCGCGATCTTGGCGGACGAGGACGCGGACGAGGACGACGACGACGCCGCGGCGGCGTCCTTTTCCCTCGGCGCCTCGGCCTCCTGGGAACGCCCCCGATGCCGTCGCCGCCGCCGCCGCCGCTGTCGCCGCGGCGCCCGCGCTTCCTCCTCGCCGCGCCCCGCCGCCCTCACCTTGATGAGTGACAAGGCCTTCATCTGCGCACGTGACGGACATAACATCACATCACACACGCCGCCATGGAAAGATCAAGCAGAAGGAGCGACAGGGGCCGGGCGGCCTGGGGCGTACGCTCTTGGCGATGATGCCGACGGACTTGGCGACCCTGCTGCCGCCGCCGTGGAAGCACGCGTGCATCGCGGAGCCCAGCGGCGCCCCCCCGGGGCCTCGACACCTCCCCTACTCCTCCCGCCGATCTCCTCCGCTCCGCGGCGCGCCGTGCACCTGCTTTGCTCCTGGAACGAAGACGCGAGGGGGGAATGGGATGGGAATGGAATTTGAAACAGGCGGAGGCGGCGGCACGGAATTAACGGGCGGGCGAGCCCGTCGCGCAATCAATGCCGCGGGATCGCCGTATTTAAGGCAAGCGTTTGGTAAGGGCGTGTTTAGTTCCAATTTTTTTTTTCAAAATTCCCGATCACATTAAATTTTTGGACACATGTATAAATCATTAAATATAATTTTAAAAAATAACTAATTGTATAATTTAGCTGAAAATAATGAAATGAATCTTTTGAACCTAATTAGTATATGATTGAACATTAATTACAAAATAAAAACAAAAAACTATAATAGCCAAATCTAAAATTTTTCAGGAACTAAATACGCTCTAATTCCATTCCATGCCCAGGTTCCAGCTCGCCAGCCACCGAGGGCAGAGCTGCCTTAACTGCTGCGCACGTACGCAGGCGCGCACGGGGGGCTTCGAATTCGCCCCGGATCTCCGCGTCGGAGGATGCCCAGGGATCGACCCCGAAATTACCATTACGTGACGGGGATGGCGTGGCGTGCGGTGGTTGGTCGGTTGGTTCGGCGAGCAGTACTGGCGCGCTCTGAGAATTCGGGGCCGCTTGCGCTTGGGCCTTGGGGGTTGTTTCTCCGTTCCTGAAACAAAGTCTTGGGTACCAGCTACCTTCTACCCCCCCCCCCCCCCCCCCCCCGCGATGACCTTCACTTTGTAGAAAGGAGAAAACAGTATAGATTTCATGACCAACAAAAGGGAAAGCTCCCTTTCCTATTGTCAGTCGGAACAACAGTAGTACAATTACTATGTGATGATGCAGCCAATATCATCAGCCTTCTATAGCACAAGAAAATTAAAAGATGACTCCGAAACAGAAAATAAAGCATTTATGACTTGCTCTTAGAAATGCCATTTTACATAAGTGAACTTATGAAGGCTGGAATGCCAATAGGAGGCTGGGGAGCTTCTGTTGATCCATCAAGCATCTTGGTCACCTTAAGCATAGTTGGGCGCATCGTTGGTTCATCCTGTATGCACCAAAGAGCGACTCTTGTGAGTCTTTCCACCATTTTCATATTAATAATTGCTTCCTCATCACCTTCAACTAACAAGTCAATGCGGGCACAGCGATAGCAATCATATGCCCAGAATGCCAATATAACTTGCTCCTCATCAGCAACCTTCAGGTCTATGTTCCGCCTGCAGCATACAATCTCTAGAAGGACTATCCCAAAGCTATATACATCTACTTTACTAGAGATACCCACATTCTTGAACCACTCTGGAGCAAAGTATCCTCGGGTACCTCGGATTCCAGTGCTTGTTTGTGTCTGCTCAGCTTTCAGGAGCTTCGCAAGGCCAAAGTCTGATATCTTGGCTATAAAGTGCTCATCAAGAAGGATGTTCTCGGGCTTTATATCACAGTGTATGATCTGCTTGCCACACTCCTCATGCAAGTAGAGCAGTCCTCTTGCAATCCCATGGGCAATATCAACTCGGAGGTCCCATGATGGCCTCATGCCACTGAAAAGGAACTTAGTAAGAGAGCCATTGGGCATGAATGGATACACCAGGAGCCTTTCAGTTCTTCCATAGCAAAATCCCAGCAGCTGGACTAAATTCTTGTGAAGTGTATGCCCAATTGTTTCAACTTCCATTGTGAACTCCTTTTCCGTCTCTCTGGGGATCCTATCAATCTTCTTAACTGCGATGCCGGTGCCAAACTCATCATGCAGGTGTCCCTTATAGACTATACCAGAAGCCCCCCTGCCCACCTCCTCACTGAACCCATTGGTTGCCTCCTCAAGCTCTCTGTACGTAAAATCTCTTGTCATTACCCTGGTCCATGGTTGTGTTTGGTTCTTTTTCGTGGGGGTCTTAAAGCTTGACCCGAGAAGATGTGCTGATATGAAGAGAAAGTTCAAAAAGACAGAGATACCTATAATGATGGATCCTCCAAGTATCCAATCCTTCCTATTGGCTTTCCATTTACTTGTAGCCTCAGTATTAATTAGAGGGTGTGAATAATTATTCTTTGGTACCTTGAGAAAAACCGTCCTTTGAACTTGGCTTCCTTGGTTTCCATTAGACAGAGGTAGTTTCTTCTTCCAGCAATGTCCATCCTGATCAAACATGGCGGCAGCACAGAAGCAATCCGTCAGGCATAAGTTTTGGCAAGTAGTCTTGTTCATGGGGAAGTACTGCTCGTAGCCGTAGGCACGAAGAGGCCAATCAATGTTATTCATTGGAATCATTTGAAACTGCTCTAGTACTTGTGCCTCCCTCAAGTCACAGCTTTGTAATGCGAAGTCTGGTTTGCACCCTTTGTACTTTCCTTCTTGATCAAAGAACGAATAGTTTGGAGCACTTGAAGAGTTCGTGCGCGTATATTGTTGTTTGTTGTTCCCTGTTTGTTCTGCTGTTTCCACTTTTGTTCCGCGTTTGTTCTGATTCAAAATTTAATACTAGTTGTCAAATTAATAAACACTATCAGGAGTTTAATACTGGTTGCCAAATCAATAAACAGTATAACTAGACAAAATAGAAAAGAGAATCTGCCATGCGTGTAGATATAAACAAAATGTTGACATCATCTATGTGCATGCAAAATCTAAATACTAAAAAAGTTATAACTATAAAACCGAGCATCCAAATTAAATTTAGATTGCGCCATTATCTTTCTTATGATAAGATCTTCAAAATAAGACCACACTTGCCTATATTTTCTCGATATTTTTAAAACATTTTATTAACACTAAATAATTAATTTTAAAATAGAGAACAAATATTTTGACACAACGAACAAATAATTATTCATACGAACAACAAAGTTAAACATCACAAACAAATAATAATGTACAACGAATAAAAACAGTAAACAATGCGAACATTTAATTATATAGAATAACTACTGGAAAATGAATATCGCGAACAAATGAATCAACATCGTCGAACAATTTAATCTACAAAGAGAACAAATAATTTAGCGTCACGAACAAATTAGTTATACATAGACACAAAGAATATTGTATCCACATTTTGAAAATATCCTTATAAGCATATATACACATATTGAACAAGTTAATATATAAAAAGTAAATTATAAAAGAACTATACAGGACATGTTCACATTCTACAACTTACGTAGGTTCATAGTTAATAAGTTAGTTAAATAAAATATGAAAAAATAATAAAGAATAAAAAAATTAACTTACGGGAATCATTGGGCGTGCTGCACTACACCTCCCATGGGCTCGCTGTGCCGCACACATTCGCATGGGCCGCCTGGCCCAGCTGTGCTGGTGCTGCGCGCCACCGCGTGGGCTACTGCTGCGTGCTGGCCCACCTGACTGCTGGAGCTCGTGAATCTTTCAGGCGATAGATGATGAATTTGTAGCCCGCGCGATACATAGTCGTGGCGGGGGATCACTCGTTGTGTTTCCATGAGCTTGGGCTTCAGCTGGTTCGGCCCAAGGCCCAAGCCCAGCGTGTTCCTTTTTTCTTTTTGTCTTTGTGTACTCTAGTGTATGCTGACGAGTATTCACTCCTTCGAGTACTTTCAAACAGATAAAATATACAGTTGGTATGTTGATCAACAACTAGACAAATTTATGCATGCATCTATAATTATATCTATATTTTAGAGTACTTTTACGCGATATTGGTATCATAGTGATGAAAATGATAGTATAAGAGAAAAGTATGCTAAAATTTTTGTTTGTTTTTTTCTTGATTTTTCCCTGTTTTGAGAAAAGACTTGCAGTTTTTTTCCTGCTGTTTTACATTTACATTTGTCCAACTCACTAGCTGGAACCTGCTCTCCAAGGATAAGTAATGCACATGTCCCTTTCATGGTGGCCACTCTATATATGTGAGCTAGGGTGGGGTGGTTCATTTAGCAGTATATCCAAAATATATGTGAAACTTAAGTGAACATATTAAAATATTAACCATGTGTATTAGAAGACATTAAGTTGTACAATCTTAATGTTGAACTTTTAAAGTAAAAAAGTAGAATATACAAATAATAGAATCTATTTCATTGAATTTATTATGCCAAATGGTGGTTCAAATGAAATAAAAAAGGAGTAGTGATTTCAGGTCAGAAATAAAAGGGCAACATCTAGTTTATATCTCGAACTATCATAAAGTCCGGTTTTCAATTTCAACTACAAAACTGGATAACTTAGGCTATACAATTGTTGAAATCGGACAAATTTGGCCTTCTGGGTAGCAAAACCTGTTTTTCATTTTGTGAAAAATTAAAAATATTAAACTTTAAATTAAAAAATTATAAGTAATTCACTTTAAATAAAAATACAAAATGAGCGCCAGCATGTTTCAAAAACTGCAACTTGTCTATTGATACTCTGCTTGTCAGTTATTCAGATCCCATTTTTATATTCCTAGTAGCTTTTTGCTTGTAGTTATGCTCATTATTTTTGGATAAATAAGATTCAATTAGAGCAATAATAGATAGGTTATACTTTTAGAAAAAAATTGGTACTAGTTTCATATTTATATAATTTATAAAGAATTAGTTTTGATTTTTAATCCATTAAAAAATACAAAACCAACTTTCAAACCACCCAAAGGGATAAACTTGTCCAATTTCGATAGTTGGATGACTCTTATTATCTGGTTTTATAGTTGAAAATCAGATTCTTGTGATAGTTTGATTGAGTATATTGAACTTTTTCCAAAAATAAATCACCCACCCATACCCCTCCAAGGCGGAGCTCCCCATGCGGCAGGTTGGGGCAGCTGCCCCACCTACTGCCGGAGTCGCACACTAGGACCCTGTCTTTCTGCCTTCTGGCGAGGTGGTGAGCAATGGAGCAGTGGCGATGTGCCCCATCTAAATTTTTATTCGAGCTCCGCCACTGAATTGTGCCACTTGTCATGCATATTATGAAAAATAGTAGGAGTATATAGAAATACTGGGTTACAGGTGACACAGGTGACTGTGTCCAACCGTTTCGGCACAATCCCAGCGTCCAGGCCAAGGCTGTGGAACTGTTCGCACAACCGGTTCCATACTCATTTCCTTTCGGCCTTGCCTCTAGAAGCTTGCCGTGTCTCAATCTCTGTTTCTCCTCCCTGTTCTTTTCTTTTTGTCAGTTTGTGTTTCAAGTTTCAGGTTCCTTAATGCAAAGACACGTGGAACTCATGCCATTTTTTCACGAAAGAAAATACAGAAACTGATGAGGCCCCAGCGTAGTGTTATGGCATGGCAGCGATGCGGCCTGCAAGATCGAAGAATTTTTCTGCTGTTTTGCATGTCTCTATCACGGAGTATATTGGACCATTTTGGGCGGCCATGCATGATGCATGAGCTTACATATGGGGGGTGCCAAGGGAGCCTAGCTGTTAACAAGCTCGATCCACTGACTGTCGTCTCTCTCTCTCTCTCTCTCTCTCTCTCTCTCTCTCTCTCTCTCTCTCTCACACACACACACACACACACACACACACACACACACACACACACACACACACACACACACACACACACACACACAAAAGCAATGGCTGTGAGTCGTGTTCTACTTCCGTTTCTCCTCCTAGCCGTCGCTTCTGGCGCCCACGACGGCGCTGGGCAGCCGCCGATCAGCCGGAGAAGCTTCCCTGAGGGGTTCATATTCGGGACATCCTCTGCTTCCTATCAGGTGAAAGTTCTCTGCTCTTGTTTTCCATCTAGGGAGGGCTGTGACTGTGAGATCCGTCGAGTTCCCATCTGTCATCTGCCATACAGCCTTGTATTTGTTTGCTTGAGTAGTTAGTAAAACCAGAATGTAGACTGACCCAAGCAGTCAATGGCGTAATCATGCAGTATAAAGGTGGCGTGACGGAGGGGGGCAGAGGACCAAGCATCTGGGACACCTTCACTCATCACCACCCAGGCATGTATAAAGATGAATAGAAGGCTACTATGTATATAAAACATAACTTGCTTTGTGTTCTTCTCCAGCCGTCAAGAATTAATCACGTTGTTTAAGCACGTTTTCTGGTAGTGTTTAATCACGTTGTGCGTTCATGCAACTTTTGATGAAAGGGCGAAGCAAATAAATAAGAACTACAACCACATTTATATTCTTAAAGCACTGGCATGTTTGTAGAAAATTAATCCATGCTATCCATTTATCGACGGCTTTACCATTACGAAATGCTGGTGAGATTTCTATGGGAATATTCCATCTATGTAAACAAATATTCTTGTGGAAGAAATTTACTGAGGTAAACAAATCATCAAATCCTGGCATTTTACTAAGTTTGATTGTGGCAGACCGGCACTCAAACTTAAATTTGACGTAGCCTATGGATATACCACGGAAACTTTGTATTTTCCAATTAAAATGACAAGAATCAAAATAGGGAACAGTCTTTGAATTTTGAAACCTGTAACAATTTTTCTAATCTAGCAGATAAAATTATTGACAGAAGCAATGGGGATGTGGCAGTGGATTCTTACCATCTCTACAAAGTATAACTTCAATATATTTAACCAGGTGTCCTTTTTGTTAAATACTTCCTTACAAAAAATTCAAGGATACACTCCATGTTGTGCTCTCTTTAGTTCTGTCTCATTAAGCAGATAAGCTTACGCCACTGTTATTTTTTAAGATTATCCAAACTACCAATAAAAACATGTTACATCACTGATCCATAGGGAGGACTTGCCGCAAAATTGCAGGAAGATGTGCGCCGCATGAAGGACATGGGAATGGATGCATACAGATTCTCCATCTCATGGACAAGAATTCTTCCAAGTAACCAACCTATTACTTAGACGTTCTAGGTCGCCTGCCTTGGTCATATTCCAAAGTAGATCCATTGTATCAAATTTAACTATTTGAATCTAATGGCAGATGGAAGTCTGAGCAGTGGAGTCAACAGAGAAGGCGTCAGATACTACAACAATTTGATTGATGAACTCTTGTCGAAAGGTATCCCTGCATGTCTTGATCCATTGGTTAGCCTATTGCAATCCAATTGTATTCAATCTTATGCATCTAGTTTGCAGGGGTGCAGCCATTCGTGACCATTTTTCACTTTGACTCACCCCAGGCATTAGAAGACAAATACGGAGGATTTCTTAGTCCTAATATAATGTGAGTTATGACCTTAGGCATTGCCATTGGCATCACTGTAATAGAAACTTCCTCCGTGTATGATTTATCATTCACTACTGCAATTTGCAGAAAGGACTACAGGGGCTATGCTGAAGTCTGCTTCAAAGAGTTTGGTGACCGAGTCAAACACTGGATCACGTTCAATGAACCCGGGGGCTTCTGCTCAGCAGGGTATGCATCTGGAGTGCTTGCACCAGGCAGGTGCTCGCCATGGGAGCAGGGCAACTGCAGTGTTGGGGATTCAGGAACGGAGCCTTACACTGTATGTCATCATCAACTACTTGCCCATGCAGAAACAGTTCGCTTGTACAAAGAGAAGTACCAGGTCGGTGATGAACTCCCCATGCAATTCCTCAAAAAGAATGGTGTGATTCCCAAAGAAAAACTCCCACCATGCAATTGAAATTCCTGAATGAACTAATTGGCAATGTGAAAAATTAGATTGCGCTTGATACGTAAATTAATCGTGTTAAGAGTTCAGTTTTTGTCTAGGTGTACCATGTGCAAATGCAGTCAACTCGTTTAATTACTCAACTGAATCTTAGACTCTCGTTTTTTCCCTGTTTTCACTCTCAAGCAGAAAGAGCTACTACTGCCCATATCTCCTATGCGGATTTTCTAGTTTATGATCTAAATTCAGAAGCTGTACAATTTAATATGAGACATCTTACAATTACTAATTGTGGGCTCCTTTTAAAATCTCACATGAAGCTATGTAAGATCCTAGGTGGATATTCTAAAAAAATAGAGAAATTCTAAAAATTCTTACAAAAATCAGAAACATCCAACCATCAATGTGGCTACTCTAATCATAATAGTCATTGGATTTGTTATCTTTTCTAATAAATTACTCACCTCTACCATTGTGAAAATAGACTAAAGTAACCTCTAAACATGTATATAAATTACCCACCTCTGCCATTATAAAAAACATCTAAAGTAACCCCTAATCTCCATGTAAATTACCCACCTATGCCATTATAACCCTCTAAATTTTCTTATAAATTACCCAATTATATCATTGTTAAAAATTGAAGAGGTGTAGATTACCTCCTTAAGCTCTTAATCGGTGTACTTTTAACCTTGAACTCTCAAAACTATGGAGATTACCCCATCTGGCCTTAAAGACCTGTTCAGTGCACATCATACACATTGTCTGTGGCATTCATAGTAATAAAGCTCATATAATGTCAACCAATAAAGATTATTCCAATAAGCCTAAAGTTCTAGCATCACACACATTAGCATAAGCCTATAACGCGAGGCATTACACATATTGGATGTAATGAGCCTCTATGTCCGGCATATGGCAAATATACTGGATATAGTCCTCAGCTCTGTACACAGCGAGATGGCGACCCACTCGCTTCTCCGCGTCACCACCTTGTCCCCGCCCTTCCCCCTCCCCGGCGCCGCCACTTCCCCTAGCATCCCCACGCCGGCAGTCACCCCGACCACGGCGGCCACCCCCCAGCTCTGCTCCCCCCTGGCGTCGGGGACACCCCCTTCCAGTGTTCAAACTAGCCACGACAAGGCCTTGCGGTGGGCCTGCGACTCTCCTCCATCCGGCAAGACGGGCGGCGGCGACACCCAGCCCACCTTCAAGGAAATCCTCCTGGCTAGCATTATGGCGCACAAAACCTCACCGGAGCCGGGGCGTCCTCCTTCCCCTGTTTCAGCTCGTCCTGCGTGTGCGTCCACTCGCCTGGTGGTTCGCCTGCATGACCCCCACCCTCCTCGGCGTCACCCCGGACCTGACGCGGGCGGCTGGTATCCCGTGGTAAGCCGGTGCACTCGCCAGGAGCTCACGCGGCTGGAGTGGCGTCCTCGACGGCGCGTCCCGGCAGACCTCCGAGGGAAGTGCTTCAACTGCTTCTCTCCCCGACATCGCGCGGCGTCATGTCGCTCTGGCGCTCGGTGCTTCAGGTGTCGGCGTTCTGGCCATCGGTGCTATGACTGCCTCGAACGGTGCGTGGCCCCTTCGACGGGTCCCCGTTCCAGGCTTGTCTGGTGACCAGTTTCCTCCACGTCTCCGGCGGCGGCGGCCCCGGCTGTCCAGGCTCCGGTGGTGGATCCTCAGGTCGCGGCGACGGCTACTTCAGGCGATGGTGCTGGCCTTAGCCGACGCCGATGGCATTCCCGCAAGCATCGCAGCACTCGCGGCCCTTCGTCATCGACACCTGTGCCTTCCCTTGGGGAGTCCGATGATGCCTTGACCGACATCTCCGGTGAGGTGGATCGCCGAGACACCAATGAGGAGTCACAACAAAGGCCGTGCTGCGTGATCAGACGCTCGCCTTCCGTCGCTCCGCGGGAAGAGCCCCTGGCCAAGCGTGCTCTCGTACTCTCGGTGATCGCCGACGACCCCGAAAGCCTGACTGAGCTTATTGCTCCAGCAATTGCGCACCGGTTTGAGATCGATGTGAACCTGCTGTCCATTGTCAATCTTGGAACGGCAAGTTTCCTCTTGATCTAGCCGGATGAGCATATGGCTACTCGAATCTTCAACAGGGGGCGTCCGATCTCGGTTCCCCCTGGACGACTGCACGTCATGAGGTGGTCGCGGTTCTTCCAATCTTCAGCAGAAATCTTCCCCACGGCGATGGACGTCGAACTCCGCGGAATCCCGGCTCATGCCTGGGAATTGGAGACGGTCTCGCAACTCCTGGGTGACCACTGTGTGCCCGGCGCGGTTCATCCAGATGCTGAAACTTAGCATGAGGTGTTCCGGATTTCTGCCTGGCGCTCCAACCGTGGCGCCATCCCCCCGGTGATCGACCTGGTGATTCCCGAACCGGAGATCGCAGGGGAGATCGACGCCCAGGCGAGGCACACACTCACCTACCCGGTCAGGATTTCGGTGACACCCCACGGTGCCCCGCTTGCTGTGGATGCCCCTCCTCCGCCTCCCCACGCCGATCCTGATGGCCGACGCCGCCGGCGGTGGGTTCGGCGCTCGGCGGCTTCTGCTTCAATTCCGGCAACGGAGGGCAGTGATCGCCGGCCAATCGGGAACAATCGGGGCCCAGTCCACTCGTGGCTTGGGGGCCCTATGGGTATGAACTGCACCAGGAACCGAGGTGCCGCCTCGTCCCCAACCCTCAGCATTGATCGCCATGTCTCCCAGGAGACACCGTGCGGAGACATCGAGGCGGCCGTTACGCCTTCTCGGGAAACAACGACTCTGGCCCACGCAGTCGCTTTGGTTCTCGAGCCTTCCTCGACCATCTGATCCGCGGACCCTGCTAGGCCTGCTGCTTGCGCGGCACCCGATGCGGCTGATGATTTCACTTCGGAAAAAGAGGGCCAGAGCCGGGAGGATGCTGATGATGTTGCCTTGGAGTTCATGGCCGTTGAGGATTCGTCTCCAGTGGGTGTGCCCACTGTCGATGGTGATCCTCTTGTAACACCTGCCTCGCGGACAGTTCGCTCGGAACCGGCGGACAGTCCGCCAGGCAACGCCCAGATATTTATCTAGATGGTCGTGGGACCCACCTGTCATTCCTCCCTCCCTCCTCACTTCGTCCAGAGCCGAGCGGAGCTCGTGCACTAGCCTCGCCGGCGTCCCTTCCGTCGATCTCCCTCCTCTGACCACCAAACCTCGATTCCTCGCGGGGGAACCTTCCTCGGCACCTCCTCCACCTTCCCAAACCCCTAGACCGGCTTCTTACGGCAGGAATAATCCCCCGCCACCGCCGGTTGCCTTTGGAGGTGGTTGAAGCTTTGCTCCACGTCGATCTGCTTCTCCGGTCGTCCTCCGCTCGAACCGACCGCGGGAATGGATTCGTGGTGAGTTCCTTGTGCTTCCTGTTCTTTTTCCCCTTCCGGTGAACGGCCGCTGCCGTCGCCGCCGCACTTGCTGCCGCCTGCGGCGCGGGTCAGAAGTTAGGTATCGCGGACAGTCCGCTGGTCAGATTAGGTTTTGTCCGGAGACGATGTCGTCTCTGGTGGGTTAGCAGAATTGACTGCGGACAGTCCGCTATAGGGGAGCGGACGGTCCGCCGTTGAAATTTGAAGTTTGTCCAGAGACGATGTCTCTGGTGGGGGTGCGCAGGATTGAACTGCGGACGGTCCGCCACTTGGGCGCGGACAGTCCGCAGTAGAGTCTAGGATTTTGTCCAGAGACGTTGCCGTCTCTGGTGGATTGAATACGTGAATTGCGGACGGTCTGCCACTTGGGCGCGGACAGTCCGCAGGGCATTCCAGTTAAAGTAAATTAGTTACATCATTGAGATGCACTCATTTGTTTCATATGCATACGTGTAGCATCCGCAGCTGAGGGCACCGTATTTGAGGTGATTGCGGCACCGCAGGAGCAGCCGACGCAAGCCCAGGAAGAGAGTTGTGAGCACCCGGCCCAAGGCCCGTCTGACCCCAGTTCTGTGCAGCAGCCCAAAGGCAAGCCCCGGTGCACATCCTATTAATTTAAATTATGACACCTATATATGTATTTATTACTTATGCATTACATTTAAGAGTTGTTTGAAACCCTAGTTGCATGAACCCTAGGAGTCCTTGAGTTGTACTAGTATGTATAGGACGATAGAAATGCTATGCTAGATAGGGTTCGGTAGAAGTCGAGTAATTCTTGTTACTCACGAGATATATGATAGCTTTATGTTTCCAGATATGAGTTACTAATTTATGGATGAAAGTCTTGAAATGAAAGAAAGAATAGAATCTGAGACCGGGCGGGAGAGGTGTAGTTCCTCCTGTGTCGGTTAAGGACCGAGCCGTTGTTGGCCCTGCTGATCATGTTTGAACTGTACTAACTGCATACCGGGAGTAGGATATGAGTTACCCATATTGATGAACATATGCAATATCATTTATTGTTACATTATGTTTGCTCTAGATTTGATTATGCATATATTAGACTATGTTAATTTATATAGAACTTGGGCTAAAATAAGGAAAGTGAGGAATAATTTTAGTCGCTGTTTTCTGCAAAATAACTATCAGCCAAAAGCCTTGCATGTCTAGATAAGTGAGCTAAGTTATACCCACTGGTCGGGTAAGCCTTGTTGAGTATTAGTATACTCAGGGTTTGTTGCCACAATTATTTCAGGGCACGCAGACGTAGACTTCTGTCCCTGCTGCGCCAAGTTCATCCGCCGGGATGCAGAGGGATGGGAAGTTGTGGAGCCGGACATTTAGTTAAGGATCTTCTTAGGGTACATTTTTGGTAGTTGTAAGCCCCCTTTCCTCTAGTTGACTCGGAATTTCAGTAATGCAAAGTTTGTAAATTATGTATTTATTCAAACTTGGTTTGTAAAACTTAAGGTAAAGTCTTATGTATATTTTTTGTATTTTCAAATATGTGTCGTGCTTGTACCATCTGCGCCCACCTTCGCGTGGGACTATCGGTGATGTTTCGATCGGGACGTGGGTTGAGAAAGGATCGCCAAATTAAACCGTTAAGCTAATGAACCCGATGTGTTCAAATGACGGCTATTACAATTAATTTGAATTTTAATTTGACGGTTCCGTCACACCTCTGGTCCTCGCGCCTACGTGCACCCGCGATGTCCCTTCGGCGAACGCGGATACAGCCACTACGACAACGGCGACCATGACAACTACTCTGGCTGTTACGGGAGGGAACACGGGTTCCTCCTCGGCGGAGGCGGTTGCACTATAGCTCCTACTACCTCTGCGACCGCCAATGTGCTGGATGACTCAACTGAAGTTGATGCAGAGCCAGAGGTGGCACCGTCTAGCATCCAAGTGCCTACGGCTTCTCCAACTGATGAACCACTGATTGCCCCTGCACTGCACTAGCGGATCCTCCCTGACAATCTAATCATCTACACGCACAAGCCAAGGCAGCAGGAAGCACGTAACATTGAGGTATCTGAGTTCATTGCAAAAATCTCAAAGCCGGTGCACGCCCTTGTGCCAACTCCGGCCACCAAGAAGAGAAGACAAAAAACCATGGGGCCTGTGAGTATGCCAAGATGCAGCCGCCGACTCGCCAACTTGCCCCCTGAGACGGATAGAGCCTCTGCATCTACGGTCTGTAGAAAACTTGGCCTGACAGAGGAAGAAGGCAGAATTTCGGATGAAACACTAGCCCGGTACTCCAAATTCTACAACCATTGCCTAGGGCGTGATAATCTTGTAGCTCTCTCAGCCTTGTTTGGGTGGGAGGTCCCTCCTGAGGGGCAAGCTAGAGCTGAGGCCATTTCAGTCTTGGTGTACTGAGAGATGTTGTACTGGTCATGCTGTTTATCTTGGAATCAATGGAAAACGTCAGCATACTGGTTTGGAATGTTCGTGGTCTTAATGATAGGGGAAAAAGGGATAACCTCAGAAAAGTGGTAGATGATTTCAGACCCTCTGTGGTTTGTTTACAGGAAACTAAATTAGCTCACGTATCTGAGCGTGATGTGGCCTCTTTTCTTGGTAGTGATTTCTTTGAGTTTGTGTTTCTGCCAGCCCAACAGACAAGAGGAGGCATACTTATTGCCTGGCGGGATGGATCCTTCTCGGTTGAGCACCATTTGATACACCGTTACTCAGTTTCAGTCCTTCTCAATAGCAGCAATGGTGACTGGGATCTACAGCCCTCAACGTGATGACGACAAGCTATCCTTCCTGGCTAAGCTCCGTGATGTCCGATCCAGGTGTCCCGGACCTTGGATGATCGCCGGTGATTTCAACATGATCTATAGCTCTGAAGATAAGAACAATGATAATGTGAACAGAGCAATGATGGGAAGATTTTGACGTTTCGTTAATGATCTAGAGCTGAAAGAAATTCCGCTGTTAGGAAGATGCTACACTTGGTCGAATGAAAGAGATTCACCTACTTTGGTTAAATTAGACCGGGTCCTATGCACTAATGATTGAGAAGATCTCTATCCGGAAAGCTTGCTGCAAAGTACCGCTACAGAGATGTCTGACCACTGCCCATTGATCCTAGGCCTCTGCGAAGGGACCGTGGGCAAAAGAAGGTTTCATTTTGAGAGTTTTTGACCTCGTCTGCCTGGGTTTTATGAAACTGTTCAACATTCTTGGGATGAGCCTGTGCAAGCTTCCTGCTCTCTCGAACGCATTTCCATCAAGCTGAAGCGACTTGCCAGAGCTCTACAATCTTGGAGCCAAAAACAAACTGGTAATATCAAGGAACAGCTAGCTCTTGCACGGCACATCCTGCATCATCTTGAAATAGCCCAAGACATTAGGGACCTCTCGGTGGATGAGAACTGGTTACGATGTGAACTAAAACGGCATTGCCTCGTTCTTGCTTCCCTAGAACGAACAATAGCCCGGCTACGTTCTCGGGTGAGACATTTGAAAGATGGAGATGCAAACACTTCATTCTTCCACAAACAAGCTAGCTGCAGGCGACGCAAGAATTTTATCTACAAGCTAAAAAGACGGCGATTGTGTGGTAACATCTCAGCAAGACAAGCACTAGATCCTCTTTGATTATTTTGACAGTGTCCTGGGCACGGCTGCACAACGAACAACTACTCTTGAGCTGTCAGCCTTCCATAGAGCTGGCATTGATCTATCAGCACTAGATGCGCCGTTCACTAAAGATGAGGTGTGGACAACGATCAGATC
Organism: Panicum virgatum; assembly: GCF_016808335.1. Classification (NCBI taxonomy): domain Eukaryota; kingdom Viridiplantae; phylum Streptophyta; class Magnoliopsida; order Poales; family Poaceae; genus Panicum; species Panicum virgatum. The sequence goes on along the minus strand of NC_053142.1, from coordinate 36,419,540 downwards.
CCTCCCCGCTGATCGTGCTCCAGGCCCAGATGGGTATACGGGTAAATTTTATAAGGCATGCTGGCCGATAATCAAAACTGATTTCTTGGCTGCACTGATCACTTTGCAACAAGGGGATGCAAGAAAGTTAGAGCTGCTGAACTCGGCCTATCTCACTCTTATTCCCAAGAAATCGGAGGCATAGGAAGCCAAGGACTATCGACCGATCAGTTTGGTGCATAGCTTTGCAAAACTAGTCACAAAATTGTTGGCAAATCGTCTGGCGCCTTTGCTGGACAGTATGGTCGCTACCAATCAAAGTGCTTTTATAAGAGGCAGATGCATCCATGATAACTTCATGCTTGTACAACAAACCATCAAGGTACTACATCGTCGCAAGATTTCAAGTCTCTTCCTAAAACTGGACATTTCCAAAGCCTTTGATTCTGTTGCTTGGACCTTTTTGTTGGAAATTTTATAACATTTGGGATTTGGCGCTTCATGGTGTACGCTCATTGCCAACTTACTCAACTCTGCAACTACTCAAGTTCTACTGAATGGTGAACCGGGCAATTCCATATCACATCAGCGAGGATTCCGTCAAGGAGATCCTCTATCCCCCATGCTGTTCATATTGGTAATGGATGTCCTAAACAGCATGTTCTGTCGTGCTGAACTGGAAGGCTTGCTGCAGCCTCTTGACTCTGCTGGACAGCGCCTCTCCATTTATGCTGATGATGTGGCCCTTTTCATCCACCCCATTGAGGAGGACCTGCAGTTAACAAAAACATTATTGCAGCTTTTCGGTGAGGTATCTGGTTTACAAACAAACCTTCACAAAAGTTGTGTGATTCCTATTCAATGTGACAACGATATTGCGGAAGTGATAGACAGTGCACTGCATTGCCATATTTCATCCTTCCCTACCAATTATCTTGGCTTACCAATCTCGGATAAAAAGCTACGGAAGAGAGATCTTTTAGTTTGGATTGAGAAAATTGCCAACAAACTACCGGGGTGGAAAGCCCCTCTATTGACTCTAGTTGGTCGAGCAGTTTTGGTTAGAGTCATCCTCACGGATATCCCAATATACTTGTTGATCGCACTCAATGTCCCTAAGTGGTTTATCCGTGCCATCGACAAAATCAGAAGGAATTTCTTGTGGAAAGGAAGGAAAGAGGTAAATGCGGATGTTTCTTAGTGGCTTGGGAGAAAGTCATGCGCCCTCTCGATTTAGGGGGGCTGGGAATTCATAATCTTGAGATCATGGGTTTGGCCTTGCAGATGAGATGGCTTTGGATTGAAAAACTAATCCGGATCGCCCTTGGGCTGGCCTAAAGATCCCTGTTCATGCTCATACTTCGGCTATGTTTGCCATCTCTGTGGTGACTTCTATTGGAAATGGGAAGAACACTCTTTTTCGGTCTGATCGATGGATTCATGGCAGCCGCCTCGAGGATCTAGCACCGAATGTTTTTAAGAGTGTTCCTATAAGAGTGAGGAACAAAAGAACTGTGGCAGAAGCCCTCCATAAGTTGACTTGGGTCACAGACATAAGGGGTGCTCTCGGTTGGCAGGGACTAGCTGAGTATTTGGAACTTTGGGACACATTAGCAGGCATTACTCTCAACACTAATGATGATGCCCACATCTGGTGGTTTGACTCATCGGGCATTTTTTCCACCAAGTCGGCTTACCGGTATTCCTCATCGGTTCTACTTCCTTTGAGCCTTGGAAAAGGATATGGAAATCTTGGGCACCGAGCAAATGCAAAATCTTTATTTGGCTGGCTATCTAGAGCCGCTGCTGGACAGCAGATCGGTTACAAAAAAGAGGATTACCTCACCCTGACCGCTGCCCACTTTGCGACCAGGAGGATGAAACAGTTCAGCACCTCCTCACTTCATGCGTGTTCGCTAGACAATTCTGGTTTTACATTTTACAGCCCTTGGGTCTAACAAATTTGGTACCTAGCCGAAGAAGCAGTTCGTTGGCTGATTGGTGGAAGAAATCTTGGAGGAAAATTCCTAAACATCACAAAAAGGGGTTCAATTCTCTAATTATTCTAAGAGCATGGATCCTCTGGAAGCATAGGAACACCTGTGTTTTTGATGGGTCTGCTCCCAATCTACAGCGCACACTCCAAGAATTTAAGGATGAACGGCAATTGTGGCTCGCTGCAGGTGCGAAGGGTCTTGATGTCCTGGTTGAGGGACAGGTCTCTCTTGATTTTCAATTTGTAATAGTTCTTTTCTTTTAAACTTTTGTTCATGACCCCCATTCTAGTCCAAGGTGGGGTGTGGTGCTTTGTAATTGGACTATTTCTTCTCCTTAATACAAAAATGTGCAGTTCTCCTGCGTATTCGAGAAAAAAAAAGCTCTGTACACAGCTGTGGCAGCTTCATCTATTTGTTGGTGGCATTGCAAGTGGCATATTTAGGCATCCTGGTCCTCCTAAATTGTTGCTAGAAGTTTATGCCCTTTTGTTACACTTTGAACTATTAGCATAATTCTACTGGCTGTTGTGAATCGCAATTAGTTTAGCATACAAATGCAAGTAGAATTACAATTTGTGTCTGCTAAGCATCTGAAAAGGTCTTTAAGGCCAAGGGTGTAATCTCCACGGTTTAGAGAGACTAAGGTTAAAAGTACACTATTTAACATCTTAAGGGGGGTATTCTACACCTCTTTAAAAGTATAAGGGGTTAATATGCACCTTTTCCAAATCTGAATCTAAATTATATAACTATAACAAAGTATTAAAGTGCACCAATATAAATTCCAAATAACTATTTCTATCATTTTAATATATTATTTATACTATTGTTTATATGAAAATATTACCACGATATGTGTCACCATGTATATATTCATATATGATGGAAGAGATAAGAATACCAATTCATAAACAAATGATTCAATTTAATATATATCAAAAACACATGGAGGTGTAATGCAAAATAAAATCTATTGCAACTAGATAATGATAAATGTGTATTTTAGAGTGAGAATGTTTAATAGATGAAAGAGGGTTTGAGGTAGATAATTATAATTATTAGCTATAAGTCTTATTTTTATATTAATTCTAATTAGCCCATGCGGGAGCACGGGTTGATAGGTTAGTAACTATATAAGGCCATGGTCTTGTATATACTAGATCCCAAACAGAACATCACTTCATATGAATGATAAGAAGAATATAATACATTTGCCAAATGATTTTCACCTTGACTATAATCTGTACTCATTGCTCACATTTGCATGCAGGCGGTCCAAGGAGGAAAGATCGGAATATCATTAGTCTTACTTTGGTTTCTTCCTTCGTCCCCATCCAAATCCAACAATGATGCAGCGAGACATGCCTTTGATTTCATATTTGGATGGTACATTCTCCATAAAACTGTGACCATCACATAATTTTGTCACTAAAGTTGAGGAAAAGAACACAAAACTTACTAGCCATATCCTGCTAGGTTTATGGACCCCCTTGTTGGAGGTGACTACCCACTCAGCATGAAAGGATTGGTTGGAAATCGCTTGCCACGATTCACAAAAAAACAATCTGAGATGCTCAAGGGTGCATTTGACTTCATCGGACTCAACTACTATACTACATACTATGCTGCTAATCTTCCTCCAGCAAATGGGCTTAACATTAGCTATAACACTGATTCTCAAGCTAATATTTCCGGTGAGTCACCAAGCCAAATAAAGGATCTTCTATTTTTCTTAGCAGTCTACTATTGATGAAGTTCTTTTCCTGAATTCGCACAAGAATGTTGTAGCAAAACTCCATGCACCAGAACTCTTATTTTAATAGTATTAATGTAGCATTTGCGACAGGCATGCTGTTATGTTAACTGCAATCTCTATTCCCTCAATTGACTCCCTACTTTTAAATTATTCATAATTAGTATTTTACATTTATACAATTATTTTTAATATATGTTCTGACCTCTTATGATTATATTATAGGTGTTCGAAATGGTGTCCCCATAGGTCCTCAGGTAACTTATCATTTCCTAATAACAGATATATATGAGATTGATTTCCAGCCCATTTTATGTGTGGTGATTTATTTGCATAACCAACATATATGCAGGCTGCTAGTCCTTGGCTCTACATGTACCCTCGAGGCTTTAGTGAGCTTCTACTTTATATTAAGGAAAACTATGGCAACCCTACTATCTACATAACTGAAAATGGTAACTTTTAATCAATAAGTATTACCTTTATTGATAGAGGGGGTGATTCAGTGTCATACCATGCCATCTACTTATTTTGTACACTACCTTTATTCTTGTTCATTGGTCGCTTTGGACACTGACACGATATTCAACAGTTGATTAACCAAAAGAGTTCAGGCGGTAAAAGAAAGAAAAACTAGCAACAATTTTATATGGCAAATCTTAAATTTTGTTTATGTATGAATGGCCAAATTTAAATGGTACCCATCTGAGAACGAACGGAGTATAACTTAGAATTTTCTCCTTCAATGAGTTTTATTTTATAATAGTATTTATTAGTCTCCTCAACTAGGAGGGAGGAAAAGGTGAACTGAAACAATCTGAAAATATTCTTTCTTCAATCCAGGCTTTGATGAAGCCAACAACATGAGCTTGCCACTCCAGGAAGCCCTGAAGGATGACGCTCGCATAGAGTACCACCACAAGCACCTCCTTTCCCTGTTAAGTGCTATAAGGTCAGATCTCTCTAGCTAGCTTACGCAACATACTGTACCCTGTTACTAGTAAATTTGCATATGCCAGTTAATGACACCTGACAGCATTATATTTCACTTCCTCAACTCACAGGGATGGAGCAAATGTGAAAGGATACTTCGCATGGTCGCTGCTAGATAACTTCGAGTGGGCATACGGCTACACAGTCCGGTTCGGGCTAAACTTCATCGACTACAATGACGGGTTGAAGCGGTATCCCAAGAACTCGGCCCGTTGGTTCAAGGAGTTCCTGAAGAACTGAACATGGACCAGACCTAGCAAATGGAAGAAGCATTTGGAACGGTGCAAGATTTTATTGGTGTACGTTGATTGATTTTGCATATGGCAGGGCATGAAGGAAATTGTGCTAAAACAAATGCATTTGCGTTTTGCTGCAATAAAGCATGTCTGTGTTAGTCTGGTAATCAAGACAGTGTATACCCTCAGCGTTCAGTCGTACCCTCCGCATATCTGAGCATCAACATTCATATTGTGTTTCGTAAAAAAGAAAAGAGAAACAATGGATGCGTATCCACAGCCCACAGGAGTGGTGAGACAAGGCTGAGCATAAGTCGCTGCACCAGTGCATGTTAAGGAACTGACTAGGTCCACGTTCCTCTTCCTTGCAGTTGCAGCTGCATCAAACGACTCCGGAAGCCCTTGACCAAACTTTGGTCGCTTATTAGCTTCAAAATCACACGTCAACTTGCTCCAAAGTTGATCTCATCGCCTACATATTCCCAGATGCATCGCCGTGCACTTGACTGCACACCTCAACACATGCTAGTACTGCTAGAAACTCTAGGAACATCTAGGAGTAGATCGAGTGGGTGTGAACTTTACAGAGGGAAAAACCTTGCCGACTTCCATGGCGTCGTCGTGGAAGTCAAACCCTATCGGAGTAGTTCTGCGCTAGGACAGCGACGCGCGGCACAGAGATGTCGTGGACGACGAGGTCGCAGAGGCGTGGCACAGGTGCGGTGACGTCGCGGTGGTGACGGCGCTCCGGCGATGGCGTAGTGGCGCTTCCCGCCGCTGCAGCCCACCCTCTCTGATCGGGTTAGGGTTTTGAGGTGGGGAACAATGGCGGCGGTGAACCTCGTATTCTGAGCCGTCAGTCCCACTACTACAGATTTAGCCTTTTGTCCCGGTTCCAAACTGGCTTTTGTCCCGGTTTTGAAACCGGGACAAGGCTTCCGGGACAAAAGCCTCGAGGCTTTTGTCCCGGGTGGCAGAACCGGGACAAAATGTGCCTGACGTTAAAATTTTTTTTGCACACCACGGGATTCGATCCCAAGACCTCTTGCCCAGCGCATGGTTTCCTTGCCAACTCACCTAAGTAGTACACGTGACTCAGTATAGAATAACTTCCTTTTGAACTATCACGTGGAGGGGCCTTTTGTCCGGGTTGGTAACACCAACTGGGATAAAATGGGCCTTTTGTCTGGGTTGGTAACACCAACGGGATAAAATGGGCCTTTTGTCCCGGTTGGTGTTACCACCCGGGATAAAAGGGTTGGGCCTTTTGTCCCGGGTGGAGCCACCAACCGGGACAAAATGGGGGCCTTTTGTCCGGGTTGGTGGCTCCACCCGGGACAAAAAGCCCCTGTCCCCCACGTTGGCCCGGCTAGCCGTTGGACCCGGGACAAAAGCCACCTTTTGTCCCGGGCCCAAAGGTAACCGGGACAAATGGCCTGGAAGAAAGACCTATTTTGTAGTAGTGTCCCCACCTTCTCTTTATAGGGTTGCGTGACAGGGGCCCACCAGCCTCGTCTTGGGCTGGGCCCCCGATCAGGACGCGAGGTCAAGGGATTAGTTGGCCGTTGGGCCAACTAGTGGAGATCAATTCCAACATTCTCCCCTTTAATCTCCTCTTATACTTTCACCTTTATATCTTTTACTTCTTTTCATATTTCATCACAGATTAATGCATAGAGCAGTTTCATCGTCACGGTCGGTTGCCGATAGATTCAATAGCTACAATACATGTCTCTATTCTGAAATAGATACTTTAACTTTGGGGCCCTTTATTGTCCGGAAAAGATATAGACTATACCATAAACTCATGTCGACTGTGTGTTCTCTATTCACACTGGGCGACAAGCCTTTAATAAGTGAATCCACAAACACATGTCTGTCATTCTTTTACATGCATTTCAACATAATTCCAGACTTTTTCCTTTACAATGTATAACTTTGTGTCAATGTGTTTGGCACCACACTTGACTCGTTGTCATAGGAGCAAACTACTTAAATGGTTATCGCTGTTGTCAACCATTATCAAACTCCGGGTACAGGTTCCTTTTAACCATTTTGCCTGTCCCTCGGCCTCGTATCATGCTATACCATGTCTTTGCATCACATTGATGTTAATTGTTTTATTTTGGAGATTTTCCACACAAAAACTCCAAGTGTGAAAGTTAGCGACAATTGTGGATTTCGCTACATATTTCACAAGCTCTACTTTTGTACTCACAACCCTTTGAGAGCACTAGTTATTTCTTTCTTAGCATGACGCCGATATTCTCAATTTTATTCCAGTGATCTATATCTGAATTGAACTTTTGCCAAAATGACCCGGATACACGAAATATGTCAGGGTAAATTCTTTACTTGCGCGCTCATAAAGCTTCCAACAGCTGAAGCTTATGGAACTATTTCCATCTCACATTGGTTCCTGGAACACTAAAGTTATCAAAACTATTACCCTTGACGATAGGAATAGGCGTAGGTTTACTCACATGCATACTTCATCTCTTTAGAATCTTTTCTAAGTATGCCTTTGTTGTAACCATAATACCCCTTTCTTTTTATCTCGATGAGTTTCAATTCTTAGAACGAAAACCAACCACCGAGATCAAAAACTTGAGGACAAGATTTTTTTGTCTGAAATAGCATATTAACACCACCACTAGTGGGTAGGGTGTTATCTTTAAGTTGTAAAAATAAAATTTTCCATTCTTTAACTTTCCTTAAAACTATTGTCCTCCTCAATCTCTTTAAACCCAAATTTTCTTACTATTTCTATGAACCACCATCTCAAGGCTTTAAATGGGTTTCTTCTTGTGGTATCTCATATATTCTTTCTTTCCCTGACAAAACATCAAGTAGTGTCATGTAAACATTTCTTCTCTTTGTGTGAAACTTTTGTCACAAGCCTTGCGTTATATCTTTCACCATTCCCTCTAGAGTCACATTTCTCTTTGTAGGTCCATTACAACCTACTGTGATGACTCTTTTAGGAATCATTTTCCTTTTCCATGGACTTATCCCATAGAATTCTCATGACTTCTTCAAATGAGGTGGAATCAACCTCCATTTATTTTCTTGGCACATTATTTTTTTTGTATAGGGCTATTGTTGCTCTTTGCCAAAAGGCAATGGACTCTATAGGCTCTTGCATAACAAGAACCTTCTTTACATTATTCATCTTCTTTGAAAAGCTAACAACAGGTGTTGTATACAACATCAACAAGTATGAGAAACTTATTGCTCCTGAATCATCGAAGTGGACACACATTCCTACTTCTCTTCAAGGCTTAAGTCTCTACATACCATGCTCCCCCAGATTATTCCATCTTCTGTAAAGATGGCATGTCAGTAAATTTCTTGTTTGGGTTCCATCTGTTAAAGACTTTATATATGCTCTGAAGCACCATCTTTCTATCTTTGAGGGTTGTCCAGTATGAATACTGGCTAACTCACTATCTTCCTTTTGGAACTGTAAAAAGGTCCTGGAATTTAGCTATTTCTTTACATAGGGGTATCAATATAGTGACCGTTGTATTCCCCCTGGCGGTCACATTTACCTTTGATAGATCATCTTTTGCTTTCAATGCATAGTACGCATCATAAAGTGCAGGGAAGTATTTTTCTTAACTGTTTCACATTTCTCCCCCTCGAAATGTGGCATGAACCTTTCAGCCACAATTTCAAAATCTATTCATAACTCTTGTGAATAAGGGAACTTTTATTACTTCATCCACATGATTACATCATGTAGGACAAAGTAATTTCTTAATTCGTATGGGAGTACTTTTCCACATTTCACTTCGAGAACTCAGCAAAGTCCTTTATGACCAGTAATTTAGCGAGTCACGCTCGCGTATCATCCTTATCTTGAGGTTCGCATTTAACTTTCCATTCTTCTTAAACTCATTAAGTGCTTAATCACTTTGACACAATAGAAGTGCCCGATCAATTTTAGAATAGCATAAGAGCTACTCCAAAAGTTCTCTCCCAGTATGGGATGCACCAAAAGCACATGAGTCATCACAACTTTCTCCCGCCATGCAGGATAAAACTATGCCAATTTTAACCACAATGCGGGTATTATTCTATACTTTTCCTGGACATAAATGCCAAGATTAGATCGTGTTCAATCATTAATTCAGAAATTAATCCGAATATTCCATAACACACATGCTTAGTCTGACGTTGGTCAAATTAGCCGTGCATGCCTTATAACTCAAAATAAATTCTTCTTGATAGAAAGTACATAAGAGACATTTCTCAAACTGAACTCTTATTACTCTATCTCCTTTTCTTGGATCAATATCCATGAGTACTTTTCCTTTTAAGCCATTCTTTTACAGAGAATACATTTTCTGATGCAATGACTTTCTCTCTTTCTGAGTCACAAGTACCCAGTTCATTTTCTTTTGTTCCTGCAAGAAGCACTACATGCAAAACTTTGTCTGAAAAGACAATAATCAAAACTTTAAGTTCTATTCTATATCACCGTTGGGCAGAAATAGAATAAAATAACAATATTATAATTAACTTTAAAAATCTCTTCTTTGAGAGCTTTCTTTATGGCTCCCGTTGTCAAGACAAACCAATGCTCAACTTTGAGACTTTAAATGGTGAAATGATGCAAAAACTTAACTTTAACTTAAGACACTATAAGCTTTTCTGAGGCTTTAAACTTCAAAAGTGTTTTTAACCCACAGGGAAAAACTCATTTAAGAGTTTTAAACTGTTCTTCCAATTAAATCTTCTCGTTGGTTCTGACTTAATTGAAAGATAACATCATTGTAGCAGCGAAAAACCTTTTCTTTTATAGACACAATACTTTGTGCTCAGTTTCTCTCTAAACAATTTATCTCGTTGGTTCAAAATTGAATAGAGGTAAAACTTACTCAAAGTAGGCTCTTTAATCATGCTCTTAAAATTTAATTGTCCTGTTGGTTCTAATTAAATTAAAGAGCAACAATATAAACTTTGCAGCAGAAACATGAAGGAATTTCTATTTTCAGAAGCAATACTGTGAACTTTTATCTCTAAACAATATACACGTTGGTGCAAAATTGAATAGGGATCAAACTATAAACAAAACCATTCAAAATTCTATTGAAAATGCTTCTGAAAAAATAAAAAACAATAAACAATTTTCATTGTGCATACGGTCCAGCGCCGAAATTGGCCCGGCCCATGCCGGCGCGCGCGGCGCCCCCCGCGCCCAGGCCGCAACCTGGGCTTGGGCCGGGATTTCGGCCTCCCGCGCGGCTCCCTCTCGGGCCTCTTTTGGCCCGTTCACCGCTCGGCCGCCGCCGGCCGTCGGATCAAACCCTAGGTCAGTTGCTTCCCTCCCCCTCTCTCTCTCCACGTGAAGCAGCGGCGGCCACAGGGCAGAGAAGACGGCGGCCATGGCGGCCGGGGAAAGCGAGACGGTGGTGCGGCGCCGCCGCGGCTTGCTCGCCGGCACGCGCGCTCGCCTTGGGGTGAGCGCACCACCGTCGAGTGAGCCGTTGCCGGGGCCAAAACTGTCGAGCCCCCGGCGCGCTGCTCCGGCGTCCCGGATGCAGGCGGTGGCTCCTTTGTGCCGCACCCCCGGCGAGGGGTGGCGCGGGTCCAACCCGCGCGCCGGCAGCTGTTGGCAGCCCAGGGATAAAGATGAGCCCTGGCCGCGCTTTTCCTTTAGGGTTTGCATTTCTTTTTCGATTCGAGATCGATTTGGCTTTTGTTTCTTTGATTTCTGTCGATTCGCGGACGAATCCTCACTTTCCCCATCTCAATCTACACTCTAGTGTTGGCTCTGATACTAATGTTAGAAACTCTAGGAACATCTAGGAGTACATCGAGTGGGTGTGAACTTTACATAGGGAAAAACCTTGCCGACTTCCATTGAGTCGTCGTGGAAGTCAAAGTCTGTCGGAGTAGTTTTGCGCTAGGGCAGCGACGCGCGGCGCAGAGATGTCGTGGACGACGAGGTCGCAGAGGCGTGGCACAGGTGCGGTGACGTCGCGGTGGTAACGACGCTCCGGCGATGGCGTAGTGGCGCTTCCCGCCGCTGCAGCCCACCCTCTCTGATCGGGTTAGGGTTTTGAGGTGGGGAACAGTGGCGGCGGTGAACCTCGTATTTTGAGCCGTCAGTCCCCACCTTCTCTTTATAGGGCTGCGCGATGGGGGCTCACCAGCCTCGTTTTGGGCTGGGCCCCCGATCAGGGCGCGAGGTCAAGGGATTAGTTGGCCGTTGGGCCAACTGGTGGAGATCAATTCCAACAAGTACAAGTTCCAAGTACTATAATTCGCCAACCACCATGTCTAGCCACACAATCCTCCTCCTGCTGCTTTCTTTCCAACTGGTCACCAGGTCGCTCTCTTAGTCCCAGTCAAACCGAGATCTCCCGGCTCTCATCAAGATCAGGGAGTAGTAGTTCGGCAACCTTGCCGTGTTGTCGGGGTGGCGGCTTGGCAGCATAGCCTGCACCTCGCTGGCATCCTGCAACGAGCAGGGCCATGTGACCAAGATCTTCCTGAAGCGCTCGAGGGCCGCCATGCATCCAATGAGGCACTGGGCTTCCTTCAAACGTGTTAGAGGTTGCAAGTGGTCGATGGCATCTATCTTCTAGGGATTCACCTCTAACCCGTAGTTGGAGACGAGGAAGCCCAGGAGCTTTTCTAATGGGATGCCAAACACGCACTTCTCCGGGTTTAGTTTCATGAGTCATGCACAGGTTGTCGAATGTATCTGACAGGTCTTTGAGCAGGATGTCCCAATCTCGTGTTTTCACCACTATGTCATTAACGTACGCCTAGACATTCCACCTGCTGGTCCTTGAGGGTGATGTGCATGGTCCACTGGAACGTCGGACCTACGTTCTTTAATCCTAAAGGGACCCGGACATTGCAATATCTTCCCACCAGGGTGGTGAATGATGTCTTCTCCAAGTATTTCTTTGCCATGCTTATCTGGTGGTACCCGGAGTATGCGTCCCCCACTTGATCGAGGTGAGGTAGGAGGAAAGGATCTTTTGGGCAAGCCTTGTTGATGTGAGTATAATCCACACACATCCAAAGCTTGCTATTGGCCTTTGGCATGATCACGGGGTTTGCCAGCCATTCGGAGTGGATGACTTCCCTGATGAACCCGGCCTCCAGTATCTTGCTCACTTGCTCGAGGATGAAGTCTTGCCGCTCTAGGGCTTAGCGGCGGCTCTTTTATTGAACCGGTCGTGCGTCGGGAGTCAGGATGCACAATGAGGTGGTGCTCAATCACCTTTCTGGAGACCCTAGGCATATCAAACGTTTTCCACGTGAACGCATTGGAGTTAGCCCGAACAAAGGTGACGATCGCACCTTCCTATTCCTTGCTTAGGGCCCCGATCTTGACCATCTTCTACGGATCATCCCCAAGGCGAACTGTCTTGGTTAGAGCCGCCTCGTCTAGGGTGATCCGATGCTTGGTTGGAGGTCAGATAGCTGACTTCGGTCACTCTTCCTCCAACACCTATGAGGCAATGGCCTTATACAGCTTCTCCGTGCAATGCACAGATCCCTTGACATCAGCCCTAATGGAGATCATCTTCAAGGTGGCGTAGGAGTAGTGCACAACCACCATGAATTTCGTGAGAGTTGGGCACCCCAAGATTGCATTGTACGGTAGATCAAACTCTGCCATGTCGAAGATGATGTTCTCTGTGCAGAAGTTGCCCCCGCCATCTGAAGGTGACCGGAAGCTCAATTTTTCCTGAGAGGAGCATTTCCCCCTTGGTCACTGCGTGGAAAGGGAGCGATGGCAGCAATTTTTGTGTCCCAACCTGCATCTCATCTCACAGAATACCTCTGGCGAGAGCAAGTTTAACCTTAGGCTCGCGTCGGTGAGGACCCTCCTGCTACCGAGGTTGCAAATCGTGGGGGTCATGACCACTAGGAGAAGGCTGACGTGTGTACAAAGCCAAAACCCCACCAACTTGGGGGCTGTGTCGTGTGCTCAAAAGCCCACCACTGTCTAGGGCAGCAAAAGCAGTGACCAGCACTAGCATCTCCTCTCCCCACTTCTCTTCCTCCTCCTCCTCCTGCGCCCCTCCGCTCTGCTCTAAAAGCTCGAACCAACCTTCCATGGAGGAAGGGGGCTGGAATGGGACAATTTTGAATCTCCTATCTCCTAAAGTGAGCTCACATTTTTTAACAATCTTCTAGAAAACAGCTTGTGCGGCCCTGAACTGGGGACGAGCATCACACATCACCAAGCAGCTACCTCGCAGCAAGTGCTCCCAGTTCTCCCTCCCCCTCCCACAGGGGCACACAACAACATGCCCTCGTGGCTACAGTGGCTGGCACAAAGGGGGTACAAGAGCTGAGCTTCAGGCTACGGTCGTCACTCCCTCTGCCGTAGGGGCACACTAGCAGCACGCCCCCTGCGACTGCAATGGCCGACACGGAAGGGGAGCACAAGCTTTAGGCTACGGTTGTCACAATGGGAGGGATACAACAACATGATCCCTTGCCAACTTCAGTGTTAGGTATCACCACGGGAGGGTAGCACCAGAACACTCCCTCAGCTTTGCTGCTCCGCGTCGGTGCCACGGTATGGTTCCACCAACAGGCTCCCTTTGCCTCGACGGTATGGTTCCACCAACGACGCTTGGGGCACTATAGTTGTATGCTCTTTAGTTTGGCATGGGCGTTCTTGGAGGAGAGGACGCGCAACAACTCCATGATTCCGGGGCTTGTCCGTGCGGGACATCCTCATGTATTTTTGTAAGTCATTTTCCCTCTCGTATCCATATCTCTCAAGCTCATAATAACATGGAGTGATGAATCCGAAGCCAATATCTTACATGTCTCATGTCACACCTGGTTTTAAGGACAAAACCGAATGCATATCTATATGTATGCTAGGATCAAGTTTCATACATATAGAGACATTATAAGTGAATAATCAGTAACAGTATCACGAAAAAGAGAATTAAAATAGTTAAAAGACTATCAGAGTTATACAGCTTATCCTGGAAACGAAGGCTCCAAACTTCACAGGCAATCGATTGGGGGTTGCATACGCTTAGAACTCAGCAACATCTTCAAAAGACTTCATACGCCTTTTTCCTTCTGAGCAGCAGTAAGCAAGGGTACTCACTTATGGTTGGTACTCAGCAAGGCCACAAGAAATAACCAGAAAGTGATTTAATTTCATCTTTAAGTAAAATTAATCATGTGAGGGTCCAAGCCGCTCTTGATCGTGAGAACGACTGATATATCAGTTTTACACTCTGCAGAGGTTGTACACTTTCACCACAATTTGCGTAAAAGTTCCGAAGAACTTTGAACCCAACCACGCATATGTGCTGATCAGGCACAATACCACACTTCCAAGGTGTGATTGTATAGGGACGCTACGAGGCCTTTACAAAGATTCACTAACCCGTGACAACCCGCTAAAGTTTCAAGTCAAAGTGGTCATAACACTTTTCTAATGAGGTGGTACCTTACCAAAGGACCATTAAACAATATCAATTGCCCCAAGAGGACCGAGCTATACCCCATCGATGCATCCCCTCTTGCCCTTTCGGTAAGACTGTCACAAGCTAGAGTCTATAATTAATCAGCCAAGACTAGAGCCATGTAGTGTTGTGGTTGTACTGTTTTCTTGGATGGTTCTCCATGTTCCAATTAATTCACAATACTCTTATAAATAAGCATAGATAGAAGTATGGTTAGGGTCACGTGCCTTTCTCCAACGAAAAGCTACTCTTACTGCTCTTCAGCTTTTGCTCACTTGAAAAACTTGATCTTCAAGCTTCGAACGACGATCCTTCTACTCGGAGCAATCAACGAGCAACATACAAAGCAAACAAAGTAGATCTAAGAAAAATACACCAAAACAAAATAAAGGCTCCAAAAGAGTGCACTAAATGATAGGGTCGCTGCTACGGTTACGAGAACACAACAAACACGGAAAACGGAGCTAGGACGTGGAAACTATGGGATAAACAGTGAGTTAAGAATCATGTGATATCAGAAAAGATTTGTAAGACACAACAAAGTGTGCTCACAGAGGATAACAAAGTGATAAAGCTATTGCACACGTCACAAGGATCACGTGAGCGCAAGAATTGATGAAAACGGGGCTAAAACGAAGAAGTTATGGCTAAAACATGGTTCTAGGGGCTTATTTGTAAAAGTTTTGGAAAGAATAGGGGCTCTGGGTGAAGAAACCAGGGACTAAAATATAATTAAACACTTAATATAGGGGTTAGCTAGCAAAAACGCAGCTCAAGGATAGTGTGTTCAAATTTGTAAAAGCGTAGGGGCTAAAACAAAATATACAGGGCTAGTTTGTAAATACTTTTGAACTGGCATGGACCGCGGCTTGATTTCCAGAAACACGAGGGGCTCTTTTTCAAAAAGCCCTAGGGTTGACCGGTATATGGTTTTTTGACTCGGGTCAGATCCGATACGGACCGTGGGATCTTGATCCGATGGACCTGGACGGCTGGAGCGGGGCAGGCGGTGCTGCGGCGGCCGGCGGTGAGGCGTGCGCAACGGCGGCTCGCCGGCGTTAGCCGAAATAGGCCGTCCGGGGCTCGTTTCGAGCGCGGCTTGCACGGGGAGCATGAGGGGTTTGCGGCGAACTCGATGGACGGTCTGCGCGAGGCGCAGATACAGCGGAAGGTGAGCGCGGCGGCGGAGCGGCGAAGCGGCGCTCCGGCAAACTATTCCCGGCGGAGGAGAGCGAGAGAGAGAGAGAGGGAAAATGGGCCCGCAGTGTGCCTCACCTCGATGCGGAGCTCCGGAGCGACTCAAGCACTGTGGGGAAGTGGCGGAACAGCGAGATGCGCGGCGGCTCTGAGCTCCGAGCTCAAAAATGGCGGTGCCGGCTAGGGTTTGCGAGCGAGACGAGGATGTCGGCTGCGGGTTCATGGGGTTCAAGGGACGCGGAGTGGCACTATTTATAGGGCCGAGGGCACCTCGGCGTGCGGGCCAAGGAGCGGCCATGGGGGCGACGCGCACGGCGCCCGGATTCTGCTCGAGTCTGTGTCGAGCACGGGGAGGAAGGAGGCCCCGACAAGCGGGGCCTGCCTGGCGGTGTCTGCACGCGCCAGGGGGGGGGGGCGGCCGTCGGGCTGGACCAAGAGAGGGGATGGGCCGGCGGCTAGAGTTGTGCCGCGGGAGGGAAAAAGAAAAGAAAAGGGAGAGGGGGTTTGGGCCCTAAAGAGAAAGGGAAAAAGGATGGGTTTTGGCATTTTTGAAATAGATTCAAACAAATCAATTCAAATTTAAATTCAAGAGAATTTAAACTCAAGTTGAACAACAAGCATTAAAGTAATGTGATGCGGCATGTATGCAAAACACATCGAATATCCTTATTTAATTTAGAAAAACAACCAATTTATTTTCTTTTATACTAATTTCCCTGTGAAGAAAAATAAATATTGGAAAAAATTTTCGAATTATGAGAAAAAATGTTGTTTTATTTTTAATTTTAATCACATCATGAAATCCAACAATTTTAGGGTGTGACATCTCATTTCCTTATTTAGATAATTCACCAAAATCTTAATACAAAGTTCATGAATTATGCCTCTTGTTCTAGTTTCTATCTTTGCACAATTTTGTAAAATTCATTGTTCTGTTTCATAGGTTGCATATACGTAACAAGTACAATTAACCCTTTGATGTCCCACACAAACTCCTAAATTTTTTTAGTAAAACTGAGGTCCCCACTATATCTGTAGATACCTATAAAAGTCCTAAATATATACAATTTTTACTATAAAGTTAACAAATTCATAATGAAAATTCTTGTCACACCAACAAAATTGGTAAGGATCTTGGCGGAACTAGATAAAGACAATTTCCTAAATGTAGCCTACTACCAGGCTTGTATATATCAATAACATTGGTTAACATAGGAAAACTTGTTATTAGTTTGTCAACAATATTTAGTAGTCCCCATAAAAAATTAGTGATACTAATGATTTTTGCACATCACATATTTGGTAATGGTGAAACTCTTTTGCAGCAATAAGGTGGCCATGAAAAATTTATTCAGATTGACTAAACTTGGCTCCTTGTTTTTACAGTGTGCTAGAACTAGAAGTACTAAATTCCAATTGGTAATATAAATGTTCAGTAAAGTTTCACAACTAATTGAGGTTTTGCACTCGCCTATCAAATTCATATCTACTGTTGAATGCAGCCTTTATCAGTATTTTGTTTGTGCTTTATCAGTACTTTGTTTGTGCTTCTTACTACTAGCTCTCTATTTCAGCTTTCATCATTATGGATTTTCCTAAAATTTTCTTTGCTTGTGTAATTATTGTGGATAAATTTATGTGGAAATTTTGCTTCTAACTGTTGTCTATCTTTTTTTCTTAGATTTGAGTAAAAGGTTGTGGAGGAGATGCTGGTGTCTAAAAACTAGCTTGATTTGGAGTCTTATCTAAGCAGCTACATTCCAGCAATGTAGGGAAAGAGTGTTACTATGAGCACGTTGTAGTCTTTCTCCATTGCCGCAAAGGATAAGTGCTGAATTTTCTTAATAAACCAAATGAAGATCCGGATAAAGCCATTATATGTTTCTATAAAGCCATCCTGTTATTGGGTGAAGCAAATAGTGACTTTGTAAACCCTGAACACATCAATGAAGAGATTAGTTACATCAACAACGGCCTACTTGATAAGAGGTACATTAATCTGATCTTTTTCTATCTAATTATGATCGATGTGCTAGGCAACCTGTTGTTAGTGATGTAGAGCACATAAAATAGGGTGCATTTTATTCTACTTTAAACACAATCACTCAGTCACTATCTTACTCGCGCACTCACTATCTCATTTTGTTTCTAGTTTTCATTAACTGAGGCTTCAAAGTGTGGGTCGACGCTTCATGTTTTGGCTGGATAAGGCAATATTGAGAAATCGATGCCCCCAACCTTGACATTGACTCCTGAGAAGCGAAACCAAAGTATTATGATACTACTTCTTTTACGGACCCTATACCCACACTACACTGATGAGATATTGACCTATACACCAACATGGGAGACTAATTATATATAAGAGAAAAAGTCTTTATTCACTGTAACTTTTGTGAGAGAGTATAACTTAGGATGCACACGATACACACGCTACACCGCACGCACAAACCCGCGTACACATGAGTGTGGGTGTACCCTAACATATATGGGAACAATAGGGGAAAGCCCCAGGATGAGGTGCCCGCGTCGGCCTCAGCGCTTGAACGCGGGCGGGCAGCTCGAGTCCCCGCTCAGCTGACCAACCGAGCACCACTCGATTCTCACACTATAACTTAGTACAATTTAAGACTCTTGTACTCTTTGCTACCATTCCATAACACAACTATACTCCATGGCTACCATACCACCTCCTACTTGATATACCTCTAACGCCATGGGTATGGCAAGAGGGGACGGAGGGGATCAGAGCACCTTTATTTATAGGTGCTCATGGATGTTGTGGTGTTACCATGTAGCAACTTTCACACTCTTCTTTACAGAAAATCTAACTTTAGAATTTTTCTCATCCTTATCAAACTATGTAAAATATCTAATTCTAGAGAATTATGACAACTCCCCTCTCTTGCTATTTCCAAATTTTTTTAGAACCTTCTCAAGTATGTATTGGTATTTTTAATAGAGAAGTTCAAAGGGGGTAGTGTTGGCTCATTGTTTACTTTGCCAGAAGATATATACTATGTCATAGATAGAACCCCGGGTACCCACAAAAAAGCTACCCACAAGGAAGAAAGTGATCGGACTCCAATTATGACTCCTCTGTAATTCTATTAGGACTCCTACCTTGTAACCAACTAGTATCCCACCCCCCTGAAGTATATAAAGGAGGGTTGGGGTACCCAGATCGACAGAGATAACCTAAAGCATACGCATCTCATGCAACCCTCAGGCAATACAAACTACCCAACACGACGTAGAGTATTACGCAACCCGCGGCCCGAATCTGTCTAAATCCTTGTGTTGCCTGCACCATCCTTAATCTCGGCAATTTCCCACGATCTTTCTTCTACCTTAGGGTATCCCTAGGTAGGCATGCCAGTAAAACACCAACATGCTGCCAAAACAAAGTAATATTTGAGCAATTGTTATGGAACACATTGGTGGTACGCGTTGCAAATACCTAACTCCATATGTCATTCGTTTGTACAATTCAACTATGTATGATATGAAGATCTTGGGCACCCATGAATGTTAAGAAACCCAGAAGAGGACATTTTAACCAAATGTGGACAATGGGCGTGAAACCCTACGGGTTGATACCCTGCTGAACTTTGGAAAGGCCAAGGGAGGGGGGACAACAAGTTGAAGGATATTGGTAAGGATATCGACGATGTAATGACAATGGTTGCTGATCTTTGTATTATATCAAGCATGGAAGCTAAGGCTAGTGTGCAGAGTAAAATCAATGAAGTTCATAGAAACTCTAAGACCAAAGTTACCCATTTTTTTTGAATCAGCTGAAGCAGTGAAGGTTATAGGCAGAGATCAAGCAGAATTTCCCTGTAGGATCTAAAGGAAACTCATAGGCTTCACCACCCAAATCACTAGGAATTACAAACCTAATCAAATGAAGTTCATTTTGAATAAAGAAAGGCAATATTGCTAACTCTAACCATCTAGGTCCTATCCGAGCTTCTACCAAATGTGTCATCATCATTATTGTCCTTAGAAGGAGGTGTTGATTGCCAGTACAGAGATATTAGATCTACATGCTCTGTAGTAACATATCTAGAAGGGTTACTAGGCCCAAAAATAGTTTCGTTGTAAAGAGCAGTAGTGCCTTGGAGAAAAGCTTCAGCACTGAGTGGTTGCGATGCAACACCAGAGATATGCACCATATAGAAACTAAGATGACTGAGTAGAGGGTGTTGAGTTGTGGATTCCATGGGACATTGTCGTTGAGCTTCCTGAGTAAAGTGAACCTTGCAATCAAGCTCCAATACTAGAAGACTCATGAAATGGGAGGTGAGATGGTTGAGAATAAGCTCTACATTGAACACTGTTGGGATCACTATGCTTCAACTTTCTATGTTGGATGCAATAGATAAACCTTGCGATGAGCATTCAATACCAGAAGATGCAAGAGCTTGAAATAGACATACCTAAGAAGAATGTTCTAAACTATGCGGTCTCAGGTGCCACCACCTACTTGATACCTCTTATGAGTGTTGTGGTAAGAGGGGATTGGAGCACCTTTATTTATATGTGCTCATGGGTGTTGTGGTGTTGCCATGTGGCAACTTCCACACTCTTCTTAACAAAATATCTAACTCTATAATTTTTCTTATTTTTATCAAGCTATGCAAAATATCTAAATCTAGAGAACTCTTGTCCTGCCATGAAGCATGACAACTCCTCTCTCTTGCTATTTCCAATTTTTTCTAGAACCTTCTCAAGTATGCATTGGTATTTTTCAATAGGGAAGTTCAAAAGGGGTAGTTTTGGCTCGCTGTTTACTTTGCTAGAAGATACAACAGCTGCATCAAACAACTCTGGAAGCCTTAAACCAAAACTTTGGTTGCTTAGGGCGGAGGAAGGCATGGCACCGGTGAAGGGAGGGAGGGAAGCGCACGACGACGACCTCTAAGTCGTGACCGCGACGGCCCACTGCGCGAGCTTTGCTGCGAACTGGGAGGAGTGATAGGGGAAGTGGACCAGAGACCGACGGAGACAGGCGCCGGCGGCGGAGACTCCTGCGCGGGGCGGTGGAGGGCGAGCTGCGGAGGGTGGACAGGCGGTGGGGACCGGGGACCAACGGAGATGGGTAGGAATGGCTGCTGGCGTTGGCGGCGGGGATCGGGGACCGAAGGAAGTCGAGCGGCGGCGCGTGTCCTCGGCGGTGGAGGGAGGTCCGCCGGCGGGGGGGGGGGGGGGGATAGGGGAGACCCGCGGTGGAGGGAGGCCCGGCGGGGAGGGAGACCAAGGTCGGCGGGGAGCCGGGAAGGGAGACTTGGCTTTTCTTTTTTTTTTCTTATCGAACCAATACGATGGAGTGTGTAAGGAGTGACAAGGTGGGTAATTTTCATCTGCTCTAACTTGCTCCACATTTTGGTGGAGTACCTCTAGAGGTGCTCCACATTTTTTTTGGAGTGGAGCTAGTTTTCTATGGAGTGGAGTGAAACTGGCTGAAGTGTTTGGACATTTTTTTTTTGAGTGGAGTCAATTTTGGTTGAGTGGAGTGTTGTCAAAGATGCCCTTAGCTTCAAAATCACAACGCAACTTCCTCCAAAGTTGACCTCATTGCCTACATATTCCCGAATGCATGGCCGTGCACTTGACCGCACACCTCAAGCATGCTAGTACAAGTGCCAAGTGTTAGACTTCTAGGATTGACTAGTGCACGGATCGAGTGGGTATTTCCTTTCTCTTTCCTTTTCATGAGTACAAAGGGGTCCTAGATCTAGAACATAGAGTACACAGGAAGGGAGAGGTAGAGACCATCAGCACCGGCGGAGCTTGAAGCGGCCATCACTGGTTCGCTGATGAAGATCTGCTCTAGGGCAGCGATGAGCGATGCAGTGGCTTCATGGTCGTGGTGGCGTTGTCGTGGACGACGGCGCCAACGGTGACGGACCAGGGTCGACGGTGGCGGTGAGTCTTCCCGCTGCTCCAGCGCCCCCTCTAGATCAGCTAGGGTTTAGAGAATGTGGGTGAGGGTGCTGGCGGCGCGGTGAACCTCGTACCGAGTGTCCCGACCCCTCACCCCCTTTTATTTGGCGCTGTACAGCGGGGGTCCACCAACCATTGAGGGTTGGGTGCCCCCGATCAGGGCGCGGATTAAGGGCCTAATAGGCCGTTGGGCCTATTAGGAAGGAGATCAATCCAACATTCTCCCCCTTGATCTCACTTGATACTTTAACTTTATACTTTAACTTGAAACTTTTTCCTTTAATTGTTCCATCACAGATTAATGAATAGAGCATGCTTTATCGTCATGGTCCAAGACCGATAGACTCAACAACTACCACACATATCACTATTTTGAAACAAATTCTTTATCTTTTGGGCCCTTTTATTCTCCAGAAATCATAGGCTTTCCCTTAAACCCATGCCGGCTATGTGTTTCATGAACACATTGGGTGGTAAGCCTTTAGTGAGCGGATCCGCAAGCATTTTCTTTGTACTTATATGCTCGAGTGTAATAGTGTGATTCTGGATTTTCTCCTTCACAACATAAAACTTTATGTCAATGTGTTTGGCAGCACCACTTGACTTATTGTTGTGAGCATAAAACACTGTTGGTTCATTGTCGCAGTACATTCTAAGTGGTCTTTTAATGATGTCTACCACTCTTAAACTGGGTATAAATTTTTTTAACCATTCAACCTGCCTCGAGGCCTCATAACATGCCACAAATTCAGCGTACATCATCGATGATGCAGTGACACTTTGTTTGGAGCTTTTCCACGATATAGCTCCCCTGCGAGTGCGAACACATAACTGGACATGGACTTTCGGTCATCGATGTCCCCCGCAAAATCCGCATCTGAGTACCCTTCTATCTCTAGGGAATTGGATTTTTTGTATGTTAGCATGAGCCTTTTGTGCCTTGCACATAACGTAAAGCTTTCTTTACCATGATCCAGTGTGCCTGTCCTGGATTACTTTGATATCTGCCAAGTATCCCGGTAACAAATACTAAGTCAGGGCGTGTACAAACTTGAGCATACTGTAGGCTTCCGACAGCTGAAGCATATGGAACCACTTTCATTTGATCGATCTCATACTGGTTCCTGGGACATTGAAATTTCCCAAATCTATCGCCCTTGACTATTAGAGCAGGTGATGGCTTGCACATATGCATACTGTACTTCTCTAGAACCTTTTCTAAGTATGCCTTTTGTGATAGTCCTAATACCCCCTTTGTTCTATCTTTTCTAAGTATGCCTTTTGTGATAGTCCTAATACCCCCTTTGTTCTATCTCGGTGAATTTCAATTCCCAAAACAAATGAAGCTTCACCGAGATCTTTCATATCAAAGTTTGAGGACAAGAATTTTTTTGTCTCCAGTAGCAGATCAACATCGCTACTAGCAAGTAGAATGTCATCCACATACAGGATCAGGAAAATAAATTTTCCACTTCTGAACTTTGCATAAATGCAATTGTCTTCCTCATTTTCTTTAAACCCAAATTTCCTTATTGTTTCATCAAACTTTAGGTACCACTGACTAGAGGCTTGCTTTAATCCATAAATGGATTTGTTTAAGCGGCATCCCATGTGTTCTTTTCCTTCCACGACAAAACCTTTCGGTTGTGCCATGTAAACATTTTCATACAGATCCCCGTTAAGGAATGCCGTCTTCACATCCATCTGATGTAACTCTAAGTCATAATGTGCCACTAATGCCATTATAATCCTGAAGGAATCTTTACACGAAACTGGAGAAAAGGTTTTGTTATAATCTATCCCTTCCCCTTGCGTGAAGCCTTTTGCCACGAGTTGTGCTTTGAACCTTTCTACATTCCCTTTGAAGTCATGTTTGATCTTGTAGACCTATTTGCAGCCTACTGTTTTGGCTCCTTTAGGAATTTCCTCTAAGTCCCAAACACCATTGGAACTCATTGATTTTATCTCATCCTTCATAGCTTCCAGCCATTTAGATGAGTGAACACTTCTCATGGCTTCTTCATATGAAGTGGGATCACCCTCCATATGAATCTCTTCAGTATTATATACTTCATAGTCGCTAGAAATAGCCGACCTTCTTTCTCTTTGTGACCTTCTAAGGGCCACTGCCTGTGGCACATTCTGTGCCTCAACTTCTGGCACATTTTCTATAGGGGGGCTGTAGCTCCTCCTCCTCATGTCCAACCGTGGGTTCAGGCGGTTTCTGGATGACAGGTTCCGAACCTTCACTCACTGTTGGTATGGGTGGAGTTGCGACAGGTGTTGACACCGTAATATCTGGAATAGTTGGCATAGCAACAACCGAAGAAGGTGCTGGCGTCACTATCTCTAGAACTTTTGGTGCAGCATCAACAGGTAGTGAGAAAAATGGCTCTTGAATCATAGGAGTAGGTACATACACCCGCTTCTCCTCAAGGTCAATTTCTCTAGGTACCATGCTCCCCCTCATCATTTCGTCTTCTAGAAAGATAGCATGTCTCGTTTCTACAAACTTTGTATGTCTGTCTGGACAGTAGAAACGAAAACCTTTTGACTTTTCAGGATAGCCGATAAAATGGCAGCTTACAGTTTTGGGATCCAGTTTTCCAATACTTGGATTAAACACTTTAGCCTCAGCTAGGATCCCCCAGACCCGCAGGTGAGTCAGTGAGGGTTCTCTTCCTGTCCATAGCTTATACAGTGTTTTGGGCACCGATTTGCTTGGCACTCTGTTGAGAATATAGATGGCGGTTTTTAACGCCTCCATCCACAGACTCAATGGCAGTGTGGAATAACTCATCATACTGCGCACCATATCCATCAGTGTACGGTTGCGCCTTTCAGCTACTCCATTTTGCTGAGGCTCCCCCGGTGTGGAATATTGGGCAACTATACCATTTTCCTATAAAAACCTTGCAAAAGGTCCAGGAACTTGTCCATAAGGGGTATGTCGACCGTAGTACTCCCCTCCACGGTCTGACCTTACTATTTTAATTCTTTTGTCAAGCTGATTTTCAACCTCAGCTTTGAATATTTTAAATTTATCTAATGCCTCAGATCTTTCTTTAATTGGATAAATGTAACCATAGCGGGAGTAATCGTCTGTGAATGTTATGAACGAATCATAGCCATCCACACTTTTCACAGGAAACGGGCCACATATATCAGTGTGGATTATTTCTAATGTTACTGCACTTCGTTTGACACCCTTTTTAATTTGCTTTACAAATTTTCCTTTAATACATTCAACGCATTGTTCAAGATCAGAGAACTCTAGCTGAGGAAGAATTTCACTCTTCACTAAACTTTCAATTCCCCCCTCGAAATATGGCCTAAACGACAGTGCCATAATTTCGATGAAGTATCTTGTGTTCTCTTTCTTTTCTTTATTTCTTTCTCTGACAAGAATTCATTCACATTCACATCACATACAGAATACACTTTATCACGCATAGATAATAAATAAAGATCATGGTAAAGGAAAGCATCACCAATACAATTATTATCAAACCATAGTTCACATTTGCCATTCACAAAATGACAACCAAAACCATCTGTGTCTAAGTGTGATACACTGATCAAGTTTCTCTGAAGCAAAGGAACAAATAAAACATCTTTTAATACAAGCATGAAACCATTAACTAGCTCGAGGGAGACATCGCCAATAGCTTCCACATCTGCTTGTACTCCGTTCGCGACTTTAATGTGTCTTTCGCTTCTTAGCGTAGTCCTTGTCGAACAGAACCCCTGTAAAGAATTTGCAATATGCATAGTTGCACCAGAGTCAATCCACCAAGTAGATTTAGAAAATTTATATACAGAGATTCATTTACAAATGAAATAACATTCTTACCATTCTTTGCCATTATCATTTTCAGGTAGCTGGGACAATCTTGCTTATAATGTCCCTCCTTGTGAAAGTAGTGGCACTCATTCTTGCCTGCTGGAGGACGCTGCTGTTGATGCTGATATGACATGGGAGCTTTATCTTTTGCCTTAGGGGAAGAAGCAGCATGGAAGGGCCTTTTCTTGTTATTATGCACAAAATTGATAGACACACCATTCTATTTCTTGAGTCTATCTTTCTCTTGGGCACACATGCCAATTGCCTTTTCCATGTTCCACTTCTCTGGCTGTGAGTTATAGTTTACAACGAACGTTGCAAACTCTTTTGGCAGAGAGGCGAACACCAGGTGCACCATAAACTCTTCCTTGAGATCCAAGTCCATTGGTTTGAGCTTGGAGTTCAAGGAACACATCCCCATGATATGATCTCTTATAGTACCGGCATTGCCATAGTACCTCTTTGTGACCAACTGCTCTATGATCTGTGTGGCATAAGTCTTTGAAGAACCAGTAAACTGGTTCTTTATCTTTTCAAGGTACTCTACAGCAGAATCACACTCTCCAATTGAACCCAAAATGTTAGGATCAATTGTGTTCTTTATCACTGCCACACATTTCTTGTTGGCATTGTTCCACTTTGTCTTTTTGAGATCATAAACCATCTTTAAGGGAGCATAGTCCCTTTTCTTTTTCTGCCACTCAACATCAGTGTCAGATTCCCCTCTCACTGGAGCCGGTGGCTCAGTGGGCTTTGGAGTGGTGATTATCTCATCCACCTCTCTACAGACGAAAGCAAGATCAACCTTCTTGACCCATTCGCCATAGTGTCTCCTTTTAGGGTCGGGATGTGATTGATGAATCCCATCAAGTTCATCCCCGCTGAAAATTTCAAAAAATAGTGAGAACATAATAACAATAATTGCATGTAATAATTCCAACGTTGGTCAAAAATAGAACATACAACTATTTATGTAATTAAGTCTATATCACCGTTGGGCAGAAATAGAAATAAATGCAAAAGAATTATGAAATTACAGTATTGTAATTAACAACATTGGTCAGAAAAATAACAATACCATAATGCTGAAAATAACCTTTTAACCATGCTCTTAAACTTTAATTGTCTCGTTGGTTTGAATTAAAGTAAAAAGCAACCATATAAACTTTGCAGTGGAAACATGTAGGATTTTCTATTTTCAGAAGCAAAACTATGAACTTTCATCTCTAAACAATATACATGTTGGTGCAAATATGAATAGAGATCAAATTATAACGGAATCCATTCAAAATTCTATAAAAAATGCTTCTAAAAATAGAAAAACTTGAAAATGAACACTGTTGAGCCGGCCCAGCCGGAAATGCGGCCCGCGGTCCGCGAGCGCGTGGCGTTCCCCCCGTGCCCAGGCCGCAGCGTGGGCCTGGGTCGTAAATTTGGCCCGCGCTCGACTCCCTCTTGGGCCACATCTGGCCCGAGAGCCGTCCGGCCGCCGCCTGCCGTCGGATGCGATCCGACGGCTCCGCTTTGATTCCGGCAAAACAAAAACCCCATCCTGCTGATTTCCCCGGAAACCCTAATCCATTTCCTTTCCTCCCCTTCTCTCTCTACTACTCGAGCGGCGGCGGCCAGAGTGAGAGCGACGGCCATGGCAGCCACGGAGGAGGTGACTGGACGGCGCCGCCGCGGCTTGCTCGCCGGCGCGCGCGCCCACCAGTGGGTGAGCACACCGCCGTCGAGCTCGCCGTTGACGACGCTCGGCTTCCGAGCTCGCACGCGTGCGTCCTGGCATCCCGGCGGCGAGCGGCAGCTCCCTGTGCCGCGCTCCGGTGAGCGGCAGCGCATTCCTGTCCCGCGCATCGGCGGTCAGTGGTGGCACATGGACGAGGTAAGTCATGCGTCCCCTTCTAGGGTTAGGGTTTGATCCATTTATGTTCGATTCGAAATCGATTAGCTTTTCTTTGACTTTTGTTCCGATTCGCACTTGAATCTTTCTTTTCCGACCTCGATCGACACGTGTAGGCGACTGATACCATTGTTAGACTTCTAGGATCGACTCGAGTGGGTATTTCCTTTCTCTTTCCTTTTCATGAGTACAAATGGGTCCTAGATCTAGAACATAGAGTACGCAGGAAGGGAGAGGTAGAGACCATCACTACCGGCGGAGCTTGAAGCGGCCATCACTGGTTCGCTGATGAAGATCTGCTCTAGGGCAGCGGCGAGCGATGCAGCGGCTTCACGGTCGTGGTGGCGATGTCATGGATGACGGCGCCAACGGCGCCAGACTAGGGTCGACGGCGGCGGCGGTGAGACTTCCCGCTGCTCCAGCGCCCCCTCCAGATCGGCTAGGGTTTAGAGAATGTGGGTGAGGGTGCTGGCGGCGCGGTGAACCTCGTACCGAGTGCCTCGACCCCTCACCCCTTTTATTTGGCGCTGTACAGCGGAGGCCCACCAACCATTAAGAGTTGGGTGCCCCTGATCAGGGCGCGGATTAAAGGCCTAGTAGGCCGTTGGGTCTATTAGGAAGGAGATCAATGCAACACCAAGTACTACTTCACCAATCACCATGGCCAGCCACACTGTCCTCCTGCTGCTATCTTTCCAACTGATCACCAGGTCGTTCTCTCAGTCCCAGTCCAACCGAGACCTCCCGGCGCTTATCAAGATCAGGGAGCAGTTTGGCAACCGGGCCGCGCTGTCGGGCTGGCGGCCCGGCGGCACGGCCTGCGCCCCGCCGGCGGCCTGCAACGAGCAGGGTCGCGTGACCAAGTGTAACGAACATGGCACCATTTATGCCATTTCGAGTAATTTTGGTGATCGGATGACAACACAACACTTGGACTAATATGATTGTTAAGATGATCATTCTCAGGCTTTTAGGTTCAAGTGATGACAAAGAGAAAGAGGAAATAGGCGTAGCAAGGCCCGAAGGGCAGCCCCTACGGGGGTTCCGCTACCCGGTTAGCGGACGGGGGTCGAGGGGGAGCCGCCCCTCGCGGGTCTCAGGGCAGCGCCCTGAAAGCTCTTCGGTCAGTAGCACCGGAAGAACCGACGCCATGGGCATCGGAGCATCCGATGGTAGTCGGAAGAACCGACGCCATGGTACTTTGGTGCAGAAGGGAGTCGAAGCCAAGTCAGCCTATAAGCACCGGTTGAACCGACGGGTCAAAAAGGGGCATCGGTGCATTGGCCGTCCTTTGTACCAGAGACGATGTCAGGTGCCCAGGAGAAGTGTCTTCAGCACCGGTTCAACCGATGGGGCATCGGTGCATACCACCGGTGTAATGACGTCAGCGTGAAGGAGAAGATTCCTTCTGCACCGGTTGAACCGGTGAGGCATCGGTGCAAAGCATCGGTTCAACCGGTGGTATCTGCGTCAGCCATCAGGAGTCCAACGGCTACTTCGTGTTATGAGTGACCGGATGAACCGACGCTACCCTGCCAAGAGGCATCGGTTCTTCCGGTGGTACGCAGTTTTTCAGCTAACCGTTGGAGCAACGGCTACAAGACTTGGTGGGCTATATATACGCCTCACCCCGGCCATTTGAAGGGTGCTGGAGTTGCTGGACATCCCACACACACCCAAGAACATCTCCAAGCCATACAAAAGCATCAAGATCATATCCTTAGCCCTTAGCACACTTTGAGAGTGTTGTGTAAAGGATTAGCTCTTAGTGAGTGAGTTTGCAAGGCTTAGAGCCTTTGTGCTGTGGTTCATTAGTGAACCAAAACAAGAGCTTGGTGCGCCGGCACCTTGGAGCGTGGAGCTCGCCGGCAACGTCATCGACCCTCCGACTTGGTGTGGAGCGGCGACGACACCTTTGTGCGGGGGACGTGGAGACCCCCATCCTTTGTGGAGAAGCTCCTTAGTGGAACCCGGGGCCAAGGTGACCGTGATTGTGTTCACGGAAGAGACTTGGTGGCCGAGTAGCAATACTCTTAGTGAGTGCTACAACAACGTGGATGTAGGTGTGCCTTTGTGGCTAACCGAACCACGGGATAAACACCCGCGTCAAGAGTTTGCTATCTCCTATCCCGCTCTTTAAGCTTCCGCATTTCATTCTAGTAATTTGTATGCCTTTACTTTCATAGAATAGTTTCTTGATAGGAAAGGCTATAGGTTGCTAAACTCTTTTGGGATAGGGGTTTTACACTAGAACAACCTAGTTGCACATTTTGATAGCATGTTTTAGTTTAAGTTTTGTGCAAACTAGTTGGAGCCATAGGTCTAAGTTTTTATTAGAGCATAATTCACCCCCTCCCCCTCTTAGGCTAGAGCACCCGATCACTTTCACCAAGCTCTTACTCCAGAGCCTCGACATCACGTCCACGCTCCCACCGGCCATCGGCGAGCTCGACCAGCTCGAGACCCTCAGCATCGAGAACATGCCGGGCCTGCACGGCCCCATCCCGGACTCGTTCGGCAACCTCGCGCACCTCTCCATCTTCAACCTCATGGTCACCTCCGTCTCGGGCCCCATCCCGGCGTCCCTCTCCCGCACCAACTTCACCTCCGTCAGCTTCCTCCGGAGCAGGCTCAACGGCACCATCCCCAGGTCGCTGCGGCGGCTGCCGTACCTGACCTTCTTCGACGCTGCGCACAACGACCTCGAGGGGCCCATCCCGTCGCTGCTGGTGCGCGGCGGCACGCCCGGCCGGCCGCTGGGCCTGATGCTGGACGGCAACCGGCTGTCCGGGCCCGTGCCCTGGACGTACGCGCTGGAGAGGCACTAGATGGAGTTCACGGTGGCCAACAACAAGCTCACCGGGGACGCGTCGTTCCTCTTCGGGCGGCGCAAGACGGTGAGCGGGGCCATCGACCTGTCCGGGAACAAGTTCCGGTTCAACCTGACCGGCGTGGAGATGCCCCAGCAGCTGCTGTTCCTAAACCTCAGCCACAACCGGATCTACGGCGGCGTGCCGGCGTCGCTGCGGGAGTCGAAGGTGGCCGTGCTGGACCTCAGCTACAACCAGCTCTGCGGGGAGATACCCACCGGCGGGCACATGGTGCAGTTCAAGGCGGCGGCGTACAAGCACAAGTGCCTGTGTGGGACGCCGCTGCCGCCGTGCGCCATCGCCAGCTGAGCCGAATGAAGCTGCTGTCACGTGTAATATTTCAGATTTACTTCCCGGCTTTTAAATATAGGTGCAAACCAATCTTTTTGTACAAATTATAAAAACTTCAATCTGGATCATCAAATCAACATCCAACGGGCATAGAGGATTGGGTAATTTTACAATCTAAATCCGCTCTTGGATTGAATAATCACATTTTTACATATTCCTCCTCCCACCCCCTGTGCCCCTCCTTTTGGATGCTGATCCGATAGCTCAGATTGGAGTTTCTATAGTTTGCACGAAGGGGTTGATTTGCACCTAATATGTTCCCTTTATATATACATGATATACAAGATCATCAAGTTAGGATTAGAATTATGTTCGAGATTAACTACTTCTCGGCATTTGTAATTTGTTTGGACCAGTAATAAAAGAATTGAAATTAAGCCATAATAATTGGGCTTTTGGGCTTAATTAGTTGTGAACGGCCTACTGCGTGCGCGGGATTATTCCTTTCATTTTCTTGTGCTCGCAGAGTCGCAGTCTCGCAGCATCGCACGTGGTCGCTCGCCGTGTTTCCAACTGCGACTTTTAGCACGTCACGTGCCAAGCAATGCAAAGGCACCTGGCGATCTCTTGCACTTCCTTAATTTGAAGGCAATTCAGAAACCCAATCACATTCGTTTCAGTTTCTATAAAGGGGACGAGATTGCAGTAGGCGGATGCTGACTTTCCTCTGTAGTCGCCGTAATCCACACTGTCCAGTAGCAATCCAACGCCTCGCTCCTAGATGGCTCGCGCGCTGCTCCCTGCAAAAGGCTCGCTCACGTTTTTTGACAGAGCTCGCTCGCGGCTCTTGGGCGACGACGTCTCTATTCCCCCTTCCCCTGTCCTCTTCTCCTGCTTACTGCTCGCCGCGGCCGCGACGGCGGAGGAGGCAGCGGCGGGCGAGCAAGGCTTGGGCGGCAGCTGGAGCGAGGGAGGGCGGAGCGGTGCGCAGCCGGTCGGGGTTGAAGGCGAGGTCGGGCAGCGGCTCCATCGATGGCGGGCGAGCTCCCTCGGGAGGCTGAGCTAACACAAGAGCTGGGTCACTCGCTGCCGGCTGGCGTGCGCATTGCCAGCCAGCTACCGCGGGGTTGTGCGGGCGGATCGTCCGGCGGCCGCATGGCACAGCTGCGGAGCCAGGATCTCGGCCGCGGTGCACCACTGGCCGGAGGGGGCCACCACGGGGCTGCGGCGGGGCGCGCACTGCAGGTCGCTCAGCGACTCGGTGGCCTTCGTCGAGGTGGCGCCCACGGACGGCGCGGCCGGCGAGTTCGACCGCCTCGATGACGACCAGCTCATGTCCATGTTCCCCGACGAGGCCGGCGGTGGGTCGTCGTCCGCTCCGGGGTCCGAGAATGGCGGCCGCAGCGACAGCGACGGCGGCGCCACCAATGGCTGCAATGACGAGCGGAACGAGGCCACAGCTAGCTTGGTGTGTAGCCTGAAATGCTTGTCCAATCGGCAGTCCTCCGCCGTCGCTTCCGCGGCGAGCAGTAAGCAGGAGAAGAGGACAGGGGAAAGGGGAATTGAGCCGTCGTCAGCCGCGAGCGAGCTGAGCCAGCCTCTTGAAGGGAGCAGCGCACGAGCCATCTGGGAGCGATGCGTTGGATTGCTGCTGGATGGTGGATCACGGCGGCTGCAGAGGAAAGTCAGCATCCGCCGACTGCAGAGGATCTCGTTCTATAAAACGTACTGAACAGTCGTCCTGTCAAATTGGCTCTTGGGCAAAGACGTCACGGAGCTCCCAACGTCCCTGTCGCGGTGCCAAGTCACCCACCTACTCGCGACGAGGGAGAGCGCACAACGTCGCGTTTCGGCCATGCCATGGTCGTCGTCCGTCTATAAATAATTGCGCGCCGCGCCGCTAGCTGTTGGGACGCCGAATGAGCGGAGGCCGGAGGCTGTCCCAAGCACCAAGAAGAATAGAAGATCCTCCCGTTTATGGCTGTGAGAGTGGCCGCGATGCTCGCTCGTCGTCTTCTACTCCAGCTTCTCCTCCTTGCTGCGGCTTCCGACGCCTACGGCGATGGCGCCGGCCAGCCGCCGATCAGCAGGAGAAGCTTCCCTGAGGGGTTCATCTTCGGGACGGCCTCCTCAGCCTACCAGGTGAGAGTTCAATTCATTCCGTTCACAGCAAACATGCGTAGTGTATTGGGATTAAGATCATTGGTTTTTGGCACGATCTGATTCTGACGAGATGCATGGCTCCATCTGTTGTGTCCACACGCAGTACGAGGGCGGTGCAATGGACGGGGGCGGAGGGCCGAGCATCTGGGACACCTTCACTCATCACCACCCAGGCATGCATACACGCACCATGCTGTTTTTCCAGAACGCTACTTATTCATATATCTACACTCGCTGGATTGGAACACAATCTAATTAGTAATTTTTTTTAGCGTCACTCTAATTAG
This sequence comes from Panicum virgatum, assembly GCF_016808335.1. Classification (NCBI taxonomy): domain Eukaryota; kingdom Viridiplantae; phylum Streptophyta; class Magnoliopsida; order Poales; family Poaceae; genus Panicum; species Panicum virgatum. The sequence goes on along the minus strand of NC_053142.1, from coordinate 36,386,611 downwards.
TAATTAAGAACCTATGTATACATGATTTCAACGAAGACAGAGGATCAAAAGGCATGCATCCTCCTCCTAGAGAAAGATATATATTACAAAGGCACACAGTGACATCACTACGAGGAAGACGATCTTGTCCATTCAATCATTCTATACAAACCTTTGCTGGTTAGTGATAAGCTTGATCCGCAATCCACTCATGACACTCTCACAAGTCAAAGTTCAAATTCATGACATTAGCATAGCCAGGCGGTCAGTCAGCCTATCGCTACCAGTTCAGCTCAATTTTCTCAGTAGATTGCTATTCTGAACACGGAGTATGAAGTTAGCTGTTGAATTGTTGATCTTACTTGTGGCAGCAAACCTTAGTTGACATAGTCAAAGGGTGAATGGGCACTGGATAGACACAGGGGCAAAAAAAAGGACAACTTGTGTTTATTGTTGAATTTAGTTGGCAAGAAACAATGGACGAGGACCCACCTTTGAATTTAAGACTCTGTGATTCGGCAGATAAAATTGCTGACAGAAGCAACGGGGACGTGGCAGTAGATTCCTACCATCTCTACAAGGTAGAATTCACTCTTAAAAAATATATATGTATTCTACTTTGTAATGGATTTCTGTAAAAAAATTTTGGATGAACAAGCTTGTAAGATATTTAAGTTTTAAATAACAAGATAATACCAGCATATCACTGAAACTAGTGACTTACCGAAAAATGCAGGAAGATGTGCGCATAATGAAGGATATGGGGATGGATGCCTACAGGTTTTCCATCTCCTGGAGTAGAATTCTTCCAAGTAAGTGCGACATGTTGTTTCGACGTGCTGCAATCCCTGTTTTTTTGTATAGGAATATCTTCCAAACTGCAAAGTTGTCGAACAAACTTAAACGCCGTCTGAGTAGTCTAATCTAATGACAGATACTACAACAATTTGATTGAGGAGCTCCTGCTGAAAGGCAGGCCATGCACAAGCAGGTCCCTTAGATCTAATCTTAGTATTCCACCATATGATTTTATATTTCTGAAGATATTGATGTACATATATCTGCAGGGGTGCAACCATTCGTGACCCTTTTTCACTGGGACTCACCTCAGGCATTAGAAGATAAATACAGGGGATTCGTTAGTCCTAACATCATGTAAGTATCACGATTTTCAATTTACTCCTCAGCGCACTATTTATTTCGACTGAAAATGTTATCAACAATTGTCAACATCTTGAAGGGTAAAAATAACAAAACAAAAATCCTGATTTTGAATTTTGGCAATAGCTTTACAATTGTCAACATACTAGTCCATCAACCCATGCTCCCGCACGGGCTAGTTAGAGATATCTAATAATTATCTATCTCACACTCTCTTTAACTAATTAAATATTATAATCCAGTACTGCAAAAATATATATTTATTATTATGTAATTGTAATAAATGTGATAGGTTTAGTTACTAACAATTTTGTCTCACTTCACATCACACCTCCATATATGTTTGATATGTGTTTAATTGAACATTTTGTTTGAGCTATGTGAACAACATGAAAATTAGTATTCTTTTCTCTTTTCTTATACATGAATATATGGTGACAAATACATTATGGTTAGTATGTTTATATAAATAATATATTAATAATGATAGGAATAGTAATTTAGAATTTTATATTGATGCGCTTTAAGATTTTATTATAATAACATAATTTTGATTCAGATTTGAGGTTCATTCTAACTTTTTATTATGTTATCATTGGATAATATATATAAAAATTTAGGGGTTATTTGATATTATTTTATAATGACATAAGTGGGTAATTTACATGAAGATTAGGGGGTTACTCTAGATTAGTTCTTTATAATGGCAGAGGTGGGTAATTTAGATATATATTTAGGGGTTACTTTAGTCTATATTCATAATGGTAAAGGTAGGTAATTTATTAAAAAAATAACATATCCAATGGCTATTATGATTAGAGTTGCCCAATTGATGGCCGGATGTTTTTGATTTTTGTGAGAATTTGTAGGACTTCTATATTTTTTTAGACTGTCCACCTAGGATCATAGGTGGCTTCACTTGGAGGCTTCAAAAAGAGTCTCCAATTAGTAATAGTAAGATGATTTTCTTTTAACTGTTGCAGCAATGACTACAAGGACTACGCTGAAGTCTGCTTCAAGGAGTTTGGTGACCGAGTGAAACACTGGATCACGTTCAATGAGCCCTGGAGCTTCTGCACAAGCGGGTATGCTTCTGGCAAGTCCGCTCCAGGACGGTGCTCGCCATGGGAGCAGGGCAAGTGCAGTGCTGGGGATTCAGGAACGGAGCCTTACACTGTATGTCATCATCAAATACTCGCCCATGCAGAAACAGTTCGGTTGTATAAAGAAAAATACCAGGTCAGTGATGAAATCTCCAAGCAGATGCATCATGACTTTCAGTTCTTCAATGAAATCAATGCCGACTCCAGCTTCTCCAATGTTGATACCACTTCATCACTAACATGCATCACATACTATACATGTAAAATGCCGGCCGTGCAAAAGGGAAATATTGGAATAACATTAGTTTCGAACTGGTTTGTTCCCTTTTCCCGTTCAAAATCGAACGATGATGCAGCGAGGCGTGCAATTGACTTCATGCTTGGATGGTAAATTCTTTGTGTTCCTCACAGAATTGAGAATTCCACCGTTGAAGTCCTGGAAGAAAACATCTCACTAGGAATTTCATTGTAGGTTCATGGACCCCCTTACTAGAGGAGATTACCCGCTAAGCATGAGGACATTAGTTGGGAATCGGTTGCCACAGTTCACAAAGGAACAATCTGAGCTGGTCAAGGGTGCATTCGACTTTATTGGCCTAAACTACTACACCACAAACTATGCTGACAACCTTCCTCTGCCAAATGGCCACAATGTAACTTATAACACTGACGCCCGTGCTAATCTTACAGGTAAGTACCAAAAGTCAAGTGAAGAGGCCTCTATTTGTGAAATGTGCATACAGGAGGTAGAACTCTTGTTTAACAAAACTTTAGCATTTCTGACAATCTTGCAATTGCATCAACTATAGCCTCTATTACATTAAGACATTATTACAACTACTGACATTGTTCCGCATTCGGATTTATGATCTGAACGTACATGTGTTTCTAGTCCACTTTTTGCTGATACGTACTAACTAAACCTCGTCTTGTTTATCAATAGGTATTCGGAATGGTGTCCCAATAGGTCCTCAGGTAACAACTGATCACATACTCACATCACAATAAGTAACTTCCATCCTTTTTATGTGTTGGTAATTAACGGTCCATTTCCACGGATTGTATTTGCGTAGGCTGCTTCAGCTTGGCTCTTCGTGTACCCACAAGGCTTCCGTGAGTTGCTGCTTTATGTTAAGGACAACTATGGCAATCCTACCGTCTATATCACTGAAAATGGTAACTCTTACTTGCCAACCTCTTGTCACTCTTTCAAGGAATAATGAAAAATTTCTCCTTTCCTAAAAGAGCTAAATATGAAATACTGAGTAGTTCATCTATAAAACTGGTATGATCCATCTTAGGCGTCGACGAAGCCAACAACCAGAGCCTTTCACTCCAGGAAGCTCTGAAGGATGACGCCAGGATAGAGTTCTACCACAAGCACCTCCTTGCGCTGCAGAGCGCCGTAAGGTCAGCGATCGAGCTCTACTAATTAATCCATGCGACACACTGCAACACACAGATACACTCATCGTCATCAACACGGTCGTCTAGTGTAATGTCAGTGCAATTTCAGCTAGTAGTTGGTATTGGTACAGCGGCTAGCTACTGCATCTGACTTGTGATCCACTGCAGCGACGGGGCGAACGTGAAGGGGTACTTCGCGTGGTCGCTTCTGGACAACTTCGAGTGTGTGGACGGCTACACGGTTCGCTTCGGGATAAACTTCGTCGACTTCAACGACGGGCTGAAGCGTCACCCCAAGAGTTCTGCCCACTGGTTCACGGAGTTTCTGAAGAAGTAAAGCATACATGGAAGAGCAGTGAGAGTGTTTATTTGTAGCAAATTATGGGGGGAAAAGGTGTGCTTGTCACGGTGCCAAGATCAACGCGCGCGTGCACGTTGGTGAGAGTTGATGATGCCTTGCGGCAAGTGTTCTTTCACTGCCGCGTCCCCGGGATGTGTATTGACTTCATAATCGTAGTTCTTGTGAGAAAAGTTGCTGGCGTTGGGTCCGCTTGGTATTACAATTTTATTTCGAACAAAACTTGGTAATGCGAATTGTCCAGGAAACACGCAAGTGAAATACCAACAGCGGAGAGCTGGAGAGTGAATGCACCGCATCCCAAGATACCACGCGGATGGTGTAGATAAGCTTACTTGAGAGAGTACACCTATACCTCACGATGATTTTCGCTCTAAGATTGGAGGGCTTCGATCAACGTACCCAACAGGCAAACAACTGTAGGTGGCCAAATGGGCCGAGCCCGCTGGGCTAGCACGGGCACGGGTCGAAAAAGCATGGCACTGGAACAGCCTAGCCCATGACCCACTGTGCCCGTGCCTGCGCTTGGGCCTCCATGTTGGCCCGCAGTGCCGGCCCAGCCCGATAAAGCCATAAAAAATTAGAAATCCTAATTTTCTTTTCATTTTCCTCCACTCCCTCCTCTTTCTTCTTCACGTGCTGCCGCCGCTCGCCCGCTCCTGCCGCTCGCCCCCTTCACGCGCCGTTGCCGCTCTTGCTGTGCCCCTGCTTCCAGGCGTCGTTCCTGCAATGGCTGCATCCGCCGCCGCCACCGCCGCCAGCACAGGCCGCTGTCGCCCTCGGTAGCCGCAGAGCAGGTCGTCCCTGGCCACCGCCGTCGTCCCACGCAGGCTGCCGCCGCCGTCATCCGGCCTCCACTTGCTCTGCGCATGGCATGGCAATAGCAGCGCTAGCAAGAGCGGCGCACGCAGGGCGCGCGAGCAGCTGCCGGTGAGCTACGGCGGCGGGCGAGCAGCTGCAGGGCGCACGGGGGTGGGAGACAGCCGGTTGGTGCCTGGGTGGCCTGTTTGGCCATGTATACCAACATCCAATAAATCATGATATTCTATGATTTTTCGGTTCTTGTCCCATGTGACCCCTATTTGTCACTACCTCACGATTATATAAAGTTTGATATTGCTCTATATACTCTTAGAGAGCAAGATTAATAATATAACTGGTTGCTGGCTGCAAGGATTCTTACAGTCAATCTCTCGGCCCACTCGTATAGTAATTAGCTCTTCATCATTAATATTTGGAAAACTTATCTCTCTCATAAAGTTTTTTTTGTTTCTCTTGTCGAAGCCGGATGTAAGATTACAAGTTCTTTCTTTTCTCTCCTCCACCTCAGCATCCAGCCTGTTTATAGTCTGTTATTATACTTGCTCATAGAGCAAGGTTAATAATACGACCGATTGCTGGCCGTAAAGGTTTTTGTAGCATATTTCTCGGCCCACTTGTATAATGGTTAGCTCGTCACCATCAATATATATAATCCGTTTGTCTCTCACAAAATTTCTTGATTTTTGTGTCGAAGCTGCTTAAAATCTATTTCTCCTCTCTTCTCCTCCATCTTAGGCCAGTCTCAATACAGTTTCACGGGAGTTTCATGAGCATTGAAACTCTTGCCACGTCACCATTTTTGCTGACATGCCAGTCTAATAAAGAGGGGAGAGAAAAAAATCGTTGCATGGCCACGAGTCCACGACACGGCTCGGGCTCAACTACCTAGTCTGATGAAACGGAATGAAACCTGCACTGAGAGCTTCATCGTTTCATCGGGGATCCGGTGAGCTGCTCTGCCATCCCAAGCGCGTGCCCTCGGCCTCCTGCCCTTCCCGCGCTTGCTGGGGGAGCTCTTGGGAGGGCGGAGGGGAGCTGCGGCTGAGCTGTGCCTGGGGGAGGCCGAAGGGAAGGCGGAGGGGAGTCACGCCTCGCCGGAGAAGAGACCGAAGAGGAGCTGCGCCTTGGGGAGGTCGAAGGGAGAGCGGAGGGGAGTCGCGCCTCGCCGGAGAAGAGGCCAAAGAGGAGCTGCGCCGGAGAAGAGGCCGAAGGGAGCGCAGGGTAGGTCGGAGGGAGCACCTGGCGGAGGGGAGAGGCGAGCAGCAGCTCGCCGGAGAAGAGGCCCAAGGGGAGCCAGGGAGGGCGGACGGGAGCTGTGGCTCATAAGTCACAAGGCGGAGGGGAGCGACGGGCGATGCGATTCACACAAGGAAGAAGATAGGAAGATTAGGTTGGGCGAAAAGAAAAATAGAGAAAAAATAATGGAGAATGACAAGTGGGGTCTATAAAATGACAAATGGTCCCATAGCTGTTTGAAGCGACGGTGTTAATATAGATGTTTCAAAAGGGTGCTAAAAAGAAGATATTCGAGATTAAGATAAATTATATGTAATAATCACATTCATAGGTTCGACTATCTAATATAGTACAAACATATGGTATTAATCAATAAGTTTTATATATAAGAATGTTCATTTATCATATTCAACTCTACTGGTATTTAATTTAGGGAAGAAATCCATTTTTAACCATTGAACTTTAGCCTCGGTTCGATTTTGACCATCGAACTCCAAAATCGGGTATCTTCGACCATTTAACTATCAAAACCGTTCACATTTGGTCATCCAGCAGTTTTGCAGGGCGGTTTTGCTGACATGGACACCACGTGGAGGTGGGACCCACTTTTCAGTTACCCCCTCTCTCTTCTCTCTATCCCCTTTCTCTCTCTTGTCTCCTCTATCCTCCCTCCTCCCTGCTCGCCGCCTCCCTGCTCGCCGCCGCTGCTCGCCTCCTCCCTGCTCGCTGCCGCGGAAGCACGCGGTGCGGAGGCGGAGCCCCGCACGGCACCGGCGGAGCAGATCGAGCAACGCAGGGGAGCCTCCTGCCAGGCCCAGTGCTGGGGCTCCGGCGAGTAGGCAGCGCGGATCCGCTCCGCCCTCCACCGGACCGGGCGCGGACGGTGCGAGGTAGGGGAGGCCGAGCTGCCAGCGCCGCCGCTACTCCTGGGCGTCCACGCTCCTGTCACGGGCCGCGCTTCTCTGCCTCTGCCACAGGGCCGCGCTCCCTGAGCACCTCCGCCTTCGCTCCACAATGGGCGCTGCACGCACCGCCGCCCCATGCCCCGCGCACCGCGCGTGACTGAGCCTCCGTCGCCCGATGTGCGCAGGCTGCGCCGCCACCCGCTCCGTCCTCCGCTCACTCCCATGTCAATCCCGCAAGCTGCCGCTCCGCCGCCGCTTCGCTCGCTCCCCACGCCGCGTGCCGTGCCGCGTGGATCCCGTGACCGCCGCCGCGTCACCGGCATCACCCTGCTGTGTCCGTGGTGAGGAAGGCTTGGAGGCCCAGTGCTATGCCGGCGACGCCGCCAGGAGGACGGCAGTTAATGGGTTCCCCGTGGCGCGGTGGCTCCAGAGGATGGACAGGAAGATTGGGGCGAGCGTGGCGTCGGTCACCGCGGTCGGCTTGCTCCACCGCTCCTTGCTCGCGGACACGAACATCGCCCCGCTGAGCACACCGTTGAGCCCGACGGCGGCGGCGGACACGAACATCGCCCCGTAGAGCACGCCGTTGAGCCCGATGGCGGCGGCCCCTCCACCGCCCGCGGCAGCGAAGGACGCGAGCGCGGAGAGCGCGTCGGGCGTGCCGTTCCCGAGCGAGAGCAGCATGGCCCCGGCGATGGCCGGCGGCAGGCCGAGCAGGCGCGCGCCCATCGCGGCGGAGCCCGCCGCCGAGGATGCGGGGGCCGCGCGCGAGCAGGGGGCTCGAAGAGAGAGAGAGGAGGGAGAGAAGAAATAGAGAGATGAGAGAGAAGAGAGGAAAATGGGCTGACAAGTGGGCCCCGCTGCAACATGGCACGTCAGCGAAACCGGCCACCAAAACAGCCCGATGGTCAAAAATGAACGGTTTTCATAGTTGAGTGGTCAAAGATATCCGGTTTTGGAGTTCAATGGCTAAAACCAAACCGAGGCAAGAGTTGGATCGCCAAAAATGGACTTTTTCCTTAATTTAGATATAATTGCAAAAGAGCTATAGAGTTCTCATGGCACACTTGATCACAACACAATATAAAAAATAAATGATGTACCTTATTTATGAAATTGTGCTATAAAATTATGCACTGAGAGTGACAGTTTCATCCTATTGAAAAGCTGACATGGCTGTTTTGGTAACGGCCCATGAAACTGCCCTTAGCTTCAGCCTGTTATTAAACTTGCTCTTAATGGGAGGCTGTTGAAAGAACTCCACGTGTATATTCTCTCCTTCCACACGGAGAAAGGGAGAGGCCCGTTCCTTCATGGAACTAAGGATTAGTCTAACACACGTTTCTTCTAGCGGCTGCTGCACTTCTCTTCTTCCTCGAACCTAAGCCCCAATTTCTGAAGGCTCTTGCATGCGTGTCCTGTTATAGCACGCGAGACTCGTTTTTGCTACACCAATTATAAAATGTTCCAACTCTGATCTTTTTTCTTAGATAATGACCTCAGCTCTGATCCTATGGCAAAGATGCAAATCAAGCAACTAGTGGCGTGCACAACTTGGTTGTTGGACGGACCCATCAATTGATCTTTCAATAGTGTGGTTATTTACCTGATCAGGGCTTCCATGTAACTTGTTTTAACATAATTTTGGTGATGTGGACGTGTGAATATCATGCATGCACGTGTACACTACACGTGGGCTTATACAAATTGAGCAAATACATTGCATATTCGCCGCTGCTCTAAACCCTGGCTAATTTGAATTGGCCATTAGATGAGGTTGAGTTACAAATTTGCCACTCAACTTAACCTCAAAATTAGATTTTATCGACCGTTAGTTGAAGCCGTCTAGTCGAAGCCATCCGACTAGTGGCAGGTTTGTTGGATTTGAGGTGACTCTTGTGGCCAATGTACCATTATTTTTTTTACATTGGCAAATAATGGTTTAAAGTAGTGGCAAAAAAATATATAACCTCTCTATGGAATGTTCCCATGCAGTACTCCTCTCTACAGTTGAGTCACTGACATGTGGACCTGGGTCCACGTGTCAGTGACTCAAGTGCAAGAGCAACCGCTCCAGAGCAGCCTCATCCCCAATATGACACTTTATTTCAAAATCTTCACCTATAGGATCGATCGACCCACCACCAAACACTAAGATAAATATATATGATGATGTCAACTGCAAAGTGTTAAAAATATAAACGAAAACACTGTCACCATAAATTGAAGTAAAAGATCGACTTCAGCAGGTTAGGTAGACAAACAAACGTTGCACCACAAAGGCAGCAGAGTGCGCGCGTGGGGCTTCCTCTGCAAGATAACAATGAAGCGTTGAAATATGAAGATTTGGTAATTTTATTTGTGTCGTGTGGAACTAGATAATCTCTTTTTGAGGCGAACGACGAACTAGATAGTGACGTTACTTTTGGTGTCATTCATTTGTTCCCGCCACATCTCTGATTGGCCGTGGCAGAAGTGTCAATTGCTTGGTCGCCACCACACTTGCTTGATTATATTGGAGAGATCCAAGAACTATACGTTATATGCATTACTATATGATACGATAGAGATGCAATAACAATAACCTAAATAATAATAATAGATATGGTTCGTCTCATGATGATAGCCGGCATTTTTCCTGTATATATGTAGTAATTAATGGAGGTGCACTAAGGCGGCTCTCTCAGCGAGACTGTGAATGCCATATGCCAAATGGCTGCGAGAGCCGCCGCCGCCACGCCCGGCCTCCTCTTGCTCCCGTTTCTCCTTCTAGCTGCTGCTTCCGGCGCCGCCAACGATGCAGCCGGCAGCACGCCGCCGATCAGCCGGAAAAGCTTCCCTGAGGGCTTCATCTTCGGGACGGCCTCGTCGGCCTATCAGGTAGAGAAGAGAAGTTCACTCCTATTCGTGCACATGCAGCTGTGCAAGAGCTTCCCCCGCCGGCTTTCAATTCCATTTCCCCAGTTAAAAGAGCATGCATGCCACAGGAACCCGGCCGACAAGTACGAGAGAGGAAGCTTCAGAAAGCGCTAGCCTACAGTACAGCATAATTGAACTGATAAATGGAGCGAAAAGCAAGAACAAATTAATTAATTAATTAATTATTCTGCATCTTTTATAAAAGACGAAGTCGCAGCTTCATTTTTGTCTTGGCTTGATCTTCAGAGTTTATTACTGGACTGAGTTCTCATTCCCATGCAGTATGAAGGCGGTGCTATGGAGGGGGGCAGAGGACCCAGCATCTGGGACACCTTCACCCACCAGCACCCAGGCACGCCTATCTGTCTCTCTATGAGAAGCTCATATGCGTATATCAACCGTGCTTAAGCAATGGGCAATTTCGGTTGTTTGCAGAAAAAATCAGAGACGGAAGCAACGGGGATGTAGCAGTGGACTCCTACCATCTTTACAAGGTGCCATGCCAGCCTCATCTTCAGGAGCATGCATATTTTTCGGTACCAAAATTTAACATGTGCAAATGTGCAGGAAGATGTGCGCCTCATGAAGGACATGGGGATGGATGCATACAGGTTCTCCATTTCATGGAGCAGAATTCTTCCAAGTACCTAACCTTTTTACTCCCCCCCCCTACCTTGAATATGTACTTCCTTAGTTTATTTAAGGGAAAAGTCTGGTTTACACTAAGTCTGATTTTTAACCTCAAACTACAAAACCGGATATCGAGGGCCATCCTATCGAAACCAGACAAGTTTGACGCTTCAAGAGGTTTAAAAGGTGGTTTTGTATTTTAAAAACTAAAAATTATTATTAGATCTAAAAAATCAAAACTAATTCATTTTAAACTAGAAAATATGAAACTAGTATAAAAGTTTTCTAAAAAAGTAATCTATCTACTATTGCTCTATTTGAATCGTATTTATTCAAAATTAATACGCATAACGACAAGCAACCAATACTATGAACATGAAAATATTGGATCCGAATAACTGATAAATATAGTTCCAATAGATAGATTACATTTCTAGAAATATTTTGATACCTATTCCATATTTATAAGATATAAAATGAGTTACTTACAAAAATTTTAGTATAAAATGAAAAACCACCTTTGAAACCTCTCAAAGGGCCAAATTTTTGCCTGGTTTTGATAGGCCTCTGTTATTCGGTTTTGTAATTGAAGATTGAAAATCGAACTATTATGATAGTTCAAGATTGTAAATCGAACTTTCTCTTTATTTAAAAATTATATATTTAAATTATGAACTTTTAAATCCCCCCCTAATTATGTACTTCCTTAGTCTTTACATATATATCGTTTACACCAAGCTAATTAGTTCATTTAATTTATTTAAACATTGTATATTTAAAGATGGAGGGATTTTATTGTTTTCATAATCTAGAAGTTCCAAGTTGATAGCATGTTCTTATGAACGTGTCATATGGCATATATAACAGATGGCAGTCTGAGCGGTGGAATTAACAGAGAAGGTGTCAATTACTACAATAATCTCATTGATGAGCTCCTATCCAAAGGTATGCGTGTCTTGATGTAACTCCTCGATCAGCTCTCCATTCTTTACTTCACCTTATGAATTATTTGAGATATATATAATCCTATATATGCATCTGTAGGAGTGCAACCCTATGGGACCCTTTTTCACTGGGATACACCTCAGGCATTAGAAGATAAATATGAAGGATTTCTTAGCCCAAATATTGTGTAAGTCAATGCAAAGCATAAGTTAACCATGAAAGCAACTGCACTGAAGCTGTTTATTTTAACTGGATTTGTCGGTTAGTTGATTCTCGAAATCAGATCATTTGTAAAAAATCCTGCCGCATTCAAAATTATTATATAGATATTATTGTACCAAAATCCATACGTTTAACCAAAAAAAAAGATAATGCCAACATATTTGCATGGTACGGAGATTGCAATTAAAAATCCTCCAATGCCAGTTGTTAATAACAAAGTCAATGCCTTCCTGTATCGTGACCCAACCTGCAAGCTTTGCATTTGAAAGCAACAAACTAATAACAACAAAACTAGCACATCACCATAAGACCAAAATTAATTTGCTCTAGGTTCAGTGTCACCACTGCAGTTATTGCTTCGCTTAAGAATAGCTGATGAATACTAAAAATTACTAGCTGTTAAAAAAGACTGTTAATGTCTCAGAAATGACTTCAAGGACTATGCTGACCTCTGCTTCAAGGAGTTTGGTGATCGAGTGAAGCGGTGGATCACCTTCAACGAGCCCTGGTCCTTCTGCTCGACAGGCTACGCGGGCGGCTTTGCTGCCCCAGGCCGGTGCTCGCCATGGGACCTAGGCAGATGTAGTGTTGGGGATTCAGGAAGGGAGCCTTACATCGTGGCCCATCACCAGCTACTTGCACATGCAGAAACAGTTCAGTTGTACAGAGAGAAATACCAGGTGACGATACACCCATCACATTCTATTTATGCAACTAATTTAGGTTGGGAGCCTCATACTTGTCACTTCTTGCCGCTTAGTTGTAGTTTTGGTTCTAGACTGCAGCTACAAATAAAGTGAAAATTTCGATTAACTGATCTAATAAATCCTAGAGTTAATCATTTAGCTCTAAATGGTTGGACAACATAACCTTAGAAATGCTTTTCGAATTCATTCAGCGTGTGCAAGAGGGAACGATTGGCATAACTCTAGTCTCCCACTGGTTTCTTCCCTTCTCCCGCTCCAAAACCAATGACGCTGGAGCGAGACGCGCCATAGACTTCATGTTTGGATGGTAGGTTTTGTCTATGGCTCATACAATCTCACATTCTCACAGTCAAAGTTCAGAAAATATATATATATATATATATATATATATATATATATATATATATATATATATATATCAATCTTATTGCCATCAATGTTCGTCCAGGTTTATGGACCCTCTTATCAAAGGTGACTACCCAGCAAGCATGAGAGGATTGGTTGGAAATCGCTTGCCCAAGATAACCAAAGAGCAATCCAAGTTGATCAAGGGTTCGTTCGACTTCATTGGACTCAACTACTACACAACAAACTATGCTTCCTACCTCCCTCCATCAAATGGTCTTAACAAGACCTACAGCACTGATTCTCAAGCGAACCTTACCGGTGAGTCCGGGTCTCTAGCTATGTACAATCTCCTTCTATATTCTTCACTTACCATGTTAACACCCTCTAATTAATTATAAATAGGTGTACGGAACGGCGTCCCCATAGGCCCTCAGGTAACTCAAGATTATTATGAGAAAATACTAGTAGTAATTTCATTCGCCTAGCCACTTTATGCGCAATGATTCATTTCTGTGAATATATATAACAAGCAGGCCGGTTCATCTTGGCTCTATATCTACCCTCAAGGGTTCCATGATCTGCTACTGTATATCAAAAAATACTACGGCAATCCGACCGTCTACATAACTGAAAATGGTACAGATCTCGACACCATCGATCCTATACATACCTTGCTACTGTTTAAAGATCTTGCAACCACATCAGAAATTGCAGTAAAACTTTGAACCAGTTTTTCTCTCATGTCTACTTCGAGAAAAGTAACAGCTCGGTCTACTCCTAACCCAAAGAACAGGACTGAAAGTACCTGACATATACGTTTCCATTTTCTGCATTGTAGGCGTTGATGAAGCCAACAACAAGAGCCTGCCACTAAAGGAGGCTCTCAAGGATGACACCAGGATATATTACTACCGCACGCACCTCCTCGCTATGCTAAGTGCTATAAGGGAGGGGGCAAACGTGAAAGGGTATTTCGCGTGGTCGCTTCTGGACAACTTCGAGTGGGCCAACGGCTACACAGTTCGGTTCGGGATATACTTCGTCGACTATAACGACGGGTACAAGCGGTACCCCAAGAAATCTGCTCACTGGTTTAAGAAGTTCCTCAAGAAATGACCATGAACGAGATGCGCTGGGACGAATAAATGGACGGTGCAGCTGATTTATTTATACCCTGAGAGATTGTGTTGCAATAAAAGGGTCCACATTCTAGTGCAATTTTATGTGTATTGATGAGTGTAAATGGAGATGAGCGCTCATATGCTTTCTTTCAGAGAAAAAAAAATCAAGACCAAATACGTAAATTCTATATCGCTCTACAATATTTACTGTTAATATTTAACAATCTTGTGGCGCTGAAAAGTTTTAAATGGAATGGAGGAATATTATTAACTAGATCTGTGACTGGTGGATGTTGCAGATCAATTACGAGTATTATGTTCTCTTGTGAATAAAGGGGAAATAAACACAATTCATTCAAGCTTCGGCATCCCCAACGGCCGAATCTATGATATTCTCAAATTTTTCAATCCTTAGTCTAAGTAAGCACTATTTGTCATTACTTTACGATTATGTTAACTCTATGCTCTATACACTTAAGGGGAGCGAGGCTGGAAATTAATTAATTTCATGAGTATATTCTCTCCTCCCACACAGAGGTCCGTTCTTTTATTGGAATTAAGGAATACTCTAGAGGTCTTTTGTGGTGCATATTACTGGTCTATACTAGTGTTTGAAAAAGAATAGTGTAGAAACATTTCATGGTTAAGATTAATTGTTGTTGACGCCAAAATTTTGCAAAGATAATTTTGTAAGAAGATTTGAGCCGATCAAGAATTCCGGTGAAGGCCGATGGCCCATTCGGTCTAGGCTGTCAGAATGCTTAATTGGTCAGAGCTAACGCAAGTGTGGTCAATGCGCGGTCAAGGAGAGAATCCAAGCTTTGTGCGTGAGACCATTTCCCCTTTCCCCTTGCTACAGTAGAGAGCTGAGGCGGAAAGCGATTTTCTTGCCCCCGGCCTACATTCGCCCGCTTCCTCCTCTCCGGCGACCTCGTCGCCGCCGGAGAGGGAGGGGAAGCCGAATCCACTACTAGAAAACGGGCCTTGGGCACCGGCTGAGAAGGGCTAAAGGCACCGGTTTTCCAACCGTTGCCCCGCAACCGCGACCAATGGCCTCGCCTTAAGACACCGGATTTTTCAACCGGTGCCTTAGGCTTCCATTGGTACCGGTTGGAAAGAACAGCCGGTACCAAAGAGGCTGCCACGCTGATGTAAGGTGGCAGCCCCTTTGGTACCGGTTGGTATTTCCAACCGGTACCAATGAACTTTTCCTTTTTTTCCCCAAATCCAGTTTTGTTTGTTATATTTATTACTGTTCATTCTTTTATAATTGCTAAACGCACTCAAGCTCTACAGTATTATATGTTCATTGGTCGTTCGTGTTCGTTTTCAAAGAATATTTGAAACTAACTAAAAGTGAAATGCGAGCATATAATTAAGCTAATTAGATGAACTAATATATTTACAAATTTACAAACATCAAGGCATAATGTTTAAAAATATTTACAAATGTACAAGTCATGTTAGCAGTCCAACTACTAGTCCCCTCAGGAGGTCGATGGAAGTCCTCTATAGATGTGACCGTCGTGGTAGAACTCGCCTCTAGGATCCAAGATCTCGTTCAAAATGAATCCGGCGAGCTGCTCGCACACGGTGTTGATCCGATCAGTAGAGTAACATTCATCCCCCATTTGAGACATCTATCATTTAGGGAAAAAAGATTAACATCATGTGCGTTAGTACAATTATAAAAATATACTAGTGAACGGTTTGGACGTACTCTCGTTTCTTCATCAGTAGCCTTCCCGCATGGAGTCATGATGTGCAAGTAATCGCATACGTAGTACCTGCACCAATCAGTTCCTTGTTGTTGTCTCGCACACTTAAGGAGAAACAAATAAATTACTCAATTTATAGAATAATTTGGGATTATATACTTAACTAGACAAATCTTTATGAATGAACATACCGGATAATCCATGTTAACGTTCAGTTCGGGCCTCCATTGACCACGTCCTTTGTTATTTTTCACAAAAAATTTCCAAACCCTGCGCTCAAAGTTAAGTTTGATATTCAGGAATTGTTATTAACAGAAAAAGGATTTGATTGTGCAAATTGAACTTACCTGTTCAAGGGGTTTATGATATGTTGGATTGCGGACTTTGGATTTCTCATTGAGTCAAAGACTATAAGATTGCCGGTCTCTACGGAAAGTATGAGTAAAATCCAATGATAACTGCAGATATAGATAGGATATATACATAAATGTATTAGACAACTTAGTATTTATTTAGTAATATAACAAAGGATTGAGTCAACCAAGGCTTACCCAAAGTTGTATGGTATGAATATATAGGATTTGTAATTTTGCCTAGTCAACGAATCGTACATGTTTGGCACGTTTCCTTGTAACTTTCGTTGATGAATTTCTGGTTGACTAGCAAAGGAGACATAAAGCCGATCTGATGGTGCCATCTATGTTTTCGGCTTCTTTGGATCTCCTGTCTAAATGATGCAATAGAAATTTTATAATGCACACATATAATTATGTTCTTGTTAACAAAAAGTATTCATATAGAGGTAAGTGATACTTACAAAACCCAAATGGTGATGATAGAGGCGTCGAGGGCTTGTCGATGGTAAATGTGATATAAATTTTGGAAGTACACCCAGAAGTCGTCCTCCCCGCGGAAGAAATCATGGTCACGATACTTGACTCCAAACATTTTCCCTTCGTCATTCGCCATTCGCAAGTACCATCTATGCAAATTGAACATCTGCGTGCCTAGACTTTTCTCCTCTTCCTCAGTGACAAAAGGTTTTCCATGCTGGAATGAAGTAATAGCGCGAGCGACAGGGATTTTTGCCTCCACATGCCCCGTTGCCTCCTCTAGCGTTAATCCAGTTTTAGAAAGAAATATTGCGGCCTGTAGGTCCGCCTAGAGTTGTACGTCCGTCGAGTGTAGGAGTGGCAACCCTGGCACCCGGAGGGGCTCGAGTTCTTTTTGTTGTGTGCCAAGCTGAGGAATGGTGTTGCCACATTTTTTCTTCAGATTTCTCACCTTGTGTGCCTTTGTCAGAGTACGATCATAGTCCGAGG
Organism: Panicum virgatum; assembly: GCF_016808335.1. NCBI lineage: Eukaryota > Viridiplantae > Streptophyta > Magnoliopsida > Poales > Poaceae > Panicum > Panicum virgatum. The sequence goes on along the minus strand of NC_053142.1, from coordinate 36,369,708 downwards.
GTAAGCTTTTCGGTTTTGGTGGGTTGTCTAGGTTTGCGAGAAGCTTTTTCCCTAGTTCTAGAGGTACCTTTTCCCTCGGCGGGGGGACTTTAGGCTTCAATTGTTCTTTTATATATCAAGCAGTCTCCTCTTCCAACTCCTCAACGGTTTTCTCGTAGGTTAATTGTCTTTCGCCCATTTTCTGCTTCTTCTTTGAGGGTCCAGCCGCTGGGAGGGATGCTGTCTTTTTCTTTCCCTTTTTCTGGTGTAGGAAGAGTTGGAGTACTCGTGGCCCTTTGCGCCGGCGGAGACGGTGGTGAAGGAGGTGGTAGTGGGGACGGCGGTGAGGTAGGCCGCGGAGACGGGCGATCGGTCTGCACAAGAGCCGTTGTGCTTGCAGTAAGTTTGATGTCGGCCTTGCGCCATAGAACGACCCCATGCAGTGCGTCTCCCAATGTCTTCTCTCCATCCCCTCCAACGAAGTCGAGCTCAAGATCCTCATTGTTTCCAACTATCTGCTCGACTGTGACGGAGGTGTAGCCAGGGGGTATCGGCCTTCCATGAATTGTAGTAGAAGGATTCAGGGGCAGGACTGACCCGTATGCGACATGAATGGATATATTTCTTGCTCGCACATGAAGCTTGCATGGTGTCGGCATGGTGATATCATCCACTGGATACCTCTGGTCATCTACCGCCGTTGGCTCAATCTGGGGATTGATGTTCTGCTCGTATGTCGGGCGCCGCCGTGGATGCACAGCTGCTGCGTCGCTGAGAGGCCGGGCTTGTCACAACATCCGGGTGCGACCCAGCAGTGCCCCTTTGGGTCAGAGCTAGCTGCACCGCCTCATTGACCCTGGCGTCCATCTGAGATTCCAGGGACGCAACCTTCTTGTTCATCTTTTCTTCTATGGTACGAAGTTTCTCTTCCTGTTCGGCTTTACTCTTTCGGTGAGTCTTGTAAGAGGGACCTCCGGCCCAAGCAACTTTCCATGGGCCCACGCCGATGCCGCGGGCTCGTCCAGGGTGTTCCGGATTCTTTAATGCCCTTGTCAGCTCATCATTCTCCCTTTGAGGATGGAATGTTCCTTGTTGAGTCTCATCTATTGCAGCGACTAGATTGCGGGACACTTCTTGCATATGCTCGGGCATGACCAAACTTCCATCCAACTGGTTTAGTGTCACGCCATTAGCAAATTACCACCACTTGGATCTATCCGGTCAATCCCAAGTCGTCGGCCTGATGCCTCTATCCATAAGGTCCTGCTCCATCTTCTGCCATTTTTTAACTGACTTCTTGTACCCGACAGCCCCAAGGTGGTGGTTGTACTTCTTATTTGCTGCATTCACCTTGGCTTGTTCGGATTTTTTTGGGCTTCCTCTGATAGTTTGTATTGTTTGAACTCCTCCCAGTATGGTTTAACCTGAGGAAGATCGTCCTAGTTCGGCTCCTTATCCTTCTTGATGTAATTGGTGTACAACTTCTTCTTGAAAGTTGCAAAGGCAAGGGCCATCTTTCTCAAGGCACATTTCTTCACAAGTTCTTGGTCAACTCCTTCAGAAAGAATGAACATATCCTTGAGTTCTGCCCATAGCATTTCCTTCTGATGTGCAGGCATGGCGTGTTGCTGTTCTTCGGGTTTGGTCGTTTTCCATAGTCTTGTGGTGATTGGAATTCTTGCCTGAACAATAACCCCACATTGGTTGATAAATTTTGTGCTAGCATCCTCTGGAGCACTTGGACAGCCCTCTGCGTCCACTTCTGTGACGACCTATCTTCCCTCCATTTTCTTGGTTAGCCGGCGTCTCCCTTTTGACTGGCTCAACGAAGTCGATGCGGAGATCGACTAAATTACAGAAAAGATATGTTAATCGCAAAACTAATCTACCGAAGTCACCATGCATATAGTTTTAAGATTCGTACTGGAACATGCTGCTGTTGATTGGGCGGCGGCGCAAAGTCATCATCTTCTTAATCGGCATCTCCAGATATATTCAGGAACGAATCAGCTGTCCGAGCATCTTCTTCAGCGATTGGCTGGGTGGTGTTGGCCCTCGTATCTTCGTTTATTGTGTCCAACATGTATTGCTCGGCGGCCTGCTCATCACCGAAGGGGTCCATCCTTAACTGAAACCGTAAAAATGTGTTAGAGTATGTGTCCATCCTTAAATGAAGCAGGAGAATTCAATTCTTTGAACGAATATGCGTGTTTGAGAGAGAGTGTGTGTGTATGTTAGAGGGACAGAGAAAGAGAGAGAGAGTTAGTGAGTGTGTGTGTGTGTGTCTCGAGGGTCGATACTTTATACAATTGTGTTAGAGTGTGTTAGAGAGAGAGAGAGAGTGTGTGTGTGTTAGAGTGTATTCGACAGTGTGTGTGTATGTTAGAGGGAGAGAGAGAGTGTGTGTGTGAGTGTGTGAGTGTGAGTGAGTGAGTGTGTGTGTGAGTGTGAGTGAGTGTGTGTGTGTGTGTGTGTTAGTAAGTGAGTGAGCGAGAGACCGAGCGTGTGTTTGCATGTTAGCGCGAGTTTGCGAGCTCGATCAGTAATATAAATGACACATTTGAATTAAGAATGAAGAATACATGTAATTAAAGCCTTTGGATGATATAATTAAATAATAAATACATGAGAGATACAAACACTTTATATATAAATACATGATTAAATACTTGATTAAATACATGATGAAATAAAGTCTTTGAATGACATAATTAAATAATAAATATATGATACATACAAGTCTTTATCAAATATATAATAAAGAAAACACTATATCCATAATTGAATTCTAAAAATATTTCTATAATTCAATTCAAGTTAATATATCTAATAATACAAACACTTTATAAATTCTAGTTAATATATCTAATTCTCACTAATTATCATGAATTCTGTCTAATTCTTTACTAATTCTAGTGCATGCAATAAAAGTTGTAGATCTAGTTATAAGGAACCCATAACAGTTGAGTTTGCATTTTTCTGATTTTCCTACGATTTATTATCGATTTTACATGTTTTATGTTTTTTGAAACAAAAAAAAACGAGACTTTGCAGTTAGGCCCCTAGAAAGAAATACAGTTCACGGTTAGGCCCCTGGCCGGAGACAGAGCAGGGGATGCGGCTCTGGCGGCCGGAATCCAGCGAGGAGGCTCGCCGGCGGCATGCGGCCCGTGGGTGAATCGCTAGAGGAGACCTAGGTCCACCTAGAGAGGGTCTTCGCGTGTGCGGAGGTGGCCTGTGGAAGTGGATCCGCGGGCGCAGGCAGTCGGTGGCGAGGTCGAGTGGCGGTGGCACTGCTCCAGTGACGGGCTCGGGCGGAGAGTGTGCCGGGGAGGTTTGCCTCGACCTGGTGAAGCTCTTTGGGGGGTCGTCTTGCACGGATTCGGCGCGGATGAAGGAGTTCACCGCACGGGTCTCGACGGCGGCGTTCGCGGCGGCGGCGAGCGGCGTTCCCAGCGAGCTCCGAGCGACCTGCATGTGGAAAAGCGGTGTGTGAGCTTGAGGAAGGCAAGGCGAAGCTTGATAGGGGGTTGTCGTGGTCTGGGGGTGACCGGGGATGGGTGCTCCGCAGCGGGGTGGTGCTCGGCGGTGGCAATGGTGATGGCGGGCGGCGTTCCAGGGCGCAGGGAGGAGAGTGGGGGCTCGGATTGGGGTGGAATGGAGAGGGGAGGGGCCGGAACGTGTGCTGCGCAAGCAAAAGGTGGAGGAGAAGGGCTGGTAGGGGTCGGCCATGGCGGCGACGGGCGGTGTTCTGGGCGTAGGGGTTTGGGGGCTCGGCTCTGGGTGAAAGAAAGGATTGGAGGGGGTGTACTTGTCGAGGCGGCCGGGGAGAGCCGGATCGAGGTGGCGGTGCGAAGGGGAGGGGGCGCCGGCGTTGAAGCGGAGGCAGAGGCGGCGGCGGCGCACCAAGACGGGTCGGGCGGGGGTGGCCAGGCGTCCAGGTGGCGGCGTCACGGCGGAAAGAGGTCCAGGCGTCGAGGCGGCGGCGGTGGACGACCGGGCGGTGGCGGAGGACGATCGTTGGAGGTGGCAACGGCGGACGATCGGGGGAGTCGAGAGGGCCGGCAGTGGAAGGAACAAGTGAGGAAGAAGGAAACAGGGCAGGAACTTATATATCCCAAAGGCCTTAGGTACCGGTTGGTAAGTCCAACCGGTGCATAATAGGGCCTAAGGCACCGGTTTGTAACTCACCCGGTACCTAAGGTAACCCATAGACACCGGGTGATAAGTCCACCCGGTACCTTAAGCATACAACGGGCGGGAATTGAAAAATGCCTAAGGCACCGGTTAGAAACAAAAAACCGGTGCCTAAGGCTTCTGAAATATTTGTACTTTAAGCCTTTTGCCGCCAGTGAGATCGATAACACCGTGTAACGCAGTGGTAACCCTAACTATTCTAATCGCCGAGGCCCGGGTTCGACTCCCGCGCGCCCGTTTTTTTCGCCAAGTATTTGGTATCGGTTGTAGTTTTCAACCGGTACCGATAGGTTATTTACAATATCAAATAATTGAATAGTAAATCATTTAATTGCATAATAAATCATTTTAATTGCATAATAAATCATTTAAATGCCTAATATATCTAATAATTCCATAATAAATCATTAAAGTGTATAATAAATCGGGTAATTGCATAATAAATCATTAAAGTGCATAATAAATCGGGTAAATGCATAATAAATCATTAAAGTGCCTAATAAATCTTATAATTGCATAATAAATCATTTAAATGCATATTAAATCTGATTATTGACTAATAAATCAGGTCATTGCATAATAAATCTGATAATGTTCACGGAAAATATTGCAAGACATAATCATTCAACTAAGGGAATATTAACGATGGTTCGCTTTACAATCGTCCCTTCATTATGATCATGACGTGCGTACGGAGCCTCCTCTTTGACTAAAAGAATACTTGTGTCAACCTCCACTGCGAACGGAGTCATATCTTCAACCTTATTGTATTCTTCTTCATCTGTGACATCGTCGACTCCCACAATTTTTCTTTTTCCTGCCAGAACAATATGGCGCTTTACCTCATCTCCGGCACCTACAAAACTTGATTTATTCCTGGACTTGTCCTTTCTCGGTTTGCTAGACATGTCCTGCACATAGAAAACTTGAGTGACATCTTTAGCTAGGACGAATGGTTCGTCTCGATAGCCAAGCTCTTTGAGGTCTACCGTTATCATTCTGTACTCGTCGATATCGACACCTTTTCCTGTGAGTTTAACCCATTGACAACGAAATAGAGGTATCTTCAACGGCCCATAGTCGAGTTCCCATATCTCTTCAATGTAACCAAAATATGAGTTCGTTTGGCCACTAGAGTCGGTGGCATCTATACGGACACCACTATTTTGATTGGTGCTCTTGTTATCTTGGGCTCTTGTATAAAATGTGTAACCATTAATTTCATATCCTTGGTACATCAGGATTGAATTTGCCGGACCCCTGGCCAGCCAAGCTAGCTGCTCATGAATTTGATCGTTGGCCATGACTTCCTTCTGCAATCAGGTGGCGAATGTATCGTTATGATGTTTTGTAATCCATGTCTCAGACTTCAAAGGGTATATGCTTCGCACAATTTGCATGTAATCCTCCATGTATGGAGCAACCAAGGCTGATTGTTGCAGAACTGTGAGATGTGCTTTGCTCAACGTGGCATGATCTGTGGCATTTACTGATTTTCTTCCAAGTGTGCCCTTTCCAATCAGCCGCCCCTCATGACGTGATATTGGAATCCCAATTGGGCAGAGTTCTTCCACATAGTCAACACAAAATTCAATGACCTCCTCTGTGACGTAACCCTTCGCAATGCTTCCTTCTGGATGAGCCCGATTACGAATGTATTTCTTTAGGACTGCAAAGTATCGTTCAAAAGGGAACATATTATGAAGGAAAACAGGACCGAGAATACCAATCTCTTTGACCAGGTGAACTAGAAGATGCGTCATAATATTGAAGAATGATGGAGGAAATATCATTTCAAGACTGACTAAACTTTGGACAACATCCTCTTGTAGCCTGCTTAAACTCGATGGATCGATTGCCTTCTGAGAAATTGTGTTGAGAATTGAGCATAGCTTTTTGATTGTTGCTCGAACATTAGCTGGTAGAATACCTCTAAGTGCAAATGGAATCAATTGTGTCATCAACACGTGACAGTCATGGGACTTTACGTGTGCGAATTTCTTCCCTTTCAAGTTCAGTAGCCTCTTTATATTCGAAGAGTAGCCTGATGGGACCTCGATACTGTTCAAATAGTCGAACATACTTTGCTTCTCTTCCTTACTAAGAGTGTAGCACGCAGGACCTAGATAATGACGTCATTTATCCCTTTTTCTAGATGTAGGGCGGCCCGTTGTTTCATACGTTGAAGATCTTGCCGCGCTTCCAATGTATCCTTTGGCTTACCGTAGACACCAAGGAAGTCAAGAAGGTTCACACAAAGATTTTTTATTGGGTGCATCACATCAATTGCGTGGCGGACGTCTAAGAATTCCCAATAAGGTAACTCCCAAAAAATACTCTTCTTCTTCCACATAGGTGCACGTCCATCATCACTCTGCACTGATCTGTTATTGGGTCCTTTTCCGAATACTACTTTTATATCTTTGGCCATTTCAAACACCATTTTCCCACAACGATGCCTAGGCTTGGTACGATAATCTGCCTTTCCATCATAGTGAGCATGCCTCCTCCTTAATGGGTGCTTGATCGGAAGAAATCGACGATGACCCATATACACGATCTTCCTACAGTGCTTGAGGTACATGCTGTCGGTTTCTTCTAAACAATGGGTGCATGCCCTATAACCCTTATTGGATTGTCCGGAGAGGTTACTTAGTGCTGGCCAATCGTTGGTGGTTACAAAAAGTATTGCATGCAGGTTAAAATGATCCTCTGCGTGCGCATCACACATACGAACACCCTCATCTTTCCACAACAATAGAAGATCCTCAATCAGTGGTTTCAGATACACATTTATATCGTTACCGGGTTGCTTCGGGCCGGGGATAAGCACCGGCATGATAATGAATTTCCGCTTCATACACAACCAGGGAGGAAGGTTGTATATACAGAGTGTCACAGGCCAGGTACTATGGCCACTGCTCTGCTCACCGAAAGGATTCATGCCATCCGTACTTAAGCCGAACCTTATATTCCTCGCATCATTTGCAAATGTTGGTAATGTTCTGTCCACTTTTCTCCACTGCGACCCATCAGCGGGGTGTCTCAACATATTGTCTTGCTTACGTTCTTCTTTGTGCCATCGCATCAATTTAGCATTCGTTTTGTTCATGAACAAATGTTTCAGACGTGGTATTAGAGGAAAATACCACATCACCTTGGCAGGCACCCTCTTCTTGACACGCATCCCCTCAACATTGCCTGGATCATCTCGAGGGATCTTATACTGGCATGCGTTGCATATAGGGCATGAATCCAAATTTTCATACTCACCTCGATATAGGATGCAGTCATTAGGACAAGCATGTATCTTCTGTGCCTCTAATCCTAAAGGACAAACAACTTTTTTTGCCTCGTATGTTGTCTCCGGCAAGGTGTTACCCTCAGGGAGTAAGTTTTTTATAAGTTTCAGCAACTCCTCAAATCCCTTGTCAGACAAACCATTTGATGCCTTCCATTGCAATAATTCCAATGTGGTACCCAACTTCTTTTGATCTTGTTTGCAATCAGGGTACAACAATGTTCTGTAGTACTCCAATATACGCTTCAGATCTCTCGATTCCTTTTCTGTTTCGCAACCTTCCTCAGCATCTGACCAAGATCATCTTCTACAACGTATCCTTCAGTATCTTCTTCAGGCTCACCCATTGCAGTGTCATTGAAAAAGGAATTATAATTGGCTGCAAAGTCAGGAATCATGTCCTCTTCTTCTACATTATTATCCAGCACAATTCATCTTTCACCATGCTTGGTCCAAACATAGTAGTTCGGCATGAAACCACTATTGAACAAGTGACTATGGATGGTTCTTGATGATGAGTGATCCTTCTCATTCTTACAGAATTTGCATGGACAACGAACGAAACCGCGATACTTGTGTTTCTCGGCCGCTTCTATGAATTCATGTACGCCATCCATGAACTCCTTTGAACACCGGTCGGCCATGTACATCCATTGCCGACTCATCTGGGTCCACAATACATTTATATACATCATTGTACTGTACAAATAGTTCATTCATACTACCAATTTATAACAATATATTTATATAATTGATAATGCATATAACTATAATAAATAGATACTATTCACTTATCAAATAAATTGAAAAAACATATAAATACAATAATTTGATAGTATTCAAATATCAAATAAATTGATAATGTATATAACTACAATAAGATGGTACAAATAAAAATAATTATCACATATATAAACTAAATCAAGTAATAACTGTTTCTAAAAATTAATTGCTAAGTTATAAAGAAAAATAACTAATCTTTTTTCAAAAAAAAGCAAAAATTCGCCTCCCCTCACCCCACTCAGCTGCCATGAACAGTGAGTTCACGACAGCTTGAGAGGGGGAGGGGCTGGGGTATTTATAGGCTCGGGCCAAAGGCACCGGTTGATTTCAATGACCCGGTGCTAAAATTAATTCAATAGCACCGTGTCAAGGCACCAACCGGTGCCTTAGGCCCGAGCTCTTGGTAGCTGCCACGTTTCATTACCATAGGAACCGGTTATTCCTATAAATCGGTGCCTTTAGCGCAGTCTTCATTTGGTACCGGTGGTGGTTCAGACCGGTTCCTATGGTGACGCATTGGAACCGGTTGGAACCACCACCCGGTTCCAATTGCCCTCCACTAGGTCGGTCGATGGTCAAAGGTACCAGCTGCTGTTGCAGCCGGTACCTATCTACCAATGGTACCCATCGGTACCGGCTGCAACAGTAGCTGGTACCTTTGGCCAGGACCGATGGCCCGTTTTCTAGTAGTGATCGTTCAGTAGTGTAGATAGTTTAGGTCTAGACTAGGTTCTAGGTTCTATCGTTTCCGGGTGGCATCAGTTCGATGCACGCCGGTGCTTTTGTTCCTCTAAGGCGGCGTCGGGGTTGGTGGTGATGGCGGAGCTGGCGTGTGGGTCGGCAAGTCCGGAGCTATATTTTCCGGCGGTGCTCCAGGGAAGCTTCGGTTGCCGGTGAAGCAAGCGACGACGTCTCCGTCCGTGGTAGTGACGGCGGCGAGATCTGCTTCATGGCGGCGCCTTTTGTCTCTGCTGCTCTGGGTGGACCAGGCGGCGGGGCTGTGTCTACCTGTGTTGCTTCTTCAACGGCGGATGGGAAGACGGTGGATCCAGGCTCATCTTCGGCATGGCGGGTGGCTCCATCGTCTTCCTCCCCTACTTCGTGGGCGATGGTACTAGGTCTGTTTTTCTTCGTCCTTGCGAAAGGGTGGAGATCCCTTGCATCCCTGGGGATGTGCCCTCTGTCTGCTTCACTGCTTTGGTCAGCATCGCGGGACTTCGCGTTTGGTCGGCGGCGGCGGACTGCGCTTCCTCTTCCTCTCTCTACGTGTTGATGGCTGATATTCTTTCAGCGTCTACGATGCGTCGTGGTCTGGTCAGGCGTTGGCTCATGCGGTATTTCCATGCTGTGGAGTCGGTCGTGGAGGAGGAAGGTGGATTCATCTTCGCCAGGGTGCTCGTCGCCGGTGGCCAGAAGCTGTGGAGTCATGAGCTCTGATGGGGTGTTGTGCTGCAATTTTCAGTTCATCCAGGGTGTTTTATGTAAAATTCAAGGGATGTACTGTGCTTCCTTTTTAATAAAACCCCTTTCGCAAAAAAAAAAATGCGCGGTCAAGGATTGGTCAAAGGCTACGTAATGGGTGGCTGTGAAACAGACTAGAAGGTGACGTCCTCATAAGATCCAGGAGTCCGATTTTTTTGAAAGTATTTGTAAATATAATAGATTTAGTTGGTTTCTTTTGAAAAAGTCTGTCACATCGTAATAAACTAGGAGTCTTAGTTCTCAGGGTACAAATAAATACTAGGCCTCAGGTTTTGTAAAAAAAAATCATCAATCAATACATCTCTTTTTGGCATCACGCCAAAAACTCTTGGAGTAGAAGTAGAGTAGTTTCGGCAACTTTTTTGATAAACAGTGCTGCATCACTTCGCCGTTTGCTCGTAAGCATCGTCTTATCAAATTTGCTAAGGTTTAACTATGGATGCATCACTGTGATTTCGTTTAGTTTATCTACCAAGTTATCCGATCTCTTTTAAATCGAACAAAGCTGCCATTGCTTCAATCTCTAGTTTTTTTAATTGAGTTCAAAAGTTACCGAGTTCGTTTTTGGAAAAAGTCCAATTTACTCCCTTCAAGTACAGTCAAAATAATAACCTCCTAAATTATAACTTGATTCAGTTTACCCCCTAAACTATGTCATTTAGTTCATTTCACCCCATAATACAATTTATCTTTTTTGTTTCTCTATATACAAGATGAATTTTTGTTTAAAATTTTGTAGGGTAGTAACATCACAATGCATTTAAAAAAATATTATATTTTTTTCTTCATTGTTTTTCATACAATATCGAACTCCAATTATTAATTTATTATTAAATATCCTAACCTATAAAAGTGGTGATAAAATATTATGATATATTTTTTAATATGTGTTCTGATGTGTACTATCATCTTGTAAAATTTGGAAAAAGTCTATATCACCCCCACCTATGGGGGTGGACTACATAACTTCTCAACCTATGAAACGGTCTATATCACCCCTAAACTTTTCAAAATCGGTCAGATTACCCTCTAAAGCAGTTTTAAAAAATCATAGTAATCACAAAAAAATCATAAAATAGAAAGTCCAATTGTGTTAGACTCCAAATGAGTAGATCTACACAGTGAACATATAATATAGTATGCTTTAGTATATTTTTTGTTGTATCTTTAGATCTATACTTTTATTCATAACTGTAAAAAATGTATTAAAGCATATCATATTATATGTTCATTGTATAGATCTACTTATTTAGAGTCCAACACAATTGGATTTTTTTATTTTATGATTTTTCTGTGATTTACTATGATTTTTCAAAACTGTTTTAGTGGGTAATTTGATCGGTTTTGGAAAGTTCAAGGGGTAATATAGACCGTTTCAAAGGTTGGGTCCTTGGAGGGTTATGTAGTCCACCCTCCATAGGTGAGGGGTGATATAGATTTTTTTCGTAAAATTTCAACTTCAAACTCCACCTATATACGGAGAAATGAACAAGACAAATTGTAGTAGAGGGTAATTTGAACTAAAAAATATAGTTTGAGGACTAAAATGAACCAAACAATAGTTTAGGGGGTTATCCAAACTTTGTTATAGTTGAGGGGAGTAATTTAGACTTTTCCTTCTTTTAAATACTCGTAAGGCTACATGGTCCGATCTCTTATGTGCTTTTATTAGATTTTACAATTTATCCCACGACGATTACTTATATATCTATGTGCTGTCTAACCCTTTTCTTTGCATAATGTTGATAGCTGATAGGTTTAGTGATCCTCATCTTAAATTGAAGCTGGTGTATCGTTAATTCTGTCGGCTAGTTCGCTTAACTTGATTTTACCATCTCAAACTGTCTTGGTTAGGTCTGATCCTTGAGTGGTGCGGTTAGGTTTTTCTTATCGGATTGATTCAATCTACTATAGCTTGAGTTATCAATCTGCTATTCTAGTCGATCACAGTCATGAGCCAAGAATAAATCATTTTATAATTAGATTCATCTGCAAAATTTATTTGATTTAACGCCCTAGCTGTTAGCATTGTCTCGGTTAAGTCCGATCAACTAATGGTGATGGTAAATTGAATTGAATGAGCTAGATGGGGTTTTCTTTATGATCGGATTCATTTTTGGTATCACATGCGAATCGGCTTTATAGCTAATGATCCTCTCTGCTTATCAGAGTTCTTAGCCAATATCACTTTTTTATGAAACTATTCAGAATACAGACGATAAGTTCCCTATTAATTACTAATTAATTTTTTTCTTAATTGCAGGTCAAATTGGCTGGCATGCCGCAAAACCTCGAAAGCGGAATCTTCACTAGAGATAAGCAGAGCTCCCAGACCTTACCGTGTCATGCTCCGCGTGTTCATCGCTTCGAATTTTATGGCAATAATTGTATACTATTGAAAAGTTTGATAGTATACATGAGTAGTATAGGTAGTGTTAGGGTGTTATAGAAAAAATATTAATGATGTCAGGATCAACTTCATTTGGACTATATCTTTCTAATTCCTCATCTTCACACTACTAAAGAGTGTTTTGTATCGACGCCCCATTTTCTCTAGGGACGGCCCAAAAACTAACCGGCTCCTACAAATGGAGCGATGTTACTGTTGTAATTCACCCGCCCCCTGAAAATACATTTTTAGTGGCGGGTGATGGCGTCCCCCGTCCTTGAAAATGGCAACTATTTGTAAGGGCGGGTGACGCCATCACTCGCCATTAGTAAAATGGTCACCATTTTATTAGTTGTGCTCTAGATATGGCTATGACTATATGGTATCTCATACAACTCAAATCATACTTTGAGGTTTCCACAATCTTAACCTTTATATACACTAAAATATATTGGACAATTTTTTCTATATCTATAGTTCATAATAACCACTGTGTAGAAGTTTTACTTTTTTATTTGTTCTACTATATTTAAAGATTTAAATAAGTTTTAGAATAAAATAGAAAAATATTTTTAGGGACTGGTGATGGCGTCACCCGCTCCTATAAATTGATTCCAGAGTTAATATAAAAGAATAGCATGTCCCATAGAGTCACAAGTGATTGCGTTGTGGTGGAGAGCAAGATATGCAGGCGCGATTCGAACCTGGTTTACGCAAGTGTGTGTATTTTGCCAAAAAGAATTGTACCTCGAGTAGAGGGGCTTGTGGTGTTAGCTGGTTGGCTGGGATAATTTTTTCATTTTGCTATTTTCGAGTTTTCTTTCTAATTCTTTCAATTTTCTGGAAATTGATTTGTAATGATGGGTCATGGCATCACCCGCCCCTACATATGGATTTGTAGAGATGTAGGGGTGGGTAAGGCCATGATCTACTCCTACAAATATATTTATAGGGGCAGGGTAAACCCTAAGTTTTAGCTGTGAGGAGTAAGGATGGGTATCGCATCCGCCCCTAAAAATATATTTTTCTCGCTCCTAAAAACATTTCTTGTAGCAGTGTCATTTTTCTTTATAACTGAAAATAATTACAAAATTACCCTCTATATATCATTAAGTGGTGGTATTGTTCACCATCAAAGATCTTGTAGCCTAACACATCTTCTTCTGTCGGCTGCTCCGCATTGCTTCTCTTCTACCTCGAACCTGAGCTCCAATTTTTTCTATGCGGCTTGCCTATCGCATGCTGAGTTTTTTTTTGCTACAGCAATTATAAATTGTCCCAACTCAGCGCTGACCTTATGGCAAAGATGCAATCTCGCAATGAGCGTGCGCAACTTGGTTATCGTACTGACCCAATTGACTTTTTAGTTTTTAATAGTGTAGTTATTGTTCTGACCAAGGCCGGATTTTTTTTTATTTGAAGAAGTCCAAGGCCGGATTTCAATATCACATATTTTAACATCCACAAGTACATGCACGGGTACACACATGGGCTTATATATAATGAGCAAATTGCATATTGGCCGCTGCTCTGAACCCTAAACTGAATCAGCCTAGAGGTTGAAGAAGGTGCTCCACTGCTTAATTGGAGGCGGCCTAGTCCAGTGTGATCGGCACATGGGCGCGAATGTTGAGCAGCCGAACAGAGGCAGCAGAGATCGCAGCAGGGACGGCGTGCAAGGGGTTGAGGCGTCGTGGGAGCAAGGTTTACATTACCGACCGGTCCGATCAAACCGGTGGGGTCCGGTACCAGTATACCGGACCGATTTGGCCGGAAACCGGTCGAAACCGATCGAAGTCAAATTTGAATTTAAAATTCTCTGTGCAAATGGTTCGTACTGGTATACCGGCCGGTTTGACTGGTAACCGGTCGGTTTAACTGGTAATCCGCCAAATTCAAATTTTTTTTTGGTTTAAATTCAAATGCCCGCAAAGTATACTAAATGAATATTTGTATAACATATTTTAGCCTAAGTGAACCCTCCAACCCTCTTTTGTACTACTTTTACATTGTATTTGTATATTTTTGTATGCACATTTTTTTTATTTAACTTCAAATCTCCGCAAACTATACTAAATGAACGAATTTTTGAGAAAATTTGACACCATTAGATTCGTCGCACCTTGAAGTATTTTTAGGAATTTTTTGAAAATTTTTCATTTTTTTGAATTCAAATTTGAATTTTGAATTTGGACAAACCAGCCCAAACCGAAACCTGACCGGTTCTCACCGGTTTGGTGAACCATGCGTGGGAGTTGGAGGAGCTCTGCGATGAGAAGTGGGTGGGAGAAAAAGCAGAGGGCAGCGGAATCGGCGTGGAGCACGTGGATCACAGTAGTTTAGCTATATGTGCGTGAGTACATATCATGGGCATGTGAAACTAACTCTACTAGAACATAACCAAGTAAACAGAGATTAATATACATAACCAAGTATAGCATAAGATAGCAAATGGAAATATACAAATATATAGAAACCTAATTTAGCAACAACAGAGATTATATACATGAGCATCTCCAAGAGTCTTTCTAAATTTAATTTCACTCTCTAAATTATCATTTGAAGATACTTCTACATATTTCTGTATGTTTTCATTCTCCAACAGTAAAAAGTCAATTTTCTTATCTATCTTTGGCTTGCGAGAAATGTGGAATAAAGGATGGCTATATTTGAATAACTACTACTTAGAGAAGCTGTTGAAGGATATTTTTCCATCAAATCTCTATTCCTAACAATGAGAAAAGACATAAAGAGTCTCTGAGAGTTGACCATGCAGAAATTGGGAAGGAGCGAGCTAGCAGCACGCCAAGCATAAATTAGAAACCCAATATAGCAATGATTCGAACAACAGACACATTAGAGAATATCTCATGCAAATATCTAATTAATAGTAGTAGTATTACTTGTTGAATGGCATCCGCAACCCGTAGGGTCTATATCAATTCATATATTATAATTACATTTGGCAATAAGCACTAATATTTTAGCAGGTTGCTCGGGATACTATTCAAAATAAAAGTCAATACTAAGGTATTAAAGAGGAAATAGAAAATAACACAGTTTGCATGCCATAAAGTATCCAAAGGAGCGTCAATTGAAGCTGAGAGCATCAGATTATAAAACACAAAATAATATGTACTCCCTCCGTTCCAAAATGTAAGTCGTTTTAACTTTTCTAGATTCATATATTTTGCTATGTATCTAGACATATGTTATATCTAGGTGCATAGTAATTACTATGAATCTAAAAAACCAAAACGAACTATATTTTGGAACGGAGGGAGTAGTTTGCACAGATCCAGTAAATAATATGATGCGCCCGGAGGAAATAGAGGACTGGGGCTCGCGTAGCGGTCGCCATTTCACAGATCCAGTACATCTGCAGCCCGTCTTTAGTGGCCGATCCATCAGACCACGTGGATATGATCGGTTCATATAATCATCGGAGCTAGCCGATTCATAGAAGAGTAGAGAGAGATAAATTCGACTCATGTTTTGGGAGTCAACTCATGCTGAATAGGAAAAGCAATCTGGGCGTTCACTGGCTCACTCCTTTGAGGAGAAAGGATGAGAGGATGAAATAAAAGGAAACTGGTATTTTACTTTTGCAGTAGCTCTATCGATTGCGACATGTACTCGAGAGAGAGACGACATGGCTCATTTCTTTGCTTGCGTGGAGCTCATGAATCAATTCACCACTGCTGTCTTTACGCTTACTACTAGGGCCAGCGCAAGGATCGCAAAGAACAAGCTCGCCAATGTGCCTGCAGCAAGACGCGGCGACGTCCTCCCTCATCCGGCGGCTTGACCTTGCGGCGGCTGAATACAGTGGTCTCTTCAGGGCCGGCCTCGCCCGCAGCCATGCCGTGAAGGTCCAAGGCGCGTTCATTCCCTGCGAGGAAGCTTGCTCCAGCCGAGCAAAGCCTCGGTGACAACCGCATAGGTGGTTCACTACTCTGCGGTTGTAGGCGTACGAGTAGATTGTCGGTTGCTTAGTCCATGAGTAATCACCTTTCTTTGCTTACGGCTTTGCTACGTTTTGCTCTCTTGTAATCCGTACTGGCCTCATGGGCGCTCATTGCGCATTGTATTAAAACTTCTTTGTACCTAATACAAAGATACGCAGCTCTCTCACGTATTTGAGAAAAAAAAGCTGAATTAAAAGACTTTTTTATTTAAAGACAAACAAAATGTGGTTTCATTTGTACTGCCCTAGTACAGAAACATAATTTAATACCGGTTGGCAACCCCTTCTAGTCCCGGTTGCTACGTAGAATTTTGTGTGCTACTAAAACTATGTGTCCTGCGGGATTTGAAATTGCGACCTCTTGCCTCGCATATAGTTTCTTTGCCACCCCACCTACGCAGCGCATGTGACTCTAATTGGGATGTTATCCTTTGAACTAACTCGTGTAGGACCTTTTAGTCCATGTTTATGTTACCAACCGGGACTAAATATTTATTTATACTTTTATTTCCGATTTGAGCCACCAACCAATACTAAACAAATAGTGGCTCCAACCGAGACTAAAAGACCTCCCACTCCCTAGCCGTTGGACCCAGATAGATTAGTCATGGGCTTAATTGTAGCTGGGAGAAAGACTAAAGATCGATGTGGTGTTATGTAGTGGTGGCCACATCTTTGATTGGCCGTGGCAGAAGTCCATCTAATTGGTCGCCATCATACTTGCTTAATTGATTGGGGAGACTATTATCTACTACCTTCGTCCCAAAATATAACAGTTTTACCCTTGGTCAAAGTCAAACATTTTCATCTAGGTTTAACTTGCAGAAAATCTAAAAATTGCTATAATGTGGGACCGAGGTAGTATATCATTAATTCATTATACAAAATAAGGTATCCTAGATCTGATCGAGCTTAATATATGATATGGCAGAGATGCAATAATGACCTAAAATAATAATATATGGTTCATGATGATGTGCATTTTGCCTCTATATATATGTAGTAGTGGAGGTGCCGGCGAGATGGAGCAATCCAGTCACATGGATACTATGCACTAAGGCGGCTCTCTCAGCGAGCCTGTCGAGGCCAAATGGCTGCGAGAGCCGCCGCCGCCGCCATGCTGCCATGCCTCCTCCTGCTCCCGTTTCTCCTTCTAGCTGCTGCTTCCGGCGCCGCCAACGATGCAGCCGGCAGCACGCCGCCGATCAGCCGGAAAAGCTTCCCTGAGGGCTTCGTCTTCGGGACGGCCTCGTCGGCCTATCAGGTAGAAGTTCGCTCCTATTCATTCGCGCACGTGTAAGAGCTTTCGGTCTTTCCCTTTCCCCAGTTAAGAGAGCATTCGTGCCGTACAGAAACCCGACAAGTGCGAGAGAGAGGTTCAGAAAGCGCTAAACTACAGCATAATTAACTTAACTGATAAATGGAGTTCATGACGGCTCAATTATTGTGTCATAATATAGGAACAGGAAAAGGCTTAGCTAGGGGATAATATGCCCGTGCGAGGAGCAAGAACAAATTATTATAAAAAGAAGTTGCTACTTCATTTTTGTCCTGCTTGGCCTGATCTTCTGAGTTTACTAGACTGAACTCTCATTTCCATGCAGTATGAAGGTGGTGCTAAGGAAGGGGGCAGAAGACCAAGTATCTGGGACACTTTCACCCACCAGCATCCAGGCACGCGTGCTTTCTGCCTATCTGTTTTTCTATGAGAAGCTCATACACACACACACACACACACACACACACACACACACACACACACACACACACACACACACACACACACACACACACACACACACACACACACACGCTTATATCTACACCTTTAAGCAATGAGCAATGCAATTTAATTTCCTGATGACACCGTATTTCGGGTGTTTGCAGAAAAAATCGCTGACGGAAGCAACGGGGATGTAGCAGTGGACTCCTACCATCTTTACAAGGTGCCATGTCAGCATCATCTTCATGAGCATGCATATTTAATTTTGCGGTACCAAAATTAAACGTGTGCAAATGTGCAGGAAGATGTGCGCCTCATGAAGGACCTGGGGATGGATGCGTACAGGTTCTCCATTTCATGGAGCAGAATCCTTCCAAGTACATGACCTTTTTATCTTTTAATTTCCCCCTAATTATGTACTTCCTCAGTTTTTGCTTATATAAAGTTTACACTAAGCTATTTGTTCATTTATTTAAACATCGTAT
Organism: Panicum virgatum; assembly: GCF_016808335.1. NCBI lineage: Eukaryota > Viridiplantae > Streptophyta > Magnoliopsida > Poales > Poaceae > Panicum > Panicum virgatum. Next base: position 36,351,402 of record NC_053142.1, on the reverse strand, counting down.
ATTTAAAAATAGAGGGAGTTTATTGTTTTCATAATAAACTAGAAGTTCCAAGTTGATAGCCTGTTCTTATTATGAACATACGTGTCCTATGGCACATATAACAGATGGCAGTCTGAGCGGTGGAATTAATAGGGAAGGTGTCAATTACTACAATAATCTCATTAATGAGCTCCTGTCCAAAGGTATGCGTGTCTAGATGTAACTCCTTGATCAGCTCCATTCTTTACTTCACCTTATGAATTATTTAAGATGTTATCTTGTGCATCTGCAGGAATGCAACCCTATGTGACCCTTTTTCACTGGGACACACCTCAGGCATTAGAAGATAAATATGAGGGATTTCTTAGCCCCAATATTGTGTAAGTCAAGGCTTAAGTTAACCATGAAAGTAACAAGATTATTGTACAGTAAATAAATAAGATAGAAGATTTGTTGGTTAGTTGATTCTTGAAATCAAATCATTCGTTTAAAAATTATTATCTGGATCTAATTGTATCAAAATCTGGACCCTTTAACCAAACAAAGATGATGTCAACATCTTCACATGGTACGATGACAGCAATTAAAAACCCTCGAATCCTCGTAGCAAACAGCTTGAATATGTTGTGTACTAATGTACTAACTGATAAAGAAGTCAACGCCTTCCTGTATCTTGAATCAACCTGCAAGCTTTGCATTTGAAAGCAACAAACTAATAACAACAAAAGTAGCACACCGTCATTAGAACAAAATTAATTTCCTCTAGGTTCCATGTGACCACTGCAGTTATTGCTTCGCTTACGAATAGCTCGATGCATACTAAAAATTACTAGCTGTTAAAAAAGACTGTAAATGTCTCAGAAATGACTTCAAGGACTATGCTGACGTCTGCTTCAAGGAGTTCGGTGATCGAGTGAAGCACTGGATCACCTTCAACGAGCCCTGGACGTTCTGCGTAATGGGCTACTCGATTGGCTTTAATGCCCCAGGCCGGTGCTCGCCATGGGACCTGGGCAGATGCAGTGTTGGGGATTCAGGAAGGGAACCTTACATCGCAGCCCATCACCAGCTAGTTGCACATGCAGAGACAGTTCGGTTGTATAGAGATAAATACCAGGTAATGCACCAATGATGTTACAGTTCTATTTACGCAACAAATTAGTTGAAGTTTCGGTTCTAGAGTAAAGCTGCAAAGTGAAATTTTTGATCAACTAAACTAATAAATCCTAGAATTAGTGATTTAGCACTAAATGGATAGCATAACCTTAGAAATAATGCTTCTCGAATTAGTGCAGCATATGCAAGAGGGAAAGATTGGCATAACTTTAGTCTCGCATTGGTTTCTTCCCTTCTCCCGCTCCGAAGCCAATGACGCTGCAGCGAGACGAGCCATAGACTTCATGTTTGGATGGTAGGTTTCATCTGTGGCTCATACAATCTCACATTCTCACAGTCAAAGTTCAGAAGATATATATGTCAATTTTATTACCATCAATGTTCGCCCAGGTTTATGGACCCTCTTATCAAAGGTGACTACCCAGCAAGCATGAGAGGATTGGTCGGAAATCGCCTGCCTAAGATTACCAAAGAGCAATCCAAGTTGATCAAGGGTTCGTTCGACTTCATTGGACTCAACTACTACACTACAAACTATGCTGCCGACCTCCCTCCATCAAATGGCCTTAACATTAACAAGACCTACAGCACTGATTCAAATGCAAACCTTACCGGTGAGTCCGGGTCTCTAGCTATGTTCAATCTCGTTCTATATCCTTCACTTACCATGTTAACACCCTCTATAATTAATTATAAATAGGTGTACGGAATGGCGTCCCCATAGGCCCTCAGGTAACTCAATATTATTCTGAGAAAATACTAGTGGTAATTTCATTCGCCTCGCCACTTATGCGCAACGATTCAGTTCCGTGAATATATATATAACATGCAGGCTGGTTCATCTTGGCTCTACATTTACCCTCCGGGGTTCCGTGATCTGCTGCTGTTTATCAAAAAGTACTACGGCAATCCGACCATCTACATCACTGAAAATGGTACAGATCTTGACACCATCGATCCAATATATACCTTGCTACTGTTTAAAGATCTTGCAACCTCGCTCATCAGAAATTGCAGTAAAACTTTGAACAAGTTTTTCTCTCATGTCTACTTCAGAAAAGCAACAGCTCGATCTACTCCTAACCCAAAGAACAGGACTGAAACTACCTAACATATACGTTTCCATTTTCTGCATTTTAGGTGTTGACGAAGTCAACAACAAGACCATGCCACTAAAGGAGGCTCTCAAGGATGACACCAGGATATCTTATTACCGCGCGCACCTCCATGCTATGCTAAGTGCTATAAGGGAGGGGGCAAACGTGAAAGGGTACTTCGCGTGGTCGCTGCTGGACAACTTCGAGTGGGCAAACGGCTACACTGTCCGGTTCGGGATATATTTCGTCGACTATAACAATGGGTTGAAGCGGTACCCCAAGAAATCTGCCCACTGGTTCAAGAAGTTCCTCAAGAAATGAGCATGAACGAGATGCGCTAGGACAAATGAATGGACGGTGTGGTTGACTTATGTATACCCTGAGAGAGTGTGCTGCAATAAAAGGGTTCACATTATATTGCAATTGTATGTGTATTGATGAGTGTAGATGGAGATGAGCGCTCATATGCTTTCTTTCAGAGAAAACAAATAAAATCAAGATCAATGTACGTGCAACTTTCATCTGAAATAAATTCTATATCGCTCTACAATATTTACTGTCAATATTTAACAATGTTGTGGTGCTGAAATTTTAAATGTCACGGAGGAAAATTATTAACTAGATCTGTGAGTGGTGGATGTTGCATAATTTCGAGTATTCTGTTCCCTTGCGAATAAAGTGGAAATAAACATGATTCAGTCAAGTGTGAGTTACTTTTGATTAATAAGTGTTCCCTGGCCATGTTTTGGCAATATGTTGGAGTTGGTAGACCATTTTCCTCTGCAGTACACTAATACGAAAGGTATTTTTAGGTACGGATAAAAACGTAATTTTTGGAGCGGGTGCGATACCCGCCTCTAGTAATTCTCATAGATAAAATCAATTTGTAGGGGCGCATGTGCCCATGACCCGCCCCTACTAACCGGCCACCACCACAAGCCCTTCTCCTATCGAGCTACATTTTTTTTGATGAGATATGCACAGTTGCATAAACCAGGGTTCAAAATGGTTACCTCAAGCCTCGCAAGTACTATCCTCTCCACCACACTACACAGTCACTCGTGAATTAATAGGATATGCTATTCTTTGATATTAACTCAGAAATCGATCTGTAGGGGTAGGTGAGGCCATGGTCCACCCTTACAAATCCATTTCTAGGGCGGGTGACGCCATCACCCACCCCTAAATTTTTTTAAATATATTAGAAGAAATAAAAAAGTGAAACTTCTACAATATGATTATTGTGTACTATAGACTAAATAAAAATATACCAAATATATTTTAGTGTATATAAAGATTAAGATTGTGGAAACTTGAAAACATGACTTGAGTTGAATGAGATACTAGATAGTAATAGCCATATATAGGGCACAACTAGCAAATGATCTTGCGATACTAAATGATTTTAAATGAATAATGTATAAACTATAAAATTTTAGATCTTACCTTTAAAACATTGATATGGAACTAATCTATATTCTACATTCGATGTTGTTCGAAAACAAATCAAAACTTGTAGATTTTGAAACTAGAGAACTTATAATAAATTTTTGGACTATTAAATGACCTTAAATGAAAAATTTGTCAACTACAAAATTTTAGATCTCGTCAAGCTCTACAATTTTGGTACAAACTTTTTCTTCATCTGAAATCGTATAAAAAAATTATAATTTTTTTTTGTACGAGAACATTTGTATAGGCAGGTCATGCCAGGCCATCACCCGCCCCTAAAACTAGTGGTCATGTCCAGGGTGGATGATGGCGTCACCCGAACGGGTGATGACATCACATGTGCCTAATAATAGTGACTATTTTCATAGGCATGTCAACTGCTTTAATAACACCAAGCAGGTCACATTTTGACCCGCCCCTGGAAAAAATAAATTGTTGATAAAAATCATTTTTTAGTAGTGGTAGCATCACATAAGCAAATGTAGGACTTTTACTTTTTCCCCATATCCTTTTTTAGGAAAGCTACTTCTTTCTTCAGGATCTTGTCTTGTACTCCTGTGTTCATCAGTTCACGAGACATGCAGTCCAGCTTGGCCTTTGTTCTTTACTGTTCAAGCTCTACTGCTACCGCTAGCGACGCACTGAAAAGCTCTACTGCACTCTGCACGTCCAGTTGTTCAAAAACTAGAAAGAAGAAAGCGCACTGTATTTCTGATGTTACGAAAAAAAAGAGAGATTTCTTTTTATGGTAAAAAAAGAGAGAGATTGACAATGCAAGATCGTGTTCTACTTAGTATTAGGCGACACCTTTTTTAAGATGCTGTTTTAGCAACATATTTTTTTATTGTTCCGAAAAAGAATTTGATTACATCTGTTTGCTAGTGGTCAGTAGGTTGCCAAGTGCCCAAGTCTGAAAGTATCTCCGAACACGTTGTTCGTTTGGCGAGGGTGAAAATGCTGAAGATATTTTGACGTTCAAAATCATTGCGTCTCTCGTCTTTGTCCACTCTACCATGCCAAGGTAAAAAAGAAAAAGTGAAAAAAGAATCCAAAAAGTGGCAACGCCGTAAAATCGTCGAACGACTCTGACCGCCTGCCCAACAGCACACAGCCTTCAGCAGCTGTCAGTGACGTCAGCATCTCACTATCTCCGCAAGGCGAGGGAACGGCCGCGCGCGGCGCACGCCCGCCGCCAAGGCGAGATAAATCCCCGGGCGAATAGGCATGCACCGAGCCGCTCTCCTCTCTGCACTCGGGGCCAGCGGCGAAGCCACGTCCAGTCCATCTCGGAGCCCGAGCCCACACACGGCGCCCGCCGCGGCAGCGCGGCCGGGGAGCTCGGCCTATAGTTGGCCATTCGGTCTGCCCGGCACAGCATGGCCCGGGCCCCACTCGACCCGGCACGATTAGGGCCGGCCTGATTGGCTCGAGTACTTATTCGTGCTAGGTCGGGCCGGCCCACGTGCCGAGGTCTCGGCCCAGGCACAGCACGAAGACATGTTAGCCGTGTCAGGCCGGCCCGACAGCCCATTCGTGCCATGGCACGTTGGTCCCGTCCTCCACCCGCATCCCCGGCTGACCGCGTGGTGCGCCTCTCCGCCGCCCTCCACATGGCCAGCTGCGTCTCGCCGCCATCCCCGTGCATGCCTGGCCGCCGCACGCCGTGCCTCACCGTCGATCCACGCAAGCCCGGCCACGCCGCCATTGATCCGCGCAAGCCCAACCGCGCCTGGCCTCGCCGTCGTCGATCCGCGCAAGCCCGAGCACGCCTCGGCTTCGCCGCCACCGATCCGCGCAAGCCCGGCCGCGCCGAGCCCTAAGAAAGAAGGGAGCGGCAGCTCTCCGGCATCTCCGCCACACGGCTCTGAGGGGGACCAACGACCGCGACGTGCAGGAGGGGAGGCGCCGGTTGTCGTGCGGAGGCTCAGAGAAGGAGGACCGGCAGCACGGGGACGTCAGGGTGGGAGTGGGGGCGGCGCTTGGGCAGGGTCGCAGCCTGGCAGGGAAAGTTTTTTTTTCTTTTTTTGAGAGGAGGGCTGGTAGAGGTAGTAGTTAGGTTTGGTGGGATTAAAATGGGCTAGTGTGTGTGTGGGCCGGCTGTTAATCGGGCCTTCCGTGTTCGGGCCGGCCTGTCGTGCTTGGTCAGGCCTGGTCTTATTCATGCTGTGTCGGGCCAGCCCACGTGCCGAGACGTTGGCCCAGGTACGACATGATGTCCGTGTCGGGCCAGCTCGAGCCCGATTAACTTCATATCGGGCCACAAAATCGGGATGTGGGCCGGCCCACGAACCTCAGGCCGGATGGCCAACTATAGCCCGGTCGTCCATGGTCGGAGCGCGAGATGCTTGCAAAGTGTCCCCGCCATACATGTCGGCGGGGTGGGGGCATCTATTCATCGCTTTCAGCGATTTGTGTCATTCCCGTCGTAGAAGCCTGCCTCGCCTCCGACGCCGATGCTAATCGAGCTCGTCGCCGCGCCGCCCGTCCACCGCCGCCGTCTTCTCCCTCGCTCCGCCGCTAGCCACCGCCCACCGGATGTTTGGCCCCGCCTAGCCGACGGCGCTCATGCACGGCCTCGCCCTCCGCTCGCCAACCCACCACCCTCCCCCCAGCCCCCTTCTCTAGGAACGCCGGTCATGGAAGCCTCGACAACCCAGAACCCTAAAAGCTCCGCCGCCTCGACCACCACCCCAGATGACGGCGACCACTCCGCCCACCTACCACCCCTCCCCAGCCACCCCCTCCCCTCCCCTAGCTCGCTGGCAGCCACTCCCCCCTCCTCTCCCCTGGCTCGGTGAAGAAGATGAACAAGGGTAGCGCGGCGGGGGAGGGGAGCTTCCGTGACGCCTCGGCGCCACCCGCGCGCGCGACGTATAGATTTTTTTCGTGCTCCAGTTTACGCAAATGTGCATATTTCATAAAAAAAATTCTACCTTAGTAGTAGAGAGGCTTGTTGAGGTGGCCAGTTGGCTGTGATTTTTTTCTTTTGCTATTTCAAGTTTTCCTTCTAATTTTCTAGAAATTGATTTGTAGGAGTGGGTTTGATATCACCCTCCCCTAAAAGTCGATTTGTAGGGTTGCAGGGGTAGGTGAGGCCATGACCCATCTGGAGCGGGCCCGCCTCTACAAATCGATTTTTAGCTGCGAGAAGCGAGTGCTGGTATTGCACCCGTCTTTAAAAATATGTTTTTACCCGCACCCAAATTTTTTTTTGTAGAAGTGTCATTTTTTATTTATAACTGAGAAATACTAACAAAATTACCCTCTATATACCGCTAAATGGTGGTATTGTGCACCATCAATGATCTTATAGCCGAAGACATGCTTCTTCTGTCTACTACTCCGCATTGCTTCTCTTCTACCTCGAGCCTGAGCCCTAATTTCTGAAGACTCTTGCTAGTTCTATTATAGAAAGACTCGTTTTTGCTACAGGAAGGCGAACCCATGACCTGGAAATGTGCTGCTTGAGCCCTCTAACTTAGTCAGCTAGAGAGTGCGAATTTTAGAATGGAGTTCTGAAAAATACCCTCACCTGCCACCATGCCATAGTACATGGGTCTGGCACACTCTCGCATGGGCAACGGACACCCTATGCAAGGGTACGGTCGAGCGGGAGGAGCTTTTCTCGATATGTGTAAAAAGATCTTCTTATATTAATATTGGGGCGGCTTATATTAGATATAATATAATGGGACAGTTTTATTTTTGCAACAGCAATTATAAAATATCTCAACTCTAATTTTCTTTCTTAGATATAATGGGAACATTTCTAGTGCAAACCACAACTTCGTGAAAATCCATACAAATCACAACAAAAAAAGTCGTCTAAATTCAAAAAAAAATCACATATGTAGATGATACACAATCTCATAAAATATTATGTCCAAACTCGACTTCGTTTGTGCGATATAAAAATTCGTTTGTGCAATATAAAAATAATAAATTTCTAACAAATCATCTGGACAACTTGCTGGCTTGAAATTTGTTCTTTTTATATCTCACAGACGAAGTCGAGTTTGGACAAGATATTTTAAAAAATTATGTATCATCATATCATCTAGATATGTGATTTTTTTTATTAATTTAGATAATTTTTTTACCATAGTTTGCACAAATTTTTACGATGTCGTGGTTTGCACTGATATGTTTCCCGATATAATATCTGAGCTCCGATCTTATGGCAAAGATTGAATCACGCAATGCGCGTGCACAACTTGGTTGTCCTGCTGGTCCAGTTGGCCTTTTTGTTTTTAATAGTGTAGTCGTTGTTGTTCGGACTAAGGCCGGATTTCAAAAAAAAAATTATACTTCTCCATACAAAATGTGTAATAGTATTTTATATTGGAAATATTATTACACACTTTCCAATTTCTTTATGTATAGAAACTACTATTACACATTTTATAGAAAGTATAGTTTTTTGTGATGAAGTCTTTGAGGTTTAAGACTCTACGAGTGAAGTCTGTATTAAGACTACCCTAATGAATTGGCGTCCGTTTCGCTTCCCTAGTAATTGAGCCGTCCCGCCCCCTGGAAACGCCGTTAGCCCGCGCGGCGCCTGTAATCACGAAAGAAATTCAGTTGGGCGCCGCATGCAGGCATGCACCTCCCGGCTCCCGCGCCATTTAGAAGGAAATTCACAGGTCCACGCCGCATGCAGGCATGCACCTCCTCTCCTTGCGCTTGGATAACCCTCCATCAGTTGCCGCCCATACCAAAAATCGCCCGCCAAAAATTGGCACCAGTGCATCACGTCTTTTTGCCTCCCGCAACAAACGAAACACCAGTGCTTCAAATTTTCATTGCCCGCCATGTATGTGTTCGTTTTCAAGTTCCATGGCCCGGGCCTATATAAGTTGCTTTGGGGGATCAGCACCTCCGATATGTGAGAACCGCCCTATTTAATACTATTTTAAATAAATCGCCGGTCATTATCATCCAGATGAGAGTTAACACGTGCTTGCCGGAGAGCGTGCCACGTGTTATCCCACGTCTAGAGAGACGAATAACCGACATGTCATTCATCCAAAATAATATCAAATCCGGTAGTCCCGGTATGTGCTCCAACATACGCCCAGAATCAGCATATGCACATATCGTTTACAATCGAATACATCGCCAATAATCCACAAAGAGCAATTTTATACGCTTAATATTACAAGTTCAATATAAGTGGGTTTCAAACTTCACTTACAAGCCTTGGGTTTACGAAAGTCATATTAAACAGAAAGTTTATTGCATTTACATGCTCTCACGAAGCTCGATTACGATAAAGACGTACTAAAATAATGATGCCTTGCTCAAGGACATCATTACAGCCACCACGACCTACTCTTCCCCCGCGTTTGGATCAGCGGGGTAGAAGTGGCCAAACACCACTTCTGGCTCACCTGCAACTAGGTTTAAAAGCAACCTGAGTACAAAGGTACTCGCAAGACTTACGCGATTACATATACAAGGATCATGAAATGGCTCAAGTAAAAGCTTTAAGGTTAAATAATTATTGCAGAAGCATTAGCTCTCTACACTATCACCTATCAGAATTAATTAATATTGCCCAAACCCCCAATAATTTTAGTACATTAAGAGTATACAAAATAATGAGTCACAGAGGTGCCATGAACCATTTCCATCATAACCGAAACTTTCTACGAAGAGTTCAACGGACAAAGAGCTTGCTCATAACCGAGAGCGCGGCAATTCGAATTGATTATAACCTTGCAAGGGTGTACTACTTTACCCACACGATGCAAGGACCATGCGACTTACTCAACCGGCCAAAGTTGAATAAGGGGTACTCGCGTCAACCGTTCCCAACATGGCTCGATCATTGAAATCTTCACACCTATCTTACGCGTAGAGACTTAGTTTCCACCGGGGACATCTCTAAACTTTCCTACTCGTAGGTCCATCCGGGGACACCTCTAAGCCTCTCTGCATAGCCCTTGGCCACGTATCTAGGACTGTATATCAATGATCAAGTCAAGGAAGATAATTGGCTTATCTGTACCATTATATTGGATATGTGGTAGCACGAGAAGGTGCTCAAAGCCGACATCATCCACGGACGGTTCTTAAATGATCCAAGCGGACCTGCCTATGTGACTCCATTCACTAGGCCCTACCATTCTGCTCGAACCTCGAGGCTACCAAACCCTTAACAACCAAACCGAACCAGTGCGAACAAGGGTAACCGGTAAATGTGATCCTCCAAAACATTCATGTCTAGCGAGCGAAAGAAGTACTCTAAGTAGGGCTAAGCATCTAGTCAGATTAAGTAATTAACTAACTAACTAGTGCCAAGAACAAGGATGACAAATCAAGGAAGGATAATGCACGCAGATAGGTACAAGAATGCAATACAAACTTAATATACATAACCCAACATTACCCGGTGAGATAACTAATTAACTCAGGTTAAATAGGAGCAAGGATTCATGCTTAGCTGCTTGCCTTGGTTAGCTTCGGACTCGACCACGAACGGGACTCCAGGCTCAGGCTCAACGGACTCGGCGGGCTCCACGGGTTCGTTCTCCGACGGTTCGGTCACTAAAATGCATGAATGCGAGGCAAGAATTAAGAAATGAACTTAACAACAAGCATAAATCATGGAAATAATTGACCATGTAGATAACAATAAAAGTAACTCATGAAAATTAGTTTTGCAGTAAAAACATTTTCCTATAAGTAATCATAAATAGATCAATTTTCAGCTACTCTAAGCAAGATAAATCATAAAAGGCATGCAAACTTATCCAAACAAAACCAAGAAAATTATATTAGATACTAGGTATTAAAAAAATCTAACCAAATTGGTTTTGCCATTTTATCACTTTCCAGCAAAAAGTTCTATATTAAACCATTTTCAGATAAAGCATAAGAAAACAAGCTAAAACTTTGATAAACAGCAAAGAAGCATATGAAAAAGTAGCACCTCTGGAAACTACACCTCACAAGGAGCCTTAAAAAATTTAGTTTGAGATTTTTCTAGCAAAATACAAATAAATAAGCATTAAACTCACTTTTGTAAGATAAAACTATAGATAAATCTACAGAAAATTAACATGCAAAAAAATATTTTTCATAAGTAGATCTCAGCTATAAGAATCCAACAAAACAAGTTTCATATTTTTCTGAGCTATACATGAATTTCTACAAATTTTGCAAAATTGCTGCTCAACTAAACACCCTGAAAAATGCTAGATGCACCCCCAGCTGGCCAGCCCAGCGGCTGAAAGGCAGGGCCCACGGGCCAGCGGCCCACCAGGCCAAGTCAAGGCGAGGCCGGCCTTGACCGCGCAGTGCGCGCGCGCACGCGCGTGCGCGGCGATGGCGAGCGGCGGCGGCGCGAGGCAGTGCGACGAGGCGGGGTCGGAGCGGGGAAGGGGAGGCGTGCACGGCGATGCGGAGGTGGCGGCGAGCCTCACCGTCAGGTTGGACGGCGGGGAACGGCGGCGGACGGGCGGCGCGACGAGCAGGGGCGGCGGCGGGCGGAGGCGCTCGCCGGCGGCTCTGCAGGGAGGGAGAGGGGGCCGGGTTAGGGGCGAAATCGAGCGAGGGAAGGGAGGAGATGCTCCCCGCACAAGGAATCGGCGAGAGGCTCACCGAGGGCGGCGAATCGGCGGCGGCAAGGAGCTTGGGGGCGGCGGTAATGGAGGAGGGGAACGGATAGGGTTAGGGTTTGAGGGGAACGGGGCTGGGGCTGGGTCTTGAGGCGATGAGAGGAGGGAGGGGTTGGCATGGAACACGAGGATGGCCGGCACGTGGCGCGACTCGCGAGGATGGACGCCGGCGACGGGCGACGCGTGCGCGCGGCGCGCCGAGCAAAAACAGAGAGAGGAGGAGAGGGAGAGGCTGACGGGTGGGCCCGGCGAAGGATTTTTTTTCTTTTTTTCTTTTCTCAGGGCTGTGACACGATCCATGCGTTCTAGAAAGCTCTGCCCCTCATCCTTTGCTTTCTCCATCTAGACACCAAGAATAATGCCTGGACTAGATGTTGATTTGAACTTAGGGCCACCCGAATCTGGCCAAATGGATCCCATAGATTGGGATGACATTGTAGAGTTTGAAGGCCCTGCTCATGAACTTGAGTATGACATGGTTTGGAACGATGGAATCGAAGGTGCTTTTTTCAGTCTGATTTCTGTTTTCCCAAGCCTTAATTCTTTCTATGTTCTGATTTCAATCATTCTTTCCATTACAGACCAAGCCGGTCACGAGGATGTCATGCAAGCAGATGCCGTGCAAGCAGATGCCGTGCAAGGAGATGGTGTGCATGTATCTCCAGGTAACTGAGTTTTCTTGGTTTAGAAAGAACAACATGCATGTGTTTTCAGTTCAATCAAGGGATTCTTAGTTTTCTTTCTAGTTTCTGTTCAGTGTTTCATATGTGTTTCATATAGCTCATCCTTCTGTTCATGTTTCAGACATGGTCTCATTAACATTTCTGCAAGGTGCATCAACATTTCTGGAACGTGCATCAACAGCAACAGTTGAAGGTTAGTTCCATTCATGCTTCTGTCTAGATCTCGGCACGCTGTCGGACAACCAATAGTATGCATACTGTTTGTTGCAGGTTCTAGTGCCAACAAAAGGAGATTCTATTCGGATGATTTAAAGATCTCCATATACCTAGAGTTATTGGCAAAAACTGATCCTCCTATTTTACGTCGTGGGGTTTCTAAGGGAGTTGCACGTAAATTTGATGTGCCTCTAAGAGTTGTGCAGTCCATTTGGAAAAACGGACAAGCTGGTGGAATAAATGGTATTGTAAACAAGTGGGCCAGGAATTGTGGTAGAAAAAGAATAGAAATAGACATGGAATCCATAAAAAATGTGCCTCTTAGGCAGCGCACCACTTTTAAGGATCTTGCTGATGCATTAGGTGTTAAGAAGAGCACACTTCATAACCTTCAAAGAAGGCTATTTTTGTCGGCACACTAATGAACTCAAGTTTAGTTTGACCGATGCAAACAAGAAGGCCCGCGTCAAGTATTGTTTATCCATGTTGAATGCTCAGTCTTTGTCTTTCAAGCCAATGTACAATGTCGTGTACATTGATGAAAAGTGGTTCTATAGGACTCGTAGGAACCAAAAATATTACCTTGCAAATGATGAAGAAAGACCACAACGAACCGTTAAAAGCAAAAATTTTATTGAGAAGGTGATGCTCCTAGCTGTGGTTACGAGGCCTAGATTTGATGAGAATGGTCAATGCATTTTTGATGGTAAGCTGGGTATTTTCTCCTTTGTCAAAGTGGAACCAGCAAAGAGGTGGAGCCCAAACAGGGATGCAGGTAAGGAAAATTGCAATTTTTTTTGCATATCCTACAAGAATCATTAGTTTTATTAACAATGTTTATATGTGTAGGTGTCCTTGTAACAAAAGCCATGACATCGGTGACAAAAGAAGTTAGCCGTGATTTTCTTGTGAACAAGGTTCTACCCGCAATCAAAGAAAGATGGCCTGCTGAAGAGAAAGGATTGCCCATATACATACAGCAAGATAATGCTAGGACCCACATTGCTGTGTAACTGAAAGCAGAGGACTTTTACGGTGCACAATATGATCATATACTACTACTAGTATGGATGCCCGCGCGACACGCTGTAAGGATCACCGGGGTGTCCGCCCCTAGAAGGGGAGGGGTGAATAAGGTCGCTAATTCGCTTTCTAACCTAGGGCTCAATCTACTTGTATAAGATAAACCTAACACGTCCTGCACATACTAGTTATGACTAAGGTTTATCTATGCTACTCTCTACTTAACCCAAAAGACTTGCAATCTATAGCCAATCATAATCAAACTAACTAGAAAAGTAAAGGCACGCAAGATAGAGTAAATGTGGAAACGTAATACGGTAAGTAAAGAGGTAATGGAGAAAATATGCAAACTCCCGTGAAGACACCAAGACGCACGATTTAACGTGGTTCGGTTATGACACCAAGTCCCTCCCTACGTCCACGGCCACTTGTCCACCAAGAACAAGTGTGATGCCGAGTCTCTTCGCTTGATCACCGTCTTGCGATCGCCACCAAGGCTTCCGGCAAGCAAAGACTAAGTGACGCCAACGGCACCATCTTCACTATTGGAGCTTCTCACCAAGAGGGGTCTCCTTCCCCGCACAAAGTGTCATTGCCTCTCCACACCAAGTTGGAGGGTCACACGACGAGTACACGGTTGCTTGCCGTAGCAAGACTTTGCTCAAGGTTGATCTCGCAAGATCAATTCCTCCCAAGCACTAAGCTTCTCAAGCTCACACTTGCACTAAGCTATTCTAAGCTTGAATGTGGCACTAAGCTCAATATGGTGGATGGAGTTGATGTTGATCTTCAATAGAACTTCCAGAGTCTCCAACCTCTCCAAATGACTCGGCCTTGGGGGTATATATAGCCACATACCCCAAAAGAGCCGTTAGAGGAAAGCTGACAGAAAAAGTACGTAACACCGGTTAAACTGACGCTCCTCCAATAGCCATCGTCGGTTCAACCGGTGAATGTAAACTGCCCACTGAAAAACTATCCGTTACTTGTACGGGCAATCAACTGACGTATCGTCGGTTTAACCGGTGAATGTAACTGTCCCCTGATTCCCGAAAAACCAATTCTCTGGACAATTACACCGACGTTCACTTTTCCTTCATCACCGGTTCAACCGGTGTCCTTCTGTGTCTGACTTCACTTCAGTCATTGCACCGTGTATGTCTTTTCTTTATCGTTGGTTTAACCGACGCAAAACCCTAGTCTCAGCTTCTGGGTCCATTGCACCGGTGAGTGCAATTTGCTCATCATCGGTTTAACCGGTGGTAGCAAATTGTCTTTGTCTTGTTTGTTTTGACTTGATTTCTTCACGGTCTCTTCAATTCTTATCCTTCGGGCCTAGCTTCGCCTTCCTTCTATTTGTCATCACTTGAACCTAAAAGCCTGAGGATATCATCTAAACAATCGCATTAGTCCAAGTGTTGTTTTGTCTATATTAATCACCAAAACATTATATTGAAAAGTGACATAAGAGGCCATTTTTCCTACGATCTCTTCCTTTTTGGTGATTGATGACAACACAAACAAAGCAAGCAAGATGAATTGCAAGAATATCAAATTGATACCAATTTGAAAAGTTAGAAACTATTTAGCTTGCTCGGATGACATTTCAATGCTCATTTAAAAAGCCACCGGCATTTGATTAGTCCATAGGACGAAATGCTTCCGGCTTGATAGCAATTATGAAACAATGGCTTGTGGGCAATGTAAGATAATTGTGTGGTTTGAACCATATGAGCAATGAAAATTTTTGTATCTTAGTCCATGGGATCATCAATTTGCACTTCTCCCCCATATTGACTAAGTACCTCCCTCTATCACCATGCATCCTTTTGCATTGCAATAATCGCCTAAAATAAAAATATATATGATTCGTGATGGTGTGCACGTTGCTTGTATATGTGTAGTACTTCAGGTGCTAGCGAGATGGAGCAATGCTCAGGCGGCTCTCTCTCAACGAGACTGGATGCCATATGCCAACAAATGGCTGCGTGAGCAGCCGCCGCCGCCGCCATGGCCTGCCTCCTCCTGCTCCCGTTTCTCCTTCTAGCTGCTTCTTCCGGCGCCGGCTACGATGCAGCCAACACGCCGCCGATCAGCCGGAAAAGCTTCCCTGAGGGCTTCGTCTTCGGGACGGCCTCGTCGGCCTATCAGGTAGAAAAAGTCCACTCCTATTCATTCGCACGTGTAAGAGCTTTCCGTCTTTAATTTCCCTTTCCCCAGTTAATTAAGAGAGCATGCATGCCACAGAAACCCGACAAGTACGAGAGAGCAAGCTTCAGAAAGCGCTAGCCTACATTTCCGTACAGCATAATTAACTGTAAATAAGAACAGGAAAAAGGGTAGCTAGTGGGTGATATGCCCGTGCGAGGAGCAAGAACAGATTAATTAACTATTCTGCATCTTTTATAAAAGAAGTTGCAACTTCGTTTTTGTCTTGCTTGGCCTGATCTTCTGAGTTTACTAGCCTGAACTCTCATTCCCATGCAGTATGAAGGTGGTGCTATGGAAGGGGGCAGAGGACCAAGCATCTGGGACACTTTCACCCACCAGCACCGTACCCAGGCACGCGTGCTTTCTGCCTATCTGTTTTTCTATGAGAAATGCAATTAATTTAGTTTCCTGATGACACGGTATTTTGGGTGTTTGCAGAAAAAATCTCTGACGGAAGCAACGGGGATGTAGCAGTGGACCATCTTTACAAGGTGCGAGCCAGCCTCTCATCTTCATGAGCATGCATATTTTGCAGTACCAAAATTAAACGTGTGCAAATGTGCAGGAAGATGTGCGCCTCATGAAGGACATGGGGATGGATGCGTACAGGTTCTCCATTTCATGAAGCAGAATCCTTCCAAGTACATGAATTTATTATCTTTTAACTTTCCCTAATTATGCATACATATATAAAGTTTATACTAAGCTAATTGTTCATTTATCTAAACATCGTACATTTAAAATAGAGGGAGCTTATTGTTTTCATGAACTAGAATTTCCAAGTTGATAACATGTTCTTATTATGAACGTGCATGTCCTATTCCTATGGCACATATAACAGATGGTAGTCTGAGCGGTGGAATTAACAGAGAAGGTGTCAATTACTACAATAATCTCATTAATGAGCTCCTGTCCAAAGGTACGCGTGTCTAGATGTAACTCCTTGATCAGCTCCATTCTTTACTTCACCTTATGAATTATTTGAGATGTAATCTTGCATTGTGCATCTGCAGGAATGCAACCCTATGTGACCCTTTTTCACTGGGACACACCTCAGGCAAAATATGAAGGATTTCTTAGCCCCAATATTGTGTAAGTCAAAGCTTAAGTTAACCATGAAAGCAACAAGATTACCGTACAGTAAATAAATAAGATAGAAGGCTGCTTAACTGCACTGAAGCTGTTTATTTTATTAACCACCAGATTTGTTGCTTCGTTGATTCTTAAAATCAGATCATTCTGAAAAACCTGCCGCTTTCAAAATTATTATGTAGATCTAATTGTATCAAAATCTGGACCATTTAACCAAAAAAAGATGATGTCAACATTTTTGCATGGTACGACGACATTAATTAGAAACCCTCAAATCCTCGTAGCTAATAACAGCTTGAATATATATGTTGTGTACTACTGTAGTAACTGATAACAAAGTCAACGCCTTCCTGTATCATGAATCAACCTGCAAGCTTTGCATTCTAAAACAAAATTACCACACCTTTATAAGATCAAAATTAATTTCCACTAGGTTCCGTGTGACCATTGCAGTTATTGCTTCGCTTACGAAATACGAATAGCTCGATGCATACTAAAAAATACTAGCTGTTAAAAAAAGACTGTAAATGTCTCAGAAATGACTTCAAGGACTATGCTGATATCTGCTTCAAGGAGTTTGGCGGTCGAGTGAAGCGTTGGATCACATTCAATGAGCCCTGGACTTTCTGCTCAATGGGCTACGCGATGGGCTTTGTTGCCCCCAGACTGGTGCTCGCCATGGGACGTTGGCAGATGCGGTGTTGGGGATTCAGGAAGGGAACCTTACATCGTGGCTCATCACCAGCTACTTGCACATGCAGAAACAGTTCAGTTGTACAGAGAAAAATACCAGGTGATGCACCCATCACGTTCTATTTACGCAGCAAATTAGTTGAAGTTTCGGTTCTAGAGTACAGCTGCAAAGTGAAAATTTTGATCAACTGAACTGATAAACCTTAGGCTTAGTAATTTATAGCCCTAAATGGACAGCATAAACTTAGACCAATCTGAATGGTAAATGTACAATAACACTCCCTACAGAGACTAGTCTTATAGAAATGCTTCCCGAATCAATGCAGCGCACTCAAGAGGGAACGATTGGCATAGCTTTAAACTCGCACTGGTTTCTTCCCTTCTCCCGCTCCAAAACCAATGACGCTGCAGCGAGACGCACCACAGACTTCATGTTGGGATGGTAGGTTCTAGCTGCTGCAATCTCACAGTCAAAGTTCAGAAGATATATACTCATAGTGTGCAAATCTTACCATCAACATTCCTCCGGCCAGGTTTATGGACCCTCTTATTAGAGGTGACTACCCAGCAAGCATGAGAGCATCGGTTGGAAATCGCCTGCCAAAGTTCACCCAAGGGACAATACAAGTTGATCAAGGGTTCATTCGACTTCATTGGACTCAACTGTTAGAATTGCCAAAACTAAACATTAGAGGCACATTACTTCAGGATCTAAACATAACTTAGTTCATGACAAATCAATCTAATGCGAAATAAATGGTAATCATTATACCAGCGTTAGCAGTAGCAGCAACCATTTACGCCTGATCCGTAGAGAAAGTAGGCGTTCTTGTCGGTGTAGGAGATGCAGCAGCGAATCGGCATCCTCTGGGCGCCAACGGGAGTGCTTAGCCTTCCAAACCCCTCCAGTGCCCTTAGCGATCAGACTAGTGGTGGCTAGGGTTTTAGAATGAGATGAATGAGTTGATTAAGGTGCTAACCACGACCTTATATTTATAGCCACTGTGGGGCTGGGGGCCAGCCTCTGGAAACAGGCCTAATGGGCCTGCTGATCATAGCCCATTAGGATTTTATCATTAGGTTTCCTTAATCACGTTTAGGTGGTTTAAATGCTTCCTTAATAGTGAAGATCACAAATATCTTAACTAAAATTTATTTCCAACATTCTCCCACTTGATCGAACGGTTAAGGCTAATGTTCGTATCATACTAATGTTCACCCTTAGTAGTAACAGAAAGTACCGGACCAATGCGTCGTCAGTAGCTTGATGCACTACTGGAACCCCATTACCCACAGTCTCACTGAAACACCTCGGTAGAACGCTTATTCGTTATTTGGGAGTTCATAATGGCCCTAAACCAGGACCTGTCACACCCTGAAATTTTTGGATTTCAAGATGTGATTAAAATTAAAAATAAAACAACAATTTTATTATAATTTTAAAATTCTCCCAACATTTATTTTCTTTGCAGAGAATTTAGTGTAAAAGAAAATAAATATTGGTTGTTTTTCTAAATTAAATAGGGTTGTTTTTTTGTGTTGCATTCATGCTGAAATGCATTGTTTTATTGTTTGTTGTCCAATTTGAATTTGAATTCACTGGATTCGGATTTGAATTGAATGTGTTTGAGCCTTTTTTCAGAAAATACAAAACCTTTTCTGTTTCCCTAACTCGTTTTCAGCCCGGCCCAATCTCTCTACTCTTTTTCTTCTTCTTTCCCGCGGCCCAAATTTCCTCCGCCAGCCCATTTCTCTTTTTCCTCTTCCGGCCCGACCCGCCTCCCTTTCCTTTTCCTTTCCCTCACCAACGCGTGGGGCCCGCCCGTCAGGGCCTTCTCCTCCCCGTGCTCGGGCAGAACTCTGCCGAGTCCGACCCGGCCTAGCGCACGCTGCTGCGCCGCCTTGGGCCCGCACGCCGAGGCTCGGTCCTCACCCCTATAAAAGCACCGCGCCCCCTCCCCGAATCCCCTCGAGCCTGTGCCGCCACCTCCGCGCGAAACCCTAGCCGCGCCGTCGCCATTGGAGCCGCCGAGCTCGGGCTCGACGCCGACCCGCCGCTCCGCCGCCTCTCCTCGACGAGTTCGACGCCCAAGAGCTCCGCGAGGTAGAGGGGACGCTCGCCGACCCATCCTTTCTCCCTATCCCTCTCTCTCTCATCCGCGCGGCCTCGCCGGAAATCCGCGCGCCGCAGCTCGCCGTCGCGAGCTCTCTGTGGCCGCCTATGCCCCGCGCGAACCCCGTAGTCGGGTTCGCCACAACACCCTCTAGCTCCCAGGCCCAACCGCGTTCGGTTTCGTGCTCGGACGGCCGATTCCGGCCTACGCCGGCGGAGCGCCGCCGCCCCTGCCTCGCCATCGGCGTTTAGCGTCGCCGTGGCGCGCCCCGTCCCGGCCCTGCGTGACCGCGCCGACGTTGCTATCGCGTTCGCCATGGTCCCCTCGTCCTTCCAGACCCAAACCCGGTCCGAATCCCAGTCCGGATGGCCGAGTCCGGCCAACGCCGGCAAGCCGCCACCGTCACAGCTCGTCGCCGGCGCCTTGCGCCTCCGGCTGCCGCCCCAAATCTCCCTGCCCGTCCGATCTTAATCCAATGGACCAGATTGGATCTAAACCGAAGTCAAACCCCAGGGTACCGGTCAACCATGGTGGATTTGCAAAAGAGGCCCTCGCTTTTCTAGAAATCAACCCGCGGTCCATGCTAGGTGAAAAGAATTTACAAACCAGTCCTTTCTTTTATGGTTTAACCCCTGAGCTTCTCCAAAATAGGACACGCCATCCTTAGTGCGCTGTTTTGCAAGCTAGCCCTTGTATTTTAGGTTTAATCTCATTTTAGTCCCTGGTTTCTTTAGAGCTAGCCCCTGAAAGTTTATATCTATCGCAAACAAGTCCTTAGAACATTGTTTTAGCCATATCTTTCACGTTTCAACTCCGTTTTCAGCGATTCTTGCGCTCACGTGATCCTTGTGACATGTGCAATAGATTTATCACCTTGTTATCCTCTGTGAGCACACCTTGTTGTGTCTTACAAATCTTTTCTGTTAGTCATTAACCCTTTTGTTAATCGCGACTAGATCCCTGAAGCACCGTTTAGTCTATAGAATCGCCGTTTTAGTTCCGTTTTCCGCATTTCTTGCGCTCTCATCATCGTAGCAGCGAGCCTTATCCTTCAGTACATTCTTTTAAAGTCTTTCTTTGTTTTGGTGTATTGTTCTTAGTTGTATATTTTGTTTGTTGCTTTGTATGTTTGCCTGAAGATTGTTTCGAGTAGAAGGATCGTTGTTCGAAGATTGAAGATCAAGTTTTCTAAGTGAGCAAAAGCTGAAGAGCAGTAAGAGTAGCTTTTCGTTGGAGAAAGGCAAGTGACCATAACCATACTTCTATCTATGCTTTTTACAAGATTATATGATTTAATTGGAACATGGAGAACCACCCAAGAAAACCGTACAACCACAATACTACATGACTCTGGTCTTGGCTAATTAATTAGAGACTCTAGCTTGTGATAATCTTACCGATATGGCAAGAGGGGATGCATCGACGGGGTATAGCTCGGTCCTCTTGGGGCAATTGGTATTGTTTAATGGTCATTTGGCAAGGTACCACCTCATTATGACAGTGTTATGACCGCTTTGACTTGAAACCTTAGCGGATTGTCATAGGTTAGGGAATCTTTGTAAAGGCCTCGTAGCGTCCCTATGCAATCACACCTCGGAAGTGTAGTATTGTGCCTGGCTAGCACATTGCGTGGTTGGGTTCAAAGTTCTTCGGAACTTTTACGTGAATTGTGGTGAAAGTGTACAACCTCTGCAGAGTTAAAACTAACCGGTTAGCCGTGCTCACGGTCAAGAGCGGCTTGGACCCTCACATGATTAATAAACTTAAAGATGGATATAAATCACATTCTGGTTATTTCTTGTGGCCTTGCTGAGTACCAACCATAAGTGTACTCACCTTTGCTTACTGCTGCTCAGAAGGAAAAAGTTATGGTGGAGTCTATTGAAGATGTTGCTGAGTTCTAGGCGTACGCAACCCCCAGTCGATTGCCTGTGAAGTTTGGAGTCTCCGTTTCCAGGATAAGCTGCATAACTCTGATAGTCTTTTATCTGCTGCATTTTCTCTGCTGCATAGAGGTATCTTCAACGGCCCATAGTCGAGTTCCCATATCTCTTCAATGTAACCAAAATATGAGTTCGTTTGGCCACTAGAGTCGGTGGCATCTATACGGACACCACTATTTTGATTGGTGCTCTTGTTATCTTGGGCTCTTGTATAAAATGTGTAACCATTAATTTCATATCCTTGGTACATCAGGATTGAATTTGCCGGACCCCTGGCCAGCCAAGCTAGCTGCTCATGAATTTGATCGTTGGCCATGACTTCCTTCTGCAATCAGGTGGCGAATGTATCGTTATGATGTTTTGTAATCCATGTCTCAGACTTCAAAGGGTATATGCTTCGCACAATTTGCATGTAATCCTCCATGTATGGAGCAACCAAGGCTGATTGTTGCAGAACTGTGAGATGTGCTTTGCTCAACGTGGCATGATCTGTGGCATTTACTGATTTTCTTCCAAGTGTGCCCTTTCCAATCAGCCGCCCCTCATGACGTGATATTGGAATCCCAATTGGGCAGAGTTCTTCCACATAGTCAACACAAAATTCAATGACCTCCTCTGTGACGTAACCCTTCGCAATGCTTCCTTCTGGATGAGCCCGATTACGAATGTATTTCTTTAGGACTGCAAAGTATCGTTCAAAAGGGAACATATTATGAAGGAAAACAGGACCGAGAATACCAATCTCTTTGACCAGGTGAACTAGAAGATGCGTCATAATATTGAAGAATGATGGAGGAAATATCATTTCAAGACTGACTAAACTTTGGACAACATCCTCTTGTAGCCTGCTTAAACTCGATGGATCGATTGCCTTCTGAGAAATTGTGTTGAGAATTGAGCATAGCTTTTTGATTGTTGCTCGAACATTAGCTGGTAGAATACCTCTAAGTGCAAATGGAATCAATTGTGTCATCAACACGTGACAGTCATGGGACTTTACGTGTGCGAATTTCTTCCCTTTCAAGTTCAGTAGCCTCTTTATATTCGAAGAGTAGCCTGATGGGACCTCGATACTGTTCAAATAGTCGAACATACTTTGCTTCTCTTCCTTACTAAGAGTGTAGCACGCAGGACCTAGATAATGACGTCATTTATCCCTTTTTCTAGATGTAGGGCGGCCCGTTGTTTCATACGTTGAAGATCTTGCCGCGCTTCCAATGTATCCTTTGGCTTACCGTAGACACCAAGGAAGTCAAGAAGGTTCACACAAAGATTTTTTATTGGGTGCATCACATCAATTGCGTGGCGGACGTCTAAGAATTCCCAATAAGGTAACTCCCAAAAAATACTCTTCTTCTTCCACATAGGTGCACGTCCATCATCACTCTGCACTGATCTGTTATTGGGTCCTTTTCCGAATACTACTTTTATATCTTTGGCCATTTCAAACACCATTTTCCCACAACGATGCCTAGGCTTGGTACGATAATCTGCCTTTCCATCATAGTGAGCATGCCTCCTCCTTAATGGGTGCTTGATCGGAAGAAATCGACGATGACCCATATACACGATCTTCCTACAGTGCTTGAGGTACATGCTGTCGGTTTCTTCTAAACAATGGGTGCATGCCCTATAACCCTTATTGGATTGTCCGGAGAGGTTACTTAGTGCTGGCCAATCGTTGGTGGTTACAAAAAGTATTGCATGCAGGTTAAAATGATCCTCTGCGTGCGCATCACACATACGAACACCCTCATCTTTCCACAACAATAGAAGATCCTCAATCAGTGGTTTCAGATACACATTTATATCGTTACCGGGTTGCTTCGGGCCGGGGATAAGCACCGGCATGATAATGAATTTCCGCTTCATACACAACCAGGGAGGAAGGTTGTATATACAGAGTGTCACAGGCCAGGTACTATGGCCACTGCTCTGCTCACCGAAAGGATTCATGCCATCCGTACTTAAGCCGAACCTTATATTCCTCGCATCATTTGCAAATGTTGGTAATGTTCTGTCCACTTTTCTCCACTGCGACCCATCAGCGGGGTGTCTCAACATATTGTCTTGCTTACGTTCTTCTTTGTGCCATCGCATCAATTTAGCATTCGTTTTGTTCATGAACAAATGTTTCAGACGTGGTATTAGAGGAAAATACCACATCACCTTGGCAGGCACCCTCTTCTTGACACGCATCCCCTCAACGTTGCCTGGATCATCTCGAGGGATCTTATACCGGCATGCGTTGCATATAGGGCATGAATCCAAATTTTCATACTCACCTCGATATAGGATGCAGTCATTAGGACAAGCATGTATCTTCTGTGCCTCTAATCCTAAAGGACAAACAACTTTTTTTGCCTCGTATGTTGTCTCCGGCAAGGTGTTACCCTCAGGGAGTAAGTTTTTTATAAGTTTCAGCAACTCCTCAAATCCCTTGTCAGACAAACCATTTGATGCCTTCCATTGCAATAATTCCAATGTGGTACCCAACTTCTTTTGATCTTGTTTGCAATCAGGGTACAACAATGTTCTGTAGTACTCCAATATACGCTTCAGATCTCTCGATTCCTTTTCTGTTTCGCAACCTTCCTCAGCATCTGACCAAGATCATCTTCTACAACGTATCCTTCAGTATCTTCTTCAGGCTCACCCATTGCAGTGTCATTGAAAAAGGAATTATAATTGGCTGCAAAGTCAGGAATCATGTCCTCTTCTTCTACATTATTATCCAGCACAATTCATCTTTCACCATGCTTGGTCCAAACATAGTAGTTCGGCATGAAACCACTATTGAACAAGTGACTATGGATGGTTCTTGATGATGAGTGATCCTTCTCATTCTTACAGAATTTGCATGGACAACGAACGAAACCGCGATACTTGTGTTTCTCGGCCGCTTCTATGAATTCATGTACGCCATCCATGAACTCCTTTGAACACCGGTCGGCCATGTACATCCATTGCCGACTCATCTGGGTCCACAATACATTTATATACATCATTGTACTGTACAAATAGTTCATTCATACTACCAATTTATAACAATATATTTATATAATTGATAATGCATATAACTATAATAAATAGATACTATTCACTTATCAAATAAATTGAAAAAACATATAAATACAATAATTTGATAGTATTCAAATATCAAATAAATTGATAATGTATATAACTACAATAAGATGGTACAAATAAAAATAATTATCACATATATAAACTAAATCAAGTAATAACTGTTTCTAAAAATTAATTGCTAAGTTATAAAGAAAAATAACTAATCTTTTTTCAAAAAAAAGCAAAAATTCGCCTCCCCTCACCCCACTCAGCTGCCATGAACAGTGAGTTCACGACAGCTTGAGAGGGGGAGGGGCTGGGGTATTTATAGGCTCGGGCCAAAGGCACCGGTTGATTTCAATGACCCGGTGCTAAAATTAATTCAATAGCACCGTGTCAAGGCACCAACCGGTGCCTTAGGCCCGAGCTCTTGGTAGCTGCCACGTTTCATTACCATAGGAACCGGTTATTCCTATAAATCGGTGCCTTTAGCGCAGTCTTCATTTGGTACCGGTGGTGGTTCAGACCGGTTCCTATGGTGACGCATTGGAACCGGTTGGAACCACCACCCGGTTCCAATTGCCCTCCACTAGGTCGGTCGATGGTCAAAGGTACCAGCTGCTGTTGCAGCCGGTACCTATCTACCAATGGTACCCATCGGTACCGGCTGCAACAGTAGCTGGTACCTTTGGCCAGGACCGATGGCCCGTTTTCTAGTAGTGATCGTTCAGTAGTGTAGATAGTTTAGGTCTAGACTAGGTTCTAGGTTCTATCGTTTCCGGGTGGCATCAGTTCGATGCACGCCGGTGCTTTTGTTCCTCTAAGGCGGCGTCGGGGTTGGTGGTGATGGCGGAGCTGGCGTGTGGGTCGGCAAGTCCGGAGCTATATTTTCCGGCGGTGCTCCAGGGAAGCTTCGGTTGCCGGTGAAGCAAGCGACGACGTCTCCGTCCGTGGTAGTGACGGCGGCGAGATCTGCTTCATGGCGGCGCCTTTTGTCTCTGCTGCTCTGGGTGGACCAGGCGGCGGGGCTGTGTCTACCTGTGTTGCTTCTTCAACGGCGGATGGGAAGACGGTGGATCCAGGCTCATCTTCGGCATGGCGGGTGGCTCCATCGTCTTCCTCCCCTACTTCGTGGGCGATGGTACTAGGTCTGTTTTTCTTCGTCCTTGCGAAAGGGTGGAGATCCCTTGCATCCCTGGGGATGCGCCCTCTGTCTGCTTCACTGCTTTGGTCAGCATCGCGGGACTTCGCGTTTGGTCGGCGGCGGCGGACTGCGCTTCCTCTTCCTCTCTCTACGTGTTGATGGCTGATATTCTTTCAGCGTCTACGATGCGTCGTGGTCTGGTCAGGCGTTGGCTCATGCGGTATTTCCATGCTGTGGAGTCGGTCGTGGAGGAGGAAGGTGGATTCATCTTCGCCAGGGTGCTCGTCGCCGGTGGCCAGAAGCTGTGGAGTCATGAGCTCTGATGGGGTGTTGTGCTGCAATTTTCAGTTCATCCAGGGTGTTTTATGTAAAATTCAAGGGATGTACTGTGCTTCCTTTTTAATAAAACCCCTTTCGCAAAAAAAAAAATGCGCGGTCAAGGATTGGTCAAAGGCTACGTAATGGGTGGCTGTGAAACAGACTAGAAGGTGACGTCCTCATAAGATCCAGGAGTCCGATTTTTTTGAAAGTATTTGTAAATATAATAGATTTAGTTGGTTTCTTTTGAAAAAGTCTGTCACATCGTAATAAACTAGGAGTCTTAGTTCTCAGGGTACAAATAAATACTAGGCCTCAGGTTTTGTAAAAAAAAATCATCAATCAATACATCTCTTTTTGGCATCACGCCAAAAACTCTTGGAGTAGAAGTAGAGTAGTTTCGGCAACTTTTTTGATAAACAGTGCTGCATCACTTCGCCGTTTGCTCGTAAGCATCGTCTTATCAAATTTGCTAAGGTTTAACTATGGATGCATCACTGTGATTTCGTTTAGTTTATCTACCAAGTTATCCGATCTCTTTTAAATCGAACAAAGCTGCCATTGCTTCAATCTCTAGTTTTTTTAATTGAGTTCAAAAGTTACCGAGTTCGTTTTTGGAAAAAGTCCAATTTACTCCCTTCAAGTACAGTCAAAATAATAACCTCCTAAATTATAACTTGATTCAGTTTACCCCCTAAACTATGTCATTTAGTTCATTTCACCCCATAATACAATTTATCTTTTTTGTTTCTCTATATACAAGATGAATTTTTGTTTAAAATTTTGTAGGGTAGTAACATCACAATGCATTTAAAAAAATATTATATTTTTTTCTTCATTGTTTTTCATACAATATCGAACTCCAATTATTAATTTATTATTAAATATCCTAACCTATAAAAGTGGTGATAAAATATTATGATATATTTTTTAATATGTGTTCTGATGTGTACTATCATCTTGTAAAATTTGGAAAAAGTCTATATCACCCCCACCTATGGGGGTGGACTACATAACTTCTCAACCTATGAAACGGTCTATATCACCCCTAAACTTTTCAAAATCGGTCAGATTACCCTCTAAAGCAGTTTTAAAAAATCATAGTAATCACAAAAAAATCATAAAATAGAAAGTCCAATTGTGTTAGACTCCAAATGAGTAGATCTACACAGTGAACATATAATATAGTATGCTTTAGTATATTTTTTGTTGTATCTTTAGATCTATACTTTTATTCATAACTGTAAAAAATGTATTAAAGCATATCATATTATATGTTCATTGTATAGATCTACTTATTTAGAGTCCAACACAATTGGATTTTTTTATTTTATGATTTTTCTGTGATTTACTATGATTTTTCAAAACTGTTTTAGTGGGTAATTTGATCGGTTTTGGAAAGTTCAAGGGGTAATATAGACCGTTTCAAAGGTTGGGTCCTTGGAGGGTTATGTAGTCCACCCTCCATAGGTGAGGGGTGATATAGATTTTTTTCGTAAAATTTCAACTTCAAACTCCACCTATATACGGAGAAATGAACAAGACAAATTGTAGTAGAGGGTAATTTGAACTAAAAAATATAGTTTGAGGACTAAAATGAACCAAACAATAGTTTAGGGGGTTATCCAAACTTTGTTATAGTTGAGGGGAGTAATTTAGACTTTTCCTTCTTTTAAATACTCGTAAGGCTACATGGTCCGATCTCTTATGTGCTTTTATTAGATTTTACAATTTATCCCACGACGATTACTTATATATCTATGTGCTGTCTAACCCTTTTCTTTGCATAATGTTGATAGCTGATAGGTTTAGTGATCCTCATCTTAAATTGAAGCTGGTGTATCGTTAATTCTGTCGGCTAGTTCGCTTAACTTGATTTTACCATCTCAAACTGTCTTGGTTAGGTCTGATCCTTGAGTGGTGCGGTTAGGTTTTTCTTATCGGATTGATTCAATCTACTATAGCTTGAGTTATCAATCTGCTATTCTAGTCGATCACAGTCATGAGCCAAGAATAAATCATTTTATAATTAGATTCATCTGCAAAATTTATTTGATTTAACGCCCTAGCTGTTAGCATTGTCTCGGTTAAGTCCGATCAACTAATGGTGATGGTAAATTGAATTGAATGAGCTAGATGGGGTTTTCTTTATGATCGGATTCATTTTTGGTATCACATGCGAATCGGCTTTATAGCTAATGATCCTCTCTGCTTATCAGAGTTCTTAGCCAATATCACTTTTTTATGAAACTATTCAGAATACAGACGATAAGTTCCCTATTAATTACTAATTAATTTTTTTCTTAATTGCAGGTCAAATTGGCTGGCATGCCGCAAAACCTCGAAAGCGGAATCTTCACTAGAGATAAGCAGAGCTCCCAGACCTTACCGTGTCATGCTCCGCGTGTTCATCGCTTCGAATTTTATGGCAATAATTGTATACTATTGAAAAGTTTGATAGTATACATGAGTAGTATAGGTAGTGTTAGGGTGTTATAGAAAAAATATTAATGATGTCAGGATCAACTTCATTTGGACTATATCTTTCTAATTCCTCATCTTCACACTACTAAAGAGTGTTTTGTATCGACGCCCCATTTTCTCTAGGGACGGCCCAAAAACTAACCGGCTCCTACAAATGGAGCGATGTTACTGTTGTAATTCACCCGCCCCCTGAAAATACATTTTTAGTGGCGGGTGATGGCGTCCCCCGTCCTTGAAAATGGCAACTATTTGTAAGGGCGGGTGACGCCATCACTCGCCATTAGTAAAATGGTCACCATTTTATTAGTTGTGCTCTAGATATGGCTATGACTATATGGTATCTCATACAACTCAAATCATACTTTGAGGTTTCCACAATCTTA
This sequence comes from Panicum virgatum, assembly GCF_016808335.1. Taxonomy (NCBI): domain Eukaryota; kingdom Viridiplantae; phylum Streptophyta; class Magnoliopsida; order Poales; family Poaceae; genus Panicum; species Panicum virgatum. The sequence continues at coordinate 36,322,766 of NC_053142.1, read as the reverse complement.
ACCTTTATATACACTAAAATATATTGGACAATTTTTTCTATATCTATAGTTCATAATAACCACTGTGTAGAAGTTTTACTTTTTTATTTGTTCTACTATATTTAAAGATTTAAATAAGTTTTAGAATAAAATAGAAAAATATTTTTAGGGACTGGTGATGGCGTCACCCGCTCCTATAAATTGATTCCAGAGTTAATATAAAAGAATAGCATGTCCCATAGAGTCACAAGTGATTGCGTTGTGGTGGAGAGCAAGATATGCAGGCGCGATTCGAACCTGGTTTACGCAAGTGTGTGTATTTTGCCAAAAAGAATTGTACCTCGAGTAGAGGGGCTTGTGGTGTTAGCTGGTTGGCTGGGATAATTTTTTCATTTTGCTATTTTCGAGTTTTCTTTCTAATTCTTTCAATTTTCTGGAAATTGATTTGTAATGATGGGTCATGGCATCACCCGCCCCTACATATGGATTTGTAGAGATGTAGGGGTGGGTAAGGCCATGATCTACTCCTACAAATATATTTATAGGGGCGGGTAAACCCTAAGTTTTAGCTGTGAGGAGTAAGGATGGGTATCGCATCCGCCCCTAAAAATATATTTTTCTCGCTCCTAAAAACATTTCTTGTAGCAGTGTCATTTTTCTTTATAACTGAAAATAATTACAAAATTACCCTCTATATATCATTAAGTGGTGGTATTGTTCACCATCAAAGATCTTGTAGCCTAACACATCTTCTTCTGTCGGCTGCTCCGCATTGCTTCTCTTCTACCTCGAACCTGAGCTCCAATTTTTTCTATGCGGCTTGCCTATCGCATGCTGAGTTTTTTTTTGCTACAGCAATTATAAATTGTCCCAACTCAGCGCTGACCTTATGGCAAAGATGCAATCTCGCAATGAGCGTGCGCAACTTGGTTATCGTACTGACCCAATTGACTTTTTAGTTTTTAATAGTGTAGTTATTGTTCTGACCAAGGCCGGATTTTTTTTTATTTGAAGAAGTCCAAGGCCGGATTTCAATATCACATATTTTAACATCCACAAGTACATGCACGGGTACACACATGGGCTTATATATAATGAGCAAATTGCATATTGGCCGCTGCTCTGAACCCTAAACTGAATCAGCCTAGAGGTTGAAGAAGGTGCTCCACTGCTTAATTGGAGGCGGCCTAGTCCAGTGTGATCGGCACATGGGCGCGAATGTTGAGCAGCCGAACAGAGGCAGCAGAGATCGCAGCAGGGACGGCGTGCAAGGGGTTGAGGCGTCGTGGGAGCAAGGTTTACATTACCGACCGGTCCGATCAAACCGGTGGGGTCCGGTACCAGTATACCGGACCGATTTGGCCGGAAACCGGTCGAAACCGATCGAAGTCAAATTTGAATTTAAAATTCTCTGTGCAAATGGTTCGTACTGGTATACCGGCCGGTTTGACTGGTAACCGGTCGGTTTAACTGGTAATCCGCCAAATTCAAATTTTTTTTTGGTTTAAATTCAAATGCCCGCAAAGTATACTAAATGAATATTTGTATAACATATTTTAGCCTAAGTGAACCCTCCAACCCTCTTTTGTACTACTTTTACATTGTATTTGTATATTTTTGTATGCACATTTTTTTTATTTAACTTCAAATCTCCGCAAACTATACTAAATGAACGAATTTTTGAGAAAATTTGACACCATTAGATTCGTCGCACCTTGAAGTATTTTTAGGAATTTTTTGAAAATTTTTCATTTTTTTGAATTCAAATTTGAATTTTGAATTTGGACAAACCAGCCCAAACCGAAACCTGACCGGTTCTCACCGGTTTGGTGAACCATGCGTGGGAGTTGGAGGAGCTCTGCGATGAGAAGTGGGTGGGAGAAAAAGCAGAGGGCAGCGGAATCGGCGTGGAGCACGTGGATCACAGTAGTTTAGCTATATGTGCGTGAGTACATATCATGGGCATGTGAAACTAACTCTACTAGAACATAACCAAGTAAACAGAGATTAATATACATAACCAAGTATAGCATAAGATAGCAAATGGAAATATACAAATATATAGAAACCTAATTTAGCAACAACAGAGATTATATACATGAGCATCTCCAAGAGTCTTTCTAAATTTAATTTCACTCTCTAAATTATCATTTGAAGATACTTCTACATATTTCTGTATGTTTTCATTCTCCAACAGTAAAAAGTCAATTTTCTTATCTATCTTTGGCTTGCGAGAAATGTGGAATAAAGGATGGCTATATTTGAATAACTACTACTTAGAGAAGCTGTTGAAGGATATTTTTCCATCAAATCTCTATTCCTAACAATGAGAAAAGACATAAAGAGTCTCTGAGAGTTGACCATGCAGAAATTGGGAAGGAGCGAGCTAGCAGCACGCCAAGCATAAATTAGAAACCCAATATAGCAATGATTCGAACAACAGACACATTAGAGAATATCTCATGCAAATATCTAATTAATAGTAGTAGTATTACTTGTTGAATGGCATCCGCAACCCGTAGGGTCTATATCAATTCATATATTATAATTACATTTGGCAATAAGCACTAATATTTTAGCAGGTTGCTCGGGATACTATTCAAAATAAAAGTCAATACTAAGGTATTAAAGAGGAAATAGAAAATAACACAGTTTGCATGCCATAAAGTATCCAAAGGAGCGTCAATTGAAGCTGAGAGCATCAGATTATAAAACACAAAATAATATGTACTCCCTCCGTTCCAAAATGTAAGTCGTTTTAACTTTTCTAGATTCATATATTTTGCTATGTATCTAGACATATGTTATATCTAGGTGCATAGTAATTACTATGAATCTAAAAAACCAAAACGAACTATATTTTGGAACGGAGGGAGTAGTTTGCACAGATCCAGTAAATAATATGATGCGCCCGGAGGAAATAGAGGACTGGGGCTCGCGTAGCGGTCGCCATTTCACAGATCCAGTACATCTGCAGCCCGTCTTTAGTGGCCGATCCATCAGACCACGTGGATATGATCGGTTCATATAATCATCGGAGCTAGCCGATTCATAGAAGAGTAGAGAGAGATAAATTCGACTCATGTTTTGGGAGTCAACTCATGCTGAATAGGAAAAGCAATCTGGGCGTTCACTGGCTCACTCCTTTGAGGAGAAAGGATGAGAGGATGAAATAAAAGGAAACTGGTATTTTACTTTTGCAGTAGCTCTATCGATTGCGACATGTACTCGAGAGAGAGACGACATGGCTCATTTCTTTGCTTGCGTGGAGCTCATGAATCAATTCACCACTGCTGTCTTTACGCTTACTACTAGGGCCAGCGCAAGGATCGCAAAGAACAAGCTCGCCAATGTGCCTGCAGCAAGACGCGGCGACGTCCTCCCTCATCCGGCGGCTTGACCTTGCGGCGGCTGAATACAGTGGTCTCTTCAGGGCCGGCCTCGCCCGCAGCCATGCCGTGAAGGTCCAAGGCGCGTTCATTCCCTGCGAGGAAGCTTGCTCCAGCCGAGCAAAGCCTCGGTGACAACCGCATAGGTGGTTCACTACTCTGCGGTTGTAGGCGTACGAGTAGATTGTCGGTTGCTTAGTCCATGAGTAATCACCTTTCTTTGCTTACGGCTTTGCTACGTTTTGCTCTCTTGTAATCCGTACTGGCCTCATGGGCGCTCATTGCGCATTGTATTAAAACTTCTTTGTACCTAATACAAAGATACGCAGCTCTCTCACGTATTTGAGAAAAAAAAGCTGAATTAAAAGACTTTTTTATTTAAAGACAAACAAAATGTGGTTTCATTTGTACTGCCCTAGTACAGAAACATAATTTAATACCGGTTGGCAACCCCTTCTAGTCCCGGTTGCTACGTAGAATTTTGTGTGCTACTAAAACTATGTGTCCTGCGGGATTTGAAATTGCGACCTCTTGCCTCGCATATAGTTTCTTTGCCACCCCACCTACGCAGCGCATGTGACTCTAATTGGGATGTTATCCTTTGAACTAACTCGTGTAGGACCTTTTAGTCCATGTTTATGTTACCAACCGGGACTAAATATTTATTTATACTTTTATTTCCGATTTGAGCCACCAACCAATACTAAACAAATAGTGGCTCCAACCGAGACTAAAAGACCTCCCACTCCCTAGCCGTTGGACCCAGATAGATTAGTCATGGGCTTAATTGTAGCTGGGAGAAAGACTAAAGATCGATGTGGTGTTATGTAGTGGTGGCCACATCTTTGATTGGCCGTGGCAGAAGTCCATCTAATTGGTCGCCATCATACTTGCTTAATTGATTGGGGAGACTATTATCTACTACCTTCGTCCCAAAATATAACAGTTTTACCCTTGGTCAAAGTCAAACATTTTCATCTAGGTTTAACTTGCAGAAAATCTAAAAATTGCTATAATGTGGGACCGAGGTAGTATATCATTAATTCATTATACAAAATAAGGTATCCTAGATCTGATCGAGCTTAATATATGATATGGCAGAGATGCAATAATGACCTAAAATAATAATATATGGTTCATGATGATGTGCATTTTGCCTCTATATATATGTAGTAGTGGAGGTGCCGGCGAGATGGAGCAATCCAGTCACATGGATACTATGCACTAAGGCGGCTCTCTCAGCGAGCCTGTCGAGGCCAAATGGCTGCGAGAGCCGCCGCCGCCGCCATGCTGCCATGCCTCCTCCTGCTCCCGTTTCTCCTTCTAGCTGCTGCTTCCGGCGCCGCCAACGATGCAGCCGGCAGCACGCCGCCGATCAGCCGGAAAAGCTTCCCTGAGGGCTTCGTCTTCGGGACGGCCTCGTCGGCCTATCAGGTAGAAGTTCGCTCCTATTCATTCGCGCACGTGTAAGAGCTTTCGGTCTTTCCCTTTCCCCAGTTAAGAGAGCATTCGTGCCGTACAGAAACCCGACAAGTGCGAGAGAGAGGTTCAGAAAGCGCTAAACTACAGCATAATTAACTTAACTGATAAATGGAGTTCATGACGGCTCAATTATTGTGTCATAATATAGGAACAGGAAAAGGCTTAGCTAGGGGATAATATGCCCGTGCGAGGAGCAAGAACAAATTATTATAAAAAGAAGTTGCTACTTCATTTTTGTCCTGCTTGGCCTGATCTTCTGAGTTTACTAGACTGAACTCTCATTTCCATGCAGTATGAAGGTGGTGCTAAGGAAGGGGGCAGAAGACCAAGTATCTGGGACACTTTCACCCACCAGCATCCAGGCACGCGTGCTTTCTGCCTATCTGTTTTTCTATGAGAAGCTCATACACACACACACACACACACACACACACACACACACACACACACACACACACACACACACACACACACACACACACACACACACACACACACACACACACGCTTATATCTACACCTTTAAGCAATGAGCAATGCAATTTAATTTCCTGATGACACCGTATTTCGGGTGTTTGCAGAAAAAATCGCTGACGGAAGCAACGGGGATGTAGCAGTGGACTCCTACCATCTTTACAAGGTGCCATGTCAGCATCATCTTCATGAGCATGCATATTTAATTTTGCGGTACCAAAATTAAACGTGTGCAAATGTGCAGGAAGATGTGCGCCTCATGAAGGACCTGGGGATGGATGCGTACAGGTTCTCCATTTCATGGAGCAGAATCCTTCCAAGTACATGACCTTTTTATCTTTTAATTTCCCCCTAATTATGTACTTCCTCAGTTTTTGCTTATATAAAGTTTACACTAAGCTATTTGTTCATTTATTTAAACATCGTATATTTAAAAATAGAGGGAGTTTATTGTTTTCATAATAAACTAGAAGTTCCAAGTTGATAGCCTGTTCTTATTATGAACATACGTGTCCTATGGCACATATAACAGATGGCAGTCTGAGCGGTGGAATTAATAGGGAAGGTGTCAATTACTACAATAATCTCATTAATGAGCTCCTGTCCAAAGGTATGCGTGTCTAGATGTAACTCCTTGATCAGCTCCATTCTTTACTTCACCTTATGAATTATTTAAGATGTTATCTTGTGCATCTGCAGGAATGCAACCCTATGTGACCCTTTTTCACTGGGACACACCTCAGGCATTAGAAGATAAATATGAGGGATTTCTTAGCCCCAATATTGTGTAAGTCAAGGCTTAAGTTAACCATGAAAGTAACAAGATTATTGTACAGTAAATAAATAAGATAGAAGATTTGTTGGTTAGTTGATTCTTGAAATCAAATCATTCGTTTAAAAATTATTATCTGGATCTAATTGTATCAAAATCTGGACCCTTTAACCAAACAAAGATGATGTCAACATCTTCACATGGTACGATGACAGCAATTAAAAACCCTCGAATCCTCGTAGCAAACAGCTTGAATATGTTGTGTACTAATGTACTAACTGATAAAGAAGTCAACGCCTTCCTGTATCTTGAATCAACCTGCAAGCTTTGCATTTGAAAGCAACAAACTAATAACAACAAAAGTAGCACACCGTCATTAGAACAAAATTAATTTCCTCTAGGTTCCATGTGACCACTGCAGTTATTGCTTCGCTTACGAATAGCTCGATGCATACTAAAAATTACTAGCTGTTAAAAAAGACTGTAAATGTCTCAGAAATGACTTCAAGGACTATGCTGACGTCTGCTTCAAGGAGTTCGGTGATCGAGTGAAGCACTGGATCACCTTCAACGAGCCCTGGACGTTCTGCGTAATGGGCTACTCGATTGGCTTTAATGCCCCAGGCCGGTGCTCGCCATGGGACCTGGGCAGATGCAGTGTTGGGGATTCAGGAAGGGAACCTTACATCGCAGCCCATCACCAGCTAGTTGCACATGCAGAGACAGTTCGGTTGTATAGAGATAAATACCAGGTAATGCACCAATGATGTTACAGTTCTATTTACGCAACAAATTAGTTGAAGTTTCGGTTCTAGAGTAAAGCTGCAAAGTGAAATTTTTGATCAACTAAACTAATAAATCCTAGAATTAGTGATTTAGCACTAAATGGATAGCATAACCTTAGAAATAATGCTTCTCGAATTAGTGCAGCATATGCAAGAGGGAAAGATTGGCATAACTTTAGTCTCGCATTGGTTTCTTCCCTTCTCCCGCTCCGAAGCCAATGACGCTGCAGCGAGACGAGCCATAGACTTCATGTTTGGATGGTAGGTTTCATCTGTGGCTCATACAATCTCACATTCTCACAGTCAAAGTTCAGAAGATATATATGTCAATTTTATTACCATCAATGTTCGCCCAGGTTTATGGACCCTCTTATCAAAGGTGACTACCCAGCAAGCATGAGAGGATTGGTCGGAAATCGCCTGCCTAAGATTACCAAAGAGCAATCCAAGTTGATCAAGGGTTCGTTCGACTTCATTGGACTCAACTACTACACTACAAACTATGCTGCCGACCTCCCTCCATCAAATGGCCTTAACATTAACAAGACCTACAGCACTGATTCAAATGCAAACCTTACCGGTGAGTCCGGGTCTCTAGCTATGTTCAATCTCGTTCTATATCCTTCACTTACCATGTTAACACCCTCTATAATTAATTATAAATAGGTGTACGGAATGGCGTCCCCATAGGCCCTCAGGTAACTCAATATTATTCTGAGAAAATACTAGTGGTAATTTCATTCGCCTCGCCACTTATGCGCAACGATTCAGTTCCGTGAATATATATATAACATGCAGGCTGGTTCATCTTGGCTCTACATTTACCCTCCGGGGTTCCGTGATCTGCTGCTGTTTATCAAAAAGTACTACGGCAATCCGACCATCTACATCACTGAAAATGGTACAGATCTTGACACCATCGATCCAATATATACCTTGCTACTGTTTAAAGATCTTGCAACCTCGCTCATCAGAAATTGCAGTAAAACTTTGAACAAGTTTTTCTCTCATGTCTACTTCAGAAAAGCAACAGCTCGATCTACTCCTAACCCAAAGAACAGGACTGAAACTACCTAACATATACGTTTCCATTTTCTGCATTTTAGGTGTTGACGAAGTCAACAACAAGACCATGCCACTAAAGGAGGCTCTCAAGGATGACACCAGGATATCTTATTACCGCGCGCACCTCCATGCTATGCTAAGTGCTATAAGGGAGGGGGCAAACGTGAAAGGGTACTTCGCGTGGTCGCTGCTGGACAACTTCGAGTGGGCAAACGGCTACACTGTCCGGTTCGGGATATATTTCGTCGACTATAACAATGGGTTGAAGCGGTACCCCAAGAAATCTGCCCACTGGTTCAAGAAGTTCCTCAAGAAATGAGCATGAACGAGATGCGCTAGGACAAATGAATGGACGGTGTGGTTGACTTATGTATACCCTGAGAGAGTGTGCTGCAATAAAAGGGTTCACATTATATTGCAATTGTATGTGTATTGATGAGTGTAGATGGAGATGAGCGCTCATATGCTTTCTTTCAGAGAAAACAAATAAAATCAAGATCAATGTACGTGCAACTTTCATCTGAAATAAATTCTATATCGCTCTACAATATTTACTGTCAATATTTAACAATGTTGTGGTGCTGAAATTTTAAATGTCACGGAGGAAAATTATTAACTAGATCTGTGAGTGGTGGATGTTGCATAATTTCGAGTATTCTGTTCCCTTGCGAATAAAGTGGAAATAAACATGATTCAGTCAAGTGTGAGTTACTTTTGATTAATAAGTGTTCCCTGGCCATGTTTTGGCAATATGTTGGAGTTGGTAGACCATTTTCCTCTGCAGTACACTAATACGAAAGGTATTTTTAGGTACGGATAAAAACGTAATTTTTGGAGCGGGTGCGATACCCGCCTCTAGTAATTCTCATAGATAAAATCAATTTGTAGGGGCGCATGTGCCCATGACCCGCCCCTACTAACCGGCCACCACCACAAGCCCTTCTCCTATCGAGCTACATTTTTTTTGATGAGATATGCACAGTTGCATAAACCAGGGTTCAAAATGGTTACCTCAAGCCTCGCAAGTACTATCCTCTCCACCACACTACACAGTCACTCGTGAATTAATAGGATATGCTATTCTTTGATATTAACTCAGAAATCGATCTGTAGGGGTAGGTGAGGCCATGGTCCACCCTTACAAATCCATTTCTAGGGCGGGTGACGCCATCACCCACCCCTAAATTTTTTTAAATATATTAGAAGAAATAAAAAAGTGAAACTTCTACAATATGATTATTGTGTACTATAGACTAAATAAAAATATACCAAATATATTTTAGTGTATATAAAGATTAAGATTGTGGAAACTTGAAAACATGACTTGAGTTGAATGAGATACTAGATAGTAATAGCCATATATAGGGCACAACTAGCAAATGATCTTGCGATACTAAATGATTTTAAATGAATAATGTATAAACTATAAAATTTTAGATCTTACCTTTAAAACATTGATATGGAACTAATCTATATTCTACATTCGATGTTGTTCGAAAACAAATCAAAACTTGTAGATTTTGAAACTAGAGAACTTATAATAAATTTTTGGACTATTAAATGACCTTAAATGAAAAATTTGTCAACTACAAAATTTTAGATCTCGTCAAGCTCTACAATTTTGGTACAAACTTTTTCTTCATCTGAAATCGTATAAAAAAATTATAATTTTTTTTTGTACGAGAACATTTGTATAGGCAGGTCATGCCAGGCCATCACCCGCCCCTAAAACTAGTGGTCATGTCCAGGGTGGATGATGGCGTCACCCGAACGGGTGATGACATCACATGTGCCTAATAATAGTGACTATTTTCATAGGCATGTCAACTGCTTTAATAACACCAAGCAGGTCACATTTTGACCCGCCCCTGGAAAAAATAAATTGTTGATAAAAATCATTTTTTAGTAGTGGTAGCATCACATAAGCAAATGTAGGACTTTTACTTTTTCCCCATATCCTTTTTTAGGAAAGCTACTTCTTTCTTCAGGATCTTGTCTTGTACTCCTGTGTTCATCAGTTCACGAGACATGCAGTCCAGCTTGGCCTTTGTTCTTTACTGTTCAAGCTCTACTGCTACCGCTAGCGACGCACTGAAAAGCTCTACTGCACTCTGCACGTCCAGTTGTTCAAAAACTAGAAAGAAGAAAGCGCACTGTATTTCTGATGTTACGAAAAAAAAGAGAGATTTCTTTTTATGGTAAAAAAAGAGAGAGATTGACAATGCAAGATCGTGTTCTACTTAGTATTAGGCGACACCTTTTTTAAGATGCTGTTTTAGCAACATATTTTTTTATTGTTCCGAAAAAGAATTTGATTACATCTGTTTGCTAGTGGTCAGTAGGTTGCCAAGTGCCCAAGTCTGAAAGTATCTCCGAACACGTTGTTCGTTTGGCGAGGGTGAAAATGCTGAAGATATTTTGACGTTCAAAATCATTGCGTCTCTCGTCTTTGTCCACTCTACCATGCCAAGGTAAAAAAGAAAAAGTGAAAAAAGAATCCAAAAAGTGGCAACGCCGTAAAATCGTCGAACGACTCTGACCGCCTGCCCAACAGCACACAGCCTTCAGCAGCTGTCAGTGACGTCAGCATCTCACTATCTCCGCAAGGCGAGGGAACGGCCGCGCGCGGCGCACGCCCGCCGCCAAGGCGAGATAAATCCCCGGGCGAATAGGCATGCACCGAGCCGCTCTCCTCTCTGCACTCGGGGCCAGCGGCGAAGCCACGTCCAGTCCATCTCGGAGCCCGAGCCCACACACGGCGCCCGCCGCGGCAGCGCGGCCGGGGAGCTCGGCCTATAGTTGGCCATTCGGTCTGCCCGGCACAGCATGGCCCGGGCCCCACTCGACCCGGCACGATTAGGGCCGGCCTGATTGGCTCGAGTACTTATTCGTGCTAGGTCGGGCCGGCCCACGTGCCGAGGTCTCGGCCCAGGCACAGCACGAAGACATGTTAGCCGTGTCAGGCCGGCCCGACAGCCCATTCGTGCCATGGCACGTTGGTCCCGTCCTCCACCCGCATCCCCGGCTGACCGCGTGGTGCGCCTCTCCGCCGCCCTCCACATGGCCAGCTGCGTCTCGCCGCCATCCCCGTGCATGCCTGGCCGCCGCACGCCGTGCCTCACCGTCGATCCACGCAAGCCCGGCCACGCCGCCATTGATCCGCGCAAGCCCAACCGCGCCTGGCCTCGCCGTCGTCGATCCGCGCAAGCCCGAGCACGCCTCGGCTTCGCCGCCACCGATCCGCGCAAGCCCGGCCGCGCCGAGCCCTAAGAAAGAAGGGAGCGGCAGCTCTCCGGCATCTCCGCCACACGGCTCTGAGGGGGACCAACGACCGCGACGTGCAGGAGGGGAGGCGCCGGTTGTCGTGCGGAGGCTCAGAGAAGGAGGACCGGCAGCACGGGGACGTCAGGGTGGGAGTGGGGGCGGCGCTTGGGCAGGGTCGCAGCCTGGCAGGGAAAGTTTTTTTTTCTTTTTTTGAGAGGAGGGCTGGTAGAGGTAGTAGTTAGGTTTGGTGGGATTAAAATGGGCTAGTGTGTGTGTGGGCCGGCTGTTAATCGGGCCTTCCGTGTTCGGGCCGGCCTGTCGTGCTTGGTCAGGCCTGGTCTTATTCATGCTGTGTCGGGCCAGCCCACGTGCCGAGACGTTGGCCCAGGTACGACATGATGTCCGTGTCGGGCCAGCTCGAGCCCGATTAACTTCATATCGGGCCACAAAATCGGGATGTGGGCCGGCCCACGAACCTCAGGCCGGATGGCCAACTATAGCCCGGTCGTCCATGGTCGGAGCGCGAGATGCTTGCAAAGTGTCCCCGCCATACATGTCGGCGGGGTGGGGGCATCTATTCATCGCTTTCAGCGATTTGTGTCATTCCCGTCGTAGAAGCCTGCCTCGCCTCCGACGCCGATGCTAATCGAGCTCGTCGCCGCGCCGCCCGTCCACCGCCGCCGTCTTCTCCCTCGCTCCGCCGCTAGCCACCGCCCACCGGATGTTTGGCCCCGCCTAGCCGACGGCGCTCATGCACGGCCTCGCCCTCCGCTCGCCAACCCACCACCCTCCCCCCAGCCCCCTTCTCTAGGAACGCCGGTCATGGAAGCCTCGACAACCCAGAACCCTAAAAGCTCCGCCGCCTCGACCACCACCCCAGATGACGGCGACCACTCCGCCCACCTACCACCCCTCCCCAGCCACCCCCTCCCCTCCCCTAGCTCGCTGGCAGCCACTCCCCCCTCCTCTCCCCTGGCTCGGTGAAGAAGATGAACAAGGGTAGCGCGGCGGGGGAGGGGAGCTTCCGTGACGCCTCGGCGCCACCCGCGCGCGCGACGTATAGATTTTTTTCGTGCTCCAGTTTACGCAAATGTGCATATTTCATAAAAAAAATTCTACCTTAGTAGTAGAGAGGCTTGTTGAGGTGGCCAGTTGGCTGTGATTTTTTTCTTTTGCTATTTCAAGTTTTCCTTCTAATTTTCTAGAAATTGATTTGTAGGAGTGGGTTTGATATCACCCTCCCCTAAAAGTCGATTTGTAGGGTTGCAGGGGTAGGTGAGGCCATGACCCATCTGGAGCGGGCCCGCCTCTACAAATCGATTTTTAGCTGCGAGAAGCGAGTGCTGGTATTGCACCCGTCTTTAAAAATATGTTTTTACCCGCACCCAAATTTTTTTTTGTAGAAGTGTCATTTTTTATTTATAACTGAGAAATACTAACAAAATTACCCTCTATATACCGCTAAATGGTGGTATTGTGCACCATCAATGATCTTATAGCCGAAGACATGCTTCTTCTGTCTACTACTCCGCATTGCTTCTCTTCTACCTCGAGCCTGAGCCCTAATTTCTGAAGACTCTTGCTAGTTCTATTATAGAAAGACTCGTTTTTGCTACAGGAAGGCGAACCCATGACCTGGAAATGTGCTGCTTGAGCCCTCTAACTTAGTCAGCTAGAGAGTGCGAATTTTAGAATGGAGTTCTGAAAAATACCCTCACCTGCCACCATGCCATAGTACATGGGTCTGGCACACTCTCGCATGGGCAACGGACACCCTATGCAAGGGTACGGTCGAGCGGGAGGAGCTTTTCTCGATATGTGTAAAAAGATCTTCTTATATTAATATTGGGGCGGCTTATATTAGATATAATATAATGGGACAGTTTTATTTTTGCAACAGCAATTATAAAATATCTCAACTCTAATTTTCTTTCTTAGATATAATGGGAACATTTCTAGTGCAAACCACAACTTCGTGAAAATCCATACAAATCACAACAAAAAAAGTCGTCTAAATTCAAAAAAAAATCACATATGTAGATGATACACAATCTCATAAAATATTATGTCCAAACTCGACTTCGTTTGTGCGATATAAAAATTCGTTTGTGCAATATAAAAATAATAAATTTCTAACAAATCATCTGGACAACTTGCTGGCTTGAAATTTGTTCTTTTTATATCTCACAGACGAAGTCGAGTTTGGACAAGATATTTTAAAAAATTATGTATCATCATATCATCTAGATATGTGATTTTTTTTATTAATTTAGATAATTTTTTTACCATAGTTTGCACAAATTTTTACGATGTCGTGGTTTGCACTGATATGTTTCCCGATATAATATCTGAGCTCCGATCTTATGGCAAAGATTGAATCACGCAATGCGCGTGCACAACTTGGTTGTCCTGCTGGTCCAGTTGGCCTTTTTGTTTTTAATAGTGTAGTCGTTGTTGTTCGGACTAAGGCCGGATTTCAAAAAAAAAATTATACTTCTCCATACAAAATGTGTAATAGTATTTTATATTGGAAATATTATTACACACTTTCCAATTTCTTTATGTATAGAAACTACTATTACACATTTTATAGAAAGTATAGTTTTTTGTGATGAAGTCTTTGAGGTTTAAGACTCTACGAGTGAAGTCTGTATTAAGACTACCCTAATGAATTGGCGTCCGTTTCGCTTCCCTAGTAATTGAGCCGTCCCGCCCCCTGGAAACGCCGTTAGCCCGCGCGGCGCCTGTAATCACGAAAGAAATTCAGTTGGGCGCCGCATGCAGGCATGCACCTCCCGGCTCCCGCGCCATTTAGAAGGAAATTCACAGGTCCACGCCGCATGCAGGCATGCACCTCCTCTCCTTGCGCTTGGATAACCCTCCATCAGTTGCCGCCCATACCAAAAATCGCCCGCCAAAAATTGGCACCAGTGCATCACGTCTTTTTGCCTCCCGCAACAAACGAAACACCAGTGCTTCAAATTTTCATTGCCCGCCATGTATGTGTTCGTTTTCAAGTTCCATGGCCCGGGCCTATATAAGTTGCTTTGGGGGATCAGCACCTCCGATATGTGAGAACCGCCCTATTTAATACTATTTTAAATAAATCGCCGGTCATTATCATCCAGATGAGAGTTAACACGTGCTTGCCGGAGAGCGTGCCACGTGTTATCCCACGTCTAGAGAGACGAATAACCGACATGTCATTCATCCAAAATAATATCAAATCCGGTAGTCCCGGTATGTGCTCCAACATACGCCCAGAATCAGCATATGCACATATCGTTTACAATCGAATACATCGCCAATAATCCACAAAGAGCAATTTTATACGCTTAATATTACAAGTTCAATATAAGTGGGTTTCAAACTTCACTTACAAGCCTTGGGTTTACGAAAGTCATATTAAACAGAAAGTTTATTGCATTTACATGCTCTCACGAAGCTCGATTACGATAAAGACGTACTAAAATAATGATGCCTTGCTCAAGGACATCATTACAGCCACCACGACCTACTCTTCCCCCGCGTTTGGATCAGCGGGGTAGAAGTGGCCAAACACCACTTCTGGCTCACCTGCAACTAGGTTTAAAAGCAACCTGAGTACAAAGGTACTCGCAAGACTTACGCGATTACATATACAAGGATCATGAAATGGCTCAAGTAAAAGCTTTAAGGTTAAATAATTATTGCAGAAGCATTAGCTCTCTACACTATCACCTATCAGAATTAATTAATATTGCCCAAACCCCCAATAATTTTAGTACATTAAGAGTATACAAAATAATGAGTCACAGAGGTGCCATGAACCATTTCCATCATAACCGAAACTTTCTACGAAGAGTTCAACGGACAAAGAGCTTGCTCATAACCGAGAGCGCGGCAATTCGAATTGATTATAACCTTGCAAGGGTGTACTACTTTACCCACACGATGCAAGGACCATGCGACTTACTCAACCGGCCAAAGTTGAATAAGGGGTACTCGCGTCAACCGTTCCCAACATGGCTCGATCATTGAAATCTTCACACCTATCTTACGCGTAGAGACTTAGTTTCCACCGGGGACATCTCTAAACTTTCCTACTCGTAGGTCCATCCGGGGACACCTCTAAGCCTCTCTGCATAGCCCTTGGCCACGTATCTAGGACTGTATATCAATGATCAAGTCAAGGAAGATAATTGGCTTATCTGTACCATTATATTGGATATGTGGTAGCACGAGAAGGTGCTCAAAGCCGACATCATCCACGGACGGTTCTTAAATGATCCAAGCGGACCTGCCTATGTGACTCCATTCACTAGGCCCTACCATTCTGCTCGAACCTCGAGGCTACCAAACCCTTAACAACCAAACCGAACCAGTGCGAACAAGGGTAACCGGTAAATGTGATCCTCCAAAACATTCATGTCTAGCGAGCGAAAGAAGTACTCTAAGTAGGGCTAAGCATCTAGTCAGATTAAGTAATTAACTAACTAACTAGTGCCAAGAACAAGGATGACAAATCAAGGAAGGATAATGCACGCAGATAGGTACAAGAATGCAATACAAACTTAATATACATAACCCAACATTACCCGGTGAGATAACTAATTAACTCAGGTTAAATAGGAGCAAGGATTCATGCTTAGCTGCTTGCCTTGGTTAGCTTCGGACTCGACCACGAACGGGACTCCAGGCTCAGGCTCAACGGACTCGGCGGGCTCCACGGGTTCGTTCTCCGACGGTTCGGTCACTAAAATGCATGAATGCGAGGCAAGAATTAAGAAATGAACTTAACAACAAGCATAAATCATGGAAATAATTGACCATGTAGATAACAATAAAAGTAACTCATGAAAATTAGTTTTGCAGTAAAAACATTTTCCTATAAGTAATCATAAATAGATCAATTTTCAGCTACTCTAAGCAAGATAAATCATAAAAGGCATGCAAACTTATCCAAACAAAACCAAGAAAATTATATTAGATACTAGGTATTAAAAAAATCTAACCAAATTGGTTTTGCCATTTTATCACTTTCCAGCAAAAAGTTCTATATTAAACCATTTTCAGATAAAGCATAAGAAAACAAGCTAAAACTTTGATAAACAGCAAAGAAGCATATGAAAAAGTAGCACCTCTGGAAACTACACCTCACAAGGAGCCTAAAAAAATTTAGTTTGAGATTTTTCTAGCAAAATACAAATAAATAAGCATTAAACTCACTTTTGTAAGATAAAACTATAGATAAATCTACAGAAAATTAACATGCAAAAAAATATTTTTCATAAGTAGATCTCAGCTATAAGAATCCAACAAAACAAGTTTCATATTTTTCTGAGCTATACATGAATTTCTACAAATTTTGCAAAATTGCTGCTCAACTAAACACCCTGAAAAATGCTAGATGCACCCCCAGCTGGCCAGCCCAGCGGCTGAAAGGCAGGGCCCACGGGCCAGCGGCCCACCAGGCCAAGTCAAGGCGAGGCCGGCCTTGACCGCGCAGTGCGCGCGCGCACGCGCGTGCGCGGCGATGGCGAGCGGCGGCGGCGCGAGGCAGTGCGACGAGGCGGGGTCGGAGCGGGGAAGGGGAGGCGTGCACGGCGATGCGGAGGTGGCGGCGAGCCTCACCGTCAGGTTGGACGGCGGGGAACGGCGGCGGACGGGCGGCGCGACGAGCAGGGGCGGCGGCGGGCGGAGGCGCTCGCCGGCGGCTCTGCAGGGAGGGAGAGGGGGCCGGGTTAGGGGCGAAATCGAGCGAGGGAAGGGAGGAGATGCTCCCCGCACAAGGAATCGGCGAGAGGCTCACCGAGGGCGGCGAATCGGCGGCGGCAAGGAGCTTGGGGGCGGCGGTAATGGAGGAGGGGAACGGATAGGGTTAGGGTTTGAGGGGAACGGGGCCGGGGCTGGGTCTTGAGGCGATGAGAGGAGGGAGGGGTTGGCATGGAACACGAGGATGGCCGGCACGTGGCGCGACTCGCGAGGATGGACGCCGGCGACGGGCGACGCGTGCGCGCGGCGCGCCGAGCAAAAACAGAGAGAGGAGGAGAGGGAGAGGCTGACGGGTGGGCCCGGCGAAGGATTTTTTTTCTTTTTTTCTTTTCTCAGGGCTGTGACACGATCCATGCGTTCTAGAAAGCTCTGCCCCTCATCCTTTGCTTTCTCCATCTAGACACCAAGAATAATGCCTGGACTAGATGTTGATTTGAACTTAGGGCCACCCGAATCTGGCCAAATGGATCCCATAGATTGGGATGACATTGTAGAGTTTGAAGGCCCTGCTCATGAACTTGAGTATGACATGGTTTGGAACGATGGAATCGAAGGTGCTTTTTTCAGTCTGATTTCTGTTTTCCCAAGCCTTAATTCTTTCTATGTTCTGATTTCAATCATTCTTTCCATTACAGACCAAGCCGGTCACGAGGATGTCATGCAAGCAGATGCCGTGCAAGCAGATGCCGTGCAAGGAGATGGTGTGCATGTATCTCCAGGTAACTGAGTTTTCTTGGTTTAGAAAGAACAACATGCATGTGTTTTCAGTTCAATCAAGGGATTCTTAGTTTTCTTTCTAGTTTCTGTTCAGTGTTTCATATGTGTTTCATATAGCTCATCCTTCTGTTCATGTTTCAGACATGGTCTCATTAACATTTCTGCAAGGTGCATCAACATTTCTGGAACGTGCATCAACAGCAACAGTTGAAGGTTAGTTCCATTCATGCTTCTGTCTAGATCTCGGCACGCTGTCGGACAACCAATAGTATGCATACTGTTTGTTGCAGGTTCTAGTGCCAACAAAAGGAGATTCTATTCGGATGATTTAAAGATCTCCATATACCTAGAGTTATTGGCAAAAACTGATCCTCCTATTTTACGTCGTGGGGTTTCTAAGGGAGTTGCACGTAAATTTGATGTGCCTCTAAGAGTTGTGCAGTCCATTTGGAAAAACGGACAAGCTGGTGGAATAAATGGTATTGTAAACAAGTGGGCCAGGAATTGTGGTAGAAAAAGAATAGAAATAGACATGGAATCCATAAAAAATGTGCCTCTTAGGCAGCGCACCACTTTTAAGGATCTTGCTGATGCATTAGGTGTTAAGAAGAGCACACTTCATAACCTTCAAAGAAGGCTATTTTTGTCGGCACACTAATGAACTCAAGTTTAGTTTGACCGATGCAAACAAGAAGGCCCGCGTCAAGTATTGTTTATCCATGTTGAATGCTCAGTCTTTGTCTTTCAAGCCAATGTACAATGTCGTGTACATTGATGAAAAGTGGTTCTATAGGACTCGTAGGAACCAAAAATATTACCTTGCAAATGATGAAGAAAGACCACAACGAACCGTTAAAAGCAAAAATTTTATTGAGAAGGTGATGCTCCTAGCTGTGGTTACGAGGCCTAGATTTGATGAGAATGGTCAATGCATTTTTGATGGTAAGCTGGGTATTTTCTCCTTTGTCAAAGTGGAACCGGCAAAGAGGTGGAGCCCAAACAGGGATGCAGGTAAGGAAAATTGCAATTTTTTTTGCATATCCTACAAGAATCATTAGTTTTATTAACAATGTTTATATGTGTAGGTGTCCTTGTAACAAAAGCCATGACATCGGTGACAAAAGAAGTTAGCCGTGATTTTCTTGTGAACAAGGTTCTACCCGCAATCAAAGAAAGATGGCCTGCTGAAGAGAAAGGATTGCCCATATACATACAGCAAGATAATGCTAGGACCCACATTGCTGTGTAACTGAAAGCAGAGGACTTTTACGGTGCACAATATGATCATATACTACTACTAGTATGGATGCCCGCGCGACACGCTGTAAGGATCACCGGGGTGTCCGCCCCTAGAAGGGGAGGGGTGAATAAGGTCGCTAATTCGCTTTCTAACCTAGGGCTCAATCTACTTGTATAAGATAAACCTAACACGTCCTGCACATACTAGTTATGACTAAGGTTTATCTATGCTACTCTCTACTTAACCCAAAAGACTTGCAATCTATAGCCAATCATAATCAAACTAACTAGAAAAGTAAAGGCACGCAAGATAGAGTAAATGTGGAAACGTAATACGGTAAGTAAAGAGGTAATGGAGAAAATATGCAAACTCCCGTGAAGACACCAAGACGCACGATTTAACGTGGTTCGGTTATGACACCAAGTCCCTCCCTACGTCCACGGCCACTTGTCCACCAAGAACAAGTGTGATGCCGAGTCTCTTCGCTTGATCACCGTCTTGCGATCGCCACCAAGGCTTCCGGCAAGCAAAGACTAAGTGACGCCAACGGCACCATCTTCACTATTGGAGCTTCTCACCAAGAGGGGTCTCCTTCCCCGCACAAAGTGTCATTGCCTCTCCACACCAAGTTGGAGGGTCACACGACGAGTACACGGTTGCTTGCCGTAGCAAGACTTTGCTCAAGGTTGATCTCGCAAGATCAATTCCTCCCAAGCACTAAGCTTCTCAAGCTCACACTTGCACTAAGCTATTCTAAGCTTGAATGTGGCACTAAGCTCAATATGGTGGATGGAGTTGATGTTGATCTTCAATAGAACTTCCAGAGTCTCCAACCTCTCCAAATGACTCGGCCTTGGGGGTATATATAGCCACATACCCCAAAAGAGCCGTTAGAGGAAAGCTGACAGAAAAAGTACGTAACACCGGTTAAACTGACGCTCCTCCAATAGCCATCGTCGGTTCAACCGGTGAATGTAAACTGCCCACTGAAAAACTATCCGTTACTTGTACGGGCAATCAACTGACGTATCGTCGGTTTAACCGGTGAATGTAACTGTCCCCTGATTCCCGAAAAACCAATTCTCTGGACAATTACACCGACGTTCACTTTTCCTTCATCACCGGTTCAACCGGTGTCCTTCTGTGTCTGACTTCACTTCAGTCATTGCACCGTGTATGTCTTTTCTTTATCGTTGGTTTAACCGACGCAAAACCCTAGTCTCAGCTTCTGGGTCCATTGCACCGGTGAGTGCAATTTGCTCATCATCGGTTTAACCGGTGGTAGCAAATTGTCTTTGTCTTGTTTGTTTTGACTTGATTTCTTCACGGTCTCTTCAATTCTTATCCTTCGGGCCTAGCTTCGCCTTCCTTCTATTTGTCATCACTTGAACCTAAAAGCCTGAGGATATCATCTAAACAATCGCATTAGTCCAAGTGTTGTTTTGTCTATATTAATCACCAAAACATTATATTGAAAAGTGACATAAGAGGCCATTTTTCCTACGATCTCTTCCTTTTTGGTGATTGATGACAACACAAACAAAGCAAGCAAGATGAATTGCAAGAATATCAAATTGATACCAATTTGAAAAGTTAGAAACTATTTAGCTTGCTCGGATGACATTTCAATGCTCATTTAAAAAGCCACCGGCATTTGATTAGTCCATAGGACGAAATGCTTCCGGCTTGATAGCAATTATGAAACAATGGCTTGTGGGCAATGTAAGATAATTGTGTGGTTTGAACCATATGAGCAATGAAAATTTTTGTATCTTAGTCCATGGGATCATCAATTTGCACTTCTCCCCCATATTGACTAAGTACCTCCCTCTATCACCATGCATCCTTTTGCATTGCAATAATCGCCTAAAATAAAAATATATATGATTCGTGATGGTGTGCACGTTGCTTGTATATGTGTAGTACTTCAGGTGCTAGCGAGATGGAGCAATGCTCAGGCGGCTCTCTCTCAACGAGACTGGATGCCATATGCCAACAAATGGCTGCGTGAGCAGCCGCCGCCGCCGCCATGGCCTGCCTCCTCCTGCTCCCGTTTCTCCTTCTAGCTGCTTCTTCCGGCGCCGGCTACGATGCAGCCAACACGCCGCCGATCAGCCGGAAAAGCTTCCCTGAGGGCTTCGTCTTCGGGACGGCCTCGTCGGCCTATCAGGTAGAAAAAGTCCACTCCTATTCATTCGCACGTGTAAGAGCTTTCCGTCTTTAATTTCCCTTTCCCCAGTTAATTAAGAGAGCATGCATGCCACAGAAACCCGACAAGTACGAGAGAGCAAGCTTCAGAAAGCGCTAGCCTACATTTCCGTACAGCATAATTAACTGTAAATAAGAACAGGAAAAAGGGTAGCTAGTGGGTGATATGCCCGTGCGAGGAGCAAGAACAGATTAATTAACTATTCTGCATCTTTTATAAAAGAAGTTGCAACTTCGTTTTTGTCTTGCTTGGCCTGATCTTCTGAGTTTACTAGCCTGAACTCTCATTCCCATGCAGTATGAAGGTGGTGCTATGGAAGGGGGCAGAGGACCAAGCATCTGGGACACTTTCACCCACCAGCACCGTACCCAGGCACGCGTGCTTTCTGCCTATCTGTTTTTCTATGAGAAATGCAATTAATTTAGTTTCCTGATGACACGGTATTTTGGGTGTTTGCAGAAAAAATCTCTGACGGAAGCAACGGGGATGTAGCAGTGGACCATCTTTACAAGGTGCGAGCCAGCCTCTCATCTTCATGAGCATGCATATTTTGCAGTACCAAAATTAAACGTGTGCAAATGTGCAGGAAGATGTGCGCCTCATGAAGGACATGGGGATGGATGCGTACAGGTTCTCCATTTCATGGAGCAGAATCCTTCCAAGTACATGAATTTATTATCTTTTAACTTTCCCTAATTATGCATACATATATAAAGTTTATACTAAGCTAATTGTTCATTTATCTAAACATCGTACATTTAAAATAGAGGGAGCTTATTGTTTTCATGAACTAGAATTTCCAAGTTGATAACATGTTCTTATTATGAACGTGCATGTCCTATTCCTATGGCACATATAACAGATGGTAGTCTGAGCGGTGGAATTAACAGAGAAGGTGTCAATTACTACAATAATCTCATTAATGAGCTCCTGTCCAAAGGTACGCGTGTCTAGATGTAACTCCTTGATCAGCTCCATTCTTTACTTCACCTTATGAATTATTTGAGATGTAATCTTGCATTGTGCATCTGCAGGAATGCAACCCTATGTGACCCTTTTTCACTGGGACACACCTCAGGCAAAATATGAAGGATTTCTTAGCCCCAATATTGTGTAAGTCAAAGCTTAAGTTAACCATGAAAGCAACAAGATTACCGTACAGTAAATAAATAAGATAGAAGGCTGCTTAACTGCACTGAAGCTGTTTATTTTATTAACCACCAGATTTGTTGCTTCGTTGATTCTTAAAATCAGATCATTCTGAAAAACCTGCCGCTTTCAAAATTATTATGTAGATCTAATTGTATCAAAATCTGGACCATTTAACCAAAAAAAGATGATGTCAACATTTTTGCATGGTACGACGACATTAATTAGAAACCCTCAAATCCTCGTAGCTAATAACAGCTTGAATATATATGTTGTGTACTACTGTAGTAACTGATAACAAAGTCAACGCCTTCCTGTATCATGAATCAACCTGCAAGCTTTGCATTCTAAAACAAAATTACCACACCTTTATAAGATCAAAATTAATTTCCACTAGGTTCCGTGTGACCATTGCAGTTATTGCTTCGCTTACGAAATACGAATAGCTCGATGCATACTAAAAAATACTAGCTGTTAAAAAAAGACTGTAAATGTCTCAGAAATGACTTCAAGGACTATGCTGATATCTGCTTCAAGGAGTTTGGCGGTCGAGTGAAGCGTTGGATCACATTCAATGAGCCCTGGACTTTCTGCTCAATGGGCTACGCGATGGGCTTTGTTGCCCCCAGACTGGTGCTCGCCATGGGACGTTGGCAGATGCGGTGTTGGGGATTCAGGAAGGGAACCTTACATCGTGGCTCATCACCAGCTACTTGCACATGCAGAAACAGTTCAGTTGTACAGAGAAAAATACCAGGTGATGCACCCATCACGTTCTATTTACGCAGCAAATTAGTTGAAGTTTCGGTTCTAGAGTACAGCTGCAAAGTGAAAATTTTGATCAACTGAACTGATAAACCTTAGGCTTAGTAATTTATAGCCCTAAATGGACAGCATAAACTTAGACCAATCTGAATGGTAAATGTACAATAACACTCCCTACAGAGACTAGTCTTATAGAAATGCTTCCCGAATCAATGCAGCGCACTCAAGAGGGAACGATTGGCATAGCTTTAAACTCGCACTGGTTTCTTCCCTTCTCCCGCTCCAAAACCAATGACGCTGCAGCGAGACGCACCACAGACTTCATGTTGGGATGGTAGGTTCTAGCTGCTGCAATCTCACAGTCAAAGTTCAGAAGATATATACTCATAGTGTGCAAATCTTACCATCAACATTCCTCCGGCCAGGTTTATGGACCCTCTTATTAGAGGTGACTACCCAGCAAGCATGAGAGCATCGGTTGGAAATCGCCTGCCAAAGTTCACCCAAGGGACAATACAAGTTGATCAAGGGTTCATTCGACTTCATTGGACTCAACTGTTAGAATTGCCAAAACTAAACATTAGAGGCACATTACTTCAGGATCTAAACATAACTTAGTTCATGACAAATCAATCTAATGCGAAATAAATGGTAATCATTATACCAGCGTTAGCAGTAGCAGCAACCATTTACGCCTGATCCGTAGAGAAAGTAGGCGTTCTTGTCGGTGTAGGAGATGCAGCAGCGAATCGGCATCCTCTGGGCGCCAACGGGAGTGCTTAGCCTTCCAAACCCCTCCAGTGCCCTTAGCGATCAGACTAGTGGTGGCTAGGGTTTTAGAATGAGATGAATGAGTTGATTAAGGTGCTAACCACGACCTTATATTTATAGCCACTGTGGGGCTGGGGGCCAGCCTCTGGAAACAGGCCTAATGGGCCTGCTGATCATAGCCCATTAGGATTTTATCATTAGGTTTCCTTAATCACGTTTAGGTGGTTTAAATGCTTCCTTAATAGTGAAGATCACAAATATCTTAACTAAAATTTATTTCCAACATTCTCCCACTTGATCGAACGGTTAAGGCTAATGTTCGTATCATACTAATGTTCACCCTTAGTAGTAACAGAAAGTACCGGACCAATGCGTCGTCAGTAGCTTGATGCACTACTGGAACCCCATTACCCACAGTCTCACTGAAACACCTCGGTAGAACGCTTATTCGTTATTTGGGAGTTCATAATGGCCCTAAACCAGGACCTGTCACACCCTGAAATTTTTGGATTTCAAGATGTGATTAAAATTAAAAATAAAACAACAATTTTATTATAATTTTAAAATTCTCCCAACATTTATTTTCTTTGCAGAGAATTTAGTGTAAAAGAAAATAAATATTGGTTGTTTTTCTAAATTAAATAGGGTTGTTTTTTTGTGTTGCATTCATGCTGAAATGCATTGTTTTATTGTTTGTTGTCCAATTTGAATTTGAATTCACTGGATTCGGATTTGAATTGAATGTGTTTGAGCCTTTTTTCAGAAAATACAAAACCTTTTCTGTTTCCCTAACTCGTTTTCAGCCCGGCCCAATCTCTCTACTCTTTTTCTTCTTCTTTCCCGCGGCCCAAATTTCCTCCGCCAGCCCATTTCTCTTTTTCCTCTTCCGGCCCGACCCGCCTCCCTTTCCTTTTCCTTTCCCTCACCAACGCGTGGGGCCCGCCCGTCAGGGCCTTCTCCTCCCCGTGCTCGGGCAGAACTCTGCCGAGTCCGACCCGGCCTAGCGCACGCTGCTGCGCCGCCTTGGGCCCGCACGCCGAGGCTCGGTCCTCACCCCTATAAAAGCACCGCGCCCCCTCCCCGAATCCCCTCGAGCCTGTGCCGCCACCTCCGCGCGAAACCCTAGCCGCGCCGTCGCCATTGGAGCCGCCGAGCTCGGGCTCGACGCCGACCCGCCGCTCCGCCGCCTCTCCTCGACGAGTTCGACGCCCAAGAGCTCCGCGAGGTAGAGGGGACGCTCGCCGACCCATCCTTTCTCCCTATCCCTCTCTCTCTCATCCGCGCGGCCTCGCCGGAAATCCGCGCGCCGCAGCTCGCCGTCGCGAGCTCTCTGTGGCCGCCTATGCCCCGCGCGAACCCCGTAGTCGGGTTCGCCACAACACCCTCTAGCTCCCAGGCCCAACCGCGTTCGGTTTCGTGCTCGGACGGCCGATTCCGGCCTACGCCGGCGGAGCGCCGCCGCCCCTGCCTCGCCATCGGCGTTTAGCGTCGCCGTGGCGCGCCCCGTCCCGGCCCTGCGTGACCGCGCCGACGTTGCTATCGCGTTCATGGTCCCCTCGTCCTTCCAGACCCAAACCCGGTCCGAATCCCAGTCCGGATGGCCGAGTCCGGCCAACGCCGGCAAGCCGCCACCGTCACAGCTCGTCGCCGGCGCCTTGCGCCTCCGGCTGCCGCCCCAAATCTCCCTGCCCGTCCGATCTTAATCCAATGGACCAGATTGGATCTAAACCGAAGTCAAACCCCAGGGTACCGGTCAACCATGGTGGATTTGCAAAAGAGGCCCTCGCTTTTCTAGAAATCAACCCGCGGTCCATGCTAGGTGAAAAGAATTTACAAACCAGTCCTTTCTTTTATGGTTTAACCCCTGAGCTTCTCCAAAATAGGACACGCCATCCTTAGTGCGCTGTTTTGCAAGCTAGCCCTTGTATTTTAGGTTTAATCTCATTTTAGTCCCTGGTTTCTTTAGAGCTAGCCCCTGAAAGTTTATATCTATCGCAAACAAGTCCTTAGAACATTGTTTTAGCCATATCTTTCACGTTTCAACTCCGTTTTCAGCGATTCTTGCGCTCACGTGATCCTTGTGACATGTGCAATAGATTTATCACCTTGTTATCCTCTGTGAGCACACCTTGTTGTGTCTTACAAATCTTTTCTGTTAGTCATTAACCCTTTTGTTAATCGCGACTAGATCCCTGAAGCACCGTTTAGTCTATAGAATCGCCGTTTTAGTTCCGTTTTCCGCATTTCTTGCGCTCTCATCATCGTAGCAGCGAGCCTTATCCTTCAGTACATTCTTTTAAAGTCTTTCTTTGTTTTGGTGTATTGTTCTTAGTTGTATATTTTGTTTGTTGCTTTGTATGTTTGCCTGAAGATTGTTTCGAGTAGAAGGATCGTTGTTCGAAGATTGAAGATCAAGTTTTCTAAGTGAGCAAAAGCTGAAGAGCAGTAAGAGTAGCTTTTCGTTGGAGAAAGGCAAGTGACCATAACCATACTTCTATCTATGCTTTTTACAAGATTATATGATTTAATTGGAACATGGAGAACCACCCAAGAAAACCGTACAACCACAATACTACATGACTCTGGTCTTGGCTAATTAATTAGAGACTCTAGCTTGTGATAATCTTACCGATATGGCAAGAGGGGATGCATCGACGGGGTATAGCTCGGTCCTCTTGGGGCAATTGGTATTGTTTAATGGTCATTTGGCAAGGTACCACCTCATTATGACAGTGTTATGACCGCTTTGACTTGAAACCTTAGCGGATTGTCATAGGTTAGGGAATCTTTGTAAAGGCCTCGTAGCGTCCCTATGCAATCACACCTCGGAAGTGTAGTATTGTGCCTGGCTAGCACATTGCGTGGTTGGGTTCAAAGTTCTTCGGAACTTTTACGTGAATTGTGGTGAAAGTGTACAACCTCTGCAGAGTTAAAACTAACCGGTTAGCCGTGCTCACGGTCAAGAGCGGCTTGGACCCTCACATGATTAATAAACTTAAAGATGGATATAAATCACATTCTGGTTATTTCTTGTGGCCTTGCTGAGTACCAACCATAAGTGTACTCACCTTTGCTTACTGCTGCTCAGAAGGAAAAAGTTATGGTGGAGTCTATTGAAGATGTTGCTGAGTTCTAGGCGTACGCAACCCCCAGTCGATTGCCTGTGAAGTTTGGAGTCTCCGTTTCCAGGATAAGCTGCATAACTCTGATAGTCTTTTATCTGCTGCATTTTCTCTTTTCGTGATACTGTTACTGATTATTCACTTATAATGTCTCTATATGTATGAAACTTGATCCTGACATACATATAGATATGCATTCGGTTTTCTCCTTAAAACCGGGTGTGACAGGACCTAAAGACTATCCACCAAACCCATACTAGTAACGTGCTGCTTAAATACGTTCGGTGGTAAGCCTTTAGTGAGCGGATCCGCTAACATAGAATTAGTTCTTATGTGCTCAATCTTAATGGTTCGATCCTGGCATCTTTCTTTCACAATATGATACTTAAGGTCAATGTGTTTGGAAGCACCACTTGACTTGTTGTTACTCGAAAAGAATACTGCAGACTAATTATCGCAGTATAACGTTATAGGTTTCGTAATGCTGTCAATTACCTTAAGTCCCGGAATAAAATTCTTAAGCCAAACAGCCTGTCCAGTTGCTTCATAGCATGCCACAAATTCAGCTTGCATCGTCGACGCTGCAACTAAACTTTGCTTAGAGCATTTCCATGAAATAGCTCCACCAGCTAACGTGTAGATATATCCTAATGTAGATTTCCTACTATCCACACATCCAGCAAAGTCAGCATCAGTATAACCCACAACTTCAAGGTTATCTGATCTTCTGTATGTGAGCATGAAGTCTTTAGTGCCTTGGCAGTAACGTAATGCCTTCTTGACACCAACCCAGTGGACCTTTTCGAGATTTTTCTGATATCTTCCAAACATTCCGGTAGCAAATGCCAAGTCAGGACACGTACAGACTTGTGCATACATCAGACTTCCGACAGCTGAAGCATAAGGTATGTCCTTCATCTCATCTGATTCCAATTGATTCTTAGGACATTGGGCTTCACTAAACTTATCGCCCTTCGCTAATGGAACATGTGTGGCCTTACTCTTATCCATATTAAATCTCTTAAGCATTTTCTCAATATATGCTTTTTGAGACAATCCTAGTACTCCTTTAGTCCTATCTCGGTGTATCTCAATGCCCAGAACATAAGAGGCTTCACCAAGATCTTTCATATCAAAATTGTATGAAAGAAATCTCTTTGTCTCATGCAGCATACGCTTATCGCTGCTCGCTAATAGGATATCATCCACATAAAGCACTAGAATTATGAATTTACCACCATTTATCTTAGTGTAGATACAATTATCCACATTATTCTCCTTAAATCCGAATTTCTTAATCACTTGATCGAATTTAAGGTTCCACTGTCTTGACGCTTGCTTAAGCAAGTAAATGGATTTCTTAAGTCTGCATCCCAAATATTCCTTGCCCTTCACAACAAAACTTTCCGGTTGTGCCATGAAGATGGTCTCATCCAAGTCACCATTAAGGAACGCAGTTTTAACATCCATCTGATGTAGCTCTAAGTCATAATGAGCCACTAGCGCCATAACGATTCTGAATGAATCTTTCTTAGACACAGGGGAGAAAGTTTCATTATAATCAACCCCTTCTTTTTGTGTAAAACCTTTGGCTACAAGCCTTGCTTTGAATCGTTCGACATTCCCTTTAGAATCATGTTTAGTCTTGTAGACCCATTTACAGCCTACTGGTTTGACTCCATCAGGAATATCTACCAGATCCCAAACATCATTGGAACTCATGGACTTAAGCTCT
This sequence comes from Panicum virgatum, assembly GCF_016808335.1. Lineage (NCBI taxonomy): Eukaryota > Viridiplantae > Streptophyta > Magnoliopsida > Poales > Poaceae > Panicum > Panicum virgatum. The sequence goes on along the minus strand of NC_053142.1, from coordinate 36,294,094 downwards.
TCTTCCATGGCCTCAACCCATTTGGCAGAGTTCTCACATGATACTGCCTCTCTAAACGAGTTAGGATCATCAGCTTTCCCAATATCATACATGTCTTCACTCAAGTATGTCTCATAATCAGGGAAAACTGTCTGTTTCCTATCCCGCTGTGATCTTCTTAATGGTTCAACAGGCTGAGTTGCTGGTTGAGGTGCAGCCTGAGGCACCTCGACAGGGTTCTGAACTTCAGCATTAGGCGCCACTTGCTCAGCTGTGGTTCGCTCGCAGGCTCATGAGCTACTTCAACTTGCGGAGCAGCGCTAGTACTCTGAACAGGAGGCGTAATCTGAACAGATGGTATACTCTGAACGGAAGGAACGAACAGTGGCACTAACTGAGGTGTTATTGTTTCTTGAATCACCGGGATGGGAAGCTCAGTCCATATTTCTTCAGGATTAATTTCCCTCCTCGGAAAGCTCCCACTGATTCCTGCATCCTCTAGGAACACAGCCTGCCTGGTCTCAACGAACTTAGTGAAACGATCAGGACAGTAGAATCGGTATCCCTTAGACTTATCAGGGTATCCGATGAAATAGCAGCTCACTGTCTTATCATCTAATTTCTTTTGCTGTGGATTAAATAACTTAGTTTCGGCTGGACAGCCCCACACACGTAAATAATTAAGCGGCGGTTTCTTCCCAAACCATAACTCATAAGGTGTTTTTGGCACGGATTTGGAAGGAACACGATTAAGTATGTGCGCAGTTTTTTTTAATGCTTCCATCCACAGCTCCACAGACAAAGTAGAATAACTAAGCATGCTACGTACCATGTCCATTAGTGTACGATTACGATGCTCAGCTACTCCGTTTTGCTGTGGTTCGCCCGGCATACTGTACTGGGCCTTTATATCATTCTCTTCAAGATACTTAGCGAATGGTCTAGGTACTTGGCCGAATGGAGCATGTCTCCCATAATATTCACCACCTCGATCCAATCTCACTAATTTAATAGTGACATTATGCTGATTTTCCACTTTAGCCTTGAATATTTTGAATTTATCTAATGACTCGGATCGATCACGAATGGGGCAAATATAACCATAACGAGAGAAGTCATCTGTGAAAGTAATGAACGAATCATAACCATCAACAGACTTTACTGGGAACGGGCCACAAATATCAGTATGAATTATTTCTAATAGGCCCGAACTCCGAGTAGCTCCTTTCTTAATTGTCTTAGCGAATTTCCCTTTAATACAATCAATGCATTGTTGATCTAAGTCTGAGAGATCTAATGAATGGAGTATCTCTTCTCTTATGAGACGCTCAATTCTCTCCCTCGAAATGTGGCGCAAACGACAATGCCACAATTTCGAAGAAGTCTCATCATCACGCTTACGCTTATGCGATACATCATCCACATTCATTGCAGAATAAACATTATCAAGAGAGAGCAAATAAAGATCGCCTTGCAAATGACCAAGGCCCACACTTAAATTATGAAACTTAATGTTGCACACAGAGTTGCCAAACTCACAAATATGTCCCGACTTATCTAAATGCGAAACAAAAATAAGGTTTCTCTTCAAACTGGGAACATAAAGAACATCATGCAAACTAAGGTTGAAGCCGCCTGGTAACTCCAAGTCAAAGCTCCCAATGCCTTCAACCTTCACTTCATTGCCATCAGCCACTCTTAGGCTTCGCTCCTCCTCTCTTATAGTTCGGATCGAACTGAATACCTGCAGTGAATTGGAAATGTGTACAGTGGCACCTGAGTCAATCCACCAAGTATTAGGAGAAAAATTCACTAAGAATGATTCATCAATAAAAGATACATAATCAGTAATTGTACCTTTGTTCTTAAGCCACTCCTTAAATCCATGGCAATCCTTCTGCTCATGCTTAGGTGATTTGCAAAACTTGCACAACCTCTCATTTGAGGTCTTCTTATGTGACACGGCCTTACTCTTATGGCCCTTAAACTTTCTCTTATGTTGCCTGCTGCTGCCAGACTCAGCCTGATGCTTAGGAGTGTTGCTCACGCTAACACATCCAAAGCGCTCGCTGACCATGTTGACAGCATCCTTCATCCTCTCAGCTTTCTGCCTTTCTTCTTCCTCAACACAGTAGCTAATGAGCTCAGCCATGCTCCAAGTCACCTTCTGAGTGTTGTAGCTTATTTTGAAGGGACTGTACTGTACTGGCAGAGAAGTCATGATGAAGTGCACCAGAAAACCATCAGAGATAGCCATATCCAGTGTCTTCAGCTTATTTGCCATGTCACACATGCTCATAATGTGCTCCCTGATTCCACTTTGTCCATCATACTGTGAAGTCAGCATCTTCATGATCAGGGTGCTAGCATAAGTCTTGGAAGAACTCTTAAAGTTCTTCTCCACCTTGGCAAGGTATGCCTTGGCGCTCAGCTCATTACCATCCTGGTCCTTATCAGGAATAGCACCACAGATGGCCGGAGAAATCATGTTCTTAATGATCATGTTGGCCATCCTGTCCGATCTCTCCCACTTCTCAATGGCAGTACGATCACCATTGGGATCAGCGGTTTCTGCTGGCTTGTCTTGACGTAAGGCGAGATCATACTCGCACACAACAATGGCAACATTAACGTCTTTATACCAGCTGGGGTAGTTGGTGCCATTCAGGAGCTCAATGGACTTCAGGTAGCCCGTCACAGTGTTCACTGAAAATTATGAAAACAATAACTTCATTAAACTCACAATTAAGATGCGCATAAAAAGTATGAAATTAACCCTACGATGGTCTGATTAAAATCATACACAAATTTCAATTTGCATCACCGATGGGAGAAAACAAACAAAATTTGTCATTAAAACTCGTAATTAAATCAACGATGGTCAGAATTAATTACAAGTGCTCTAAATAAACTTCCCGATAGTTCCATTTAAATAGAGTGCATCTTAATTGCTTATGGTGGATGAACATAATTTTTCAGTGAATAAATGCAATTAAAATATAATTAAAAGCATTTACATAACTCATGGAAAATTAAATAACATAATGCTCGTAATATAAGTGCAACAGAAAATAAATAAAGCCTAAAACATAATAGCAATTAAATTGAGCTTAAATCATAAGAAATAGTAATTGAATAAGGCTTTAACATCAAAATTGGGCTAAAAGACATAAATCTGGACCAAAAAACGAAAACTGCCCAAAAAATTCCCCTTTGCGCACGGCCCGTTAAGCGCTGTTCGGCCTAGTCCAGCCCATCCCGCGAAACTCTAATGCGGAGCAATCTGGACGGTCCATTCGCACTTCACACGTCGGGAGCCGCGGCCCAAGGACCGGACGCATTCGCCGCCGCAGCATGCGCTCGCGCGCGCGGGGCCCCGACTAACAGCAGCGCTCTGGCTCCCGGCCGCTGCAGCCTCATGCGCGCGGGGGGCCCGCAAGCAGCGCCGCCTGACGCGCTGCTCCGAGGGAGCTGCGGCCGCTGGCTGCCCCCCCGGCCGCCCGCTGATGGCGTGCCACGCGCCCTTGTGGGGCCGGCATGTAGAGAGCCCGGCCGACATGCTGGCCGCCTAAAACGCCGCGGGGGGCCGCGCGAGCGTCGCCGCCCTAGCCCTCCACCTTCTGATGCCGCGAGCCTCGCGCTGCTTATGCGCGGGTCCCGGCGTGCGCCACGTCGCCTCGATGCCCTTCTGGATCCTCTCGCCGGGTTGTCGTGCGACCGAGTCGTGCGGCTCCCCGTCGAGGGGCTCCGTTGGGGTGTCCTTCGCCGAGATCTTATGGCTCAGACACACCTCCAGGTAAGGATTCATCCATTAGGGTTAGGGTTCATCATAAATTTGGGAATTTTGTGATGCAATCTGAAAATTGCTTTTCCCTTCCTTCTTAATGCTCAGTGATGCATCTAAACTCATGGATCTAACAACTAATTTGCGGAATAAACATGATCAGGGGCATAATTAGGGGAAAACAGTTTAACAGCCAAACCCTAACCCTAATTACTTAACTTAATAATCAATTTCTCTCGGTCTAAACATGAATTAGCATAAACATTAATGATTTGTATCTAATCCGAGATACTTAGCATTAATAGATCAAGATTAATTTTAAACTTGACCTAAACCGAATTAGATTAGATCTAATCTCGTGATTAGAAAACTTAATTAAGCATGATTTAGATCTAATCAACATGATTAACATGTAAAAGTCATTCTGCAGAAACTAATTGCATCTAAAACATGATTCAAATCTTAACTGTGCAATATGATCTAATCTGCACAGCACATGCATCTTAAACCGACGAAAAACAGAGGCATAAACATGGCTCAAAATTGACCGTGCATGACTAGGTTAAGATAGCTCTGATACCAATTATTAGAATTGCCAAAACTAAACATTAGAGGCACATTACTTCAGGATCTTAACATAACCTAGTTCATGACAAATCAATAATGCGAAATAAATGGTAATCATTATACCAGCATTAGCAGTAGCAGCAGCCATTTACGCCTGATCCGTAGAGGAAGTAGGCGTTTTTGTCGGTGTAGGAGATGCAGCAGCGAATCGGCGTCCTCCGGGCGCCAACGGGAGTACTTGGTCTTCCAAACATCTCCAGTGCCCTTAGCGATCAGACTAGCGGTGGCTAGGGTTTTAGAATGAGATGAATGGGTTGATTAAAGTGCTAACCACGACCTTATATTTATAGGCACTATGGGGCTGGGGGCCAGCCTCTGGAAACAGGCCTAATGGGCCTGCTGATCACAGCCCATTAGGGTTTTATCATTAAGTTTTCTTAATCGCGTTTAGGTGGTTTAAACGCTTCCTTAATAGTGAAGATCACAAATATCTTAACTGAAATTTATTTCCAACATCAACTACTACACTACATACTTTGCTGCCCACCTCCCAAAATCAAATGGTCTTAACACGAGCTATACTATCGACTCTCGAGCGAATCTTACCAGTGAGTCTAGCTAGATCTCAAGGTTCAATCTCCTTCTGTTCTTCACTTGCCATGCATGTTAACACTCTCTATATAATTATAATAAATAGGTATACGGAACGGCGTCCCCATAGGCCCTCAGGTAACTCAAGATTATATTTTGAGAAAATACTATGGTAATTTCGCCTCACCACTTTATGTGCAAACGATTCATTTCCGTGAGAATAACATGCAGGCCGCTTCACCTTGGCTCTAAATCTACCCTCAAGGATTTCGTGATCTGCTACTGTATATCAAAAAATACTACGGCAATCCGACTCTCTACATAACTGAAAATGGTACAGACCTCGACATCATCCTATACATACCTTGCTACGGTCTAAAGATTTTGCAACCAAGTCAGAAATATAATTGCAATAAAACTTTGAATCTCCCATGTCTACTTTAGAAAAGTAACGGCTCGATCTACTCATAACACCCAAAGAACAGGACTCATATACATCTCCATTTTCTGCATTCTAGGCGTTGATGAAGCCAACAAGAGTGCGACACTGCAGGAGGCTCTCAAGGATGACACTAGGATATATTACTACCGCGCGCACCTTCTTGCCATGCTAAGTGCTATAACAGAGGGGGCAAACGTGAAAGGGTACTTCGCGTGGTCGCTGCTGGACAACTTCGAGTGGGGGAACGGCTACACGGTCCGGTTCAGGATAAACTTCGTCGACTACAATGATGGGTACAAGCGGTACCCCAAGACATCTGCCCACTGGTTCGAGGAGTTCCTTAAGAAATTCAAAATGAATATGACGCGCTGGGACAAATGGACGGTGCAAGTCCTCATAGGGTGGTTGAACTACGGAGCTATCCGTAACTGATCCATCGATCTATATTCAGGGGCGGACCCCATTGAATTCAATGGTATTCAGTTGAATACCAATTTTTTTTAACAAAAAAAATTATATATATAGTGTATCCTATGTATATGACTAAAAAATGAAAATATATAACAAAACCAGACTATTTATCTCTCTTTTGACCAAAAAAACCTACAGCCCAACTTTCCTCCCCCATCCGCGGCCCATATACCCCCTCCACAGTGTCCAAAATGTGTATTGACCCAGATTTCACCCCCTCCCCCATGGCCCAAGCTTCGCATGCCTCTTCTCATCCCCAATCCCCACTGCCTGTGCATTAGCCCTGCCAAACACCTTTGCCCCGGCGACCGCCGCCGCCTGTCAGCCCCGTTCGTCGCTCCCTGGGCCCGGCCGCCCGGGGCTCGCACGGGCAGGGCAGGCTTGGAGCCGCAGAAAGGGGCAGCGCTGCAACGGCAGGTCATGGCGGCCCCCAGCCGCTGAGCTGCCTCCGCGTACTGTGCAGTGGGCGCACGTCGGCGCCCCACGCCCAGTGGCCCACGGTCAGGGGCGCAAGTGACACGCCAGTTGCCAGGCAGGCCGGGCACGGGCAGCTGGCAGCCGAGTGCCGAGAGCCGACGCCGACCGTCGACCGAGCCAAGCCAGCCTGATGAAGTGAACCTCAAGTCCTCAACCAAGGTAAAATTTATTAATGTTTGCACTTGTATTTGTGGTATGTTAGCAATGTAGAGTTGTAGACATGTAGTAAGAAAGTATTTCTAAAACTTGAACACAATTGTAGGTTTGAACTATGAAAAGGAAGAATGGTGGAAGTGCCGCTACCGATTTGAAATCTTTCTTGCAAAGAACTGCTGCAAAGAAGAAACCTACTGAGCCAGAGGTTGTTACTCCATGTACTAATGAAAATCAGATGCGGATAGTGGTATTCCAAGGACATAGTACTAGTGGGACATGCCCCATACCTTCTGAAGCGGTGAGAGATGAGTTGCAACAACCAACAATTTTAAATTATGAACAATTTGTGTTGTCGGTACTCAATTATGCACTACTCATATGTATGTTGGGCCCGCCCCTATCCATATTAGTACAAAAGGTGCACGGCTTTATCCATATTAATTATCACTGATCCACCGGTGCCCCAATGGTTATTATGGATCGACTCTGAAGTGCGGGACTGAAATCCAAAGACCTGTCATCTGAAGCGCCCAGTCGCGATTCTCTTGGAGAGCGGTTAGCGCTGGTTGAATTATGTGTTGTGAGATCATCCAGAGTAGTGCAGGTTCTTTTAATATCTTGCCACAGGAACACTCAGTCATGCTTCAGAACAACAGTGCATCAAAGCAGGTTCCTGTGAACTTGAGTTAGGGCATGTGCTCCGATCACAAAGTCAGATTGCAAACGCAAGACTTATCACGGTTCCAAGAACACACAACAATAGCGATGAAGAATACACATGAATTCTATTTTCAGTGCATGCCAGCATTACTGCATCACAACAGTCTTTCATATGTATTTATAATTAGTTTCTTAGCAAAAAGCATTCGAAGATCGCCTTGGCCACCGCCTGCACACGGGTCTCCACGCCGGCGTCGCACCGCACCACCCCCGAGCGCCTCCTGCCGCGGGTGGACAGCCTCGGGAAGATGGCCAACGAAACGACCCCCGTGGCTTGGCGGTGGCTGCGACCCCGAATGCGCCGGCGCCGGCGTGGCCGTCCTACCTGCGTGGCCGGTCGCCCGTGGAGAAGCGGCGTCTCCGTGAGTGCCACCGCCGCTCGAAAGGGAGATGCGATGGCGTGGATCGAACCGATTGACCCTTAAGTTTGAGGTGATTCTGATCCAGTGAACAAGGGTAGTTACGTGGTTCCAAAATGGAGCCCATTAGGGTCGTTTTCGTTGGCCGGTTTGGCGAACCGACGGGCCGACAGTGGCCGAGGACAAATCAAAGCTAAGGTATATCTGAGCTATGCTGATCAAGCTCCAAACCTCAACTGATGGTGGCAGTGAAGTAAAAATATACAGATAGAAAGTTGCATGTGGTATATAGCAAAATACTACCAGTAAAATAAGGTATGGCGGCGGCTATACCTGGCCATACCGGGAGCTCCGCCACACTGCGGGCTGACCCGCACCACCGCCTTCTTTAGGTGTAAGAAGGTTGATTTATGTATACCGCGAGAGAGAGTGTGTGTGCTGCGATAAAAGGGTCCATATTTTATTGCAAAACTGCAATTGTATGTGTTGGTTACTTCTGTCTGTTTGGATCCTAGTGCTAATGGATGAAGATGCTAAACTTTAGCACTAGCTCATCTAAACGGGAGTGCTAACAGGGTAGGGTAGAATGTGTGTGACTGCTAATACGTGCTAAAGTTTAGCAGTCAACTTTAGCTCATCCAAATAGGTCCTTGATGGGTGTAGATGGAGATAACCAATATGCTTTCTTTCAAGGAAAGAATAAAATCATTTCGGCTTATTTTAGTTTTTTTCTGGCTTATTCTCTCTCAGAATCAGTCAGCTTTTTACCATCCGAACTGAGTAAATAACTTTCGTCTAAAATAAGTTCTATATTGATACTACAATATTTACTGTTAATTGCCCCCGAGGAGCAGTGTTCTGGCCATGTTTTGGCAGGCGGTTGGAGTTGGTATATTATTTTCCTCTCGTAGTAGCACATAAGCAAAGGTATGATGACTTGTACTTTTTATCCTCAGATCCTTTTCCAGGAAATAAAGTAACTTCTTTTCTTTAGGATCTTGTCTTGTACTCCTGTGTTCATGAGACATGCAGTCCAGCTTGGCCTTTGTTCTTCACTGTTCAAGCTCGGAGCTAGTTGGTGCCGCTACCGCCAGCGACACACTGAAAAGCTCTACTGCACTCTGCACATCCAGTTGTTCAAAAACTAGAGAGAAGAAAGCGCACTGTATTTATGATGTTACGGGGAAAAAAAAAGAGATCGACAATGCAAGATCGCATTCTACTTAGTATTAGGCGAGACCTATTTTAAGATGCTGTTTTGACAACATATTGTTTGTTATTCCAAGAAAGAATCTGACTGCATTGATCTGTTTGCTGGTGATCAGAAAGAAGGTTGGCATTAAGTTGGCCATAGCCACATCTGATCGAGGTGTGGGTTAGGCTGTCCACAATGGCAAGAGCAAGAGTAAATTTGCTCTTGCCTCGTTTCCCACGCCCTCTCTGTCTACAGTGTCAAACAGTATATCTACAGTGTCAAACAGTATATCTACAGTGCCAAACAGTAGATTTACTCCTCCATTTCCTCCTATCGCTGTGGACGGTCTTAGATGCCAAAGTCTGGCTCTGAAAGTATCTCCGATCAGGTTGTTCATTTCTTTTCACTTTCGGGCGGGGTGAAAATGCTGAAGATATTTTCAAGTTCAAAATCCTTGCGTAGCTCTAGTCTCTACGGTCGGTCTACGCTACCATGCCAAGGTAAAAAGGCGAAAAAGAATCCAAGCAGTGGCAAAGCTGTAAATTGTCCAACCACTCTGACCTCCAGTCCTGCCCAACAGCTCCAGCTGTCGGTGACGTCAGCATCTCAGCGAGACGATGGAACGGCAGCCCGCTCGCCGCCAAGGCGAGAAATCACCGGCCGAATACGCATGCGCCGATCCACTCTCTCTCTGCACTCGGGGCCCGCCAGGCCACGTCCGTCTCGGATGCCGGGCCCACACACGGCCCCGGCGTGACGGCGCGGCGGGGGAGCCCGTCCGCGCGTGATCGGAGCGCCGGATGCTCGCCAAGTGTCGCCGCGGCACGTGACCGTGGCACGGATGGGGAGCAAAGCACCTGCCGCCGCGGGCCGACGCGATGCGCCTCCGGGTTTTCGTTGGAGCAGAAAGCCCCCCTCACCAGACGGGCGAAACCAACTCTGCGGCGCGGGGCACAGGGCAGAGGGTTTTGGGAGCAGAGAAGCCTCATCTCCTTCGCTTTCCCTTCGCGTGCCGGCGGCCTGCTGCGTCCGCGGGGCCTGGTCTGGCCGGATGGCTCGCGCGCCCGTCGTCGCCGTGCTCGCCGTCGCCGTCCTCCTGGCCTGCTTGCTGCCCGCCGCCGCCGCCGCCTCCTCGTCTCACCGGGCAGGTACGTGACGCCCGCGCATCGCGTCGCAAACCCCCGTTTCTTGGTTCTTCCGGCGCCCCGAAACCCTGACGCTTTTCCCCCGCTCTCTCGCCGGCGGTGCAGCAGCGGCATTACGACGACTCGAGACGGCGGCGCCCATGGACACCGAGCAGGGCATGCGGGAGAAAGTGGACGTGGCCAAGGTAAACAGCGCGCCGTGGTGCTGCGGCCTAGGGTCAAGAAAAGGCGGCTCTTTTCTGATGGTTTCTTTCTCGGCCGGGGGCTCTTGCCGGCGCGCAGGTCGCGGAGGAGGACGTGAGCACGACGGGGTTCGGCGCGGAGTCCGAGAGGGAGGTGCCGACGGGACCGGACCCCATCCACCACCACGGCCGGGGGCCAAGGAGGCAGTCGCCGTGATCGTGCGCGGGCGAGCCATGGCGGAGGAGGAGGATTGGGAGTTGTGATCTTGATCAGTCATCACGCGTGAGCGGGATTCCAAGATGATTGCGCTCTTTCTTTTTTGGTGGATTGAATCTGTGGTGACCTTTTGGTTCTAATTCCATTGTTGTAGTAGGGGAGACAGCAACAGAGATTACCTTTCATCAAAACTTTGTTTCTGCATACCAATTAGGGAAAGGGAATAGAATTCATAATAAGTGTGTACACCATGTATGAGTTATTCATTCCCTTATAATCTTGTCAGTTTGTTTTGTTGCTGGTTCATTCTCTGACATTCTGTTTGGATCTCTGGTTGTTTTGATCTATAAATTGACAGCTTGTTTTCAAACATATTTGGCGTTCGAACCTGATTGTTCAAGTTCACATTGGGATAGGAATCAAGAACTTCCGTGATTTTTTCCATTCCAGGAAGAAAGCAACTTTGTTCAGTTATGTGGGCAGGGAAAGAGTGCATGCCCACTAGTCTGGGATGCATGTGTAGGGCCTCTGTCTGTGCAGCTTGGCTCCAAGCTAAAAGGAGTTCATTTTTCGTTTTCTTTGGATCGATCTAACTTGATTTGCTAGCATTTTTGCATTTGCAGCAGCATCAGTTGTTCTTTCCCCAGAAACAGATTAATATGTTATTACAATCTTGTTCGACTATTTTTTCTGAATTTTATTAAATATGTATCTCATGTACTCAGAAGTGTAAAGGTTGCATTTTGTAAAGGATGCATTTGATGCTATCAAATTGAATCCAGTCAATGAGGGTATCAGATGGTCATTTACATGCTTTCTCTCTAAACAGAGGTTTATGCATGATGTTTTTAAGGCTGTCAGATTTCCAATAGCCAGCAGCAATGGGCGGTTATGGATGTTGACTTGTGGCATACTTGCTTCTGTTCCATGATTGTTCACTGGCATTGCTTGAAATTTAGCAGGGCTGATTTTGCTTATGGCTTGGGAAGGATTTGAATGGCGCTTGTTCTGTCACTTCTGATGAAACTTTGGCAGAATGTGTTGCACAAACTGTTGGAAGTGGATCTTGCTTTTTTGAAGCAACCGGCAATCCAGCAAGAGATTCATAGATGCTTGCTGGCCGCTGACTGTGCAGTCTACCACTTTACCTGCAGGAGCATGTAGCAAAAGATTAATGACGAGTTAAAAATGGATTAAATATTAGAGACTTCGTGATGTGTCTTGCAAATCATATCATACCAAATTCTTGTGCGAGAAAGGAATATCAGGCCGCCTTGTATGCCTTAATGTGACTCTTTTCTCCATCCACCCTCCTTTCAAAAATTCTTATATGCAACTTTTTTTTATCAAAGTACATATATCTGTAACGTACAAAGACCAGTACAGATACAGGTAGGCCGGCTCCTTGCCTGCCGTAGTTCCCCTAAAAAAGAAGAAATATCAGAAAAGAAAAAGGAGCACCAGGCTCTGAGTATGAGCCACAAGCCCACAACCAAGCGGAAAACATGGGCCGAGAGGCCCAAATTTCCGGCCCATCATGCTCCACTCGAAGACTACTAGGGTTTACCACCTCACAAATCCCACGCCGCCGTGAGATATAAAAGCGGAGCCCTAACCCCCACCCCCGCTTCTTTTCCACCTCGGCCTCCACCCCCTGCCGCCGCCGCCCGCCGCCCCGCCGCCGCGCCGCGAGCCGATCCAATGGCGCCGTCGTCTAAGCTGTCGCTGGGCATCAAGAAGGCCTCGCGGTCCCACTCCTACCACCGCCGCGGGCTGTGGGCGATCAAGGCCAAGCACGGCGGCGCCTTCCCCAAGGCGGAGAAGCCCGCCGCCGCCGGCGAGCCCAAGTTCTACCCCGCCGATGACGTGAAACCGCGCAAGCCCAGCACCCGCAAGCCGAAACCCACCAAGCTCAGGTTCCCAGCAGCACCGTGGTTTCTTCGTTCCGAATTTCTTGCTGTGAGCTGCGAGTCCTCACGGTTTCTTATGCGTGCAGGTCGTCCATCACTCCGGGCACCGTGCTGATCCTGCTCGCCGGGAGGTTCATGGGGAAGAGAGTTGTTTTCCTCAAGCAGCTCAAGTCTGGCATGCTCCTTGTTACTGGTGAGCCTACTTTGCAATCTGACAGAGCTTATTTCGAATTCTGCTTGATTGCTTCCTGAATTTTGGTATCCTAAGCTCAAGTCTAGCGTTTGCTGAATATGTGCAGAATTAATGGGGATGTTACAAATGCATTATTTGCTTTCTGTAGTGGAATGTTCTAGTTTGAGCGTGGTTACTGGTTAACATGCTTTATCTTACTAGCCTTGCTGTTTGCTTACTGTTGTCAACTGCACTGATTATGATTGAGGAAACCACATGTACTTGCTGAAATGGAAGCTGTTGTCATATTTCAGTTCCATGCTTGCATTCGTCATTGGGTGTGAAATTGGAAATTATTGCAGTGATATTGGTTGGTTCTACGGACTTATGTTATTTGGAAATGGAAGGTCTCGATCGAGCCTGTGACAAATTAGTTGCTTTGTTGTATTTGACCATGGATTGTTGAAATGGTGTGCCGGTGTAGAATTTATCTCAATTTCTGCTTCAGCCCTGTTACATGATCCTTTTTAGTGGGAATAGGTTGGGATGAAATTACAGATTATGAGCAACATTTTTTTCTTTTAGTTTTCTCGATCTTTTGATTGCATGCCATATTTTGAAAAATACCAATTGGATGGTCCTAGTCCATTTAATGTTTTGCTCTTTTATCAAGAATCTGTACAATTGGTTTACTTCAAAAGAAATATTATGCTGTATTTCAGACCTTGTGCTGACTTTGACATGGACAATTATGGTTTGTGCATTTGCAAACTCAACACCTGTTTGAAATGAATAGACTTGAATGATAAGGCATGATGTTAAAACACGATTTCTGTTTGTAAGATTCAGGAGCACTTGATGTGTATCATTTGCTCATGCACATTTTGCATCTTTATATGATGTGTATCGGCTGCTTTATTAGTATCAGTTGTACATGATGGAGTAGATGCTTGCATTTTTTTCTTGTGGGCATGCTAGTACCAGCTGCCATGGTATCATCAAATCTGAGCGGGTTGTGAGCGACTATTAGTTCTTTGTTTGCTAAGTTATTGCATGCTCTTATTGTATATCTTGTGTATTGATACTAATATTCTGTCACTTTCAGGACCTTTCAAGATCAACGGAGTCCCAATCCGCCGTGTGAACCAGACCTATGTCATTGCAACCTCCACAAAGGTTGATGTCTCTGGTGTTAATGTGGAGAAATTTGATGACAGCTACTTTGCTGGGGAAAAGAAGAAGAAGGCAAAGAAGACTGAGGGTGAACTTTTCGAGACAGAGAAGGAGGTCCATTTCTATAAACAATTTGAAACTTGATTCCTTTTTTATGCAACCCTGCATTGCATTAATTATAAGGGATGTCTGTATCTTTCAGGCGACTAAGGACCTGCCACAGTTCAAGAAGGATGACCAGAAGTCTCTGGATGCCGCACTGATCAAAGCTATTGAGGCCATGCCAGATCTGAAAACCTACCTTGGTGCACGGTTCTCTCTCAGGGATGGTGATAAGCCTCATGAGATGGTTTTCTAGATTAGTTGGCGCTAGGTGCGAAGCTCAATAGTCACTTTGCTTGGTCTACCTGAGTGCGCTCTTGAATTTTGTATCTGACTGGTGAACCTTTGGTTTCTGTTTGATTCATTGTCAAATCTTTAATGAAGTCATTGCTCCTTAAGTTAGCATTGCTTTGCACAATACTACTATAATATATGTAAGCTATCAACAATGACATTTGTGCATTCTTCCATAGCTTCCAGTTTACCTTGCATGCTCTGAGGTCTGGAGTGTGATCGGATTTGTGCTGCATTTGGTGTCTCCTTTGTCAGTTAAGTTATGTCTTCACCTCAGGTCACTCCAGTATCCCCGATGATCATGTCTCACCATTTTAATTGCCACATCAAATAGTCAATGTATTTTTCTTGATTTGACTGTTTTGGTGGTTGAAAGTGCTATTTAGCTGAGGAATGTTGATTATAGTCGTACTGTTGAATTCTGAGTTGGATGGTGTGGAATTGCTGCGATAATCGCTACAGGCAATGCCATGTATCCGTGTATTATACGCATACTGCATCTGATCATGAACCGTTCTCATACTCCATTGTAGCGTGCACCGCAAAAATCTAGTACTGTTGTTGGACACCAATACACTCGACATGAAAACTCCCGGCCAGCTTGCAATGAAACTGCAGGAGCAGGATGCGAAGCGAGCTGCCGGCTACAGCATAGTGTCGCCCCGGGACGGCAGCCTCTTGAAGAAGTTGCCGGCAGCCGACGGCATGCGGCTCCGGAACCGCGGGTGGCGGAGCACGTACAGCCCGGCAACGAGCGCGACGACCCGGATGTGTGTGACGTAGAGAACGACGGCGGCAACGAGGCAGAACGCCGTGAACAGCGCCGTTGCCCTCGGGTCCCTCCACGCGAGCAGCGACCGCACCCGCTCGCCCTGCGTCGCCACATCCCCGACCACCGTCTGGATCCGCCCGGCGACACTCCGCAGCCGGTCGTACCGCACGCGCACCACGGCGTTGGGCCTCGACGTCGGGAAAGTGTCCAGCTCCTCGTCGAGCTCGTCAGGGTGGACGGCCTCGGCGCATGAGAGCCTCGCGTCCATGTGCGGCGCCCGGCGTGGCCGGCGCCGGTAGCTCCAGAGCCCAGCCGCGGACATGTACAGGAACATGGTCGGAAGGATGAGCTCCGGGAAGCACACGAGGGTCACGAACAGGACGTGCACGAGGACCGTCGCCGCCGGGTTCTTCCAGCGGCACACGTCGGCGAGCCACCGCGCCGTGCCGGCCGCGCCGGAGAGCAGCGCCGTGACGCGGAGGAAGTTGGCCTTGCTCCGCCGGATGCTCCACGCGTGCGAGTCCGCGTCCAGCATGTACTCCACCACCTCCCGGCGCAGCGGCGGCTCGGCCCGGCTCAGCCTCGCCGCCACGATGCCCATCGCCTGCTGCCGCAGGTTGTCCAGCTGCAGGACGGTGAACGGCTGCGCGTAGTGCATCCTGGGGAGGAAGGGCTGACCATAGAGGAACACGGCGCCGCCGAGGGAGAGGCAGGTGAGGCGCACGGCGAGGCAGAGGTCGCCGTTCTTGCGCAGGCCGGACGGGTGCAGCACGACGAGCGGGTGCGCGGTGGTGCACACCCTGTCCATCTCCAGCGTCGACAGCCGGATCCTGACCTTGCCGATCCTCTGGTCCCTGACGGCGCCGCTGCCGGCGGCGGTGGCGGTGCCGAGTTGGCAGTTGTCGAACACGGCGAGAGTGAGCACCGTGCATGGGTCGTAGACCTCCCACGTGTACTGCTCGTTCCACCGGGGGCTGCACGAGTCCACGACGGTGCGCGTGCGCACCCACTTGTGCCCGTACTTGGCGACGCAGTACGCGTCCGTCATGCCGCGGCCGTCTACCGTCTTCATCGGGGTGAGCCCCTGCGCGCTGAGGACGCCGACTTCCAGCACGGCGATCGGCGGGCGCCACAGCTGCCGGTCGGTAGGGCGCGTGTCGCTGGCGTACATGGTCGGCTCCTCCATGACGTGGTACGCGCCCTCGAGGCACGCACGGAGCTGCACACGGCCGGCAAAGACGGCCTCCGGCGGCCCCCCGAACGGCTCCAGGCTGAACCACTGCGCCTGGACCTGGCGGCGATCCAGCCGCCTCTCGAAGAGCGTGAGCGGCAGCACGGCGCGCCCAACGATCTCGTCCTTCCCGGGTTGCGCGCGGGCCTGGATGATGAGCACTGCCGGCTCGTCGAACGGCTCTGCCACGGCGAACACCAGCTCCTCGTTCCACTCCAGGCTCGTCGGACTCCTCGCAGAGCAAGGCCTGGTCCTGAGCACCACGCCGCCGACTTGCACCTTGGCGAAGACGTCGGCGTGCCGGCCTTTGCCCGCAATGCCGCCGGCGCCGGGCGGCACGAAAACGTCCTGCGCCTCGAGCACGCTGATCCGGAGGTACCACAGCTTCGGCGTCACGTACACCTTGGACCGCGTGCTCTGCACGGCCGCCGCGCCGCCGCCGCCGCCGCCGCGGACCGACGCGTCGCTGGCGTGCCACGCGTCCGCGAACGCCTCGTCCGCCTGCGTGCCGACCCAGACGGCGAGCATGACCTCGCCGCTCGCCGCCATCCTGCCGCCAGTCCCCTCGAGGCGGTACCACTGCGGCGCCAGCGGGCTGTCCGGCGGCACGCGCGCTGGCGCCTCGGTGATGTCGAACGCGACCCTGCCGACGCAGTCGTCGCCGCGCGCCAGGGCGTCCTTGTCCCTCACGAACACCTCCAGCGCCGTGGCCTGGACGCGGTCCCTGGAGAAGGCGAACACCTGGTTCCACTCGGGGCTGGACGTGCCCTCGACATGCCGCGTCGCGCCGCGGTAATTGCCAACGCGCGCCTCGACGTAGGGGCGGCTGCACCCGCCGGTGACGGCGCTCGCCGGGAGCCCGCGCGCCTTGACGACGCGCACGTACAGGTACTGCATCGTCTCCACGAGGTCGTAGGCGCTCACCAGCCTCTCCCCGGAGCCGAGGCCGCCCAGCCACCGAGCGCCGGCGCCGTGTGGGCGCGCGCTTCCGCTGGCACCGGCCGCCGGCCACGGCTCCCTGGCTTGTGGCACAGGCGGCGCCGCGTCCTTGGCGGCCTTGTGATCCTCCACTCTCACTGGCGACGCCTGCGCGCGGAACACGAACGGGTACGCCATGACCGGCGAGGCCAGCGAGGGATGGCCGCGCCGGGCGTTCGCTCTTGGCGTGTCCGCCTGTCAGTTAGGTGGTCGGCTGCCCCGTCGCCGGCAAGGGAAGGCATGCAAGGTGGCACGAAGCGAGCAAGGGAGACTGTACGAACACTCCCTTGCAGAAGCTTGAAGCAATTGTGGATACGGGCTGTGATGTAAAAAAGATCAAATCGATACGGGACTAAAGCTGAGGTCATGTGATTCGAGTCAAGGTGCATCACGACGAGTTTGGTGGGGATGCATCTACTGCCTGGATTTGAATAGGACCTAGGACGAGGGAGTGTTAGTGAAGACTCCTGAGATCATTCTCAGGAAACTGCCTGCCTGTATATACAGCTGTTTTATTGTATCCTGTGTATACAGTTTCAGGGGATGAAAGAGCCGTGGCAATTTTTAAGCAATACATCTCTGGCAGTCATGTTTTTTTTCCCGCAAGGCTTATCAGTGGAAATTATCAGCTTAAACAAACATTTCTGGTTTCATCAAAAAATTTTACCTTGACAAACATTCAAGGTTGAAATCTGAAGTGTGCAGAGGTAGCTCGAAATAAAATGGTTGCTGGCATGTAAACATATCATAAATCTTGAAGATTTGCTGGACCGGAGTGACACTTCAAAATGGACGGTTGCTTTTCATCACATCGTAGGAGGAAAAAAAAAGAAATCAAATCAATTTTTTTTCTTTCATCCAGATTTTTTTTCTCTCCTGGGTTGTTATTACATACTCTGATAATCAGCTTACATGATGGAACCAAGAGGGGGAAAAGGGCAAAGTGGCGTACTTGTGTTGAAAGCAAAAGCAATTCAGAGGCTTTTGGGGGGCCACCAAAGAAGCCCCTTTATTTTATCCTATTTTATTTTTCACGCTGGAGCTTTATTATCCTCGTTGCAATTGAAGTGTTTTGACCATCGGCAATGGAATAGTGCTGTGGGCTTAGGGCATTTGCCTTTTGCTCATTCTTGCTGCCATGCTGGGGCGCTGGGCAAATCCCAGCTCAATGTAGGGTCTGCTGCTTCCTTCAGAACTGAATGTTAAAGAAAAAACTAATGTGATATGGAGTCCTTTTGAACTTTGCTGGTCCCTTGGTTTCTTTAATTTCTCGATGTTTCATGCATTGCCTTCTTTTGTTCTCATTTTGCTCATTGCCCTGAGTTTAATACGCTTGCTTTATCAAAGGCTGCATAGTTCCACTAGTTAAAAAAATAGCTGCGTTTCCTTTACTTGGCTAAATCATGATGCCTATACACACTATTATCACTGTAGTGATGAGCAGCGACCATCCAGGTAGGGTCTACCATGTGAATCAAAACGAATTCCACTTCTACCTCCAGAATTTACGAAGTTTGACACCAAGTCACTCGAACAAGGGCCTGCTTTTCTTTTTTGGTAACTTGGAGCTGTTTTTGCGATGAATTCGTGAGGGGGAAAAAGGGTTGTGATTGAAATTGGAAAGTTGTTCCGCAAGGAAATAGCACTTGGTGCCCCCCGGAAGATGGATGCAGGCAGGAACGCCGCCATGTTTTCCTCATAAAAAATGCACAACGCAGATGACTAGTCCCTCCGTTTCAAATTATAGTTCATTTTGACACTTAGAAATACCAAAACGAACTATAATTTGTCTAGAAATGTCAAAACTTAGAACGGAAGGAGTAGATCATTGGATCAGAGCTAGTAGGGACCTCACATCCCAGCCCGAAAACAACAGATGAACACCCAGGGGAGAATAGAATTGGCCTTTCTTTGAGCTTTTGTGCCACAAGACTGAAGACACACACGATCCCCTGCATTAGCTTGTGTTGGTTCAAGCGTTGATACTCGATAGTAACTTGACTCGATAGGCCGCGATTTGTCATCGGTGGGCCTATATGGGCCTTTTGCTTCAGAGGAAAGCGAATCCGTTAGGAGCCCCTCAAGCCCACCTCCATTTCCGCAACCGTCCACTCAAAATGTCCCGCACCGGCAGCCCACATGGGCCCGGTGGGGAAGCGCACCGCGCGGTCACCAACGTGCCAGTGCCGCATCTCAGGTCTACGTCTACTGCAACGGCCGCGGCGTCCCGATCGAGCTCGGCGGGGAGGACCGGAGGAGGAGGGCTTCTACGGCCACCTTGGAGGAAACTGCGACCACGACGGGGAGGGGGCCGCCGGCAACGTATCTTCCAACGATGAGTTCGTCGTCGAGACCGTCGACGCCCGCTAGCTGCGAGAGGAAGAACAAGCAGTCAAGAAGGTGATCGAATCTGCTGCCCCTTATTAAGTTTTTTTTTCCGGACATGTTTGTTTTCTTCAATTCGCATTTCAGAGTTGGCTAGCATAGAAATGGAGACTTCTCACCTGAAATGTGGATCAGAAAGGATTTTCCATTAGAAATGAAAATTCTTTGTATGGACTCAACAATTTATTGACGCTAATCTGTTCAACACACCGGTGCGCTAGTATGCACGGATCGCAACGATCAATCACTAGCGGGCTTCAGATGACGACCGGTCAGACCAGCCGCTCCAACCAGTCAGACCGGTTGAAGACAGAAACACGTAAAAATCTAGAACCTCGAGCTCGGGAGGGACCCCGTCGGAGCTTGAAGATCTAGGGTTGCCTTGAGGTCAGCAGGCCACTCAAGACGTCCTTGAATGCCGTAGAGACGAGCAAAGAACAGCAAAACGGTTGGAAAAGATTAGAGTTTGAGATATTGAGTAAAGAGAATAGTTTTGATTCGATTGTGGTTAGAAAACCCTCAATCGGCCGCAGCCTTTATATTTATAGGCCGGGGAGGACGTATTCCTTAAAATCGGGTTACAATAGGACTCTCAACATGAAACCATAACCCTACTCGGATTACAGGCACAGACCAATTGGGACCGGTCAGCCTCGGTTATTGCAAATTTTGGCCTCCAACACATGCCCCCCTGCCTTTTTGGTGAGCTATGCAAGCCAAAAAGCAAGTACCTAAACATGCTCTAATGATACAGAATTACAACTCTAGCATTGTCCTAAAAATAATGCTAAGGACGATATCCAAATACCGGCCGTCTTCATCTTCAAGCGTCTAGCCAAATATTTGGGTAATATTTCTTCAAGTATCTTCCATTCAGCGTCCTGGATAGACGTTCTCCTTGCAGTGTCTCCACCATATAAAAATTTCCGAAGATAACTTTGACAATTTTGTATGGACCTTCCCAAGCCGGCGACCACTTGCCAAATTTATTGCTCTTTGTCCCAAGAGGTAGAATTGTCTTCGAAACCAGCTCACCAACTTGAAAAGATTTAGGCCTTACCTTCTTGTTATAAGCTCTAGCCACCCGAAGCTTGTCCTTCTCAATTTTCTTCAAAGCTTGTAATCGTTTGTCGCTCACTTTATCAATATCATCCTTCATCAAGTCATGATAATCAACAGCTGTGGTGGGATTTCTAGGGTACCCACAGCTGGGTGGCGGAACGCACCCGCCTATTCCCAGTGAGGGAGAACTCAGGGAGGTACTAGGCGATTGGGCTGATCTTGCTCAGAGACAATCACACAAGAACACACGATCTAGAGTGGTTCGGGCCGCCGGAGCGTAATACCCTACGTCCACTGGGAGAAGTTTTGATTTCTGTTGTGTATGAATCTATCCTCTGCCGGGCCCTGGCTCTCACCCAGCCTGAGGTATTCTAGCGGCGCTCCCTCCTTTTATAGACCAAAGGGGGAGCGGATACATTGGACGTTGGGGCCCCGACAAGTGGGCCCAACGTGCTGTGCAGCATACTGCACCGAGTACTTAAATGACTATAGTGGTTGCGAATCTTTCCTCCGATACGCGTGCTGCTCCTCTGACTCAGGGGGGGGTCTTCTCTTGTCCCGTCAGCTAGGTGCCCGTTGGAGTAGTGTAGCTTGCGGCGTGGCCTGCTGAGGCTATTATGTAGGCGTCATAATGGTGAAGCTGAACAGTCGCATCCATCTGTCATGGCAGACTGGCAGGCGCGGCGTGGGCGGCGCCTCTGGCTCCACTATGCACCTCGGTAATACGCGATCAATAGTGCCCCCTGGTCAAAGAATCGCTTCGGCTTCTGCTGCATTACTGCGGGTGTCCACCAACCATAATGAATGCAGTGGTGGGTGACGCTTAGTATGGAGACCAAGCGTCCTTGTGCTTGTAGACACGTGTCGGCCCCGGACCGCCCCGAGGCAGGGCGTCGGGCGTCGACTTCTTCCCCTGTGAGGGGTCCGGTTATTAAACAGGTGGTCCGGGACCCCATGAGGGGTTCGGTACTTCTTCGGGGGTCCGGACTCCTCGGGAGGTCCGGGGCCCTGGCTGTTCGGGCTGCGTCTCTTCCGGGACACGCGTCGTTCCTGGACCTCTCCCAGTCGTGAGACAGGTCCGGGACCGCTTGTCGGGGGATCCGGCTCCGGACCGCAGGGGTCCGGCTATTTGGACGTAGTCAAGGCTCTTGCCTAGATACAGCAAGAAGGGGTACCCCAGTCCTGGGGTACCGACAGTGGCCCCCGGGCCCACCTCGGGAGAGGTACGAACCCGCGGGTGGGGCCACTATCGCGATGTGTTTCTACGTAACCTGATTACGCTGGTGTGCTTATACAAAGAGCGGGAGCCCGGACCCCTGAGGCCGGCACACCGGACCTCTAGAGTGCTCTCCGCAGGGCGATGAAGGTGTAGGCTTAGGGTACGGAACCAAGCTAAGCGGCTACACAGTCCTCGGATCGCTCAGGGAGCAACACCACCTCCTGGTCCCGGCTCTTAGCGACCGTGGCGAGCGGTCTCTGCCGGAGCGGGCCACCGGAGTGGACTTGGGTCGACCGTGGCGAGCGGTCTCCGCCGGAGCGGGCCACCGGAGTGGACTTGAGTCGACCGTGGCGAGCGGTCTCCGCCGGACCGGGCCACCGGAGTGGACTTGGGTCGACCGTGGCGAGCGGTCTCCGCCGGAGCGGGCCACCGAAGTGGACTTGAGTCGACCGTGGCGAGCGGTCTCCGCCGGAGCGGGCCACCGGAGTGGACTTGGGTCGACCGTGGCGAGCGGTCTCCGCCGGAGCGGGCCACCGGAGTGGACTTGGGTCGACCGTGGCGAGCGATCTCCGCCGGAGCGGGCCACCGGAGTGGACTTGGGTCGACCGTGGCGAGCGGTCTCCGCCGGAGCGGGCCACCGGAGTGGACTTGAGTTGTTGCTGATAATCCGATGAAGCATGTTACCAGACCTCATAGTAAGGTGCAAAGAAACCAAGCCTTATACTAGAGGAGAGCCCGGGACCTCTAAAGATAGCAGTCCTGGATACTAGGGTACTTGTAGCAGGGTAGTGAAGTACGTAAACTTAGGGTACATTACCAGGCTAAGCTACGCGGAGCTTCTCTACCCCAGGATACAAATACCACTTCTCCAGAGCAGGCCCTTAGGGATCCGAACTGCCTTCCAGCTAGAAGGGGTGTCCTCACCTGACCACAAGCCAGCAACTTAACTTGGATTGTTAGCAACAAAAGCAAAGACTCTGTTTGGGAGGGAGAAACGGTTAACCGAAAAACAGCCAACCAACTCGAATGAATGTAATCAGGGTGGAGCCGAGATAAGACCAAGAAAGACAATCTCCTTTATCATTGGGGTTGTCACGGTATACATCAGAGGTCGGGATTACGAGGTCGGACCTCCACCGCTCCGGACCGCTTTTGCCTGTTTGTGTGATAGGGCCAGAGGTCGGGTTTACAAGGTCTGACCTTGACCGCTCTGGTCACACACGTAGACGCCACACTATTACAAAGGAGAAACTCTCTCTTGTTCCTTTCTTAGGAGTAACCTACGGCTGCATGCTATATAGCGCGTTCTTCTTCGAAGGCGAAGGTGCCCTGGATGTGCCTGAACCGCATCATCCAGCATCACCTCGGGAGCTCGAGGGACCCCTCCTTGCCTAAGAGGTGTCACATGCCTAGGTAGCATGAGACAGATTCTTTGGCTTTGAATGGAAGAGGCCCCCTCCCCCTGCCGTTGCCGTCTGCCGATGGAAACCAGACGCCCTTGCGCAGCAGATGGACCGGACGTAGAGCGCGGAGAGGTGCGGTCGTTCGCCGGCTTGTCCTTGGTGCTAGCGCCAGGGGCCCCCGCGCCTTGTGGCGGGGTCCTGTCTGCAGCAGCACCGAGCTACGCTGAGGCGGATCTCCGGTGCTGGCGACGGCAGGACGACACGGTCAACTTCCTCCGAGATGGCCGTCGGCTCCAAGCTCCATGTTGAGAGAAAGTCTTGAGCCGACACCATGCCACCGCAGAGGAGGTGTGGCCGTTGCTTGAGAGAAAACCTTGAGTCGACGTAGGGGCAGCAGCGCCCAGCGGCGCCTCCGCTGTGCGCCGCTCCGCCGGCTCCGAGGTGTCGCAGTGGCGATGCACAGACAGGTGGAGTGAGTGTGGCCCTGCCTTCCTTCATCTTCAGGTTCGCCGTTGCAGAGGAAGAACACAGCCCAGAGGCCTGAAGATCCAGCCAACGCCTGCTGTCCCCACGGACGACGCCAAATGTGGTGGGATTTCTAGGGTACCCACAGCCGGGTGGCGGAACGCACCCGCCTATTCCCAGTGAGGGAGAACTCAGGGAGGTACTAGGCGATTGGGCTGATCTTGCTCAGAGACAATCACACAAGAACACACGATCTAGAGTGGTTCGGGCCGCCGGAGCGTAATACCCTACGTCCACTGGGAGAAGTTTTGATTTCTGTTGTGTATGAATCTATCCTCTGCCGGGCCCTGGCTCTCACCCAGCCTGAGGTATTCTAGCGGCGCTCCCTCCTTTTATAGACCAAAGGGGGAGCGGATACATTGGACGTTGGGGCCCCGACAAGTGGGCCCAACGTGCTGTGCAGCATACTGCACCGAGTACTTAAATGACTATAGTGGTTGCGAATCTTTCCTCCGATACGCGTGCTGCTCCTCTGACTCAGGGGGGGTCTTCTCTTGTCCCGTCAGCTAGGTGCCCGTTGGAGTAGTGTAGCTTGCGGCGTGGCCTGCTGAGGCTATTATGTAGGCGTCATAATGGTGAAGCTGAACAGTCGCATCCATCTGTCATGGCAGACTGGCAGGCGCGGCGTGGGCGGCGCCTCTGGCTCCACTATGCACCTCGGTAATACGCGATCAATAGCGCCCCCTGGTCAAAGAATCGCTTCGGCTTCTGCTGCATTACTGCGGGTGTCCACCAACCATAATGAATGCAGTGGTGGGTGACGCTTAGTATGGAGACCAAGCGTCCTTGTGCTTGTAGACACGTGTCGGCCCCGGACCGCCCCGAGGCAGGGCGTCGGGCGTCGACTTCTTCCCCTGTGAGGGGTCCGGTTATTAAACAGGTGGTCCGGGATCCCATGAGGGGTTCGGTACTTCTTCGGGGGTCCGGACTCCTCGGGAGGTCCGGGGCCCTGGCTGTTCGGGCTGCGTCTCTTCCGGGACACGCGTCGTTCCTGGACCTCTCCCAGTCGTGAGACAGGTCCGGGACCGCTTGTCGGGGGATCCGGCTCCGGACCGCAGGGGTCCGGCTGTTTGGACGTAGTCAAGGCTCTTGCCTAGATACAGCAAGAAGGGGTACCCCAGTCCTGGGGTACCGACAATAGCAGAAAGGTCATTTTGTTTAGCCAATCTATAAACGTCCAGATTTACCTCAACGGGTAAAACGGCCTCTTGACCATAAACAAGCTCAAAAGGAGTAAGTTTAGTAGCACCATGTCTAGATATGCGATGAGCCCATAATGCTTCGGATAAAACCTCATGCCACCTTCTAGGATTCTCTTCTATTTTTTTCTTGATGAGCCTTATCAAAATTTTGTTATTGGACTCGGCCTGACCGTTGGCTTGAGCATAATATGGAGATAAATTAAGTATCTTGATTTTGTAAAATTCGGCAAATTCTCGTACCTCTTTTGAAATAAATGATGAATCTTGATCCGTTGTCAAAGTTTGAGGAATGCCGAATCTATGAATTATATGCTCCGTAATGAACTCAGTTACCTCTCTATGTGTCATATTCTTGAAATGTACCGTTTCGATCCATTTAGTAAAATAATCCGTCGCCACCAACACGAAGCGTTGCTCTTTTGAAGAAGGAGGATTAATTTGACCAATGAAATTCAAACCCCATCCTTTGAATGGCCAAGGCTTAATGATAGGATGTAATAACGCAGCAGGCACCAACTGAATATCACCAAACCGCTGACATTCTTCACACCCTTTATAATATCTAAAGCAATCCGAAATAATACTTGGGCAATAAAAGCCGGCTCTCCTAAGCAACCACATCATTTTATGGTCCGATTGATGTGTACCACAAATGCCTTCATGCACTTCTCCCATAGCAACACGGGCCTGTACCCAAACACATGAGAAGAACATCATCGGCGGTTCGACGATAAAGCTCATCATCAATCAAAATATATTTAAATGCTAAACACCGAATATTTCTCTCTGCACCATGACCAGGGTCCTTTAAATATGATATGATAGGCACCCACCAATCTTGCACTTCGGCCTCAACTTTTTGAGTAGAATTTTCGGCCGAATTGCTGTTCATGCCGCCCTCAACGGTTAGATCGGTCTCTGGACCGATCAGACCGGTCGGAGCGGTCAGACCGGTCTCAGCGTCCGGTCAGACCGGTTCATCCAGAACCAGTGACTCGGCTTTAATTCGCATCGGCTTTCTAATGTTGAAATATTTCTTCGTCACATTATAGCCTGATGCTTGTTGAGCCAGAGCATTAGCCTTTTCATTATCTTCTCTTGGAATATGTTGAATCACAAATTCAACAAAGTAAGAGATAATATCAAGGCATTTATCAAGACATGCATTCAAAACTCCATTATAACATTGGCATACCTTGGATACTTGCTGCACCACCAGAAGTGAATCACCAAAGGCTTCAACATGCTTCACGCCCATGGATTGCAAAAACTCCAAGCCAAATAGAAGTGCCTCATACTCGACTTGATTGTTCGTGCAAAATTCTTCCAATCGGTTTGATAACTCAATGCCAACTCCTCTCCCATCATCACAAACCGATCCATCAAAATATAATTTCTATGGTGTGCAAATAATATAGCCGACTTCCAAATCATGCTCATCATTAATCCGATGTTCAACAATAAGATCCGCTACAATTTGACCTTTTACGGACTTCAAAGATTCGTAGGCCAAATCATATTCTACAAGTGCATAAGCTCATTTGCCGATTCTCCCACTCAAAATCGGCTTTTGTAACATATGCTTAATAACAAGTTACTATGCATGTACTAGATAACAAATAATGCCTCAACTTGGTACAAGTATAGTATCAAGATAAGCACAACTTTTCAATAAACGTATACCTTGTTTCCGCATCAATAAGTCGTTGGCTCAAATAAGTGATAATATACTCCTTCCCTTCGGTTTCTTGAGTCAAAACAGCACCAATAATTTCATCTTCCGTAGCCACATAAAGTTTGAAAGGAACCTCTCTCCTAGGCGCCTTAAGTACCGGCGGTGGAGATAAGTAATTCATAATCTTCTCAAATGACTCTTGTTGTTTTGCCCCCAAGTAAATTCAGCTTCATCTTTTAACCGAAGAATAGGAGTAAAATAATCAATCTTCCCGGACAAGTTAAATATAAACCTTCTCAAGTAATTCACCTTGCCCAAGAACTTCTGCAAATCTCTTACAAGTTGGAGCCTCAACACGCTTCATGGCCTCAACTCGCTTTGGATCAATTTCTATGCATTTCTCATGAATAATAAAACCCAAGAACTTCCCAGCCGATACTCCAAAAGCACATTTGGGTGGATTCATCTTCAAACCATACCAACGCATTCTTTCAAGAGCCAACCTTAAATCAGCCAAATGATTTTCCAAACCGGCCGATTTAATCACAATATCATCAATGTAGACCTCCAATATAACACCAAGTAAATCATGGAAGATCAAATTCATAGCCCTTTAATAAGTAGCACCGGCATTTTTAAAACCAAAAGTCATGATAACCCACTCAAACAAACCGATAAATCCTGGACATCTAAAAGCCGTTTTAGACATATCTTCTTCGGACATAAATATTTGATTGTAACCGGCATTATCATCAAAAAAACTAATGACATGATGTCCAGAAGCTTTATTACTCAACATATCAGCAATAGGCATAGGATACTCATCTTTAGGGGTAGCTTTATTAAGATTTCTGAAATCAATACACACTCTAATCTTACCTGAATCTTTCTTCTCAACGGGCACAATATTAGAGATCCACTCCGCATATCGACAAGACCGAATAAATTGAGCTTCCAACAAACGATTAATTTCCTCCTTAATTCGGTCATTCATAGCAGGATTAAATCGCCTAGCAGGTTGTTTATAAGGTCTAAAACCGGCCTTAATCGGCAGCCGATGTTCAACCAAATCATGACTCAAACCAGGCATTTCAAAATAACTCCATGCAAAGCAATCCACATATTCTTTCAATAATTTTATTAAATCGGCTTTATACTCAGCCGATAAATTTGCATTTACAAAAGTCGGCCTAGGAACACTATCATCTCTAATATCTACCTTTTCTAAAGGATCAGCCGACATAAACCTCTGGCCTAATTTATCCATGTCTTCAGTGTCTTCAATGGCCTCGCACATATCGTTCATCCGTGACCGATAGTGATCAATCCTCTCCATCAACCAGTCTGCTTCAGACTAGTCTGACCGGTTAGACTGACCGGTCGGCTCTGCACGCCGATTTGATGACCGGTCTGACTGATCTGGACATCCGGTCTGACCGGTCTCGCCTGAGTTGCTTGTTGCACTCATTTTATTTGCAATAATGTAGCCGATTCTCCATCGGCTTTAGAGTAGCAGGCACGAACCCATCCTTGGTGCAACTAATCAGTTCGAAATCAGACAAATCCAATCCCGATAAGCATTTGATGTCATCATGCACACCAAGAGTGTTGGAATCGGCGGTTGCAATGTCGGATGAAGTGTCGCCATGGACCACCTCGATCTCATCGCCGATCCACTGAATAAGAATTTGATGTAAGGTAGAAGGCACACATTGATTGGCATGAATCCAATCACGTCCAAGTATCAAGCTGAAATTACCTTGCACCTCGGAGACGAAGAAGGTTGTTGCTAGTGTTTTGCTTCCCACAGTCAACTCCATGGAACCCACCCCTTTAGCATCGATAGGGTCGCCTCCACCCACGCCGCTGACCGTCATGTTCGTCTTGATCAGCTCTTCGTCTGTCCCTCCAAGCTTCTTGTATAATGAATAGGGCACTAAATTCACAATTGCCCCTCCATCAACAAGCATACGAGAAATCGGCCTTCCATTAATGTGCCCCCTCATATAAAGGGCCTTCAAATGATTGTTCGATTCTTTTGGCTTCTGGAATACAGCCTCACGTGGTCCGAAATCCAGAAGAGCTGCTTCCTCCTCCTCCTCCGAAACGTCGTAGTACTCCTCGGAGAAACGCACAACATTTATCTCCATGTTGCTGTGCGCTGGAGAAGCCTCGTAATCCACTAGTTCCTCTTCACCCAAAGCTGCAGGAACTACTAGAACTTCATCGCGCGAACCCGAAGCATTATCTTCGGCCGTTTGCCCAACCATAGGCTCAACCAGTCTGACCGGTTGCACCTGGCGGTCAGATCGATCCTCTGCACTGGTCAGACCGGCCACCTGGAGCGGTTCAACCGGTCCTGTGGACTGCACAGCGGGCTTGGCTCACCACTCCTTTCCTTGAGGAACCATTGGCCGATACTTATTGAAGTGCTCATCCCAGAGTCTTTCGATCTCTTGTTCTTTCTGTTCTTGGCGCCTTAAATGTTGCAGTCTCCTCTTTTGTGAGTGGCTTAAACCCGGCGGGCACCACCTAGGTTGATGGTACTTGCTCGCCGAGCCGCTGCTGCTGGCCTCGTGATCATTGGCCAACACACACTTCTGGGAATCAGTTTGAGCCGATTTTCTAAACACCATCGGCTTCTTTCCAACATCCTTGACCACCACGTTTACATCACCGATTTTAACAACATCATCGGTGGTAGTCTTCCCAGAATCCACTTGCATAGGCTGCACATCCTCCTCATTCTTCTTGATATGATATTCCTACTTTGGAGGATGGGACTGGGCCGGTCTTTGCTGAGACTGGTCTGACCGGTCGGGCTGGACCAGTCTGACCGGTGCGGCCTGTTGCTGCTAACCAGATTGGTGCGGGCCCAATCGGTCATGCACTGTCGTTCTAGAGCCTTCCCCTTGATAATGTGGAGGATATGGCATGGGGAAGCACTGCATCCAGACTCCTTCATGTCCCCACACCGGATTTGTCGCATTTGATGCCAGAGATCCGCCGATCCACTTGGAGAGATAAGAACATTACCAATGCCAACTCCTCTCCCATCATCACAAACCGATCCATCAAAATATAATTTCCATGGTGTGCAAGTAATATAGCCGACTTCCAAATCATGCTCATCATTAATCCGATGTTCAACAATAAGATCCGCTACAATTTGGCCTTTTACGGACTTCAAAGATACATAGGCCAAATCATATTATACAAGTGCATAAGCCCACTTGCTGATTCTCCCACTCAAAATCGGCTTTGTAATATATGCTTAATAACATTGGCTTGACAAGTTACTATGCATGTATTAGATAACAAATAATGTCTCAACTTGGTACAAGCGTAGTATAAAGATAAGCACAACTTTTCAATAAACGTATACTTTATTTCCACATCAATAAGTCGTCGGCTCAAATAAGTGATAATATACTCCTTCCCTTCGGTTTCTTGAGTCAAAACTGTAGGGAAACAGGCACGCCCCACCCCTGTATTTATAGCCCCTTGGGCGCCCCCTAGGTGGGCTCCCATAGGCCCCACCTTGGCCATCCCCTAATGGTCCAACTAAAGCCCATTAGTGCATCTAAGCCCAGTCTAATTTGGATCTCATCCTCATTAGGCTTCTGGCCCTTAAGTGTGTGATCCTATGGGCTCACGCGCGAATAGACATGGCTCGAGTACTCCTACTCTCCAATAGTTGATAGCGGTCTCTAGCAAGACATGTCAACTCCTATGCGCATGCGAATTATATCTGTCGAGCCATTACAATCTTATACATGATGTTCCCTTTGCCTCACGATATTTGGTCTAGCTTCAAGCCGACCACTCTTTCTCGACCCTATGATTCGGAATCCTTGGTTAACTCTTAACCCAAGCATGGCCATGTATTTCCTGATCCGAATCACTCGAGGGGCCCAGAGAAATCTCTCTCTTGCAGAGAGGGGCAAATCCCATCTTGATCGACTATGTCTCACAGCATGCTTCTTGACAGACCCGAAAGCCACCTTTATAACTACCTAATTATGGTGTAGCGTTTGATGGCTCCTAAGTAAATCGGTTTACATCTTAAGTACATACGACGATCTCAGGTCTTAGGACACAGCGTACATATTGTGTAATGAGAAGTCATCATCTCGTGTTGGGTCAGTTCAGTCTCATGTCTCACATGAACCCACATTATTAGTTTGACATCCCCATGTCCATGACTTGTAAAACATAGTCAATCAACTAATATATGTGCTAGTCTAATATTCATGTGTGTCCTCACATGAACTCCGACTAGGAATATTTTAGAATATCCATACAAGTAAAGAGTTTCACAAATACTTCACATAAGCATTAATCAATACAAGTTGTCATCTATGGATATTCAAGGAACACTTTATTAATCATGAATACAAGGAAATATGATTGGCTCTAGGGCATATTTCCAACAGTCTCCCACTTGCACTAGAGTCAATCTAGAATGTATCTAATACCCATTGCTCTTGCGTGCCTCTCATGCTTGGGCTGTGGAAGGGGTTTTGTCAACGGATCTGAAATGTTCAGGTCCGTGTGTGTTTTGCATATCTTGATCTCACCCCGATCGATGAACTCTCGAATGAGATGAAATCGCCGCATAATGTGTTTGCTCTTCTGGTGATTCCTTGGCTCCTTGGCTTTCGCAATGGCTCCACTGTTGTCACAGTAGAGATCCAGCGGGCTAGAGGCATCTTCCTTCGCAAATCCAAACATCACCACCATTTATTGTGAACACACCAAGCTCAACAAGGAACTTCCTTATCCAAACATCTTCCTTCGCAGCTTCCGAAGCTGCGATGTACTCGGCTTCTGTGGTAGAATCGACCACCATCTCCTGCTTGGAACTCTTCCGGCAAACAGCACCACCATTTATTGTGAACACGTAACCTGATTGGAACTTTGAATCATCTTTGTCAGTTTGGAAGCTAGCGTCGGTGTAACCCGTTACAACGAGCTCTTCCTCACCTCTATAGACCAAAAATACATTCTTAGTTCTTCTTAAATACTTAAGAATGTTCTTCATAGCTGTCCAGTGACTCTCACCCGGATCAGATTGGTATATGCTTGTAACGCTTAGAGCATAAGAAAACATCTGGACGGGTACTTATCATTGCATACATAATAGATCCAATTGCCGAAGCATATGGAACTTTGCTCATGCGATCCCGCTCATCAGTTGTCATAGGACACTGACTCTTGCTAAGATGTATGCCATGTGACATAGGTAAGAACCTTTTCTTCGCCTCTTCCATGTTGAACCGTTTCAACACTTTGTCAATATAAGTATCCTGGCTTAATCCTATAAGCCTCCTTGATCTATCCCTATAGATCTTGATGCCCAAAATGTATGCTGCCTCCCCTAAATCTTTCATTGAAAAACTATTTTTTAGTGAAGTCTTTACAGACTCAAGCATAGGAATATCATTTCCAATCAGTAATATGTCATCCACATACAGGATTAGAAATGCAACAGAGCTCCCACTTTCCTTCTTGTAAACACAAGCCTCTTCTTCATTTTTAATGAAGTCAAACCCTTCGACTACTTCATCAAAACGAATGTTCCAACTCCGAGATGCTTGCTTCAATCCATAAATTGATTTACGAAGCTTGCATATCTTTCTAGCAGTGTTTGGATCGACAAAACCCTCGGGCTGCATCATATATATGTCCTCGGTCAGCTTTCCATTAAGGAAAGCTGTTTTGATATCCATCTGCCATATCTCATAATCGAAATATGCATCAATAGCTAGAATAATCCGAATAGATTTAAGCATCGCTATGGGCGAGAACGTCTCGTCATAGTCAACTCCTTGAACTTGTCGAAAACCTTTTGCAACAAGTCGAGCTTTGTGGATGTGTACATTTCCATCCATATCTTTCTTCTTTTTATAGATCCACTTGTACTCTATGGTTTTGACACCATCAGGTGGGTCAATCAATTTCCAAACTTGATTTTTCCTCGTGGATTTTATTTCGGATTCCATGGCTTCTTGCCACTTCACGGAGTCAGGGTCTACCATCGCTTCTGCATATGTCGCAAGCTTATCATTGTCTAACAATAATAATTCCCGCGCTTGGCGGAGCCTTGCCGACCTTCGTG
Source organism: Panicum virgatum (assembly GCF_016808335.1). Lineage (NCBI taxonomy): Eukaryota > Viridiplantae > Streptophyta > Magnoliopsida > Poales > Poaceae > Panicum > Panicum virgatum. The sequence continues at coordinate 36,261,585 of NC_053142.1, read as the reverse complement.
GTTGTGGCGGTGCATCCCTTGCCATAGGCGCCTCAACTTGTTCAGACTGCATTAGCGTCACTGGTAGAGTCTGAACATATTGGCTCATCTCGAACTTCTTCGAGTTGCACCGATATCTGCTTGAAGTATAATCTGAGTTATCGAGTATATGCTTCTTGTCATGGTTGCGTTATTATTCAATGCTTGCATTGCATGATCGCCCTGTGCTGGAGATAGTTAGTCTTTTGTTCTTAGAACTCTATCAACTGCTCCAGTATTCGTATGATTTCTCTAGTGTGATGTCTGTCCATCGGGAGGGTGGGGGCTCTGCGCGGGACACTAGATGTAACACCCTAATTTAAATTTCAGCATTTAATAATAAATTTAATTGAACTTATTTAATTTTCTAAGGTTTTATATGCTTAGACTTGAATTTAAATTAATTTTCTCTCACAAGTAATTAAAATTTTTCTAGGTTAAACACGTTGTTGCATTCATGCTGGTGCATGTTTTTATTTTGCTTGATTGCATAGGAGTTTGAATTCAAATTCATTTGAATTCAAATAGATTTGAGTTGTTTGAAAATAGAATAGAAAAGAGGAAAGGGAATAGAAAAGAGAAAGGAAAACCCAGCACCCAAACCGGCCCAACCCAACGCCACGGCCCGCTCCACCTCTCTCTCTCCTTTTCCCTCGCGGCCCAGCCCGGCCTGTTCCCTTTTCCCGCACCGACCCAGACTCCTGCGCGCGCTCTGGCCCAACCCGCGCGCACGGCCGCTCCAACTCCGCTCAGCCCGTGAGCGCGTCGCCCGCGTCCCACTAACCCGCCGGACGCACACGCTAGACTCTCCTTCAACCTCGCGCAATGGCTGCGCCCGTCATGCCGAGATCCCCGGCGAGCCTTCCTTTCCGAGCCCACGTCGAGATCCTCAGCCAGTCCCCTTTAAACCACCCCGCGACTCCCTACTCCCCATCCCCCACGCCAGCGCCGCCACCGTAACCCTAGCTCCACCGTCTCCGCGTAGCCCCGCCGCGCCGTGGTCCTGCTCCACCGCCGACCCGATGCCCTGCTATGCCTCCACCCCCACGGACCCCCGCCTTAGCTCCGCCTCGACGCCCCGAAGCACGCCAAACTCCTTGCTCGCGACTCCGAGGCCCTGCAGCACGGGGATTTCTCCTGTGCCGCGCCGCCGGTGAGTCCCTGCACCGCCGCAATTTCTCATCTTCGGTGATCCCTGGACCTCCCTGACCCCTCCACCGGCTTTGCAGCTCGACCCCGAAGCTTCCCGTGGAGCCCAGAGGCTCGGAGGACCCATGCATCGACTCGTCCACGGGCACCGCACCGCCCTCGCCGCTCGCCATCGACGCCACCGCCCCTGCACGGCCGCCTTGCTCAATTTCGAGCCTCAGTAAGCACCCCAAGCCCCCGCCATCCTTTTGCACTGGATACCTTCGCTTGTGGCGCACCCTAGGTGCCCCGGCCTCGCTCACCGGCGTTTCCTACGCTGCAGCACCGCCATCGCCGTCGAACCCGCCGCTCCAGGCTTCCCCATGCCTCGATAGGGACACCAGAGGTTTACGCATGCCGCGCTCGTGCTGCACGGCCAAACCGCGGGCTAAAGGACCCACTGTAGCCCCCAGACCACCTACTCCGGTCGAACGCCGCCACGGAGCAGAGCTCCGGCGAGTCGCGCCGCCGCCCCGCGCGCCCGCTTGATCCCGGCCGTTAGATCTGAGACCGACGTCCACGATTAGATTAGCATACCCCTTTGTTCTAAGCCGCTAGATCTGGATCCGACAGCCCAAATCCGCGCGTACCCCTTCGGCCTGGCTCTTTTTCTAAAGAGACCCTGGATTTATCAGTAATCAACCCGCAGTCCTCTATAGTTCAAAAGTATTTGTGTTCAGGTCCTTCTTTTTGTGTTTCAGCCCATGATCTTTTAAAGATTAGAACCCGTAGTCCAGAGCTGTAATTTTTGCATGCTAGACCCTAGATCTATCCTTTAATTATATATAGGTCCCTGGTTTTTGCAGAAAATCCCTGGAAACATAGTTTTTCTTGCAGAAAAGCCCCTAGATCTTGTTTTAGGCCTAGTTTTCGCATTCTAGCTCCATTTTAGGTGTTCTTTATGTCCACGCGATCATTGTAACGCGTAGAATAGTTCTAGCTTAGTTTTGTTTGCTATTTTTATTTATTGTTGTACTGTTTCTTAGCTTTTGCTCTTGTTTGCATGTATGTGTATGTGCTGGACTTGTTTTGGCATTGCGATCGTGAGTAGACGTTGATCCTTCGGAGGAGTACCAGTACCCGAAGCAGCCACCATCTTCTGAGCAGTTTGAGCAGCAGGAGAACTTTGAGGAAGGCAAGTATAACATGAACAACACCCATCACTTTTAAATACATTTTCATACTGCATTTTAATACTGTATACCTATAAGGACTTTCCTAGCCACTTTATATCCTTTATATATATCATTTGGGTTGCATTTTGGTTAGTTGTGCTAGGTTGCTGCGCTCCCACACATAATGGTCCTTTTTAATTAATTTGATTAATGGTATATGCAACTTAATTCTGGGAATGGTCCGCTTGAGTGGCTCACGTCTTGTTAAAAAGTAGTTTTTCTAGAAACATGGTTTAGGGGGCCAGCACGGTGCTTAGTGCTGGGTTGGCCACTCTCCATAAGGACTGGTTCATAGAGCAACAATCTGGGACAACAGCGCTACCACAAGACTGGAATGGGACGGTCTTGGCTTACTAATTAGGTCATTTTCGTTCGGGAGTAACTTACCGACGGGGCAAGAGGGGGGTCGAGCTTCAATGGTCCCTGTGCTACGAGGCTTGGTCTGTGTTATCTTGTACCCCCTCGAGGTGGGCCACATCATTGCATTGCCTGAATCCTTAGCGGTTACCCCTTACCAACGTGGTACTTTGTAACGGCCTCGTAGTGAGTTTGCTAGTCATCTCACCTACGGAAGTGTGATGAACAACTAGCGTAGCTCACGACTTGTGGGTAAAGATGTGCAACCTCTGCAGAGTGTAAAACTGGTATACTAGCCGTGCTCACGGTCATGAGCGGCCCAGATCCTCCTTTTGATTAGTGGGGTTATCTTTCTTTGATTAGGGGGGTTTCCCCGGGTGGTTGGTTTGGTTTGGTTCACAGTAATTCATATTTAATTCTGATTAATTACTATGTAACTGGGGTATGGTAACTCATCAACTTGTAGTAATTAGTTTTAATAAAATTTTGCCAAGATTAAAAGCTAATGCAGTTAAGTCAGCCAACCTTAGAGCCTCATAGTTTGTGTTATACTTATTGAGTACAAGTTGTGTACTCACACTTGCCTCCTCTACTCTTTTTCCTCTTGTCCTTTTTGGGGATACTCTACTGCTGCTCAGTTCCTGCCGATGCGAGGGAGTTCACCCGGAGCTACCAGGAGTACGAGGACTTCTAGGCGTTCGTCTCCCAGTCGACGTCCCTGTGGCGCCCTACTTCCGAGAGTTTCTCGTATATGTATTTTACGCTTCCGTTGTATCAGACATTTTGACATTAATGTAATAAATAATATTTGTACTCGCTTTATTATATCTTTTTACGTTATATGTGCTGTGATATATTGTTCATTCTGTTGTATATATGTGTGACTTGATCCTGGCACGTATATGATTGCTCGGTTTATGTCCTTTTATAAACCGGGTGTTACACTAGAGTATCCCTTACTAGTGTAGACATGATGTCTAGATTAGCTAAGAGTTGCTGGATGTCAACTATACCCACGGTTTGTAGAGGTAGCCGGCAGGTGGTGACAGCCCTGTCCGTGCCTTTTAGTAATCCTCCACATTCGGTATGGGGAGTAGGAGGTACATAAAGTCGCCGGGGTGTACGGGCTCCTCCCGTTACTTCGATAGCGATCTCCCTTTTGTGTAGTTTAATCTCTGATGAGCTAACTAATGAGAAAGTGTAGATATAGCTAGCCTAGCATAGCTGACTCGAGCTCTGACTTTTACCTTGCTCCCGGTCTAAAGTAACCTTTATTCTTTTATCCAAGAGAGTAGTTTGTGTGTGTGTCACACTACCTCCTACCATATTATTATCTTACCCCTGTTTATGCATGAGAATATCCAATCTAGATAGAGCTCACCAACTGATCTATATATTCTCTCACTCATTGCCTTCCCTGCGGAAATATAAATGACACCCCGGTATACTCTCGGGTAAAATGCTACAACGGTATTCCGTGCGCTTGCGGATCTATTCGTGGTTCATGAAATACTATCGTCCCAAATTGGCGTCTGCGGGCGTCATCGCGAGGTGACATTGGTAGGTGCCAACACCGGTCTGACCGGTCGGCTCTGCACGCCGATTTGATGACCGGTCTAACCGATCTGGACATCCGGTCTGACCGATCTCGCCTGAGTTGCTTGTTGCACTCATTTTATTTGCAATAATGTAGCCGATTCTCCATCGGCTTTCGAGTAGCAGGCACGAACCCATCCTTGGTGCAACTGATCAGTTCAAAATCAGACAAATCCAATCCCGATAAGCATTTGATGTCATCATGCACACTAAGAGTGTTGGAATCGGTGGTTGCAATGTAGGATGAAGTGTCGCCATGGACCACCTCGATCTCATCGCCGATCCACTGAATAAGAATTTGATGCAAGGTAGAAGGAACACATTGATTGGCATGAATCCAATCACGTTCAAATATCAAGCTGAAATTACCTTGCACTTCGGAGATGAAGAAGACTGTTGCTAGTGTTTTGCTTCCCACGGTCAACTCCATGAAAGCCACCCCTTTAGCACCGATAGTGTCGCCTCCACCCACGCCGCTGACCGTCATGTTCATCTTGATCAGCTCTTCATCGGTCCCTCCAAGCTTCTTGTATAATGAATAGGGCATTAAATTCACAATTGCCCCTCCATCAACAAGTATACGAGAAATCGGCCTTCCATTAATGTGCCCCTCATATAAAGGGCCTTCAAATGATTGTTCGATTCTTTTGGCTTCTGGAATACAGCCTCACGTGGTCCAAAATCCAGAAGAGCTGCTTCCTCCTCCTCCTCTGAAACGGCATAGTATTCCTCGGAGAAACGCACAACATTTATCTCCATGTTGCTGTGCACTGGAGAAGCCTCGTAATCCACTAGTTCCTCTTCGCCCAAAGCTGCAGGAACTACTAGAGCTTCATCGCGTGAAGCCGAAGCATTATCTTCGGCCATTTGCCCAACCACAGGTTCAACTGGTCTGACCGGTTGCACCTAGCAGTCAGACCGGTCCTCTGCACTGGTCAGACCGGCCACCTAGAGCGGTTCAACTGGTCCTGTGGACTGTGCAGCGGGCTTGGCTCGCCACTCCTTTCCTTGAGGAACCATTGGCCGATACTTATTGAAGTGCTCATCCCTGAGTCTTTCGTCCTCTTGTTCTTTCTGTTCTTGGCGCCTTAAACGCTGCAATCTCCTCTTTTGTGAGTGGCTTAAACCCGGCGAGCACCACCTAGGTTGATGGTACTTGCTCGCCGAGCAGCTATTGCTGGCTGTTGACACCATTTTTTGACACGTGTCAAGGAAGGTGATTCTTGTGAAGGAAAGGTGGCCGATTTAGAAGAAACCGAAAGATGCACAGAGTCAGAATCGGCCGATCGAATCCGTCCGATGGACCTAAGGATTATACTGCAAAGATGCTAATTTGTCCGTTCTGATGCTCGGCCGATGGAGAGTTGCCGATGAAGTCAAGGAAGGAGAAGAGGATCCGGACTCTATGAGAATCTTGATAATTTGGTTGTAGTATTTAAACTAGTTTATCTTTAGTTAGTCTTTTCTTTTAAGTCAAGTAATATTCGCCGTAATCAGCTAGGACACGGTAGGGCTAGGCTATAAATATCAGTTGTAAGGGACCGGAAAAATTTGATACACATCCAATACAACTAACTTTACAATTCCTTTGCACTTTTTCAGCAACTTCACCTTTTCTTTTCTTTTTCGACGAGTTCTTTCAAGTTGATCAAGGATGCCTCACATTCAAACGACTTGGTTTGCTGGTGAGTTTTTGTTTTACCGAGTATATTTGAGCTTTAGCTACCGGACGCATCGCTGTGGCTTCGTTCAAATCTATTCAAAAGTTATCGAGTTTATCTAGGCTTTGACTTCCGGGCGCATCGCTGTCGTCTCGTCTAGATCTATTCACCAATTATCGATATCGGCTAGATTTGTAGGTTTTCCTATGCTTTTTGGCCATTATCAAATCTATCTTCTAAAAACATAATAGATCGGCCTTAGGTTTTTGCAATAACACTCGTGTTATCTCTAGAGCCAATTTAGATTTATTTTTAGTTTACATCATCTAAAATGTACATTCGCAGCTTAGATTTTGTTATACACGTGCAATCGGCTACCCTAAGCCAGTTTTGTCGTTTAGTGCATCAGCTGATCCTGCCGATACACTCGTTTATCACACGCTCGCATTCAATATCTTTTTGTCGTTTATAGTATCGGCAGAGCTTGCCGATACGCCTATCTGAGAGATATTCGGAATCCCAGCCGATATGCTCTCGAATTTGACTTTGTTTTTCTCCCTTATCAATTTCAGGTCAAATTGATTGGCACGTTTGGTCTACTTTCCGTTCTTGGTGAACACTTGCCCTCGGATTCCAGTGTGTTGATTTTTGTGTCAACACATCTTTTGGCACATCCGGTGGGACCCGAAAGCTTCAACATGGTGGACATCACAGATAAATCTGCGGTCAATGAAGAAAACCAGATTCATGTTCCTGAAGACAAGCTCAAAGAAGAACAAAGGAAGGAATATGAGGAGCTGGTGGAGAGATTCAAACATGAATGCCTCAAGTCGGACAGCGTCAATAGATCTGGCGAGGTGATCAAGAAGTTTAATCTTCCATCTTTCCAGCCATTGACAGAGGCTCAACGTGAAAACAAGATGATGGACACAGTTGGCCAAGCCGTCGCACAAGCCTTCATCAAAAGTGCAACAGTCATGGGCAACACAGTACACAACACGGTGGTTAAAACTTTTGATGAAGGTAAGTTTCCAGGGTGCATGGGTCCTTGCTACATACAACCAGATCAGATACAGTATTTTCCCTTGGAAGTGTCTATGGCAGCAGCTCTGTCGGCTCCAAATAGCCAGGCAGGGACAAGCAACAGTCAAGCGCCACCACAAACTACTACTACAGCATCGATGGCTATAGCAGATCCTATCTATTTGATTGTTACTACATCTGTGCAAGATGGATCTGCGTCCATGTTTCCGAAGGGATGGAATCCTGCTACTGGGTATGGTATGCATCCAGATTTCTTTACTACACTAGTCAAGGCACAGTTTAATGCATCGGCTTCTAAGCCGATAACTTCTCAGCCTGATACTTCGGCTACTCAGCCGATGGGTGCACAGCAGGATGCATCGGCAACACAGATGAATGCGCAAGGTACTTGGAGTCCGCAGATGGCTGTGCAATCTAATGCATCGGCGCCATCGCCGATGACCCCACAGCAGCGTCTCGCGATTATGCTCTAACCCCAGTCTCCTACGGAAATCCTTCTTTCACAGTCCCCTCATCAGAAAGGAGTCAACTGGGTTTTCCACAATCAGGCGACTAGACAGTTGCGGTATGTCAACGTGCCATACATGGATACTACTGGTCAGTAGTCGGCTAGTCCATCGGCTCCCCAGCCGATGATGACTCAGCATACACACAATCAAATATCCCAGCAAGCACATCAGATGCAATTGGCTGGACAGCCACAATAGTTTGTGATGATGACCGACATAGCGAACATGGCTTCTCCTCGGCAGATGCCAATAGTTGAACCGCAAGTTGATTGGGGCACAAAAATAGCTGAAGTGATGAGGGAGCAGTTTGGTTTGAGGCCAAAGCAGCAATCTGTTATGTACAAGACTCCCTATCCTCCGGCTTATAATCAGATTTCTCTCCCACGCAAGTACAAGATGCCCGACTTCACAAAGTTCTCGGGGCAGGGAGAAGTTTCTACAATGGAGCATGTTAACAGGTTCCTTCTACAGTTGGGAGAAGCGGGCAACCATGATGCACTCAGAGTCTGTTTGTTCTCCTTATCTTTGTCTGGATCGGCCTTTGCTTGGTTCGCCACTTTGCCAGCAAATTCCATATTATATTGGGCCGATCTGGAGAGACAGTTTCATCAGTTCTTCTACTCCAGAATTACTGAATTGAAGTTGACCGATTTGACTAGCTTAAGGCAAAGGAACGATGAATCGGTCGCTGCTTTCATTCAAAGGTTCAGAGATGTCAAGAACCGATGCTACAGTCTGGTTTTGTCCGATCAACAGTTGGCAGAAGTAGCATTTAATGGGCTCTTGCCGCACATTAAAGACAAGTATGCATCTCAAGAATTTGAGAGCATTAGCTAGGTTGCAGCCAGGATGTTAGGAGTGACTCGATCCTATGAGTCTAAGAAGCCTTTTCAGAAGAAGATAAACTATGTGGAGTATTCCGCTAATGATGATTCTGAAGAGGAGCAGGAGACGGTCACATCGGCTGAGTGGATACAGAACAGCAAGAAGCCGGTGACATGTCCGTTTGGGAAGAAAGAGCCGGAGTTATATGGGTTCGATATCACCAAAGCCGACAAGATCTTTGACTTATTATTGTCGGAAGGGTTGATCAAATTGAAGCCGTATCACAAGATCCCGTAGGAGGATGAGCTCAAGAACATGAAGTACTGCAAGTGGCACAACGCTACGTCGCATGATACAAATGAGTGCAAAGTTTCCCGACAGCAAATTCAGATGGCCTTCGAGCAAGGAAGGTTGAAATTTGAGACTCCCAAGAAGATGATGAAGATCGACGGGCATCCTTTCACCACGAACATGGTTGATGTGGCCGGAGATAAAAGTTCTTAAGCCAAGATTCTGATGTCATCATCGGCCAAGAAATCTAGGGCTGTTGATCCTAGAGCGCAGATAGCGGCCGATGAGGTCAAAGGGAAGGGTTTACAAGAAGATGCTGGACGTTCATCGGCGCCACGTAGACATGTCACGTCTCAAATGCTATTAAACAAGTTTCGGCGTGATTGTGAAAGGCGGCAGCGTAGAGAAGAAGAGGAGCGACGCGAGCAAGATCATTGGAGGTGCCCTTTCTTTGTCTACTGCTGGGAAGAAGAGTTGACATTGCCATCGGCATATGATTGTCCTGAGTGCAATGGTCAAGGCAGCCGGTCATATGAGAGGCCACGTCACGAACCCTATCGATGTGAGCGCACTCCTGTGCATGATCGGCTAGGAAAAAGGGTATCGGTGCATGATCGACTGGGGGGCAGGACCATACTACGTGATCCTGCTGGAAAAAATACCTGCACACGATCGGCTAGAACAGATGGCCGATGGCAGAGTGCAAGATGATCAGCCGATGCGAAGAGATCCAGAGCGTGAACCTGATCGTACAGGTCAATCTCAGTGGTGTCCAGGGGGTTTGACTAGGTCTCAGAAGTGACGTGTTTAGAGGCTACACCAACTAGAGATCATCGAAGAAGAACAAGAACAAAATCTGCACAAGAAAGGAGTCAAATCACAAGTTTGGCGTGCTAAGCCCAGTGCTGATGGTGATCGAGATTCTGAATCATCAGCTACGCCAATCAATATGGTTTTCATAATGCCAAAGGAGTTTATGGCGCCATGTGGTGGAGATCATGAGCCGAAATTAGAGGAAGCCATGGCACAGTTGAATTTGGAACCGTTGCCTGCAACGTTTGAAAAGCCAGAAGATGACAAGAGTCGGCATCTTAATGCAATGTTTCTGAAAGGATTTGTCAATGGCAAGCCTATTACAAAGATGCTGGTTGATGGAGGTGCAGCTGTGAACATAATACCCTATGTTATGATACGCAAGCTTGGGAAGAATCAGGATGATCTGACGATAACTGATATGATGCTCAAGGATTTCGAAGGAGTCGTGTCTCCTGCTTTGGGGGCATTATGCGTCGATCTCACAATTGGCAGTAAGACCCTTCCTACTAATTTCTTTGTTATTGTTGGCGCTCCTTAAGTACCCATTTATCCCTTGTTTATCCATGATAATGGCATGAATTTAATATCAAAATCACTAACCGTCCTAACTCCGGCCTAATTATTGGTCATTTTCACATTTGCACATATATTTTGAAGGAACTTCGTTTTTGCAGGTTTTTGGCCTATTTTGGAGCATGAAATGATGAGGCCCGTGATCGAGCGCTAACACGGAGAAAAACAATGGCCAAAGCCCAAAGAAGGACCAAAGCCCATGTTGATTCAAAGTCCATTCATACACATCCATCCTCCAAGAGAGCCCAAAGGACCGAGCCCACAAAGATGAGATCAAGATACTTCGGGATTAAGCAAAGCAAATGAAGATTTAAGGAAGGATTCCCTATCCTATCCTTTCCTCGAAGATATATCCAAGATAACGACGTCCAAAGGGGTGCAATCGTGAAGCACATAAACCCTAGAAGATGTGAGGAGTCTACACGCGAAAGATGAGACCGAGGCGGGCCCGAAAGAGGGTAGGCCGGCCGGCCTAGCCCGTTTCCGAGGCGGTTTGGCCTCCCCTTCGACCGGTGGCTTCCTCGGCTCATAAATAGCTCGCACCTTATTCAACTCGCGGCATCCATCCACCCAGAACTCGACAAAAACCTAGGGCCAAGACTGGAGGGAGACGACGGCCGCCACAAGTCTTCGAAGTTGTCTAGGAGATGGCTTAGGCCGCCCTTAGCTGCCATGGCCTCCCTGCGTGGTTGTGCCATGGTGGAGTTCATGAGCTAGTTGGAGTCGTCAATGGTATGTACTCGGTGGTGACGATCCAAACGAATCTATTATGTGAGTAATGATAATCATGTCTTCCGAATCTTTTAGCGACCATGTTCTCTCTTTCGATTTCGTTCTTTTCTTTGGGTTTGCTTCATCCTAGATCTATTATGGAGATAGACCGCTTAGCATGATCTTGTAGTCATGGTGGCTAGAGGTTCATGGCGGAACTACCTAAGGGGGTTCGACTTGCTTCAGGGTGCTTTCGTCCAAAGGGGGGCGTCGTGACAGGGCGTTGCTTTAAGTAGATGGGGTATCGAAGGATCGGATTGGAGATTTTGGGTTTAAAGATGCCATTGATTGAGATGCATAATTTATTTGCTCGTTAGCTTGAACTACAACTAGATGACAATAGGCCTAGTCACATCTTTGGTTTTGCTATGGTTACGCCTATTTTCATAGATGAGATCAACCTTTACACAACACTCATATCTATTAAAGGTTACTCTATATGTGCAATTCATGCTTCATATTAGGATAGATCTATTAGATTAGATGGAAAACCTTGGGTAGTTCTTTATCGATCCACAGATTGATAAACCTTGGGGGAATACTCTAAGGGAAAAGCTACACGATCCCGTGCGCTTACGGTATATAAATTGGGGCGCTAAGGAGCGTCAACAAGCTTTTCTGGCGCCGTTGCCGGGGATCGGCAACACGAACCCTAGGGAGATCTATCTATCTTTTTGGACTAACCCTAATTTTATTATTGCATATATCCTGTGTTTCTTGTTTGTGTCCATGAATGCAGGTAAAACCCTAGACACAAAGCAATTGAGAAGTTCTCAACATCCGTACTTTGACAAGTCCAATCTCACTCAAGCAAGTTGATGGCTACGTGAAGACCCGCTCTTTAGTGGTAGGTGCTAACTTTTGTTAGTGGCCCAGCATCCGCTATCGAGTCCCCACTCCCCAAAGCAAAAGATGATAAATAACGTATGCCACCGTGTCAATTAATTTTAAAGACTAATGTTTTTGGGAAGAATTGTTTGTTCAAGCAATAGGTATGAAGCATGCCCGCGAAGAAAATCGTGCGATCGGATCATCATCATCTCCAAAGTGCTGCTGTTGTGATGACATTTTCATCCATGATCAGAGAAGTACCATGAGATAAAATTGTATATTGTAAAGCTCCATCAAGTCTTCTTTCCAATGCATCAAGAATCATGAATATTGGAGATCGGTGTGAAGAGTTATTGTAAAATCTTTCAACGCTGCGCGTTCTGAAATGTCTCGGGACAGAGCGTAGTGCCGGAGTAAAACGACCATAAGTTCTTCATCCGGAGTCCGTTTGGGATCAATGACCACTCGTTGAAAAGGTAATTTCATAAGGCTTTCCATAGAGTAGAATTTTGGTACATGTTCTGTGCAGTATAATCAAGGAATTCAACGAAGAAAAGGCAGCAACAAACAATGGAGAAAGTGATGACGATGTCGCAAGATGTTTGGAGGACCTTGTGCACAAAAGTTGATGATTTGAAGTCGACCAATGCTGGAGGCAACAAGATTAGAGGAACCATGATGCCACCCATCTTCTCCATGGGATGCTCAAGAAGCTTATAGTCGAGTACAATCAAAGAAAGAGACAACTCTGATCTTCGACACAAAGCACGGGAGCCTCCTTCGATCCCGACACCTTAGGCAAAGCAAGAACCATGGAGACAGACCATTGGAGCCATGCTACTCGCTGGTGAATCAATGGTGATGACCTTGAAGCCAAGGATGCACAACAAGACGCTCCGAAGACCACAAGATCAAGATCATCGACATCTTCAGATCGATTCGTAAGAAGTCATTGTTATCATCAATATTCTGCTCGACCTCAGAAGAAAATTGCAGTATATTTTTGGATATTCAAAAGCCTCATGAATTTCTGGTTCCAACAAATCAAGAATGAAGTCAATCGAAGTTTCCTACAATAAGTTATGGCCAAAACATCGAAAGTCATGCACTCTGAAATTTTCTGGACACCACGCAGCGCTAAAGTAAAACGGTCATAACTCTCTCGTTTGGACTCCGTTTAAAGCGAATGACCACTTGTTGGAAAGGTAATTTTATAAAGTTTTCAATAGAGCTATATTTTGGTATATGTTCTGTTGAGTATATAGTAGAGATTCCATGAAGAAGAGGCAGGAGCAACGCGATGAGAACAAGATAGAGAAGATGACGATGACAACAATGAAGGCGAGCTTGGGCGATGCTTTCATCAAGCGTACATAATAAAATTCAGAGGCTTGGAGCAGAGGAAGAACCCCAATGACATTGGCAAATGAAGGCACAAGCGGTCGACCTTCGACAAACGAAGATGTTGCAAACAAACCACGACGGATTACAAGAGCGCAACATTCAACACATGGAGACGTGAGAAGCAAACCACGACGGACCACAAAGAGTGCATCAAGATGACATCTCGCACAAAGCACCAGGACTCCAATGAGTATGAAAAAGCTCCGAGGCTAAGGTATACATTGAATTCTCAAGCTTCTATTGGTTTTGTTGATAATCTTTAAAAATCTCATGCTCGAACTAATAGTCGGAATGAAAGTTTAAATTCTATGCCTTGTTCTTTTCATGATGATAGGCTAGAGTTTCTTGAGAATGTTGATTTCATGCTTAAAGAACCTCTGCCTAATAATGAGCTCCGCGCTATGCAAGAAACACATGCTGCATTTAATTACATCATGCCTTGTTGATGAAATTTAATTGAGGATGTGATTATGTTGCATATGTTTACAAATAATTGCAAATCTCGATCTTACTTTGCGCTTGGTCATTCTCAAGACCCTAAAAGAGCACATGTCCGGTGAAGCCCCAAATTTCACTAACCATGCAGGACATGAAACTCAAATGATGAGGAGGGAAACCGTGCCCAAAATTTTGAACACCATCATCAACATCTTCAAGTTTCATGAACGGACGCCGCTAAGCCTCATCAATTTTGTGCACAAGTCCAGACATTTACAATGCAAGAAAGTTGAATATTCAGGATCTCCATCAAGCCCTCGGTTCAACACATCCATGATCGATACAATTGAAGACCCACGGGAGGAGCTATGTCTCAAACATCGGAGATGCACGTGTTGAAATCAGGACGGGGCAGATTGCAGTGACGGGGAAAAAGAGGCATAACTCCCTCAATTGGAATGCGTTTTGGGCAAATGAAGACTTGTTGGAAAGAAGATTTCGTGCACCTTGCATTGGATCAATTGGTTGGTGCAACTCCCAATCTGGTCAGAGAGGAAAATCCGTGAAAAGAAAGGTAGCGACGAATGACAACAAAGAAGGAGGTGACGATGATGTGAGAGACGATTGGACAAATTTTCCATTAAGCGTGATTGATCATGTCCAACATGGGAAGTGGAATAAGAGCTGCATGGAACACCTTCACCTCTTACATGAAGGACCATGGCTTCGCATCAATTTGAAGGTAAGAAAGTCGAGCTCTATGACTTTAAATGAAGCGCTTTGCGGGAGGCAACCCGATCTTTTATTTTATATATATTAATATAACCATCTACATTGCACTCTCTAATCGGAATATCAAGTAACATTGTACCATTACTCTAACAAAAACCACAACTTCATGTTGTTCATTCTAAATGTTATTGAGGGAGCACTTTGTTATTTGATCTTGGGAAACTTGTAGACCTTTTTGTGTGCCTATTAGTGTTTAGAGTCTTTTTATTTGTGTCCTTTTAGAGGGAAATATGAAGTGTTGCACCAACCTTTGATTCTAAACTTGTGGCTAGTTAACTTAGGCTAACTTTTTGTTTTGTTTTAGACCACCTCATCAAGTCATATCATTTTATTCACCCACCCCGTGTTGCATTGCATACCATGTTGTTCGCCTCACCCTTGCATTGCATTGCACATTGCATATTGCATTTAAAAAACTTTTTCTAAAAACATTGACTAGCCTCGCTTTTGAGATCCTAAAACCCTTAGGAAAACCACTCATAGAGCAATCCTAAAACCATAGGTTATGTTTTTCATTCAAAAAAAATCTAACTTTTGTTTCTCTCTGGTTTTTTAAAAACCCACTTTAGATAGAATTTCTATACCCAACACTCTCTCTTGAAAATTTTTGTTTTAAACCAAAAAAATATAGGAAACCCATAAACCTACTTCTAAAACCTTGTTAGCTCGGTTGCTTGGTCCTTTTCGAAAATAACCTTTTCATTGACAAAAGCCTCACTTCTTATGAAGTGTCGCGAAGTCTTTTTGTCACTCTTAGCAATTGTTTTTGAATAAGCTAGTTGCGGAACAACATTGAAAGGTCCTTTCAACCTTGCTAACACTTGTTTTTGCTAACTTTGCATTTACACTTTGCATCCATTCCATTGTTCATTCCACAAGTTGAGTCTAGGGATGCTTGGTTTGTTGGCTTTTGTCTCTACTCCCGACCATCACCACGGGGGTAGTGTGTGCACTTGATTATTTTGCAGGCATGATAGAGCGTTCCCATGAATTCGTGATCAAAGAAGAAATCAAATTCGTCAACATCTCCAAAGTTCGAGAGCAAGCCCAGCTGTTTTCATCAAATTTTGCACATGGACAGAGATGTACAAGGAAGAAAAAGTTGATATTCAGAAGCTCCATGAAATTCCCGTTCCAACGCATCCAAGATCAATAAATTTGAAGACCCGTACAAGGAGATATGGCAAGAACATTGGACGTTGCGCGTTCTGAAATTCGGGACAGATTGCAGCGCTGGGACGAAATGGACATAACTCTCTTGTTCGGAATCAATTTTAGGCGAATGAGGACTCGTTGGAAAGGAAAATTCGTGCACTTTGCAATGGAGTAATGTTTCAGTACATGTTCTGTTCTGTAAATTGAAAGAAAAATTTGTGAAGATGAGGCAGCAATGGGACAACGAGGAATTGAAGGAGGCGACGACGATGTGAATCAATGATTGGGACCATGACTTAGTACAAAAAGAAGTTGAAGTAAATTGAGGCAACAAAGGTGAATACACATTGAAGATGATATTCATATACATGAGGGAAGGACTTCAAGAATTGCAAGATGGTTCATCTTCTCCTTCCACGCCTAGCATCATGCTAAGCATGGGGGAGGATTTCGTGGACAAGAAAGAAAGATCTCATGGAGTAAGATAATCACGGTTGCCACAAGATGCTCATGATTCTTCTTCCATACTTAGCACAATACTTAAGTATTGGGGAGGCCGCGCTACACTTCATTACGAGCATCGAGAAGGACGGTAATTCTTCCTCAACTCTCTCTTTTTCTAAATGCTTGTATATATATGCCTTCAACCATAGATGCAACCTTTGTATATCTCTCCCTATAATAACATGGCTACTAGGAGTACAACCTAGATTTGTTTTTGTTTTCAATGAATGATAACCACCATCACTTTGTGCTCACCACATTGATACATTTTGGCAATGCCTTATGCTTATGGAAAAATGATGAAAGTTGCTGCTTTGTTTTACCTACGCTATGTTGTATATGACTTGACCATTTGCTCTCAATTAAATGGAATTAAAATGATTAAATACCGGCTCTTTTATTTGTGGAGGTTAAATGACTAAATTCTAGACCCACATATTCTATGTTGCTCTTTGATTTAAGTCTACCGATGACCTTACACCTTGTGTTGTTTAATTTGAAAACTTAATTCCTATGCTATCTACATTTGTGAATCTCTTGCAAAGTTCTACCTACCAAAGCCTATACATACATATTCTTTCATGATGAAACATTTAGATTGCAAACTTATATTTTGATGAGTTGGATTAAGATTGATTTCTTTGGTATGAGACTAAGAAGCTGGTCATTCCGTTTTTTTTTTGTGTAACCTTCTTTCTGCTAGCCTATTTATCCATGCATTGTGAGTTTCTACTTCGGGAATTTTGCAAACCTCGCTGGATATCCACCCTAAACCAAAAATATCTTTTTGTGATTACCTCCTTCACCACAACTCAATTTGAGTATGGATTATCATTTCGACGGAATCAAAAGAATCAAGGGCACCATATAAAGAAAAGTTTTGGGAGACAAGGCTCCCCGGAGATTCAAGAGGTTCTACGAAGAAGAAGGTGAATTTGAGATACTTACCCTAGTTAATTGGTTCTCCCACTATTCATACTCGAGGACGAGCATTTGTTCAAGCATGGGGGGATAGTTGGGTAAGTATTCTATATTATCAAAAGCTCTAAAGAGCAAAAAGAAAGAAAAATAGAAAAATAGAAAAATGAAAAAAAAGAGGAGAAAAGAAAAATGAAAGGAAAAATAGAAGAATAAAATGCTCCTTAGTTCTTTTTGGCTTCATTAATTTTCCAAGTTACTTTGAAGAACTATTCCATACTCAAATCTTCCAACCATGTGCAATCCGATAACGAGAACTTCATTTGTGTCTCGGGATCATCCATTTGCCGCTTGCACATGTCCACCTATCTAAATGTGTGTGTTTCATCTTTCTCCCTCTCCAACATTATTTTCCAATGGCCTTTTTGACAATTCTCTCTTAGTTTGACAATATTTCAGATATAATGTTTTGCTAGGATTGTTTTTACCTACCAAGCTCCTCATAAGCCTTCCACTTTTATATATGAGTAGAATAGGTTGAAGACAATCTAATGTAGGCTTGATAGACTTGATGAGATGAGTATTTCCATGATCTTTTGCAAGAGAACCTCACTTATGTTTGATATGCATTCTTTTGAAAACTCTTCATGATGAAACAAGGTAAAGATTTGAAGCTCGCTTAAGTTTGAGAGCATTGCATTTATTTATTATTGTGGCTTATTCTTTAATTGCTAGTCTATCTTCCATAATGAAAAATTAGCCGGTCACAACATGAACTTAAATGCTAAATACTTGAGAGAGCAATATGTCTTGCTATGTATGACTAAGTGCAGAGAGTACATTGAGGGGCAACGCTGATTTCTTTATAAGCAAAGCTCCTAGACTTACTCGAGGACGAGCAAGGTTTAAGCATGGGGGGAATGTTGGCGCTCCTTAAGTACCGATTTTATCCCTTGTTTGTCCTTGATAATGACATGAATTTAATATCAAAATCACTAACCATCCTAACCCCGGCCTAATTATTGGTCATTTTCATATTTGCACATATATTTTGGAGGAACTTCGTTTTTGCAGGTTTTTGGCCTATTTTGGAGCATGAAATGACGAGGCCCGTGATCAAGCGCTAACACGGAGAAAGACGAAGGCCAAAGCCCAAAGAAGGACCAAAGCCCATGTTGATTCGAAGTCCATTCATGCACATCCATCCTCCAAGAGAGCCCAAAGGACCGAGCCCACGAAGATGAGATCAAGATACTTCGGGATTAAGCAAAGCAAATGAAGATTTAAGGAATGATTCCCTATCCTATCCTTTCCTCGAAGATATCTCCAAGATAACGACGTCCAAAGGGGGTGCAATCGTGAAGGACATAAACTCTAGAAGATGTGAGGAGTCTACACGCGAAAGATGAGACGGAGGCGGGCCCGAAAGAGGGTAGGCCGGTCGGCCTAGGCCCATGAGCCGGCCGGCCTAGCCCGTTTCCGAGGCGGTTCGGCCTCTCCTTCGACCGGTGGCTTCCTCGGCTCATAAATAGCTCGCACCTTATTCAACTCGCGGCATCCATCCACCCAGAACTCGACGAAAACCTAGGGCCAAGACCGGAGGGAGATGACAGCCGCCGCAAGTCTTCGAAGTTGTCTAGGAGATGGCTTAGGCCGCCCTTAGCTGCCATGGCCTCCCTGCGTGGTTGTGCCATGGTGGAGTTCATGAGCTAGTTGGAGTCGTCAATGGTATGTACTCGGTGGTGACGATCCAAACGAATCTATTATGTGAGTAATGATAATCATGTCTTCCGAATCTTTTAGCGACCATGTTCTCTTTTTCGATTTCGTTCTTTTCTTTGGGTTTGCTTCATCCTAGATCTATTATCGAGATAGACTGCTTAGCATGATCTTGTAGTTATGGTGGCTAGAGGTTCATGACGGAACTACCAAAGGGGGGTTCGACTTGCTTCAGGGTGCTTTCGTCCAAAGGGGGAGCGTGACAAGGCGTTGCTTTAAGTAGATGGGGTATCGAAGGATCGGATTGGAGATTTTGGGTTTAAAGATGCCATTGATTGAGATGCATGATTTATTTGCTCGTTAGCTTGAACTACAACTAGATGACAATAGGCCTAGTCATGTTTTTGGTTTTGTTATGGTTACGCCTATGTTCATGGATGAGATCAACCTTTACACAACACTGATATCTATTAAAGGTTACTCTATATGTGCAATTCATGCTTCATGTTAGGATAGATCCGTTAGATTAGATGGAAAACCATGGGTAGTTCTTTGTCGATCCACGGATTGATAAACCTTGGGGGAATACTCTAAGGGAAAAGCTACACGATCCCGTGCACTTGCGGTATATAAATTGGGGTGCTAAGGAGCGTCAGCAATTATTAATGGCAAGAGTTCATACAGTTTGCTATTGGGTCGGGACTGGATTCATGCCAATTATTGCATTCCATCTACTATGCATTAATGTTTGATTCTGTGGGTTGACGATATTGTTGAAATAGTATCGGCCGATTCGTCATTCAGTGTGGCATCGGCTGAAGCCCATATAGTGAGTTATGATTGGATGAATTGTCTTTCTAGTCAAGTATGGGAGAAGGATTTCTTTCGGATGACTGATTATGAAGTCACGTCGGCAAAGTCAGGAGATTCTTCGGATGAGTCTTGATCAATAAAGGATATGGCCGATTGTAGTATCGGCCGGATTTTGAAAGTTATAGCCAATACTAGGAAGCAATGCCTTTAGTGAAAAAAATATATAAAAGCTGATTGGCAAGTTGGATGCATCGGTTGTAATATAGCCGACACGATATGAGTCACCCTTAGAACGATAAATCACAAAGATAGAGTTTCTAGATAAGGTCTAGTTGTTTGCCAGTTCTAGGGATTACAGTGTAATGAAATGATCTTACAGTAATTGTTGACGCTCCTTAGCGCCCCCGATTTGTATACCGCAAGCGCACGGTTCGTGTAGCTTTTCCCTTAGAGTATTCCCCCAAGGTTTCTCAATCCACGGAACCAAAGATACAAGAAACAATCTACTAGCATAGAGATTCCTTTGTGTTGAGATGGTGAAAAATGAATCTAATCTACTAAAAACGACAAACACTGAAGGTAGCAAGAGAAAGTTAGAGATAATCAATCTAGATCACCTAGATCAAGCCTATGTTGTAGTTCTAGCTAGATGTAGTGAAGTAAGATAGATGTGAATCTCAATGAAAAGCATCTTTAAACTCAAAATCTCCAATCCGATCCCTCGATACCCCACCTACTCAGTGGCAACGCCCTGTCACGACGCCGCCCCTTTGGACGAAAGTACCCTGAAGCAAATCAAACCCCCTTTGGTAGTTCTGCCATGAACCTCTAGCCACCATGACTACAAGATCATGCTAAGCGATCTATCTCGATAATAGATCTAGGATGAAGCAAACCCAAAGAAAAGAACGAAATCGAAAGAGAGAACATAGTCGCTAAACATTTGAAATCACAAATAACTTCACCATGAATGATTGTACATCACAAGATCACAACTGGGGCCCTACCTTGATCTTGATGATCCTAGCTCCAGAACTCCGATGTGTTCTTCCTTGCAAGGTTCCCATGTCAGCTAGGGAAGCCCCTAGACAACTAGCACAACCCTCGGCTCTCCGAGAGGTATCCCTCTATCTTCTTTGCTCCTTGGCGTCGTCTCCCGAATTAATCTCTGCGTGAACCTTGGGGAGGGGTCTTTAAATAGCCTCAGGAAACCCTAGGTCAAAGGGGAGGCCGAACCGCCTCAAAAAGGGGCTGGGCCGGCCGGCCCAATGGACCCAGGCCGGCCGGCCTGGCCCATTTCTTCGCCGCCTCGTGTCCTCCTTTCTCCCCAAGTCTCCTGGAGTCTTCTAGAGTTTATGCTTTTCACGATTGCACCCCATTAGACATCGTTATCTTCGAGATTTCTTCGAGGAAAAGGATAAGATGGAAAATCCTTCCTTAAATCTCTCTTTACTTTGCTTAACCCCGAAGTATCTTGATCTTATCTTGTGGGCTTTGTCCTTTGGGATTCATTGGAGGTTGGATGTGCACGAACGGACCTCTAATCATCATGGCCTTCGGTCCTTTGTTGGGGCTTTGGCCTTCGTCTTTCTTCGTGTCATCGCGTGATCGTGGGCCTCATCATTTCATGCTCCAAAATTGGTCAAAAACCTGCAAAAACGAAGTACCTCCAAAATATATGTGCAAACACGAAAACGACCAATAATTGGGCCGAGGTTAGGATGGTTAGTGATTTTGATATTAAATTCATGCCATTATCAAAGTTAAACAGGGGATAAAATGGATACTTAAGGAGCGCCAACAGTAATCCTAAGGCTTCCCGGATCACTTTTATCGCGCGCAGGCGAATTTGATCAATGTTTTCATCTACTTGGTTATTGTCTACCGATGAACCAGAAATTGGCCGCAGACTCTTGTGAAGTTGATATGCTTGGCGGGCATATTTCTGCTTATCTTCTTAGAGTCTAGTGATGGCCGGTGGAATTTGGGAGAGATCGTGGTCTGCAGTATCTATTGCTTGATTTACTTGACTGAGTTCCTATAGAAGACGATCACGTTTGGCCTCCAACGGGGCCTTGTTTCTCAGAATGCTGGCTTGGGTGTCATTCAGAGATTTGATCTCGCCGATGGCCAATTCTGCCAAAGCTTTAAAGTCGTCCCTCTGTTTAATAATTTCTTCCTGCTGAAGACGATCGGCTAGTTGTTTCTGAGCCTTATTGAATTGTGCACGATGACTCTCGATGAAGGCTGCAGGAGTTAGTGCATCTTCAATTGGTTCTGGATGTTTGCCCTCCAGTTCTTCCAAAATGGCGCGGAGTGGCTGTGCATTATTGATTAGTTGGCCGATGTCTTGAATCAGGAACTGGAGGGATTCTTGGAGTTTGGCCTTGATTTCATCCGATAGTATGATTGAATCGGCCGATGTTGCTTCTTCTCCTTCTTCCTGAGAAGTGGCTCCAATTTGAAAAGACAACAGACTATTGTCTAGGGATTCTTGTGCCTGAAGGGAAGATCAGATTAAGATGGCCGATGGAGACAAAGGAATGTTGGAATCGGCCAGAGGAAAGATGCTTACCTGCTTCAGACATATTTCCTCTAAATTTGAGCCAGCAGGAATAGAGGGTTGCAATGAAGAACTTGGGATTGCAATATTTGGCTGGCCAGATAATTCAGATAGCGCATGGTCGGCAAGCTGAAGGGTGATTGTCAGAATATGCAGAATGTATTTGCAAGTGGGCTCTGAAATCATACATGTGTCAACGGAGAACTCATCCTGGGTTTCCTGGGAGCTGAAGGTGAATGCTGTATCTGATGAAATCAAAAGGAAATAATACCAGATTTAGGATCATGGGATAATTTGAATACTCGCTGAGTGAGCAGGGTCATACTTGGATGGTGGGTGATGGAGAAGGAGGTGTGCGTTGAGAATTTTATTCTCCTCCAGATCGATGTTCAGAGGCATCTTAATCATGAAACAGAGGTATGGTCAGCATTCAAATTAAATAAAAATACCAGGATTCAAGATCTTACCTTCTGAAGAAGAAGAGTGAAGGTCGATCAAGGCATCTGTTTGAAGTGCTGCTGCTGCTGCTGCAGAAGATTGGCCTAGGGATTTCTTTTTCTTACGAGTTGTCACTTTGGTGTAAGACACCTTACGCTTTCTCCCAGTGGCAACATCTGTCAAAGTTGGAGCATCATGGCCGATATTGGGCTTATCGAACGACATAGCATAATTGATTAGCTGGCCGCTCCTGCTGATTGTTGGAGGGTTGCGATCATCGTCCTGCAAGAAGTAAAAAGTCAAAGGTTGTAAACAAAAGATGTTAAGAGATGTTGAGGGAGGTAATTTGATTTGTACCACGTTCTCTCCTGATTGGTAATTGTTATCCAGAGCCATGCAATATAGATTGGCCGATTTGCAGAAGATATGCCCTTGCCATTCAGACCACCATTGGATGAAAGGAGTAGTGGCAAAAGGTGCAATCTGCCAATTGGCTAGAAGTGTCATATCTACGTTAGGCTCCAAATCTTTCAGCCGACTATAAGAGAGGGCGCCATTGAGAGCTCCTCTGAACTAAACTTTGCCAACGAAGAAGAGAAAGGGTGGCACTTGGCCAAATCCCAACTGTCTGGCTGCCAATGATGGGTTATAAAATTCATAACTAGGAACATCTTTGCCAGCTGTGAAGTTGATTGGCAAAATTCTTGGGGAGATTATTTCCTTCATAATCTTGGTGGCTTCTTCATCAGTTTTCCATGATTCAAGTTGGAGCTTGAAGGGGTTTTCATATATGATTTTTTCATCTTGATATGCAAACCAGATTGTGGAAATTTCTGAAAACCCATTGTAGAAGGACTTGAAAAAGTCAGTAATGCCAAGAGTCTTGGGATCATTGGCAATCATAATGACTGCTTCGCCAAATGATGTGCATCGGCGAGTGATGGTTTCTTCTTCTTCTTCAGAGAAATTCTCTGATGGGAATTCCATCTCTGACAGCTCGACCACCATGGTTTTGTGCATATACATGTGCAGCCACAACTGAATGAACCACCAGTGGCCTCCCAGATTGGTGATCGGCTGGTTCTTTCTAAGTCTGGATGATACTTGATAAAGCAGATGGTAAACTGATCCCAGAAGGTGTTTGCCGAGAGGGACAGGGTTGCCAATAGCCAGAGTTTCTGCCAGTTTAAGATTGTTGTGTCGGTGTTTACCGCCAAGCCTGCTCAGGGACACCCTTAGCAGTAGGGTTTGTAGGTAGGGATCGACTGCTCTGGAACTCGATGGTACAAGGAGCACAAAGATTTAGACAGGTTCGGGCCGCGAGTTTGCGTAATACCCTACGTCTTGTGTGGTTTGTATTGCCTTAGGTGTTGATGATTGTTTGGAGGGGGTCCCTGCCCACCCTTATATATCCAGGGGGATAGGGTTACATGGAAAGTCCTAGCCGAGTACAGTTGGAGTCCTACTACAACACAATTGGGTAGTTTTCTTTGTACTGCAGCTAGTTCTACGCCTATTCGAGTAGTTACAAAAGAGGTAAGGTACATCCATGAGCTATCTCTTACTCTATAACATTCTATATCTATAAGCAGTCCCGCTGCCCCGGGTCTGACAAGCCCCAGAGCTCTTTGTAGTCGAGTCCTGCAGGCATCGAGTACTTGGCAGGGTGTCTTCGAGTTCTTCAAGTAATCAGAACCTCCTCCTGGTTGCTTCTGGCCCTTCCTTCAGATACATCGAGTAGTCCTTCAAGTACTTCCATTTGCTTCGAGGCTGTGAGGTGCTCAAGCCCTGAAATCTTGATCATATATGGTGCACGAAGTACTCGCGCTCCATATGGAGTAGCCCCCGAGCCTTAGGTTGAATCGCAGAATCAGGCTGAGGGTCACTTCAGTCTTTTTCCTTCTTTATTTTCCAAAAAAAATTGAAAAATAAATCTCTGATGCCTATATCCAGCAGCCCCCGAGCCTTAAATCAAAATCCCTTTTGCTGCGAGTAGCCCCCGAGCGTAGATTTGGAATTAAGGATTTAAGTCGTGGCATCAGATTTTATCCTTCAGATTATTTGCAGGATTCATCAGATCTGGAATCTGAAAAGACCTCTTTTTCGGCTAAAATCCCGAAAAAATGATACAATTGGATCCACCACACTGATTGCACCCGAAATAACTTCAGGAATAAAACCCGGGATGTACGGCTCTTTATTCAATGCTTACATGGGACGTTACTATTTGGAGAATCTGTATTATTGCATCTTTTGACTATGTCTGTGAATGCTGCCATGAATGCGTCCGTGAAACATGCATTATTGATTCACGGGTTCTCCTTAGTAAGCCCCCTTGTGGCTATAAAAAGTAGGGGAGAGGCCCTTAGCAGAAGCACCAAAGTGTAGCAGCCATGGCCTTTGCTTGGTGTTCTTGCTCTCGCCCTCCTGAGATTTGTGTAGTTCTTCCCAGCAAAAGATGCTAGAAGAGAACTTGTGAGTAGTAAGAGAAGTCACTGCTGCCTCCTCCTGCATCCCCAATGTTCTCATCGGATCCATGCTGGACATCATGTCCTTGCATATTCCAATGAGGCAGGTTTGGGGTTGCTGGGTTGAGTCTTGTTGTGTCACATCCTTGGGGTTGCCTGTTTCTAGGTGCCCAAAAACTACATCTCTGGTAGGGAGACTTAATCTTGTTACAAAGTGTTCAGGGAGAAGGAGAAATTTCTCTGCAAGATCCTACAAGAGGACTTGCGAGGTGATTACTGTAATCTGCCTCCATGCTCTTGAAACTTTTCTCCCAGAATATGAGTATCATTATTCCCTAAATGGGAATAACAAATTTGTACTTTGTCACAGCCTCGGGCCGATCTAGCTGCAGCAGACATCGACTAGAAGCTCTCAAGAGATCTAGGTGTTATGCATGCAAGCCTAAGTTGTTTGTAAAAGTAGAAAGAAGTACTCGAGTTATAATATCGAGTAGTTGTACTGAGTCGAGTACTTTTCCTTATTCTGGAATGTAATCCCATGTATGGAAAGGAATGTCGAGTAGTCGACTAGGGATGTGAGTGTTTTCTTTTCTAGAATGTAATCTCAGAAAAAGGAATGTCTCTTTTAAATCCCGTTTTTTCCTTAATTTACAACGGACTGTTAGCCTGTTGGGTGTTTTTACCATGTTTGCCACCGTCATTATAAAATGAAAAGGTGACTTAGGTTTTACCCCACCGGCCGCCACTAGTTTTTACTACTTTAGATCTGTCTTTCCGCTCTCAAGCTCCCAGATCCAAAGTTCCTGTTCCTTGTCGTTCTCTTAGGGTTTCCACCAGTTTATGCGCGTGAAGCGATCTGTGGATTTTTGGATGGCACCCAAGAAATGTACAAAGGGGAAGGGTGCGGCTGCGGAGCCAACCCGCGATGAGGAGTGGAACACCAGTAAGTGTTCCCAATCTAATTTGGAATCTCTAGTGTCGCAAGGTCTTTTAATTCCCAGATCTGTTATCCAATGGCATCCTGCCTTGGGTTCGGATCATCCGTATGAGAATACGGGGGAAGTTGTTGCTTTCACCTCATACTTGGAACGAGGATTGGGGTTTCCTTGTTCTTCTTTCTTTTCTGGGCTCCTGCGCTACTACAGGATCCAGTTGCATCATCTGACCCCAAATTCCTTTGTTCATATGTCCATCTTCGTGCATTTATGCGAAGCTTTTCTGGGCATTGAGCCCCATTTTGAACTCTTCCGCTACCTTTTCCATTTGATGCCGCATCCCAACTCCTTTGTTTTAGATGTAGTAGGAGGTGCGGGTCTCCAACTTAGGCAATGGAAAGATAGAGAATATATTTCTTATATACTTAGCAATAAAGTAATCGAGTGGAAGCCCAAGTGGTTCTTTATCGAGAACCGATTAAGAAGCTTTCCATCAATTACTCCAGGCGCTCCAATTCAATGGCCTGAATGGAATAAAAAGCCAGTCGACGAGGGTCAGATCCCCCAACTTCTCAAGCGAATTGCCGTTCTAAGGCAAAATATGTTGACTGGGGAAGCAGTCATGTTTGACTGGATGAAGCGAAGGATCCAGCCATTACAGGCTCGGGAATCGCTTGGATTTCAGTACCAAGGGACAACTGATCTATCGAGATACTCGGAGGAAGAGATCTCGAATGATGTAGTTTTTAGTCGAGTACAACGACTTCTGAAGAATGTAAAGAAAATCCCAGTTGTTCCTGGTACATTTTCTGTTGCGAATCCGCCAAAGCAGGTACTTGATAAGAGTAGTCGATACGTAGAAATCGAGTACTTTATCATAGTGTAAATCTGATAGGATTTGCTTTCTGTACGAGGACGTGGATCGTTTTAAGAGTAGTCCTTCACTACCAGGCATTTATTCACCTTTTTGTACTTCCAATTTCCTCGATCTATTAATCGAATCTTAGTATACTCATATGAAGTTTCATATAAACAGTACTGATGTCCAGACTTGATTGTGCAGATGAGGCAGCATCTGGACAAAGGAGTGATGGGGAGCACAGCCCCACTCCAAGTGCTGATGCCCAGACCGAGCGCCTAAGGAGTACTCGGTCAGTGGCGAGGAAGCGTAGCAGCTCCTCCAAAACTACTAGCGACAGGTGAATAGCTAGTTATATTTGCAATCGAGTACTTTCTAGTTGTTGATTTGCAAATTTTGATTTGTGTTTTTGCTTTTCTAAGTCCGGCGGCTAAGATGCCACGTACCTCATTATCTGGGGATGATACTGCGGTGGAACAAACTGTCCCCTCCACCATAGTGGACCCGTCAAGTGGGATCGGGACTACTTCAGCGAGTAGTTCCGATATAAATAAGACCATCGATGCGGGTAAGCTGACCGTGATCACGAAGCCTGCCCGCAAATTTGGTGTCAAGGGGTTTGCCCTCATAAGAGATCCTGCGTAAGTTCTTTAGAACTTGTATATGTAGGATCTGTCTTGAATCTAGTAGTTTGTAACTACTTTGTCTTTGCAGAGGTGCGGTCCTTGGTGAGGATGTGGGAGCTGAGAGCCACTCGGCTTCTCAGCTGGAGCTGGGGAAGCCCCCGAGTACTCCCGATATGAGTGCTAGTGATGCGGAGGCTATGGTCGACTCCATGCTTCTGGATTCTCCTTTACCCCCATTCTGAGAGGGCCAACGAGGAAATCCCGAAAGGTGGTGGAAGCGGCAAGCTTCCGGAAGAAGGAGAAGGGGAGAAGCTTCCTGAGGGAGGCGATAATAAACAGCCTACGGAGACCCCTGCAGGTAAGCTTGTAGTGCCTTGTAGGAAAAGTATCCTTTTATTTGCCCTTATTGTAATTTAAGTAGCATGTTTCTTCCTTTAGATTCCCAAGTCACAAGGAATACTGTAGGAAAAATTGAAGTGCCCAAGAGGGCTATTACAGAGGTGGTGGTGAGTGCTCCCCAGGTCACATCGGGAAGCAATTTGCCAAGAGAGAATGTGGAGCTAGCTGTCAAGCTGCTAGAAGTAAATAGTCGAATACTTCGAGTACTTTTGGAGTAGATCGATTAGTACTCTGATCTTTTTGTTTTGCAGGAAGCACTGGGACGAATGAGTGTCCAGTCTCCAGATGAGACAGAGCTAAATGCTCTCAAAGAGAGGGTTAAAACGCTCTCGTCTGAGAAGACTGCTCTTGAGGGGAAGCTGAAGTAGCTTTCCCAATCTAAAAAAGGTTAGTCTTTAGCATTTCAAATGCACTCGACTAGTAGATTTGCTTAGTGTTTATAAGATTTTCTTTCCATCGAGTACACAGCTTGTGCCAAATCTCTAGAGATTCAGGAAAGCTTGGTACTGGATTTAAAGATTCTTATGTACCGCAACGCAGATGAAATAGAGAGGCTTAGGAAGGTCAAGGAGGACTCTGACCACGAGGCAGCAACTGTGCTGCAACAACTCAAGACTTTGTCAGAGTCTCGAGACTCGATGCAGCGAGAACTCGTGGAGCTGAGAGAAGTCAGAGATGGCGGAGGCCATGGATATCCCACAAGAGGATGGAGATGAGCCACTCACGCTGGCTGGGAGGCTTCGCAGGGTGCCAGGAGCCTTCGAGAGGTTTGTCTCCGACATCACCCGTCAGTACGTAGGTCACGTGCTTGGGCTGGTGAAGTCTTATTGACCAACCACTCATCTGGACACCCTTGGACAAGGTGCCAAGGCTGACTGTACGGAAGGTCAGTTCCGTGAGTATTTGGCGAAAACCTCCGGGGTGGCTTATTAGATCGTATAAGCCTTGAGTAGGGCAGAGTCTCCTTAAGCTTATCTTGTAATCGAATTGGCGTGTGAGCCAGAAGTACTTTGAACAAATGTTGGATATTTGTGTAATGTTAAGTACTTGGAGGTAGGTTTATGGAGTCCTTTGTTGTATCGAGTAGCTGCACTCGAGGGTCCTGAGTGTAGGCGGCATCGCGCCCACTCAGTTATAACAGTAGATACGATGCATTGTATCCATAAGT
Organism: Panicum virgatum; assembly: GCF_016808335.1. Lineage (NCBI taxonomy): Eukaryota > Viridiplantae > Streptophyta > Magnoliopsida > Poales > Poaceae > Panicum > Panicum virgatum. The sequence goes on along the minus strand of NC_053142.1, from coordinate 36,232,731 downwards.
GCCTCGGGAGGCATTCTCGAATAGAATCGAATCTGTATGGTTCCGAAACCATGGTGCTACCCGGTTAGGATTGAATCCCTCGGGATTAACCAAGTGGGAATAGCACTATGGGGGTGTTCAAAGCCGTAGCTTAGTATGGGTTTCCTTTTCAAAGGAAATGTTTTATTAGCGCGTAGCTATTATGAACTTTGTTGTCCAAATCGGGGGGAGATCTCATTTAGAGTATCTAGGAGGTATAAGGGGTTTCTTGATAGATAAGAGGATAGTCAACTCTCGACAACTACTCAGAGTACTAAGGGAAAACAGGAGTTCTTTTTGTATCTCGAGCAAGCGAGTAGTACCCGTCAAGTACTCGAGGCAAAAAGACTTCGTAGCGGAGATTCCCATAGTAAACTAAGCAAGCGGGAAACTTGTGTCACCTTATTTTAGAGTATCACAAACTTACCCGTGCTCCTTAAGGGATTTTCGTAGTTGACCATTTAGGATAGACCTTGTTTGGTTACCCAGATAGTATGCAGTTGCTTACGAAAATGGCCCAAACTACTCGATCGTATCGAGTAGTATGTCCTTTAATGGACTGGATTGGTTTCTGGAATAGGACTGTTAGGATTGAACTCCGTTGAGTTAACCAAGACGTGAATATTCTAGAAACATCCCAAACTTACTCGAGCAGAGCGAGTAAGGTGTCCTACCTGAGGACTGGAGTAACTCTTAGGCAAGTCTGTTAGGTACTAACCCCGTCGAGTTATCCAAGACAAAGGTGCTGAAAGAGTATCCAAGACCTATTCGAGCCAGCGAGTAGGGTGTCCTTTAACCAAGGACTGGAGTAATCCTTAAGACAGAACTGTTAGGTACGAACCCCGTCGGGTTGCCCAAGACGTAAATATCGAAAGGATATCCAAAGCTTACTCGAGCGAGGCAAGTAAGGTGTCCCTTCAACTAGGAACTGGAGTAATTATTAAGATAGGAACTGTTAGGTACGAACCCCGTCGGGTTGCCCAAGACGTAAATGTCGAAAGGATATCCAAAGCTTACTCGAGCGAGGCGAGTAAGGTGTCCCTTTAACTAGGAACTGAAGTAATCTTTAAGACAGAATTGTTAGGTACGAACCCCGTCGGGTTGCCCAATACATAAATGTCAGAAAAATATCCAAAACCTACTCGAACGAGGCAAGTAGGGTGTCCTTTTAACCAAGGACTGGATTAACTCTTAGGGCAAGTCTGTTAGGTACTAACCCCGTCGGGTTGCACAAGATGAAGGTGCCAAAAGAGTATCCAAAACCTACTCGGGCGGGACGAATAGGGTGTCCTACCAGAGGACTAGAGTGTCTTTTAGAACAGAACTGTTAGGTACGAACCCCGTCGGGTTGCCCAAGACGTAAATGCCCAAAAAGCACTCAAGTATGAACCATAAAAACTGCTCGATAGCTGCTCAAGCCGAGCAAGGCTTTCGAGATGGGGTACTGGTCCTGTGAGCGAGAGCCAAGTAGTCGATATATGAAAAATCAACTTTGTTTGGATTTGTCGAAATTACGATAGTTGTAAAGTGACAGACTCAGACTCTTAAGACCTACCCCTTGCTCGTTAGACGTGAGCAATGGTTTACATGACTGGATAAAATTTATTCGAAGAAGGAACTTAGTCGATATAATGGTCGACTAAATTCGAGGTAGAACTAGTCGATGCAGAGGTCGACTAGATTTATCGGTGGTGTCTCCTTCAGGAGAAGTGGCCCAAGGGCCTTGCGGAGTGAGTCACACTGGAAGATCGTGTGAGAGCTCTTTGGGTGGATAAAGCACTTGCATAGCAGTACTTTGTTGATCCTGTTTCTGCTCTTAGGCGATTCACCTTGATGTTGGGTGCGTGGTTTACCCTGAGGGCGGGTACTGATGATTGCCGGCTTGTGCTTCTTGAAGGGAGCGGAAGCCCTTGGCGGAATGCGGTAGTTGGAAGAAGGGCTATATGCCTCGACTTCCTCCAGTTCCTTTCTCCTTGAGATGATGATGTTGCACGCGTCACGCCCAACGTTGTTCACACTGCAGAGGTCGCAATTGGAGTAGTCGTAGTTGTCGCCTTGCTGTTCTTGTAGGGTGTTAGCAAGGCGTTGACTCCTGAACGCCCTTTTCTGGTTGAGGTGGTGACAACGTTCGTAGAGGTCTTCTGCTGGATTCTGCTCGTCTAGTTGGACGGTGACGGTCACCGCTAGAGGAAGAGGGGGAGCAGGTGGATCCTTATTGGTGGTAGCTTGGGCTTCTGTGATTGTAGGAGTAGTAGTTTCCATATTGTCGGAAAGGTACTCATCGAAATCATCAGAATTGTAGTCGTCAAGGTTAAGACGCTGTGTGGGATCACCCTCAGGTTCTTCGGCGATACGAATGGTGAGGATTTCATGGCAAAGATCTTGAATTTCTTGGTCTTGTTTGCCTGAGGACGGGTCTAGAGGAGTGCTCTGTTGGTAGGGCAGATCCGCTGGCTGTGAGCCGGAGGCGTTGGGATCTTGTGCTTTCCTGAGATGCACTGTCCGTCCTTGCGGCATTGCATATATAATCAGGTTAGGGAGGGAGTCCTGATCGGACTTGAGGTTCTTAGCTGAGTTGGACTCGACTTGTTTACTATACTGGATTAGGTCGTCCAGTTGTTCCTCTGGGTCGGAGGAGTACTCGGATTCGGAGTCGGTTAGCCGACCGATTTTTGAGTATTTATGCTTTGGGTGAGCGAGAAGCGGTATGCCCAACTCTACATGGAGGGCGTTCTCGTTCATCCATTGTAGCCATGATTGAGTACGAGTTAGCCCCTCAGACTCCTTAATCCAGGGTTTATCATAGATTGAGTCGCTGGATTGTTCTGGGGCCTTGACTTTTCCTTTTTTAAGCTTGGCCAGTTCCCAAAGAGCATCGGCATGCTCGGTTGGTTTGGCCATGGAGTCCATAAATAGCTCGATATTGTCTGACCACTCTTCAAGGTTGTCAAATGGTTCAAAGTTCTCGAGACCATTCATGAAACGATCAAAGTCTTGATCGAACTTGGACTCGACTGGTTTCGGAGTCTGAGTGTGAGCAGGTTTCGGTGAAGGGCTCTAAGGTATCCTGGAGATAGACGGTCCCATCCGAACAAGCCGGGGGTTTGTCTCACCAGCTCCCCCACAGATTCCTCCTCCCGATTTCTGCTCTTTGTCTTGCAGAGTGATTTCAGCCACCTTAATGCACTTAGCAAGCTTTGAATTTATCCGATCAATCCCTGAGAGCATGTCGCCCGACCTCTTCTGCGGTGGGTTTAGTGCGTTAGGGTTCTGCTGTAGCGCAGATGGGCTAAGAGTGGTTTCTGCAAGTTTGATGCAGCCCTCTATCGATCGTGAAACTTCATCCACTCCGGCAGTAGTTCTGAGTTTTTGATCTTAGGGCGTTTCATTGTCTTTAGATGAGCCAGGTATTTTCCAAGAGTTTTGGAAAAGTAAGGCTTTTCGGAATAAGAATTTGTGTCGAACTCGACCAAACCAAAAGTTCGGTTTTGAGTTGTCACGTTTCCTGGGTTGTCCGAGTCGAGTTTGGGTGGAGCTCTTTTCTCGTCGAGATCCGCAGACTCGCGGATGCCGGCGAGTTGGGAGCGGGTTTTCGATTTAGGCGAGTTAGGCGTGACAAGGCGGCTGGAAAAGCCTCCCATTCCATCAGCCGTGCAAGCCCAGTAACCGAAAACGAAAGTCGTGCCTTCTGACACGCTGTTGGCGTTGCTTGATCCGGCCATCGAATTCGTTGGTGAACTCGCCGAATCCCCTACCTGGCGCGCCAGCTGTCGGTGTTTACCGCCAAACCTACTCAGGGATACCCTTAGCAGTAGGGTTTGTAGGTAGGGATCGACTGCTTTGGAACTCAATGGTACAAGGAACACAAAGATTCGGGCCGCGAATTTGCATAATACCCTACGTCCAGTGTGGTTTGTATTGCCTTAGGTGTTGATGATTGTTTGGAGGGGGTCCCTGCCCGCCCTTATATATCCGGGGGGACAGGGTTACATGGAAAGTCCTAGCCGAGTACAGTTGGAGTCCTACTACAACACAATCGGGTAGTTTTCTTTGTACGGCAGCTAGTTCTAAGCCTATTCGAGTAGTTACAAAAGAGGTTAGGTACATCCATGAGCTATCCCTTACTCTAAAACATTCTATGTCTATAAGCAGTCCCACTGCCCCGGGTCTGACATGTTGCTTGTTGGACCAACTGGTTTGCCACAGAAGATGAATTTCTTGAGCCACATGTTGAGGAAGGCAGTATGCTCTCTGACAGATACTAAACCGGTGTTCATATTATTGCTGATGTACCCTTTCCATCCGCCGATGCTTTTTTTCGATCTTAAACGAAGCTTTCTCTAATAGATGGAAGGATCTATCAGAGGTGTGAATGTTTAAGCCAGTAAGCATCACGACATCCATCAGAGTCGGTGTCATTGGCCCATGGTTGAACACGAAAGCATTCATGGCATCAGACCAAAATTAAGAAGCCGATATGAGCATCGGCTCATTCCTAATCATCTCCGATAAAAATAAATTTAGGCATTGGCCGATGTCATAATGTTTCCATTTAGTTCTCTGAACGTTGGCTACCCTGCGGAACCAATTTCTCCATCTAGGGGTAACACTCGGCCAAGATCTAAAGGCTTGAGACCAAACCAGGTTCATATCGGAAGATTTCAGAGGGATTCTGTTGGTTTCTAGGTTGATCATGCTAGTTGGATCTGGGTTTCCCATGGGGCCTAGGCAGATCATGCTGGGTTGATTCTCTATCGGAATGATTGCATTACTCCTAAGGTTCTGAAAATAAAAGGCAGAAGTAAGAAATGCGACTAAAGGAATTGGAAAGGGAATGGGGAGTAAAGATGCAGATGAGGAAAAAGGACGTACCTCTGGGATCTCGGAGATGGACGCCATTGTCGGAAGAGTGGTTCTTGGACTTGGATCCTTGAAACCCTAGGAGGCTGCGATGGCGGCGGCGGAGCAAATGTGTTCTTGAGCGAAGGAGAAAGCAGAGATGCTACAGAGAAGACGCCAGCAGAGAGGAAGACGGAGATATTTATAACCTTTGCCCAAGGGCAAGATGGGAATTAGGTGTGCCATCTGTTTGGAAGATGAAGGTCTATTTGAATGTTGGCGATAATGATTAACGTTAATTTCGGAACAAAATAAATTATTCTGAAACTAGGGGGCATGTGTTGACATCATTTTTTGACACGTGTCAAGGAAGGTGATTCTTGTGAAGGGAAGATGGCCGATTTAGAAGAAACCGAAAGATGCACAGAGTCAGAATCGGCCGATGGAATCCGTCCGATGGACCAGAAGAATATACTGTGAAGTTGCTGATTTGTCCGTTCTGCTGCTCGGCCGATGGAGACTTGCCGATGAAGTCAAAGAAGGAGAAGAGGTCCGGACTCTATGAGAATCTTGATGATTCGGTTGTAGTATTTAAAGTAGTTTATCTTTAGTTAGTCTTTTCTTTTAAGTCAAGAAATATTTGACGTAATCGGGTAGGACTCGGTAGCGCTAGGCTATAAATATCAGTTGTAAGGGACCGGAAAAATTTGATACACATCCAATACAACAACAATAAAAAAAGTGCAAAGGAATTGTAAATTGTTGTTGTATTGGATATGTATCAAGTTTTTCTGGTCCCTTACAATTGATATTTATAGCCTAGTGCTACCGAGTCCTAGCCGATTACGGCAAACATTACTTGACTATAAAGAAAAAGATTTACTAAAGATAAACTACTTTAAATATTACAACCGAATCGTCAAGATTTTCTTAGAGTCCGGATCCTCTTCTCCTTCCCCGACTTCATCGGAAACTCCCCATCGACTGAGCACCAGAGCGGGCGAATCAGCATCTTCAAGGCATATTCCTCTGGTCCATCGGACGATTCCAACCCTGTTCATCTTTTGGTTTCTTCCAAATCGGACGCCTTCTCTTCATCAAAATCACCCTTCTTGACACGTGTCAAAAAACGGTGTCAACATGTGCCCCCCCCCCCCAGTTTCGGAGTAATAGACCAATTGCTCCGAAATTATCATTAATCATTATCGGCTTGGTTCAAATAAATCCTCATCTTCCAAATAGCGTATCAAATTCCCATTTTTTCCCTTAGGCAAAGGTTATAAATATCTCTGTCTTCCTTTCCGCTGGCACATTTCCTGTAGCATCTTTACCTCCCTTCTTGCTCAAGAACAAATCTGTTCCGCCGCCGCCATCGCAGCCGAACCACCCTCCTAGGGTTTCAAGGATTCAAGCTCAAGAACCATCCCTCCAGCAATGGTGTCCATCTCCGAGATCCCAGAGGTACATTTCCCTTTCCGATCTACATTTTTGCCTTCTACTCTCCTTCCGATTTCTTCAATCGCACTCTTATCTCCGCCTTTATTTTCATAATCTTAGGGGTAATGTAATCATCCCGCTAGAGAATCAACCCGGCATTATTTGCTTAGGTCCAATGGGAAATCCAAACCCAACCAGCATAATTAATCTATAAACTAATAGGATCCCTCTGAAGTCTTCTGATATGAATCTAGATTGGTCTCAGGCCTTTAGATCTTGGCTGAGCGTCACCCCTCGATGGAGGAATTGGTTCCGCGGGATAGCCAATGTTCAGAGAACCAATTGGGAAAAATACGACATTAGTCAATGCCTAAATCTGTCTTTATCGGAGATGATTAGGAATGAGCCGATGCTCATATTAGCTTCTTACTTTTGGTCCGATGCCATCAATGCATTTATATTCAATCATGGGCCGATGACACCTACTCTAATGGATGTCGTAATGCTTACTGGCCTGAATGTCCATGCCCCTGATAGATCCTTCCATCTGCTAGAAAAAACTTCCTTTAAAATTGAAACAAAGAGTATCGGCAGATGGAAAGGGTATATCGTCAAGAACATAAACGCCGGATCTGTGTCTGTCAGAGATCACATCGCCTTTCTCAATATGTGGCTTGAGAAATTTATCTTCTGTGGCAAAGCAGTCGGCCCAACAAACAATAATATCAAACTGGCAGAAATTCTGGCCACTGGCAACTTTGTCCCTCTTGGCAAACATCTTTTGGGGTTAGTTTACCATCTACTCCATCAAGTATCAGTTAGACTCAGAAAGAACCAGCCGATCACTAACTTGGGAGGTCCTTGGTGGTTCATCCAGCTGTGGCTGCATATGTATATGCACAAAACCATGGTGGTTGAGTTGTCAGAGATGGAGTTCCCATCAGAGAGCTTCTTTGAAGAAGAAGAAACAATCACTCGCCGATGCACATCATTCGGTGAAGCAGTCATCATGATTGCTAATGACCCCAACACCCTCGGCATTACCGACTTCTTCAAGAGCTTCTACAATGGCTTTCTAGAAACTTCCACTATCTGGTTTGCATATCAAGATGAGAAGGTTATTTATGAAAATCCTTTCAAATTCCAACTTGATTCCTGGAAAACTGATGAAGAAGCTACCAAGATCATAAAGGAGATAATCTCCCCAAGAATTCTGCCAGCCAATTTCACATTTGGCAATGAAATTCCTAGTTATGAGTTCTATAATCCATCAGTAGCAGCCAGACAATTGAGATTCGGCCAAGTGCCCCCATCTCCCTTCTTTGTTGGCAAAGTCCAATTCAGAGGAGTTCTCAACAGTGCCCTCTCCTATGGTCGGCTGAAAGACCTGGAGCTTGATGTAGACATGGCACTTCTGGCCGATTGGCATATCACTCCCTTTGTCACCACTTCTTTCATTCAATGGTGGTCTGAATGGCAAGAGCACATATTCTGCAGGACTGTCAACCTCTACTGTCTCGCTCTGAAAATTACCAGGCAGCCGATAACGAGGTACAAAGCCAAATCCACTTCTCATACTACATTATAACGCTCTTTACTTGTATCTAACAATCTTCTGCATAGGGTGATGGTACCGATCCTCCAACCATCAGCAGAAGCGGTCAGCCGATCTACTATGCATTGCCAGCCAATAAGCCCAATATCGGCTATGATGCTCCAACTCTGACAGATGTGGCTACCAGGAAGAAACGCAAGCTACCAATCACCAAGGTAACAAGTCGCAAGAAGAAGAAATCCCCAGGCCAATCTTTGGCAGCAGCAGCAGCATCTCTGGCAAATCTTCCTTCTCCACCTTCAGAAGGTAACATCCTGAGCCCCTCTTGTGATCTTACTTTGTCTGAACACTGATCATATCTTTGTTTTGTAATCAAGACACCCCCGAACACCAATCTAGATGAGAAAAAGAAGATTTTCAGAGCACACCTCCTCCTCCATCACCCACGATTCCGGTATGATTCTGCCTATTCAGCAAGTACTTAAATTCTCCCATGATCTTGAATTCGGCATTATTTCCTTTTGTTTTTTTCAGGTACAACATTCACCTTTGGCTCCCATAAAACCTAGAGCAGACTCTCCGCTGAAACAGGTATGATCTCAAACTTTGTTCACAAATTCACCCTGCATATTTCTGACAATTATCCTTCAGCTTGCCGACCATGCATTATCTGAATTATCTGGCCAGCCAAACGTCGCAATTCCGAGTTCTTCATCACAACCCTCCATTCCCGTTGGCTCCAATTTAGAGGAAATACACTTGAAGCAAGTAAGTGTTCTTCCTCTGGCCGGTTTCAACATTCCTTTGTTTCTATCGGCCATCCTAATTCCATCTCCCTTTCAGGCACAAGATTCTCCAGACAATAGTCTGTTTTCTTTTCAAATCGGAGCTACCTCTCAGGAAAAAGGAGAAGAAGCAACATCGGCCGATTCAATCGTACTATCAGATGAAATCAAGGCCAAACTCCAACAATCCCTCCAGTTTCTGAACCAAGACATCGGCCAATGAGTCAAGAATGCACAGCCGATCCGTGCCATCTTGGAAGAATTGGAGGGCAAGCTTCCAGAATCAATTGAAGATGCACTGACTCTTGCAGCCTTCATCGAAAGTCATCATGCACAATTCCACAAGGCTCAAAAACAACTCGCCGATCGTCTTCAGCAGGAGGAAATCATCAAACAAAGGGACGATTTCAAAGCTTTAGCAGAATCGGCTGTTGGCGAAATCAAATCTCTGAATGACACCCAAGCCAGCATTATGAGAAACAAGGCCGCGCTGGAAACTGAACGTGATCATCTTCTGAAAGAGCTCAACCGGGTAAACCAAGCAATAGATATTGCAGTTCATGATCTTTCCCAAATTCCAACGGCCATTGCCAAACTCGAGGAAGATAAGCAGAAACATGCTCGTCAAGCATATCAACTTCACAAGAGCTTGCGGCCGATTTCTGGCTCATCAGCAGATAACAATCAAGTGATTTAGAACATTGATCAAATTCACCTGCGTGAGATAAAAGTAATCCGGGAAGCCCTAGGATTACTGTAAGATCATTCCAAACACTGTAATTTTCAAAACTGGCAAACAACTTGATATTGTCCAGAAACTTGTTTTTATGATTTATTGCTCTAAGGACGACTCATACCATGTCGGCCATGTTACAACCGATGCACCCAAACTGCAAATCGATTTTTACATATTTTTTGCACTAAAGGCAATACCTCCTAGCATTGGCTATAACTTAAGAAATTCAGCCGATACTACAATCGACCATACCCTTCATTGATCAAGACTCATCCGAAGAATCTCCCGCCTTTGCTAACGTGACATCATAATCAGCCATCCGAAAGAAATCTTTCTCCCATGTTTGACCAGAAAGACAATTCATCCGATCATAACTCACTATATGGGCTTCAGTCGATGCCACGCTGAATGACGAATCGGCCGATACTATTTCAACAGTATCGTCAACCCACTGAATCAAACATTAATGCATAGTAGATGGAATGCAATAATTGGCATGTATCCAATCTCGACCCAGCAGCAAACTGTATGAACCTTTACCATTAATAACGAAAAAAGTAGTAGGAAGGGTCTTACTGCCAATTGTGAGATCAAAGCATAATGCCCCCAAAGCAGGAGATACAACTCCTTCGAAGTCCTTGAGCATCATATCAGTCTTTGTTAGATCATCCTGGCTCTTCCCAAGTTTGCGTAGCATAACATAGGGCATTATATTCATAGTTGCACCTCCATCAACCAACATCTTTGTAACCGGCTTGCCATCAACAAATCCTTTTAAGAATAGTGCCTTAAGATGTTGTCTCTTCTCATCTTCCGGCTTTTCAAATGTTGCTGGCAGTGGTTCCAAATTCAACTGAGCCATAGCTTCTTCTAATTCCGGCTCACGACTTTCATCACATGGTACCATAAATTCCTTTGGCATTATGAAAACCATGTTAATTGGTGCAGTCGATGACCCAGAATCTTGATCCTCATCGGCTCTCGATTTAGCACGCCAAACTTGTGATTTGACTCCTTTCCTGCTCATAGTCTGTTTTTGCTCATCCTCTATGATCTCTAGTTGACGTAGCCTCTGAACGTGTCGCTTCTGAGACCTGGTCAAACCTCCTGAACACCATTGAGATTGACCCGTACGATCCGGTTCACGTTCTGGATCTCTCCGCATTGACTGATCATCTTGCACCCTGTTATCGGCCATCTGTTCTAGTCGATCGTGTGAGGGCACTCTTCTTCCAGCATGATCACGTAGCATTGCCCTGCCCCCCCAGTCGATCATGCACCAATACCTTTTTTTCCTAGCCGATCATGCACGGGAGTGTGCTCACGTCGATAGGGTTCATCAACACGATGCGGTCTCTTATATGATCGGCTACCTTGACCATTGCATTCGAGACAATCATATGCAGATTGCAATGTCAACCCTTCTTCCCAGCAGTAGACAAAGAAAGGACACCTCCAATGATCTTTCTCACGATATTCTTTCTCTTCTTTGTGCTGCTGCCTTTCACGATCACGCTGAAACTTGTTCAATAGCATTTGAGACGTGACACATCTATGTGGCGCCAATGAACGCCCAGCATCCTCTTGTAAACCCTTCCCTTTGACCTCATCGGCCGCTATCTGTGCTTTGGGATCAACAGCTCCAGATTTCTTGGTCAATGATGATGTCAGAATCTTGGCTTGAGAAGGACCTTCGTCTCTAGCCACATCAACCATATTTGTAGCGAAAGGATGCCCATCAATCTTCATCGTTTTCTTGGGAGTCTCAAATTTCAACCTCCCTTGCTCGAAAGCCATTTGAATTTGGTGCCAGAAGACCTTGCATTCATTTGTATCATGCGACGTAGCATTGTGCCACTTGCAATACTTCATGTTCTTGAGCTCGTCCTCCGACGGGATCTTGTGATATGGCTTCAGTTTGATCAACACTTTCGATAATAACAAGTCGAAGATATTGTTAGCCTTGGTGATATCAAACCCATATGGCTCAGGCTCTTTCTTCCCAAATGGACACGTCACCGGCTTCTTACTGTTTTGAATCCACTCAGCCGATGTGACCATTTCTTGCTCCTCTTCAGACTCATTATTAGCAGAATATTCTACATAGTTTATCTTCTTCTGAAAAGGTTTCTCTTGGACTCGTAGGATCGAGTTTCTCCTGTCATCCGACTTGCGATCTGGCTAATGCTTTCAAACTCCTGCGACGCATATTTGTCTTTAATGTGTGGCAAAAGCCCATTAAATGCTGCATCGGCTAATTGCTGATCGGACAGAACCAGACTGTAGCATCGGTACTTGACATCTCTGAACCTTTGGATGAAAGCAGCAACCGATTCATTGTTCCTCTATCTCAAACCGGTCAAATCGGTCAACTTTAATTCAGTAACTCCAGAGAAGAAGAACTAATGAAATTATCTTTCTAGATCGGCCCAATATAATATGGAGTTTGCTAGCAAAGTGGTGAACCAAGCAAAGGCTGATCCAGACAAAGACAAGGAGAACAAACGGACTCTGAGTGCATCATGATTGCCCGCTTCTCCCAACTGCAGAAGGAACCTGTTAACATGTTCCATTGTAGACACTTCTCCCTGCCCCGAGAACTTTGTGAAGTCGGGCATCTTGTACTTGTGTGGGAGAGGAATCTGATTATAAGCCGAAGGATAAGGAGTCTTGTACATGACAGATTGTTGCTTCGGCCTTAAGGCAAACTGCTCCCTCATCACTTCAGCTATCTTTGCATTCCAATCAACTTGCTGATCAACTGCTAGTATTCGCTGAGGAGAAGCCATGCTCGTTGTATTCGTCATCATTGCAAGTTACTGAGTTATATGATTCATCGGCTGTTCAGCCGACTGCATCTGATGTGTTTGTTGAGCCACCTGATTGGGTGTCTGCTGAGTCATCGTCGGCTGTGGAGCCGATGAACTAGCCGGTTGCTGACCAGTAGTATTCATGTATGGCACATTGACATATCGCAATTGTCCAGTCGCCTGATCATGGAAAACCTAGTTGACTCCTTTCTGTTGAGGGGATTGTGAAAGCAGAATCTCTGTAGGAGACTGGAGTTGGAGCATGATTGCGAGACGCTGCTGCAGAGTCATCGGAGGTGGCGCTGATGCATTGGATTGTGCAGCCATCTGTGGACTCCATGTGCTCTGTGCATTCGGGTGTGCTGCCGATGTATTCTGTTGAGATCCCATCGGCTGGGTAGCCGATGGATCAGGTTGAGAGGTCATCGGCTAAGAAGCCGATGCATTAAATTGTGCCTTGACTGGTGCGGTAAAGAAATCTGGATGCATACCATATCCAGTCATCGGATTCCATCCTTTACGAAAGACGGATGCAGACCCATCTTGCACAGATGTGGTGATAGGCGGAGTAGTTGAGTAGACAGGATATGTTGTAGCCGCAGATGCTGCAGTAGTAACTTGTGGCAGTGTTTGACTGTTACTTGCTCCTGCCTGGCTATTTGGAGCCGACAAGGCTGCTGCCATAGACACTTCTATAGGAATATATTGCATCTGATCTGGCAGTATATAGCAAGGACCCATACACCCTGGAAAAGTGCCTTCAGCAAAAGTCTTGACTACTGCGTTGTGTGCCATGTTGCCCATAACTGTTGCACTCTTGATGAAAGCCTGTGCTACAGCTTGACCAACCGCGTCAATCATCTTGTTTTCACGTTGAGCCTCCGTCAATGGCTGGAAAGATGGAAGATTAAACTTCTTGATCACCTCGCTAGACCTAGAGATGTTGTACGACTTGAGGCATTCACATTTAAACTTCTCCACAAGCTCTTCATATTCCTTCTTTTGTTCTCCATTGAGCTTGTCTTCAGGAACAGGGACATAGTTTTCCCCATTGACCTCAGATTTATCAGTAATATCCACCATGTTGAAGCTTTCGGTCCCACCGAGCGTGCCAAAAGATGTGTTGATCCAAAAATCAAAACACTGGAATGCGATGGCAAGTGTTCGCCAAGCTCCGGAAAGTCAACCAAGCGTGCCAGTCAATTTGACCTGAAATTGACAAGGGAGAAAACAAAGTCAAATTCGAGAGCGTATCGGCTGGGATTCCGAATATCTCTCACACAGGCGTATCGGCAAGCTCTGCCGATACAGTAGGCGACAAAAAGATTAAATGCGAGCGTATGATAAACGAACGCGTCGGCAGGATCAGCCGATACACTAAACGACAAAACCGGCTTGAGATAGCCGATTGTACGTATATAACAAAATCTAAGCTACGAATGTGCAACTTAGATTATGTAAACTAAAAACAAATCCAAAAACAAATCTAAACCTAAAGCCGATCTAATATGTTTTTAGCGGATAGATCTGATAATGGCCAAAAAGCATAGAAAAATCTATAAATCTAGCCAATATCAATAATTTGTGAATAAATCTAGACAAGATGACAGCGACACGCCCAGAAGTCAAAGCCTAGATCAACTCGATAACTTTTGAATAGATTTGAACGAAGCCACAGCGATGCGCCCGGTAGCTAAAGCTCAAATATACTCGGTAAAATGAAAACTCACCAGCAAACCAAGTCGCTCGAATGTGAGGCATCCTTGATCAACTTGAAAAAACTCGTCGAAAAAGAAAAGAAAAAGGCGAAGTCGCCGAAAAAGTGCAAAGGAATTGTAAATTGTTGTTGTATTGGATGTGTATCAAGTTTTTCCGGTCCCTTACAACTGATATTTATAGCCTAGTGCTATCGAATCCTAGCCGATTACGGCAAACATTACTTGACTATAAAGAAAAAGATTTACTAAAAATAAACTACTTTAAATATTACAACCGAATCGTCAAGATTTTCGTAGAGTCCGGATCCTCTTCTCCTTCCCCGACTTCATCGGCGACTCCCCATCGGCTGAGCACTAGAGCGGGTGAATCAGCATCTTCAAGGCATATTCCACTAGTCCATCGGATGGGCTCCATCGGCCGATTCCAACCCTGTTCATCTTTTAGTTTCTTCCAAATCGGCCACCTTCTCTTCATCGAAATCACCCATCTTGACACGTGTCAAAAAATGGTGTCAACGAAATGATCATGGAATTTTTGTTCTAATTCGTTCCAAGATTGGACCGAATTTGGAGGCAATGAAGCAAACCAAGAAAAAGCCGTCCCAGTTAAGGATAACGAAAACAATTGTACTCGCAAAGAATTACTAGAACTAGCCTCACCGAGCTAAGCCACATATTGACTAATATGTTCCCAAGTTGACCGATTATCATCCCCGCTAAACTTAATAAAATTGGGAACCCTCCACCCCGAAGGATAAGGGACTAAATCAAAAGCATCAGGATACAGTCGCTGATATAAGCGGCTTTTACTAAGAGCTAACCCTACTTGACTCAGCTGGCTTCTAAAAAGTTGGCTCAGATCTTCTTTTATTTTAATTAGATCAGCCTTATAATTCTCAGCGTTTGATGTTTGAGCACCAGAACTTAGACGATTCACTGCTGGAGCAGTATCACTCATCGTCTGTATGGCATTGTGAGGGCTATTTTTAGTCAAATCGTCCCAAACATATTGTGGCATAGCGGGTGGAAAAGGTGGCTCGCCAATGATTTGGTGGTATATGGCGGAACAAAGCCCTCCAATTCATCAGTTCCGCCAGCAGCAGCCGAACTTGGAATTGGCGCGAGTGAGGGAGCGGACGTTGAGGCCAGCATTATAGCGCCGGTCTGACCGGTCTGAGAGACCGGTCTGACCGGACCTGCCGCCGAGGCAACGGTCTGACTGGTCGATGCGACCGGCCTGACCGGTTCGGCCGTGGTTGGCCGAACGGTGCCTGGTGGTGATGACTGCCCAGCGAAATAATTCGGTGGCATACCATACTGCACATTAACATTAGAAGCAGGCGCTGCCGAATTCTGAGCAATATCCTTAGTGGAGTAAGATGTATCTATAGATTTGCCCTTTTCCATCTTATCATGCATGTCAAACAAAAGATTTTGCGTGACAGTTTGTGACTTCTCAAATTTATCCACAAATTCCCTCAAGAAGTGAACAAGAGGGTCTTTAGGAGTACTTACATCGGTCGTAAGAGAAGTCGACGTAGTAGTGGAAGGAGCAGGCGGTGTAGCAGATTGGGTCCCCGGCATGACGAACTTTTCCTTCTCGATCACACCTTGCCGGGTCTTCCCGTAACATGCAAGCATCTTCACCCTGTTCTCCTCGTTTTGCCGCTTCAAATCGGCTTCGAACTTCAGGCGCTGCTCCTCAGATAGATCTTCATAAGTGATGTTTTTAGCATTCAACGAATCTACCTTGGACGCATCTCCTAATTCACCGGTCATTGTAACCGATGCAGATTGCTTCTTCTTCCCCAGCGGAGTCGCCAAAAAGTATGTTGACGCTAATCTGGTCAACACACCGGTGCGCTAGTACGTGCGGATCGCAACGATCAATCACCAGCGGGCTTCAGACGGCGACCAGTCAGACCGGCTGCTCCAACCGGTCAGACCGGTTGAAGACAGAAACATGCGAAAACCTAGAACCTCGAGCTCGGGAGGGACCCCGTCGGAGCTTGAAGATCTAGGGTTGCCTTGAGGTCAGCAGGCCACTCAAGACGCCCTTGAACGCTGTAGAGATGAGCAAAGAATAGCAAAGGGGTTGGAAAAGATTAGGGTTTGAGATATTGAGTAAAGAGAATAGTTTTGATTTGATTGTGGTTAGAAAACCCTCAATCGGCTGCAGCCTTTATATTTATAGGCCGGGGAGGACGTACCCCTTCAAAATCGGGTTACAATAGGACTCTCAACATGAAACCCTAACCCTACTCAGATTACAGGCCCAGACCGGTCTGACCGGTCGGCCTCGGTTATTGCCAATTTTGGCCTCCAACACAATTTTATCCTTTTAGGGAAAGCCATAGTTTTATACAGAGCACGATGATGCTTTCCTTGAATCTTTTTTTCAGGTTTTCTCTGAAAACGTGGGAAAGAAGTCCGAACCACAGGTTACAGTTTGCCTGCAGGGTGTGAATTGGACAAGGGTCGCCTTCAAACCTGACCTTGCCAAGTTCAACATGACCCATCTAGATGATCATGTGGCAGCCCTCATGAGGAAAAAAAATGTGCAGGTTTTGCGTTTAGGCCCCGTTTAGTTCTCAAAATTTTTCCTACAGTACCCGTCACATCGAATCTTTCGACACATGCATAAAGCATTAAATGTAGTTGAAAAAAATAACTAATTACACAGTCTAACTGATTAGTACGAGATGAATCTTTTAAGCCCAATTAGTTCATAATTGGACATTATTTGTCAAATAACAACGAAACGTGCTACAGTACTTTTCGCCAACTTTTTGCGAACTAAACGGGGCCTTAATGCCGACGGTTGCAGTTCCTGGACTTGCCACACTATGTCAATCAGTATCTCTGAACCGCTTGCATGTCCGCTTCCAGGGACAGAAAATAAACAATCCAGAGGTTATATGATAGTTTCAGACAAACATCAGTTTACAAATTACAAATACCAGTTTAAGTGTGATATCTAGCCATTACAAATTGTGCTTGGAATCATTCAAACCTACTTGCTTTTTTTTTTGCCTTAGCCGTTATGCAGCTTTTTTGTGATTAAAATCTGTTTCTACGACTACTTGACAAAATAAAGAGGTTGCATAAAAGCTTTGTAAATTACATGGATGTAACAGGAAGGCTGCACAAGAACACACGGCTAGATCAAAGTGACCTGGGCTGCTATGGTTTCTTATCAGGTGCACAACAGCCACAGCCAGGGAGAATTGCTCAGTATTCTTCAGTCCTCGCTTGTGGCATTGAGTTCAGGAGGGCTACCAGCCTACCACCGACTGCAGGAAAAACAGAAAATAAAAGAAGGCCAAAGGGGAAAAAATGAAAAGAATCGGATTAATGTCAAAGGGGAAAAAACATAATAACGGGATCTTAACTGGGAACCAAGTGTTTGTAGAATTGTTATGGGTCTTAGCCTCTTGGGCCTGAAGAACATGGATATAGAAACCATGGTTATAGAAAGATTTGACACTGCTATATTTTTCATGGTACTTACACAACATAAACTCCATACAAGCAGCCACAGCAGAAAACATTCAGACACTACGGGGAGGGGCTATGGTAATATTGCAGAACAGACGAAAACTCAAGATTCATCTGTTCAACCACCCACTGGGATACACAGAAAAGTAAACATAATTATACAACAGTAGCATGGACCACATGACACCTCACACTAGCAGCTGCAAACCCTAGAATCTCAAACAAAGAGCCAATAGACACATTTTCTTTGGTCCTCTGAGAAGAAAACCAGGAAGGCTCCTTGGCACCATGTTGGAAGAAGAGCAGCAGTGACAGCATATTGGCAGGTTAAACTAGCAGCTATGGAAGCAGCAGACAAGGGGAAGGAGGAGAAGCCTGAGGTGGACTTTCACCTCTCCCCCCACCATGGATTACAGCAGCCAATTCATCGCATGGACATCAGATTGCGCCTCCGGTTGGCCTTCCTTGAGGCCTGAGCAGCCTTTGGTGTTCGCTTCAGGTTTCTCCTCACCAACTTCTCTATCTTCTCTATTGAGCTGGACAGTTTCTTCTCAACAATGCCAGCAAGGGCAGGATCCATTGGTTTGGATGGAGTCTCCAATGAGCTTTCCACTGGTGAGGAATGCACCCTGAGATTGTCACCAGCCAAGGTAGTTGCAGGGCTTGCTACAGTTTCTCTTTCAGTTGAGCCAGAACCAGAGGCAACTGCCAGGGAAGCATCAGCGCTGTGAGGTGCGTTCTGCTCTGCTTGTCCTGGAGTAGTAGTCATGTTTACAGATTGCGGAGACTGCTCAGGCCTTTGACTTTGCTGCTGTGCAGCAGCAATCCTTAAACGGCTTCTCTGAATAGCCTGCAAGAAAAGTCATAGTAAGAATAGGGTGGCAGACAGGCAGCTATCAATTCAAAGGGTAAAGACATATGCTGAATGCATAGTTCAGCATCTTGTAATGAACTAATGATGTAGGAATAAATGCTTTAAAAATAAACCGGAATATTGAGAAATAGTAACAGCAGCTAAGTGAATAATTGAACTTTCTTGTTCAGTGTTGACACATAGATAAACTCGATGCAAAAAAGGTAAGTGTAGCAGAGGAATCTCTACACACAGATGACATATTTACCTAAAATGCAGATCCACCAACAAACATACTAGTATACTCGCACTGATTGTACATAACATGGTGGACATGAGCACAAACATTAAAAGATTACCTATCCAACTAGCAAATAGACATTCAGAATGTAGTTGAAGTCCAGCTTATTATGTCGGCAATATTTCATAAACATTTTAACTTTGGCCATATAATTGTACATTTCACAGTAATAAGATAGGAGGCAGAAGATTGTGAAGTATAGCTTGTACTTCATTTTGAACGTTGCCAGTTTAGTCAGCTTATTGAGTCAAAGTTTCTCGCTAGATATCCAAAAAGAAATTGAGGACACCACAAAGTAGGAAACTGTACTGCAGATTATCATTTCTCATTCAATAATTGCTACTGACAGTACTATATGGTTTTACAATTTACAACATAAAAAAACAAAGTAATGTTTTCAAAAGGAAGAATGCAACATCCAGGACCAGAAAGTCCCTAAATCAGACTGCGTCAAGCATAATAACTCTGAATTATGAAACCACTAGCATCCTTTTTACTCTATATATCTGGCACTAAACATCGGTGGTGGCTCTGGAACTCTGGATATGTAGAAGTTAGCAGGGGACTAATATGATAAAATTCAAAAGTAACCGGAGCACAACTAGCTAGTAAAAGCACAGTTGAAATCCCGCAGCTCATTTTGGTGACAATTGTACTTTGACTAGAATCGGTAGACAACAGGTCGACTACAATTGCAGATCTTGGCAAAATTTGCCGTGGGACACCATTAAAAGATGGAGTTTGCTGGAGACCACTAAAAAAGTGTATATATGCTGGAAGACATCGTTAAATCGAATCCATTTGCTGAAAGACACGGCTAGTAATATTGTAATTGATTGGCACAGAAAATGACAATCGTACCCCAGCTGCCATATCTTCTCCCACTGGTCATCCGTTGGCTCTCCACCTCCTCCTTGTTCTTCACCGCTCTTGCCCTTCGTCGCTTCCTCCTCGGCCCTGGCGCCATTGCCGTAGCCTCCTCCTGACCGACGCTTGCCCCAGACTCCACCGGCGGCACGGCGTCGGCCGGGATGTTACCGGCCCGGCTCTTGAAACTCATGCAGCAGCATCGACGATGAGTCGGATGAGCATGCGCCACTCAATTCCACCGCCCCCTCCGCTCCCCAAAAGAGGCCATTCCAAGGCCCTCTGCCATGGCGCCACACCCCAAGCGATGGTGCTGCCTTGCTGCTGGGGCTGGGACAGCACCACGGCCTCCAATGCCATGCCTCCAAATCCATAGGTAACCTCTCGAGGAACCGCACCATGCAGGGCACACAAGAATCCGAGGAAAGCTAGATCCTTCCGGCGGGCTGGCTGGGGAATTGATTGGAGCTGTCTGAGCGGGCCGACGAGGCTGCTGCAGGGAGCGGGCAATGGTTTTGCTGGGGAGGAAGGAACCGTGGAAGAAGATAAGGCTGTGGGGGGCATAATTGTCATTTTTTGTTAGCTCTGCAATTAAATTGATTACAATACTGGTGGCAGTATCTTTCAGCAAATGGATGAGATTTAACGGTGTCTTCCAACATACATGTAATTTTTTAGTGGTCTGGGGCAAACTGCGCCTTTTAACGGTGTCTCAGGACAAATTTTGCCAATCTTCAAACAGTTCAATTTTTCACATCACAGCAAATGGGATACTGTCCATTACCCTTGCAATTGCCGTGATGTCACGGAGCGGCGTCCTGGGATACCATTCGGGAAGCGGGCTCCTCCTCTTCATCGGCGTGGCCCAAACCGGCAGCAGGTTCTCCTTGTTCCTCGAAGGCGAAATATACCGCCGCGCCAGCGGCTTACGGATGCCCCTCGCCGCCAGTGCTCCCGGCGAGGCCACCCTCCTGATGAAGAACCCTCCGCCCCCAATCCCGCCGGAGAGGTCGGCGAGAGCCGCCCTCCTGCCGTCCCTGGACTCGTCAGGCATCTCGGGGCCCTGCAAGGCGCACACAGCGGGGGGGAGAGACATATTGGTGAGTTCAGAAGCAAGTAAATGCATCAAACGAATGGAGAAGGGGGGCGACGGCGAGTCGCGGCCGCTGGGACGAGGATGCGGGCGGAGGCGGAGGCGCGGCGGCGGGTGGTGGACCGAGGCCGGCAACAGCGATGAGGTCGGGAGGCCGCGGGATGGGAGTAAGAGACGGGCGCTTGTGACGGCGCGGACTGACCTGACGGCGGCCGGTGGGCGACCGAAGCCCCCGCGCGGCGGCGCCGCTCCCTCCCTCCGGCGACCACGGCAGCAGCCCCAAAATCTGCTGGTAGCAACGCGTTCCTCACTTGCCTGGCCCAAATCCCTGCTCCTGCTCCGGCGGCTGATCCTAGAGCTCCACCATTGCGAGAAAAAGAACCCTTAATCGCATCAGAACACCAAGAAATGGGTAGGAAAGGGGGCGGAAATCCCGAAATTTCTCACAGTTTGCTCTGTCTGGAATCCAATCTGGGCGCCTGGTGGAAGAATGGTTCAGCCCGCGGCGGCGGCGGCTCTAGTTCATAAGGGGAAGAAAGCCGAATCGAAACTGGGAGGTGGGCGGGACGCTGAAATTTTTCGAGCCGGAGCTCGAAATTTTCGAGGCACACGCGGGTTGGCGGCCCTGAGTGTTTTCGATTTGAAATTTTGAAACGCTGGCATTTTGCGCCGGCACTGGCTGCACATGCACCACGTGCACCTGGGCCCCACCCTCTCTCTCTGTGAGACGAACCCCGTGGCTCTGTGCCAAAACGAAAACGAATTTTCTATTAACAAATTTGGCGTAAGTTTTGTTCGAGCTGGAGCATGTGAGCACCCTTTGTTTCAAAATATTTATTGTCTTAGTTTAATACTAAGCCAAACTTTATAATACCAAATAAATATATTATCAGGATATATATATATATATATATATCACAATTGATTTAATGAAACTGATGTTGTAGACGTTGGTATGTTTTCTTAATAAACTCTGACAGAATTAGAGGAGTTTTAATTACATCAAAACTATTGTTTTATGTTTTGAAGGAAACGAAACACTATTCAACATTATGTTGCATTATCGGAGACATAAAAAATATAGAGTAAATCACACCCATTATACCAACTTGCATGGTTAGACCACTTCGGTCCAACAAATTGCAAAACATGTAAATGGACCTGTAAACTTGTTAAATGTGTGTGTAAAAAACTAATGTTTAAAGTTAAAATAGTAATACGAATACTCATGCTACTTTTTAACGTATATTTGATGTTTATATAACGAAGGAATATTATTATAATGTTTTCTTCAAACCTTTTTTATCTTTTGACCAATAATCATTCCCTCTTATCCAAATTATGAGTATTTTTATTTTTATCCTAAGCTAAATTTTTGGAACTTTAGCAAAGTTTATAGAAAATTATATAAATTTTCTCAATACAAAACAAATGCACTACCAATACATAATCCATGGTGGATTTAATGACACTGTTTGATGGTACCGTTTTCTATAAATTTGGTCAAAGTTATACAAGTTCAACTTAGTACAAATCTAAAGCAACCAATAATCTGTGGTGGCATGAGTAGTAATAAATTTTTCATGTGATGCTAATTTTATGGTGTTGCGATATTAAATATAAGAGTCAAATGTGATAATAAAAAGAAAGGAGCAAGCTGTAAGTTACATAATTCTTTTTTTGTGGGTAAATTACATAATTCTTTTCAGGGAGTGCTAACATAATTTAGCATGACTTTCACTGTCATTGACTCATTAGATAAATATATTTCATGAGTGTTAAACTAAATAACTTGTATTCTCATTGCATATGTGCGTAAGGCACGGATGGTATCTACTCCTTTCGTCCCAAAAAGACAAATCATCTTGTCATATTTAGAAAGTGCATTGCATGCAAGAATCAATTAGTGGCAAATATGGATAATAAATAGAGGTAAATATGATAATTTTACATTCTTGTTAATCTGTCCTAGAATTTCTACGATGACTTGTTTTTTAGAACGAAGGGAGTAATCCTGTACATCTCAAACATTTGACAAACTTATTTAGTAGAGATTTTTTATCAAACAATTCTTTTCCTAGCTGTCAATAAAAACCTAGTTTCCATAGTTTTTTTTAAGTAGGCGCAGTGTATTTTACTGTGACACTGTGCAGCACTCCAAATTTTCCCCTTCTCACCGGGTCCTACTTCGGCAAAGAAGAACAAGATGTATGTGGAACCACCAAATGCCCTAAATGAGACTGGATCCCTGAGCACATGCTAATTGAGAACACATCTGATTGTAGCAAAGAAAAAAGCTTAGACAAATATATGATTAGGAGTGGTTTGTAATCAGAAGCATAAAGACTGCATTCATCCTCCAATCCTGTGCCACTTTTTGACTACGCATCGCACTAGCATTTTGCACATTATTTAATTACTAGGAGGATGTGGATCTTGCCTTTGAGGAAAGTTTACAAA
Source organism: Panicum virgatum (assembly GCF_016808335.1). Classification (NCBI taxonomy): domain Eukaryota; kingdom Viridiplantae; phylum Streptophyta; class Magnoliopsida; order Poales; family Poaceae; genus Panicum; species Panicum virgatum. Next base: position 36,209,761 of record NC_053142.1, on the reverse strand, counting down.
ACTACATTAGATTCCAGGCAACGTCGTGTCACAACGCCCGATGAAGCCAAGAAGGGCAGTGACAGCAAAAAGTCAGGTCGACTGTTCCCCATTGCAAGTCCCTTGCGGCCTTGTACTGTTCCTCTAGTCGCGTTTGTGCATGCGATCTGCTTGCCCCTCTGTACTGTACTACTGTTCATAGTCGCGTTTCGTTCATGCGATCAGGAGGCAGGAACAGAGTTGAACTCGGAATTGGAGAATTGGGATTAGGTCAGGCCAAATGTGGCTGTTGGGACGCTCCTGGAATCAGAATTGGAATTCAACCCCGTTTCCAGCTGAATTGGGTTACACCTGGGTCTGGGAGATGGCCTCCACGATCAAGACCCATGGTCCTCTGATTTGCAACACGCGATTCAACCTAGCAACCTAGCGAGTTCGTCAATCGTGACCAACGTCGGTCGGACTTTGCCGTCAACCGTCGCCGGCGCCGGACTCCGACGGCGAGGGTAGGAACGGCCGTGCTCAAGCAATTGCTGCTCCTTGTCCTACGTTGATAGGCTGCTAGCATTTTTACAGTCCCACATGGTCTACCGCCTCCTGATGCTTCTCATTGTTGAATTTTAATTCCCTGAAGTTGGCAACCAGACAGTCCAAAGGAATTGATGTGATCTCATCTCCATTACCACAATTCTTTTGATAGCCAAACAAATCAATTCATTAGAACGCATCTTCTGTGTTCCATCTGAATCTGAATTGGTTCTTTTCCATTACCACTTATATATCCTTCTCGAAGCCTTCTGGGTCTTCTTTCGATCCACGTACCTTCAGGGAGATATCTTGCCGATAACACATGAAAAAACCGCAATAGCAAATTGCATAAAAGGATCAGAAAGCTCACACCTTGATCCAAGCTCCCAAAGCTCCGATCCCCTGAGGTGAGGTCAAGCTTCCTTGGTCAGTGAATCGAAAACCGGCTTCTCCATGAACACGTCAGGGGATCCCATAAATGCCTCTTAACTTCATGCTCTTCGAAATGGAAGTCCCTTGCTACATACTAAATCCATAACACGAGCTGCTATCTGGCTTGACAGTTGACGCATCATAATTCAGCTGTTGCAAATTTGTTCAGGAAGCTGACCTGCAAGCTGCAACACAAGAGTTATGAAACTGTGTAAGATGCAACTGTAAACACATCATATTCATTACTCATAAGATGCTACTTGCTCATAAATCTAGCCAACATTTATCTGCTGGAAATTAAAATTCCTTCACTTTGAGTCACACACACCTCCCACTGATTCTTCTCTGTCCCTAGAAGCAGTGCTAGGCTGCTAGCTTGCTTCGGCGGGGTTTGTGTGTGTTCAGATGGTTTGGGCTACTACCTATCATGTGTGCAAGACGTGCATTGTGTGCATGAGCGGTGTGTGTTCAAAGTACGTGTCTTCAATGTATTTCAAAAAAGAGTGAAACAGAACAAACACGCAAAACAAACTTTCCTCCATCCACATGTACTTTCATATTATCAGCTAAAAATGCTAGATTGAAGTTGCATAGAAACCAAACATGCCGATAGCCATATAATTTTGCTTCATTTATAAGCTCATCCTCTGTTCCGGTTGCATGAAAAACGCCGAATTCTTCGGTGGATGGCAAAATCAAAACAACTGAACATTATTAGCACCGTGATTTGCAGTGCTAGTGCCCCTCAATGGCTGCTGATCTTGTCGTTCAAGAAGAACCAGCAGAGTGGTCGTCGTTCCGGACCCGGTGGTGCTTCGGCGTCAAAGGGATGCGGCGTGGATATTCAGGTGGCCATGTCGAACACCATGGGCTGAAACCCCGACCGCTCGTCGATCCAGTACACGCAGTTGGGCCTCACCCCTGAGGCGTCCTGTGGCCGCAGCACCAAGGGTTTGTTCTTGCCGAGGAACACCGAGCGGCCTTCCAGATCGGCCACCGCGTCCCAGCACGGCCGGCGCTCGGGGTCGTACTTGAGCACGACGATCTCGTCCTTCGCCATGCTGAACCGGCCGCCACCCGGCGTCATGGCAGAGAAGGCGATGGTGGTGTTCCGCCACGCCTGGTGCAGGCCGCCGCCGGAGAGGAAGATGCTCTTGGCGCCCGTGAGGAGCTTGGACGCGGTGTCGTAGGGCGGGGCGAAGAGGCCGCCGCCGCCGGCGCGGCTGGCGTGTAAGGGCGCGACTCTGGGCCGCCGCCGCTGGCAGCCGGGGACGTGGAACACGTGCACGTCTCCGTGCGCGGTGACGCAGTAGACCTTGCCCTTGCCGCCGCCGGCGTCGTAGACCAGGTCGGCGAGCCTGTCGCCCTGCTCGGCCATGGCGACGTCCATGACCGTCCACCTCATGTCCCGTGCCCTGGCGTAGGCTAGCCGGCGCGGGCCGCAGATCGCCACGGAGGTGTAGTCGGCGGCCGTGGGGTTGGGCGCGAACACGACCTTGAGCACCGGCTCGTCGTCGCCGTCCCCCAGCGGGAAGAGATGGAACCCCCTGCCTTCCCCAGAGACAGGGTTCAGGAGGAAGATCCCCGGCCAGATGGGGTCGACGGCTATCTAGCCGTTGCTGGAGCCGACGAGTTCGCCGCCTGTGGGGAGCTCGGAGAGGCGGAACGAGCGGCCCGCCGCGAGGAACGAGGCGGACACGACCTGGCCGGGCTCGATCTGGCGGTGGCGAAGAGCGTCGAAACCAGAAACGGTGAGGAGCAGAGGGGCTGCCGCCGGGAGGGCGGAGCGCCAGGCGGTGCAGACGCCGCGGATGGAGGAGTAGGACTCCAACGGGAGGCCGAAGCCATCGCTGATGAAGCGTAGGAGATCCGGTGGAAGAACCGCCCAAAGCCCCATCGACTCCATGACTCCATGTCCATGGCGGCGTGATGTCTTATATATCTTGAGTGATCTTCCTGAGACGATGGATATAGAATTTGCAGCACGGCCCATATATAGCCTCCCCGAGCCACGTCCCGTCTTTTACCCAGACTCTCCATCGCCATTGGGAAATTCAAATTCCCCAAATCCCACCTGCCGAAACCCTAGCTAACCACCGCACGTCGCGCCGCAATGGAGCACTCGCCGCAGTCGAGCTCCGCCCACGACTCCGCCGCTGGCCGGGGCGGCAAGAAGCTGCTCGATCACGTCCTTGGGTACCCGGATGCCTACCTCGGCTCGGTGGAGAAAGGCACGCGAACGCTGTGGGTCTACGACGAGCGCGGCACCGTGGCGCACCGCGCGGTCACCTACGCCCCAGGCCTCCACAAGATCTTCGACGAGGTCCTCGTCAACGCCGCCGACAACAAGCGGCGCGCCCCGGCGGCGATGGACGCTCTTCGCGTCGAGATCGACGTCGCGGAGTGATCACTTCACAGAAATTGAGAAGAGAAGTTGGGGGCGTGGGGTGGGGCTGTGCGGGCCCGGAATGGCTTAAGTTGTACCCACGAGTAGTACCTTTCCTATGAACTCTTGATTTATAAGAACACAAGATTCGTTAAGAAAATAAGCCCACTAAAACTTCTAATTTGTTCGAAGTGTTGAAGATGTCAATACTTTCAGAACCATTATATTACTGGAGCATTTGAAGGGCAGGAACTCAGAAAAAATTGTCTCGCCTTGCTATGTTTGCTTGTCAAGATTTTTTTTGTTGGACTCCAAAAACTTGGCAGGCTGCTTATGATGTGGTCAGGAAAATTTCAGTTCACCATCACCTATGCGACGTCCAAGTTATGGCTACTGATTACTTTTTTTCTTCTGCAGTTTTATATGGACCTTGATCCTAAATATAAGAGATGGTTCCCCCGTGTCTTAAAGAAAGTACTGATCGCTTACTACAGCTCAATAACCGAACTTCTACATTTTTATTATTTAGCTTGTGTTTTTTCCTGGTGTATGTGAACAATGTACCGTTTTATGCATAATTGACAACAGTCTCCATCGTGCAGTTTCTTCGTGTCATTGAGTTGGGAAAGGCAAAAACTTTGAATGCCAATGAACCAAATGCTGATCTAATTGACTCACATGTGAAGCTTCGTAAATCTGTTGATGAATTGATTCGTGATGTTTCAGCGTGAGTTTTTAGTTGTCTGCTCAACTAGCTCTTTATTTATGCAAAAGGTATCCCTTTATGTAGCGCATTTAAGTGAAAAATAGTTATCCTCCTTTGTAGGCTAGCGCGAGCTCTTCTCAAGCGACCACCTGTTATTCCAGAGTATGGACACATAAGGGTAAGTCTGAAAACTTAAGGACAGTGATATCATTCATAACTCTTATTAGCATTGGTATTTATAGGATTAATTTTGGGTTTTGATTTTGTTGACAATAAAAATTGGCAGCAGACTGGACCAACTAGTCTGACCGGTCTGACCAAGCGGTCTGACCGGTCTAGGTGCTGTAGCTAGTCTAGCACGACCGACCGGTCTGACTGGTTGAAGCAGAGTCCGGGTACAACTGTAGATTGTTATAGATTTATATTTGTAAACATGATTTCTTGCAGGATAAGTCCACTCACCCTATAAATATAAAGGGTCACGGCCGATTGAGGACATCTAATCGATCAAAAACAAATCAATATATTACTTTTCTTTATGTTTATTGCCTTGACTTTTATCTCCAAACCCTAGCTCTTCCGACCCTTTTATGTTGTTCATCTTTTGTCTCCGCGGCGTCTGAAGGCGTTCTAGGTGGCCTGCCGATCCTAGAACAACCTACATGCGCCTACCCGGACGGGGTCCCTCCCGGGTGAGCGTTCATCGGATTTCGCCGCTCTTCACCGACGAACCGGTCTGATCGGTTACCCCGACCAGTCTGACCGGTCTAAGCATCGGCCCTGCAAACTGTGCCGTCGCTCGCTGCGCGATCTAGCGCGTTCATGTGTTGGTCCTAAATTTGCACCAACAAATTTATTTCAAAATGTCTTAGCAGTTAGACCTTCCCATTGATGTCATCAGAGAGAAGATTTTACTGTATTCTGCCAGCATATGTTGATCAACAAGAATTGGCACATGGCATACACTTCTGGTTATCTGGGTCAAATGCAGTCTGCCTGTGGGGAAGCATCCCACTTAGATTCTTATTGGCTACTTATAAACTTCAGCGACGTGCTGCTACCGGTTTGATAATGCGACGCCATTTTAAGGGGCTTGAAGAGAAATTTATTGCCCGATATGCCCGAATAATTGCTTCAAGCTGTGGGCTGCACCTAATCCTGATGAGATGGTCCATATATACCAATCCGGCTATGGGTTAGAGCCAGACAGTCCACCCTCTAGTGAGTGTTGAGGATTTCATATGTACTGGAATGGCTGTCTCTTTTGCAGATTGACGGAAGGTAGCAATGATATTGTGTCGTGGTACCATACTGTCCCCACCAGTGTTTAAAATAGTGGTCTAAGATATTTAGTGTCTGGTATTTGTAGAGGCTAAGAAAGACTATAGCGAGCTATAACCTAGCTAACCCATTTAGTGGTTCTGTAAATACCATTTGTGGAGAAATTGACGACTTTAACCAACTCTATATGAGAACTCAACTCTTTTATTCACCAAAACTTAATACAACACATGACTCTTTCACTCTTTATGCAGCTACCATACTATGATACTATTACATTACATGGCAATTATCATCTCCTACTTGAAACCTCTTATGTCATGGTATGACAAGAGGGGAGGGAAGCACCCCTATTTATAGGACTCCATAGATTATATGGTCTTCCCATGTGTTCATCTTCTACATACTTTTTTTACAAAATATCTAATTTTAGAATTTTCCTCATGCTTATCTAACCATATAAATATCTAATTTCTAGAGTATTTCATATTTCACTATGAAGCATGGTAACCATAGTTCATGTATACTCTCTAATCTTCTTGAAGCTTCTAACAATTTTGCATTTCTACTTCAATGCCATGCATAAATCTGTGAGTAATTTTGCATATAAACATGTGGCGGTGGTTGAGTACCGCTAGCAGGGATTTGTGGGAACTCCTATTTAGAGATTCAGCCAGGGGTGTAACACGCAGTGAGATCTTCCCCGGGGCAAGCGGTGAGATGGTGATCTTTAGATAGGTTCAGGCCGTCCGGAGGCGTAATACCCTACGTCCTGTGAGCTTGTAGCTAATTGTTATCTTTGTGTTCAGCGTATCCGATCCCTTTACATGTCCTGGGACCTTGCTATTTATAGACTACAAACATTTCTACGAATATTCCCTTTCTGGTGGGAACGCCCCCCTTCGGGTGCGGGTGCCGTCGACAACTTGTCCTGCTTCTTGTCAGCCGTGCAATCATTGGGTCGGGCCCACCATGATGCGCCCGCGACGGGCCTCGGGGCACCCTGAGATAACCGCAGCACCCCGGGCGGTCCCGAGGTGCGTCCCGGGGCGTTGCGGGGTGCTCTAGGGCGGTCGTGTGCACCCTGGGGGCCCACGCTTCTTCCCAGGGTGACCTCGGTCAACCCCGAGAAGGCGGCCCGGGTCAAGCCAGAGTTACCACGATGGGACGGGTAGTAAATAGGGGCGGGCACCAGCCTCCGTCCATTTACCATCTGATGGAACGCGGCTCAGGGATAAGCCTCCCTAGACGGCTCTCCGCCGCCTGAGCGCACGACTCTTCCGTAATTATGATGTTTTTACGGGGAAGCCACGCCCTTTCTTTGGCCCCGCGCCGGCTCCGGCGGTGCGGCGCGATAATCTTTGGGATCACCTGCTCGGTAAAGATCTTTTTACCGGGCGGGTGTCTTCGATGAGAAGGAAAGGAACCTCCACGGGCTGCTCACAATGGCCCGAGCCCGGCCCGGCCCATCCCGGGCGGTGCGGGGTCCAAGGCCCGGGTGGAAGTGGTGGATCATGTTCCTGTCATCAACTTCCATAATTGTGTTATGGTTAGCGAAGTACCTCTTGATGTAATCGCGCAGAGACTCAGTAGGCTGCTGAGTGACGCTGGTCAGATCCCATCTAGTCTTGGGGCTCGGGCATGCTGCCTGGTAGTACTAGACGAAGGTGGTGCAAAGGCCCTGCCAGCTGTTGACCGAGCCGGCAAGGAGGGCTTCCAACCAATTGAGGGCCTGGCGACTCATCATGACCGGGAAGTAGGCCGCCATGATGTTGTTGTTGCCGTTAGCAGCTCGAACGGCGATGGAGTAGGTGCGCAACCATGTCTTCGGGTTGAATTCGCCGTCGAACTTCGCGATGCCGACCAGCTTGAAGGTCCCGGGCCACTAGATGGCTCGCAACCTGTTGGAGAAAGCGGAGAAGCCGTCGAGGTCGTTGGCCGGGTCTTAGTTGTTCGCTCGAGGTTGGTGGTCACGGTTGTTGCGGTTGACGCCGGGTGCACCGCACTCTTCGTCGTAGCGACGACGTCATTCCCGCTCGGCCGCATCTCGTTCGCGGTGTCAGTTGTTGAAGCGGGGCCGTAGATCGCGGCGGTCGAGGTTGGCGCGGAGATCCAGGTGATCGACCTCTTCATCCCGGCAGTGAGGGCGTACCGAGCGGTTGGAACTCGATTGTGCTCGGTACTCGGAGTACTGCCTCCTAAATCCCTGAGTTTGGGCTGCTGCAACATGTAGACAGCACGGGCTTTTGCAATTTTAGGAGTCTGAGGAAGGTTCTCGAATACCTGGAATATGACGGCCATATTAGCAGATGGTGTAGCGAAGACTTCATGACCGTCGTAGTCTAGGACGAACTCATTCTCGAGGTTCCTGGGTCTTGGTGGAGAGCCGCATGGTCGTGCAACCCTAGGGTTGCGACGTTCCTCAGCGTCGAGGTCCTCTTCGGCTCGGAGAATGACCTCGTCGTTCGCCCGACGTTCAGTGCGGAGGGTGTTGTGGTGGAAGCGCTCCACTCGGTGTTCCTCATCCTCGCCATCGAAGGAGTCAGAGTCCCGGGAGATGACGGAGATTTGGCGCCGGCCGTCGAGGTTGTTGCGGTTGGGCGGGAGGGTGAAGACGGCAACCTGATACTCAGCCTCTGACTGTGCGGCCGGATCAGATTGAATCTGATCCAAGTCAGACTGGATCAGGTCAGATATGCGCAAATTCCCCATCTGTATACGCCATCGAGTTGTTGCAGAGCCGTAGAGCGTCGAGGCCGAGTTGCCTGGGCGACCCAGAACATTCTCCCTGAGTTGGATGCACTCGGCGATGCATCTGACGACACGATCTATCCCGGAGATAAGATCATCGGTGGTTATGACAGGGCGACGGATCACCATGGGATGAAGAATCGGAGGGTCGTTGATATCGAGTTCGGAAACTCGCCGGGTGGTGGAGCTCTGAGCAGTCAGATCGGATCTAACGCTAGAAGAGTTGCCGTTGTCGGTGCTCGAGGGGCTGGTGGGTGGGTTCCTAGGAACCGTAGTTTCTGGGAAACTACCGAAGGTGAAGGAGAAGCCGGCGACGGCTAGATGCTGATGCTAGCAGAGAAGAAGACGCCGGATCTTGATGCAATCAAACTTGCTGCAAGGACTCCTGAGAAATCTCCCCTACCTGGCGCGCCAACTGTCGGATTGCTTATCCGGCAAGTCCACCAGGGGTATGCCCTGCGGTAGATTTGTAGGTGTAGAGGGGATTCCGGAGCCAAGAGTCGGATGGTTACGTCATGACACAAGGGTTTGACAGGTTCGGGCCGCTCGGAGGCGTAATAACCTACGTTCTGTGTTCTGTGTATTAGGGCTAATGCTAGAAATGCTGAATGAGCTGCGTGGAGTTGAGTTGTTTCCTATGGATCCCCTCACGGTCCCTTTATAGACCAAGTGCCATGGGTTACAAGTCAAGAATGATATATACTCGGGTTGTTACATGGAATCAGGTCAGTTAAGATCCCTAAATATCCGGGAGTCTACTTCGAGCCTTGATCCTAATCCTCGGAGGAACCTTCCAGTGTCCAACCGAGCACCTGTCCGCCGGGTAGTTGTGCAGAGTAGTTCGGCAGAGTAGGCACCCGGGTATGGGATAACTACTTGGTCTGCCGGGCCGTCGCCGGGGGCGGATGGGCTGCTCGTCGCCCTCCGCACCTTTATCCAAGGGAGTGGGGGCCCGTCCCCACTACGCTGACAACATGAAATCAAGAAAATTTCGTATACTGAATTACGTCTTGGGCTTCATTCTCTTGTTACATCATTGACGAAATACTAAATTTGTAAATGACGAAGTTCAATACTAAACTAACAATAAATAGAGATTAATTATATGGTTTAGCCAGCTAAATAAACCTTAATTTAGCGGCTATAGCGGGAGTATCAGCTCTCCAAAAGTGTGTCGTGGCTATGCACATTCTTGCTTACGGAGTCCCGATGGATGCTGTTGACGAGTACGTGCGTATTGGTGAGTCAACTGCTAGAAAAGCTTTGCATCATTTCTATCGGCTGTCATTGAAGTTTTTGGCAAGTATTACCTATGGGCACCCAATGCAGCCAATGTAGCTAGGCTTCTTCAAGAGGGGGAGAATCATGGGTCCCCGAGGATGCTAGGAAGCATTGATTGCACGCACCGGGAGTGGAGGAATTGCCCCATAGTGTGGAAGGGTCAGTTCATGGGCAGAGGGAAGCATCCCTCTATGATCTTAGAAGATGTTGCATCACATGACCTATGCATATGTCATGCTTACTTTGGCATGCCTAGAAGTAACAACGACATTAACGTTCTTCATGATCCCATGTATTCCCTGGTTACCTGAGGGGACGTTCAACCCTGTGTCGTTTGCGGTCAATGGAAGGACATATAACATGGTCTACTACCTTGTCGTTGGAATTAACCCTGAGTGGGCAGCCTTTGTTAAGACTATTCATTACCCCATGGAGCAGAAGACGCAACACTATTGCCACTCAACAGGAAAGTGCATGCAAGGATATAGAGTGTGCATTTGGTGTCCTGCAAACTCGGTTTGTGGTGATCAGAGGACCCGCGTATGGTTGGGACCGTAGGCACATTAATGATATAATGATGACTTGCAGTATTTTCCATAACATGATTGTTGATGATGAACAAGACAATGCTCATAATACTGATTTCTTGGACATCAAAGAACTAGCTGTTCCGTACCGCAACAATCCAAACAGGGAGGCATTTGTCGCTACACACCATAGGCTTAATGATCAAAACAGGCACTTTCAGCTACAATATGATCTCATGGAGCACCGGTGGATGAGGCTGAGATCTCTTCAGCACTAGATAAATTATTGTTAGGAGTTTAAATATCATGTGGTATCGTCATATTATGTGATCAATCATGTAATAATAGCTAAGATTTGTACGCACCCATATCGACATGTAGTGTATGCTAGCAGGTCGTTTGTGGTTAGGCATTTTCGATTAATATCACGTGTTTGGGAAATTTTGGCCGCCACAGATGATTGTAATGAGTATATGAAGCTGAAGCAGTCATAAAAGATGCCTAGGAAACTCACGTGCAGACATGTACAGGGTGTTTGTCGTGTTGACAACATCAATTAGCCCACACCTCGGTCCCAATCTTGGATATAGCAAACATGGAGATGCCACGGTGGGGGGAAAATTCAATAAATCCTCTACAATACGGTGAGGGACAGATCGCCATCTCGCTCGACAATGTGATGGGGGCCAATAAATTTACAATCAACAAATAATAGTTCCAAGTCCACACTCAACAACTAACACAATTACACACTCAACTAAGGTTACATTGGTTGATATAATAAATAAGGTTTCAAGTCCCATGCATGGTTCATGGCCCCCGTCTCTTCCTGCGCCTAGCTGCAATCTTTTCCAGAATTTCTTCCTGAAGAGTTTCGTAATATACTCGCTGAGCTGATGTGCAAGCATCAAGATCAATCCCAAGGATCCTTTCATCCTCTTTCTTCTCCTTCTCTACCTTGTCCATGTCATGCTTCTCACGCATGAGCTGAATCTTCTCTTGCTCAATGAGTAACAGTGATTGATTGTAGCTTCGCATTGCCTCAAAGCGCTTCTCATCTATACAGGCAAGTTGCTGGAAATGATCATTTTTACGCACAGATTCTTCTTGCAGGATAGAAATCTTTTGCGAAGATAGATCTTGCATCCTCGAAGCATACTCCGAAGATGATGCTGAACCCGCAGAAGAATTTGCTTTCTTCTTGGCAGCTTTAGATGAATCCCTGCCCATAGGCCTCTTCTCAGCTGATCCAGTAGGGCTAGAATTGTCATTTACAAGGTTGATGGTGTCCTCTCCAAAACCATCACCTCCAGCTGATTTTGCAAATGCTCTGGCCTTTCGATCCTGCCATTTGGGCTCATCCTTCATGATCTCCCAGCAATGCAGGTACCCAAAGTTGTGTTTGAGTACACCAGCAAAAATAGATGCTGCATGGGTAGTCTACAGCAGGAAATAATTGTTGTTAAATTTACAAAATGCATAGACATATAACATGCAGGTAGTGTCTGCTAGTAAATTAGAGAGATACACCAGCATAGAAATAAAATGGGTCAACAAATCGCAAACCTTATCGGCATCCGACATCCCGCTAGGATTCTCTCGATTAACATCAGCATAGAATGATGAGAACTTCCCCACTTGAGCCTTGATAGTGTCCCAACGGCTCTGGAGAGACCTCACAATCCTTTCTGGGCATGATCCCCTCCTCAAGTTGTACCGTTCCAGAATTCTTAACCACATGCCATCTTTTTTTTGTCCTGTACTTGTAATTGGGTCACAGCTTATTTCAAGCCATGACTTCACAATGTTTACATCTTCTTCTGGGATGAAATTGCTTAACTTGGTCCTGCTGACCACCTTTGTCCTCTTTTCTTTTCCTGTAGATGCTGCTGAGACGGGCCGTTCCTCCGCATCTTCCTCATCGTTTTGCGCAGATGCATTTGCGTTTTCAGCTGATCCAATAGGGCTAGAATTGTCATTTACAAGGTTGATGGTGTCCTCTCCAAAACCATCACCTCCAGCTGACTTTGCAAATGCTCTGGCCTTTCGATCTTGCCATTCGGGCTCATCCTTCATGATCTCCCAACAATGCAGGTACCCAAAGTTGCGTTTGAGTACACCAGCAAAATTAGATGCTGCATGGGTGGTCTACAGCAGGAAATAATTGTTGTTAAATTTACAACAAAATGCATAGATATATAACATGCAGGTAGTTGGTGGCTAGTAAATTAGAGAGATACACCAGCATAGAAATAAAATGGGTCAACAAATCGCAAACCTTATCAGCATCTGACATCCCGGTAGGATTCTCTCGATTGACATCAACATAGAATGATGAGAACTCCCCCACTTGAGCCTTGATAGTGTCCCAACGGCACTGTAGAGACCTCACACTCCTTTCTGGGCATGATCCCCTCCTAAAGTTGTACCGTTCCAGAATTCTTAACCACATGCGATCTTTTTTTTGTCCTGTACTTATAATTGGGTCACACCTTATTTCAAGCCATGACTTCACAATGTTTACATCTTCTTCTGGGATGAAATTGCTTAACTTGGTCCTACTGACCACCTTTGTCCTCTTTTCTTTTCCTGTAGGTGCTGCTGAGACGGGCCGTTCCTCCGCATCTTCCTCATAGTTTTGCGCAGATGCATTTGCGTTTTCAGCTGATCCAGTAGGGCTATAATTGTCATTTACAAGGTTGATGGTGTCCTCTCCAGAACCATCACATCCAGCTGACTTCGCAAATGCTCTGGCCTTTCGATCCTGCCATTTGGGCTCATCCTTCATGATCTCCCAACAATGCAGGTACCCAAAGTTGTGTTTGAGTACACCAGCAAAAATAGATGCTGCATGAGTGGTCTGCAGTAGAAAATAATAGTTGTTAAATTTACAACAAAATGCATAGATATATAACATGCAGGTAGTTGGCTGCTAGTAAATTAGAGAGATACACCAGCATAGAAATTAAATGGGTCAACAAATCGCAAACCTTATCGGCATCCGACATCCCGCTAGGATTCTCTCGATTGACATCAGCATAGAATGATGAGAACTTCACCACTTGAGCCTTGATAATGTCCCAACGGCTCTGTAGAGACCTCACACTCCTTTCTGGGTATGATCCCCTCCTCAAGTTGTACCGTTCCAGAATCCTTAACCACATGCTATCTTTTTTTTGTCCTGTACTTGTAATTGGATCACAGCTTATTTCAAGCCATGACTTCACAATGTTTACATCTTCGTCTGGGCTGAAATTGCTTAACTTGATCCTACTGACCACCTTTGCCCTCTTTTCTTTCCCTGTAGGTGCTTCTGAGACGGGCCGTTCCTCCGCATCTTCCTCATCGTTTTGCGCAGATGCATTTGCATTTTCAGCCGGATGAAACACTTGTGGACCACTGCTACTTGGATGCATCATTGACGCATTGGGTGGAAGCTGCGGCAATCCTTGAGGGAACCAAGATGGAGGACCTTGGTAGCCATACATGTATGGGATCCAGGTGTAGGGAAAATTGTTGCCACCAGGAGAAGGGTCCTGTGATCCATCACCAACATTGGACTGCTTAGGTTCCATCCTGAAATCACAGGTAGCGAACAAATGGGTTCACTAAAAGCATGATTACTATTGCATTAACAAAGAGCCTGGCATAAAACAATTTGCAATCATGGCAAACTCGAATTAATATGATCACAGGTAGGTAGGGAGAGAGAAAAAAATAGAAACACATGCCTTCGATCCTCAAGCAGACAACATGATAGAAGATTTGTTTAGTTTGTAGTCCTAGAACTGCTTGCCTCCCCTGAGTATGTAACTGGTTCATTTATTGCAAAATGGATGCCATATCTGTGATTCTTAATTTCTTATTACTAAGATTTGTTGTGACTTACAAATTATTAAATTAACATGCTCAAGCATTGTTATGGCCAAAGAGATTATCATACAGCAAGAGAATCCCACAAGTAAAGGTCTAGCGAAGTTACAGCTGCTTAAAGTAAACCAAAGCTGTAGTAAACCAAATGATTGATACCATGGAGGGTTCAATTTAGTTTAGTTTCTCTAAAAGCTACAAGTGTTATCTGATTCCACATGCACAGCAGCACAGAGGTTCATTTCATTGACAATTTCAGTCTTGGAAATGCACAGATGTTCATTTCATTGGCGATTTCAGTCTTGGAAATGCACAGAGGTTCATTCCATTGACAATTTCAGTCTTGAACGCGAACTTGCAAAAATAGGTTGACACCAATCAACCTGAACTTGCAGGGGTAGCAAGGGTGGACATACTACCTGAGTTGGGCAAGACGCCGGCTGGAGCGCGCGGTGGAGCTCTCCTCAGACTCAGATGTTGCCGCCTCAATCGGAACCGGCGAACCCCGACGCCGCCGCTTTGCGCGGAACCTTTCCGCTACAGAGGCCGCCGGGTCGGGCCTCCTCCTTGGCTCCCCCACGTCCGAGGCCCCCGGATCTAGCGGGAGAACCGCTTCTCCAGGATGGCCCTCTTGTCCCGCGCCGGAGCCGCCCCTCACCGTCGCGGTGCGGAGCCGGGCCGAGCTGGGGCCAGGCCGCTCTCGTCGACGCGCGGACGAGGGAGGGGCGGGGCTGGTCGCGCTCATCGATCTCCATTGAGTTACTCATCCCCATTCACTCGGAGAAGACCCGGCCGTCGGATGAGCTCAAGGGCGGTCGCGAGGAAACGGGCCGAAAGCAGAGGAGCGGAGCTGAGGCCCGAGGCCCTTGTTGGGCCCCCTTGTTCGGCGTCATCTCGCGGAAAGGAAAAAGCCTTTTTTTTTTCCTCTCTAAACTTTGGACCGAATCTGTTTTTCCTCGCTGAACTTTAAAACCGAACGACCAGCCTTCTTAGACTCCCAAAATTAGTCGCAGGACCTCTTTGAGCGGGTTTGAGGGCGGTGCACTATTTTTCTTTCATGATTATTTTAATTGGATTTTTAAAAAATTATAGTAAATTAAAAAATCATAAAATAGACAATCCAATTTTGTTGGATTTCACATGAGTAGATATACGCAGTAAATATATTATATAATATACTTTAGTACAATTTTTTGTTATATCTTTAGATATATATTTTTTTGTAATTAATTTATAGCTTTAGTTTTCGTCGTCCAACTATGGTGAAATTTTTATGGCGGACATATCATTATTTGATTGAGCTGTAGTAAAAAATTTATAATTATTAGATAATGTTTGACTGATCTATAGATTTATCTATATAAACTAGATAAATCTATAGAAAAATCTAGACGAATCTATAGATAAACCTAGATAAATCTATAACTCAGTCATATATGATTCAATAATCATAAAATTTTTATTACAGCTCAATCATATAATAATTAGCCCACCATAAAAATTTCACAATAATTGGATGACGAAAATTGTAGCTATAAATTAATTACAGAAAAATATATATCTAAAGATATAGCAAAAAAAATTACTAAAATATAGAATATAATATGTTCACTGCGTATACCTACTCATGTGGAGTCCAACAAAATTAAATTTTTTATTTTATGATTTTTTTGTGATTTACTATGATTTTTCAAAAATTCAGTTAAAATAAACATAAAAGAAAAATAGTAAAACTGTCCTTAAACCCGCTCAAGGAGGTCCTGCAACCGGTTTCGAGAATTCGAGGAGGCTGGTGGACCGGTTTCAAATTTCAGAGAGGAAAAGCGGAGCCAAAAACTACTTTTTTTTCTCGCGGAAAAGCCGCGAGCCCGGCGGGCCGCGCTAGCCGTTTACCACGCGTCGTCTGCAAACGTCACGCAACGCCCACCTGACCCACCACACTGCAGTGCTGCCTCACGCAGTCAAGGGTGTGTTTAGATGCTAAAAACCCATCCAAAATCCAAACTTTCCATCATATCGAAATATTAAATATAGTAAATGATTCATACATGGAGTACTAAATGTAGGTAAATAAAAAAACTAATTGCATAGTTTTGATGTACGTTGTGAGACAAATCTTTTGAGTCTAGTTAGATCATGGTAGGACAATATTTACCATAAACAAATAAAAAATACTACAGTACACTACAGTGTCCGATGTGACTTTTTCTTGAAGTATCTAAACACAACTCACGCCGCCACGCCGGCCACCGGGGTGGCGGCCTGCGCCGCGCGGGCGGCCCGCAGCCATGCTCACGCGGGCGGCGACGGCGGCGGCCGCGGCATCGGACCGGGACGTGGACCGTTTCGCGAAGGCGTCGTAATCCCGAGGGGCTCCCCCGTAAAACCACCCCCCCACCCGGAGAAGAGAATGGATCATAAAATTCCCCACGGGGAGGGGGGGGGGGGGGGGATCGCCCGCATCCGCATCCGCCCCCGCCCCCGCCCTCCTCGCCCCCAAACCCTAGCGGCGCGAATCCGGCCGTCGCCATGGCGCCGTTCCGGCGCTGGGCGGACCTGCCGCCGGATCTGCTCTGCCGCATCGGCGACCGCCTCGACCTCAAGTGGTACGCCAGCGCGCGGGGCGCCTGCACGGCCTGGCGCTGCGCGCTCGCGCCGCCCTCCCCCGCGCTCCTCGTCGTCGCCGACGACGCCCGCTGGTGCCCCCGCGCCGCCTCCCTCCCCACCCGGAGGTCCTTCGAGCTCACCGCCATCGTGTCGGGCAGCCGCTGCGTCGGCTCCAGCAACGGCTGGCTCGCGCTCTCCGTCGCCCTCTTCACCGGCCAGACCGTCTTCGTGCTCCTCAACCCCATCGCCGCCGTCGAGATCCTCCTCCCGCCCCTGATCTACGAGAGCCGCTGGGTCTCCAAGGTCGTCTTCACCCCGAGGCCCGCCAAGGACGACTTCGCCGCAGCCGCCATCTGCGACATCGACAGGATCGCCTACGTCACCGCCGGGGCCAGGAGGTGGGCCGTCATGGAACCCGTCCGCCTCACCAGCGGCGACCAGCTCACCGACGTCGTCTCCACCGACAAAGGTAAGGTTTACTGCCTCACCAAGTGCGGGGACGTCCACGTGCTCCGCCTCCCCGAGCGCCGCCGCCGCAAGCCCGCCAACACCGACGAGGCGGGCCCCTCCGAGCCGGAGTTCTCTGTGCTCCAACGGCCTGCCGAACGCACCATCAATTTCCGCCCCCTGAGGTGCCAACAGCAGCGCAGCTTTCGCATGATGCGATACGAACAGGGCCGAATATGTAATCAGCTGGAACCCATCCCACTGAGGCTCACACTCTGTGCCCAGGCATCCATCCCGTATAAGAGAGTTCCACCTGAATCTCAAGGTCCGGACCTCAACGCGCCGGCCACAGTTGAGCCCCTCCTGTCCGATGCCAACCTCCCATTCAACCCTGCCACTGTCTTTGCACCACCATATGACACCGTGTCTGCGTTCACCAGTGCCAAGAACTTGGTGTTCTGTGAGGGTAATCTGTACCAGGTTTGGAGGAACGCGAGTTGCACTGTTACTCTGCAGCTGCCTGGAGGGGGTCAGCGCCGCGTCTCAGAAAATGAGATATTGGTTCTGAGGTACTATCCCCGGCGCCAGCCTTGCTGGGATGTGGTGAAGGACTTGGGAGGTTACTCGCTCTTTGTGGGAAGGAACAATGCAGTGTCGATGTATGCAGAGGGTGTGCCAGGACTAAGGGGCAACTGTGTATACTGGATTGGTGGGCGTGGCAGGGATCAGGGCATGGTCTTTGACATGGAATCCGGGAGGTCCACTCCATGCCGGGCTCCTCAGGTTGGCTTTTTACCTGGGCATCCTCATAGCACAATCTGCTGGTACTTCTTGAGCGATGTAGTGAGCAACAACAACAGCTGGATCAGCAGCAGCAGTAGCAGCAACACCACCACCACTAGAGGAGGAAGAAAGGTTTATCAGACCCGAGCAAGGGCCCGGGCAGATCTTGCACAAGATATGGAAGATTGAAGCGTTGCCACACTGATTGGCAACATAGTGAGCACCACCAAGGTACACCTTGGTGGGAATTGAGTTTATTTCCAGGCTCTCTGCAAACCGCTTGCGGTCTTGAGAGGCAGAGCTCCATCTCAACGTGAAGCAAAAATCTGGCGGAGATGCGATGAGGAACCACATCGTGTGTGTAGCTGTTAGTACATTTTAATTCCTGTTTCCTATAATAATGTTCAGTTTGTTTGCCCGTCTGTAGCCTCTGCATATTTGTATGTTCATGTCATGTAACCGAATAATAATTCCTTTTTTGTATGCATGATGTCGTGTTGAAATAATTCAATAGATTGTGTAGTATATCTGGGTGTTGGTAGTAGTATCAGTTTCTGTGATGCCTGCTGTTTCCTTCTGGTCTAAATCTGGCTCAAGAGGTTACAGAATAAGCTTTGTGATCACGCTGATCCCTTCTCATTATTCTGTTTGTCATGCTATATACAAATACAACAAGTAAGGGCTATGCAGTGATACATACTCTTTGAACTCTTGAGCTACCATGGGCAGAAGCAAGCTCAACGTGCTTCTGCATTCAAGGCTCCAGAACGATTTCAGCGGTCAGCGGTGTCTGCGGATGAACGCTGAAGCACAGCGGCTGGAGCAACCGGACGACCTCATCCATGGCCGGTCTCTGGTCGGGCATCACCGACGTGCAGCGCAGGGCGAGCTCGAGGGCAGCCTGCATCCCCTGCCGCGCAGTGCGGGAGATGCAGGGATCGAGTATCTGCGACGCTCCGTCGGTCACGTTGATCCGCCGGCGCACCCACCTGACGATGTCGACGGAGTCGTCGGACGCCGGCTGCTCCGCCGGCTTCCCGGTGACCAGCTCCAGGAGGATGACCCCGAAGCTGTACACGTCCATGAGGTGCGTCGGATTCTTGGCGCGGCTTTGCTCTGGTTTCAGAAACAACAACCAGAACAGCATCAGTGAATTGTATTGCCGTCAGTTCTCTTTAGTACTGATATTCAGACTGTGCGAAAAGAATGAGATGGAACACACAAGATATTATGCCTACTGTGCAAAATGCCTCCGATTGCTGAACTGCTCATTTTTTTCAAGATTTGCAATCTGGGTGCATTCTGAAGTGCAAAAAATTCTTACCTGGTGCGACATAGCACATGTAGTTCAGATCCGAAGCCATGGAAGTCTGGTACGCCATTTCTCCGACAACACGATCAACTCCAAATCCGGTAATCCTAGGCTCAAATTCGTCATCGAGTAGCACGTTGCTCGCCTTCAGATCTCTGTGCAGCACCTGGGGAGTATGGTCACGGTGAAGGTGCGCCAACCCCAGGGCTACACCCATTGCGATCCTCACCCGGTCCTTCCACGCCATGGTGAATTTCGGAGCGCAGATCAGATCCTGCAAGCTTCCCATCTGCAGGTAGTCGTATATGACGCTGACCTCGCCGTCGGAGTAGCAGAACCCCAGCATCTTGGCGATGTTCTTGTGCCGGACCTTCGCCAGCGCCTTCATCTCATTCTTCACCGCTCTGAACGTCAGCTTGCCTGAATTCACCAGCCGCTTCACCGCAATGTTCTGCCCGTCTTGGAGCTCGATCAGGTAAACTTTCCCGAACGCGCCCCTGCCGATGATGCTCCTGTCGTGAAATCCGGCGAGCAGCTCCTCTCCGGTGACCTTGACAGGGTGAAACAGCACGAGCTTCCAAGGGGAGGGCTCCCCGCCGTGCAGCCTCTTGCAAACTGCAAATGCTCCCGCAGCGAGCAGCGCCGCGCCGGCGAGGAATGACGCCACGGTCGCGGCGAGCGCTAGCCCCCGACGCTTCCTCGACGGCGCGTCGACGCAATCGTTCGGCAACCCGGGGCCGCACAGCCCAGGGTTCCCCTGGAGGAACACGGCCGGAAGCTCGGAGATCAGAGACGGCGGCACGCGGCCGGAGAGGTCGTTGTACGAGACATTCAGCAGCGCGAGCTTGAGGTTCTGGAGCTCCGTCGGAACGCCGCCGGTGAGGCCGTTGCTCGACAGGTCGATGTACGTCAGCACCGGCAAGTCCCCGAGGGATGCCGGTAGCGGCCCGGTGAGGCCGTTGCCGGCCAGGTAGAGCGACACCAGCCTCCTGCAGCTCCTGAACTCCGGGATCGCGCCGGAGAGCGAGTTGCGGGAGATGTTGATGATGCTCATCGCCGGGGAGTCGCAGAAGTTGTCCGGCAAGCTGCCGTCGAGCTCGTTCAGGGACGCGGAGAACCGGTACAGGGTGCGGACCTGGCCGATGCTCTGAGGTATCCCGCCGGAGAAGCTGTTGTTGTCAAGCTGCACCTGTTCGAGCCGAGACTGCCCGCCGGGGAACTCGGGCAACCGGCCGGTGAACAGGTTGTTCTGGGCCCGGATCACGCGCAGGTCCGGCAGCGACCAGAGCCCGCCGGGGAGCTCCCCGGTGAAGGCGTTGTCGTGCACCTCGAATCTCTGGAGCATCAAACACTTGCCGATCTCCTCCGGGAACGGCCCGGAGAGTCCGTTCTGCGACAGGTCCAGGGCCATGAGCTTCTGAAGCCTGAGGCCGAACCCGGGAGGCACGGCTCCGGTCAGGCTGTTCATGGAGAGATCAAGAACCTGCAGCTGCTCCAGCCCGCGGAAGGACTCGGGGATCGCGCCGGTGAACGCTGACCCCTGCAGGTACAGCCACCTGAGGCTGCGCATCCCGCCGATCTCCGGCGGCAGCTCGGACTCGAGGAACTGGTTCCCGGACAGGTCCAGCAGGTGCAGGCCGGTGAGGTTGCGGAGCAGCGCCGGGTGGAGCACGCCGGAGAGGCGGTTGCCCCCGAGGTCGAGCACCTCGAGGCGCCCCAGCGCGGCGAGGCCAGCGGGCACCTGCCCCTCGATGCTGTTGCCGCTGAGGTCGAGCGAGACGAGGTCGGGGAGCGCGGCGAGCTGCTCGGGGAGCGGGCCCCAGAAGGCGCCGGCGCTGAGGTTGAGGGAGGCGAGCGAGGCGCAGCGCGCGAGGTCCAGCGGGATGGTCTGGTTGAAGGCGTTGGACGCGAGGCTGAGCGCGACGAGCCCCGGCACGCGGCAGAGCGAGGCGGCCGAGAGCTCGCCGGAGAGGCCCAGGCCCTGGAGCGAGAGCGAGACGGAGACGGCGGCGTTGGCGGCGGCGGCGCTGGTGCAGGTGACGTGCGGCCAGTTGCAGTAGGGCGCGGAGCGCGACCAGCCGGAGAGCGCGCCCGACGGGTCCCGCAGGGACGCCTTGAAGTCGAGCAGGAGGTCTTGCGGCGCCCGCGCCTCCGCTGCTGCTGCCGATGACGGCGAGGCTGAGGCGGCGATCAACGTCGAGACGAGGAAGAGGAAGAGAGGGAGCCCGGCGGCGGCGGATGCCATGGACGACGGAGCTGGTGAGCGTGGCGGCGCACGGAGAGCTGAGCCGGAGCTGGGACTGGACTAGCGGAGTGCCGGAGTGTCGACTACCGAGTGTGCCGTGCGCGCGGCAGCAGCTGCCATCTGTTTGGTGGTAAACCTCTGCAGGTGCAGGACCGATCGTGTCATTGGCCAGGTCGCGTCGGGCCCTGCCATTGATCACTCGCTCACTAATCGCCAGCGGCTCGTCTGGTCTAATCCTCTCCAGAAAAAGGATTAGATCGTCTGGTCATTACTACTATCTAATGCTATCTACTACTAGGTGATTACGTAGCAGCGGAGTAACATATCGCCTGCAGGGATGGCAGTACATTCTGCCGGCCGAGTCATGCCTGACGCCCTTGCCTTGCCCTTTTGCAATTGTTTCGTTTGGACTCTGGGACGGTGACGCGCTGGCACTGGCACTGGCGCCGGCGCTTTTGGACTTTGGAGTGGCGCCTTTGTCCCGGACGCGATGTGACGTTCAGGGGGAGTACTGGTGCTGGCCACCGTGGCAACGGCATGGGCTCGGCTGGGCGTGGCTGCAGCAGAAACAGCAGCTCTGCGCTCTGCATCAGAACAGGGCGTCCTTGTTTTTAATCCCGGAAACGTAACATATTTTACTTTATAGTAAATTTAAGTACTCCCTCCGTCCCAAAAAAACCGTAATTCTTTGACTCTTAGAAACTGCGTTTGACTAATCATCTTATTCAACTTTTTTTACAAATATTATCACTTTTGTTATGACTTATTATAGCACTAATGATATTTTAATAATATTTTATTTGTCTTATAATATACATAAAAAATTTGAATAAGACGAGCGGTCAAACGCAATTTCTAAGAGTCAAAGAATTACAGTCTTTTTGGGACGGAGGGAGTAGTTTGAGTTTGACAAAATTTATATACAAAAATATTAGCATCCAACACATCAAATAAGAAAATTATGAAAATCTATTTCAAATCTAATTAGTCTCATTTGATATTCAAAATATTATTATTATTTTCTTTAAATTTGGTCAAACTTAAAACAGTGCCTCTCATTTTAGGATGGAGGGATCAATTCTTATGGCTTGGTAATAATGATATAAAGATCGGAAGAATCCTACTCGTACGTCCACCATAGTCCACAACATATGCCGTTAAGGTGAAAACAACCTGATTTTAATGGGAAGATTGGAGAGCTTTTAATCTCGAGTTGCAGTTAGCTAAATGAAACAGGTCGATCGGGGAACTTTTAATCTCGAGTTGCCGTTAGTTAAATGAAACAGGTCGCCTTCAATCACGGACTCGGATTAGTGGAAAAGTGCAAGGACAGAACAACTCCTCTGATATTTTAATTCTTTTCTTTGATGAGACTGATATTTTTATATTTTAAACCTTGGCAGCGCACGTCACGGGCGTTGCAGGGCGGACCCAGCAAAGGTATTCAGCGGAATACCTATTATTTTTAGCAAAAAAATTATATATATAGGTATTTCCCTAAATATATAGAAAAACAAAAAAACTGTGTAATAAACATAAATGGACTCAAATATACAAACAGCCACGACCGTCGAAGCCCCCACCGAAGCCCACGACCCCTCCGGCTCACCTCATGCGCGACAGGCCCAGTCCGCTCGGCTGCTCTCTTGTCTCATTGTCCAGCCACCGAGCCTCCCTTCCATCGATCTCCCAAGTCCCAAATCCTAATCCTAGCGGCAACCCTAGCGGCGGCGGTCTCCCAGCTCCTGAGCGGCGGGCTCGTCGGCCCCGCCGGCCGTCGCCTTGAGCACCCAGCTGCCAACGGCCAGCGCCCGGCCGCTCGGCGCTCGTCGCCTGCGCCCCCGCGCGCAGGCCACGTCGCGCTCGCGGCTCAAGCACGCGCAAGGGCCAGACTTTGGCCGCCTGCCGCGCGCGCCGAGCAAGCACAGCCGCGCAGGGCCGCAGGGGACAGGGTTGCCGTGTTGCACAGGGCTGCCGCGCACGTGCACTCGCACACAAGGCAGAGCAAGAAGCCAGCCTAAGAAGTGAACCAAGGTGATTTAGGTGAAAATATGTCATTGTAATTTGTGATTACATATTACTTTGCGAAAAATTAGCAGCAATGCAGTGAGGAATTTTTTTTTCTGAAACTTGAATACTTGTTCGATTTCAAGTAATGAACAATTGATGTTGTTGGTACTCAATTATATTTATGTGCAATAAATATGTACTTTAGGCTGTAAATTTTTTTACACCATATGAAATTTTGAATACCCAGCTCTGAGATCCTGGGCCCGCCACTTGCACCACCTACAAATCCAACCAAAACTAGTAAAGGAATACTCGAGGCAGCAGCTTGAGGGAGACAGTAATTAGAGGGTTACGACAAAGGTAGTTCCGTAGTGGCCCCTTCCAGTCACCTGACTTTCACGACTCGGTGGTCAATACGAACAGACCTTGGATTTCAGCTACCCGTGAGTTTCGCTGATTCCAAGATAAAATGCACTCTTCTCTGACGAAGCATGTACAGCTCAGCAGACGCCCAGATTTTAGCCGTGCTGAAGACAGAGCTACTATGTACAAAATGATAGACTATAGGAAAAGGAAAGACAAAGAAGTTGAAATACGTATAAGCATGTACAGTTGGCAACCAGATCCCATATGCACCCCATGGTTTATACATTTATTTACAAAAACTGACCCAAGAAAGCTGAAAAGAAAATATAGGGCGCGTTTAGTTCGCAAAAATTTTCACCTCGAAATTTGCGCCTCTCTTTGACACGTGTATGGAGTACTAAATGTAGTTAAACAACAAAACTAATTGCACAGTTTGGATGTACACGGCGAGATGAATTTTTTGAGCCTAATTAGTGCATGATTAACCATAAGTACTATGGTAACCCACTTGTGCTAATGATGCGGTCAAAGGCCTCAAAAGATTCGTCTCGCGGTTTCCAGGTGAGTTCTGAAATTAGTTTTTTAATTAGTGTCCGAAAAACCCTCCCGACATCTGGTCAAACTGTTGATTTGACAACAAAAAAATTTTTGGTTTGGGAACTAAACGCACCTGTAGATGTAAGATGAAGCACGTTTACTGAAACTACAGGTTTGGACATGATCATCATTCGACATGGAAACCGTGGAGGCTTAATAATCAATTGTTCCAGCGTTCCTGTCGCATTCGTCTTTTCCTTTACTATTTTTTTATATAGATTTTACTCCCCCACAAACCCACAGCCAACCAGCACGTGTGCCGATGGGAAAAAACGGAACGCCGCTCATAGAATATGGCTCAAAGTTTTGACGTGCACAAAAAAAAACAGCCTGCTACAAACTAAGATCTGCAGCTACTTAAATATGTACCAAAAGTGGCTGAATGAACTACGACAGCCATCAATCAAGAGCTCCTTCTGCGAGGTTCATCAGGAACAGTGGCATGCTGCGCCTTGCCAGTCACGCCATCGCACCGTCATTTGGTTTCGGCTCAGTGCGTGTGTAGGTGAAGCTTCGTGTGGTTGGGGTGACCAACTGATTCCCAGGAGCTGCAGGTGTAGTTTGACTAGGTTTTCCAGCATCGACGGAATCAGATGCGCCACGCTTCCACTGTAAACTGCGGGCACCACCTCTGAGTGGCAGTCGCCCGCGGGTAGCACCAGGGAAGGTAGGCCTTGGGTACGCAGTTCTAATGAGCCTTGAAGCAAAGGGTGATCCCCGAGAAGCACGGGGTAGGCCAGGAAACTGGGTTGCTTCAGTGGAGGATTTCCGAACAACCTGCAGCGCAACATGATTTGAGTTACTTCTAAGACCTTGATGCTGGGAATAGTTTGGCAATAATGCTCAAAGCACAATATCAACTGCAACAGCCGGAGTATAACTTCTCGTCATAAATTACCAATATGGAAAACACTAATAAAGATACTGACAAAAGTTATGGCATATATTGTGCTGCCCTTGCATGGATTGAGAAAAATTCAACTTGAAACTAAATGTATATATATGCACATTGGAGAATTACACTAGCAAATCTTACTAAAGCAGCTAGAGGTCATGTAGCAATCCATATTGTCACTAGAAAAAAACGAACTGTACAAGTAAACATGGAGTTTGGTCGAGGTTTTTACCTTCAAAATGCGTGACATAAAAGATGTGCCATTTAGGGTTAATGCCTGCTCTGCCGATTCTTTATGCAAAAACTCAATATATGCTGAGCTGATAAGTCAAAAGGAGAAAAAGAAAATGTCTTAGGATACTGCCTAACAAAGCTGATTTTTTCAGAATTACATATAAGACTTAAGAGTTCATACCCAGTTGGCTGACCAGTGATGCCATCAGTTACCATAAGGGTCTTTAGGACAGCCCCAAACTTATTGAAGTGTCGAGTAAGAGCATCTTTCGATGCACCAAAATGTACCTAAAAGGAAACAAAACTAGTAATGAGTGCAAGTCTTCAGCTACATGACCATAAGGAAAAAGCCGCAGAATACTTACATTGTTAACAAAGACAGTTCTAGAATCAGGGCCACCTTCAGGTTGACCTGT
Organism: Panicum virgatum; assembly: GCF_016808335.1. Classification (NCBI taxonomy): domain Eukaryota; kingdom Viridiplantae; phylum Streptophyta; class Magnoliopsida; order Poales; family Poaceae; genus Panicum; species Panicum virgatum. The sequence goes on along the minus strand of NC_053142.1, from coordinate 36,184,108 downwards.
AGTATTTGGCCCAACAGCTGAAGGGGGGAAAGAACAGAAACTTTTAGTCACCAAGGCAAGAGGAATTGAAAAAACAAAGAGAGAACATGAAAAATGTACTGCCTACAATCACCAATATAAGCAGTTTTAGGACCTGGACATGGTCTACAAAGTGACTTCGACTATCAATTTCAATAAAAATAAATTGTTGATTTGTTTCAAAAAGAAAATGTTTTATCTTATGAAATTACTTTTCATGATTAATCTAATAGCCTCAAGCTTATATTGAAAAACTATGTGGATGTTTAGCTATTGATTGTTAAAGTTAAAAAAGAGTTAGACTTAGGACAAACCTCAAACTACTAATATTTGTGATCAGAGGGAGTAGTAATTTAACAGGGTTAAAAAAGGTCAATGGGCAAAACAAAAGGTTAATATTAAGTGATGATAAAATAAATATCTTTTAAAGAAAAAAATTAACTTGGTGCTCGTATCAAAGCTTAATACACCACAAAAGTAAGCAGATGTCAAACCCATGCATATTTTTGTTATAATCTAGTATTAAAAAAGATTGTTTATAAAAAAAGCAGCTCCCTAGTGAAATCAATTGTAGGTCAGTTCAGAGATAAGAACTAAGTCAGTCAATAGCAGTCCTAATGATATCATAACTCGTAACTAGCCTTTCCAAATCCCTAATAGAACAGTTCTTTGTTTACTTGATATATCAACCACAACAGGAAATGCCAATTAAAGCATAGCTCCAATAGGAATAAAAGAATGTTTTCCACATAAATATCTCCCTAAGGTTACCAATTAAAGCACTGCAGTAGTCGCTTCAAAAAAGCGAGCACCAAGCAGCTTTACATACCAGGTGATGAAGCCTTCTGCACCTCCAACATAGAACCCGAATGTACAAAATCCTGGAATGTATTTCAAGAAATTAGAATAGAATGAGGCATCAGAAATGATCCAGAAAATACAATGCATCATGAATCGTCACAAAATAAACATGTAGGCAGGAAACATGAAAGAAAACAAATGAGAAACAAATAAACAATAGTTGAAAATCTATTGTATTCCTTGCCACATTTTTTAAACCAACTTATCGAGCTACATGAGTTTTATTTGGACTCTCTCTTCACTCCAAGGTCTTTTGATGATTTTGGTGTCAAATAGCATGGCATGGTTTGCCCTAAGGATATGCGAAAGCATTCTGCTCTGAATGCTTTGACTTGAAATATTAAATTTAGATAAGATTATACCTCTAAACCTCAAAGCACCAAACATGCGAGGAACTCAAATGTTGGTTAACTTTATGGTAAATCACATATATAATTTAAGGGGGGAAAAGAACAGACAAGAACTTACTTTGGACTTATCAGTCATGACCATATCATTAGCATGTGCAGTTTTCGCATTTGACTTCCTCGCATCAGCAACCTTCTCCACTGGCACTTGAGGGTCAAATACAACAGCATCCCTGGTTTCATGAGTTGGAAGCTTCCGCATACTAATGTTAGCAGAAATATTTAAGTCATTTTCAGATGGTCTTGGTCCTGAACCAGCATGCGCGCCCTGAGCTATCAATCTTCTGTTTCTTACTTCAGCAGCTCCCCTTACATAGCCTAATACTAATGACTCTTTGCCACCACTAGAAGGGAATGTACTTCGGCGAGAACCCAATCCATTATACCTATCATACTCATCAATATTGGGAGCAGAACCTGTAGCTTCCTCTGATTCCTGGTCATGCATGTAAGCATCACTGCCACCATACTGATTTCTTTCATAAAATTCAACTTGATTTTCTGCTCGTATGTTATCTATATTCTCATATTCTTCACCTTCTGGATCCTGATCTCTAGTTTCGGTATGATTTATTGTGGGCATCCTCCCCAATCTATTAAAAACACTCCCCGAAAAGCTGCCCTTGATAGCATCCTCAGCCGCCTCAGCCGCAGCCCTTAGTGCTGCTGTGGCACCTGGTATTCTCCCATCTGAATTTGTTCTCTGTAACCTAATATGAGTAATATCAAGTGTGGAATCTGACGCCAATGTAGACACCACAGAACGAAGTCGCTTGGAAGCTGATTCTGATCTAGGAGTCACTGGCTGCACAGTTCTGACAGCATCACGAACAGCAAACTGGAGAAGTCGGCGTGGTGCACCAATAACTGGGTGGGATGCCCTCTGAAAAGATGTTAAAAGTATTATCTCAAAGAACAAATAGCGGGGATAGTTTACATCAGTTATCGGTAATAATGGTATAATAAACAAGAAAACAAGATAAAGCACACAACATATTATGAGCACTCCAGGGCATCAATTCAAGTTGAGCAGTATAGGCTCTTTTGTAGATCTAATATCATTTATCTTTGCTCATACCAAAATAGGAAAATATTCACATTGCCCATACTCACATCCTATGAACATCTCACCCCTACATGACTGCGTACCATGGAATAAGTTCTCAAAATGAGGTTATGTGACTACAAATCTAGAATACCATTTGTGTAACCATCAGGGTAGCTGTTAATCCAGATACATCTGCTTGCATAGTTTACATGGTTCCAAAATACATGCTATAAAATAGAGCAGAGGATACACACTTCTGGTCGCTGCAACTAAGACAAGATAACAACCAGAGGTTCCCACAATGCGAATCCTATAACAGGATTAAACATAGGCAGGGTTATACACTACTTATACAATTGTAAAGAAAAGGGTTTGCCCATCCTGACGTCCTATTGAAGGTGGTACACAATCAGATTTCACTGTTCAAATTACAAGCATAGGCCCAACAAAAAAGAAGCCATGTTTTGTAGAATTTTATACAGAGCAACAAAACAAACCAGGGGAACATTCAAATTATCATGGGAGTATGGGACAGACACAGAAAGAGGGGAGTGCAGATAGTGCTACCTTCAATTAATAAATGCAAATGACTTACCTAGTTTGCCCAGGGTTTTACTTATGCTTTCACCAGGGGTGAAGACAATAGTAATGTTCTAGTTATAAAATCAAAACAGACTACATGTGGTGTGAACTGGGAAAGGTACTCCATTCTACCATCTAGGAAGTAATATCGAGAGTCGCGACAGAAAATAAAACACTGCTATACTATTAGCACTTTCATTTAGCAGATTTTGAGGACTATAAGAAGCATGTACCTAACATATTCATCTATTTCACATGATAAATTAGCAAATGGATATATAAAGAAAGAAAAAAGATGTTGCCAATATTGCTAAGCTTTGCAAAACAACAAGCATAAATTGAAGAGGATTAAAAAAACCTTGGTAGATCGTGCATCTGCATCTCTGCTCCTCTTTCTGTGGTTATGCATGTCTGGAGAGCGGGTTCGTCTTCCAGCATGTGATTTATGAAAATCCCTTTCATCTGCATGTGATTCATGAAACTCATCTTCCTCTGCATGAGAAACATTGGCTACAACACTTCGAAGAGGAACTGCTTCTGACTGTTCTCGAACAGTTCTTCCCCAATCTCTTCTCTGATGAGTTTTCATTGTCTTCTGGTTTTCAGCTTCAGGTTCACAATTAATTTGTACGCTGCTAGTCACACTGCGAGCAGGCAATCCTCTACCGGCACTGCGAGTGCTTTTAGGTTCATCACTAGAAGCGGCAGCTTTAGGTTGAACATAGAGGTGCAAATTTGAGGAGAGGTGATCCCATAACCTGCACAATCATAGACAGATCCATGATATTGTCAAAGGAAATACATGGTAAATGAAAAAAATGAATTAAGAAAGGTTCGGTTGCAAGAAGATAACCAGGATACAAATGCATCATTGTCATCGCCCAAAAAAACCTGCAGCTCCTTTGCAGCCTCATCCTTGCGCCTCCCATTCCTTAGCAACACTACAACATACTCCTGAGCAACAATGCGAAGAAATTGATTGATCAGCAATCTTAATGGATTATGGATTTGCCTCTTCGATAGAAGCACACACTTAATATCAATCACACAAATTGTGCCCACTGCATAATGTTCGGCAGGAAAACTGAGAGAGCTCAGCCTTATGCTTTAACCTCCTCCACTACACCAGACCCGCTGGAGTTTGTTCTTCAAAAAATAACGTATAACTGGTTCCATATGCGGCTAAATGCCATGTATCCCAAAACAAAATCCAAATTCTAAAACGCGCGGAGGCAATCGCACGCCACCAATCCTCAAAAGCACACGAACCACACTAATAAACCCCAATGCGGACAACGAAAACGCCAAAGCGCCCGGCCCTAAAGGGAAGGCAATCAGACAGCCGCGATTCCGCGAAATCCAAACGGCCGCGCGCCGCCCGCTACGGAGCCGCACTCCGTGGAGCGGCACGCGAGACGCTAGGGTTTAAGCAGCGGGATCGGGGGATCGCGCCGCGCCGCGCCGCGGCGCTGGAGGGGGGAGTGGGGGGCGGGAGGAGGGCAGCTCACCGCGAGCGTGTCGTCGGAGTAGTCGCCCATGAGCTCCCTGAGCTTCTCCTTGACGCGGTCCTGCAGCATCTTCACCCCCTCGCCGGTGAAGTTGGCCTTGAACGTCCGACCCTCGCCGCCGTCCATGGAGAGAGGGGAACCCTAGCCGGGCTCGGTGCCGCCGCCTCTGCCGCTGCGCCCCACCCCCCGGAAGTTCAGGCGGCCGACGCAGCCGCGTCCTACGGGGTTATGGCACAAGGTGGGGTATACGGGGCGGAGGCGGCGGGGTTGGAGCCTCCTGGACCGTCGCGGGGGACGGACGCTTTGCGTGCTACGGTGCGGGGAGTGGGGGGAGGAGAGAGGCCGAGAGGGGGTAGGTTTGCTGCTTTCCGGGGCGGTTTTTTTTTTATTTTTTATTTTCGTTTTTTATAAAAATATATTTATGTTTTCAAAATTTACAGTAATATACCCAGGTCGCCCTGTTGCGGGGCGGCTGGGGCTTTCTGCAAAAAATTTACGAAAATTTTTATAGAAAAGCCCCTGGAAGACCGGCCCCGGCCGCCCGGCAGCGGGGCGGCCGCCTCCTAGATACCGCCGACCCTCATTTGCTTTACCAAAAATTCAGAAAAAAAATTCTCGGTTTGTCGTAATACTATTCATATAAAAGACAATAAAAAGAATGTGCCTTTGGTTTGTAAACAATGACGGTTCCCGTACTTGCAGCATTCTGAATTCATAATTCGAACTAATTAGTGTAGTCTCATGCATTTAGAAGATCAACGACTACACCTTGGCAGCAGAAGGCCTTCTTTATGCCATAGAGTCGATCTCGTGGATAGGCGGGTTATATTTCTTTATGCTATTTGTACCCGTCACCGGTTTATGGATGAGTGCTATTGGCGTAGTGCTATTGGCATAGTTGGCCTGGCCCTGAACCTACGTGCCTATGACTTCGTTTCCCAGGAAATCCGTAGGTCAAAGCCGTAGCGCACGCCCTGTAGTTTTGAAGCAGGGCGAGACAATTTTAGCTAGGAGCCTCTTTTCCTTCTGCCCAGCTCCCCGAAAACAACGTTAAAAAAGGGCTTCATTTCGATTTTCCAATTTGGAAAATCACATATTCGTTTCCTTCGTATGAACATAAAAATACAATGACTCAAAGAAGTTCCTACCACGAACTTTGTGCCGCACGGATTACTTAGAACTCGGTTTATCGTAATACAATTTATATAACATATAATGGTCTAACAGTTCATTGGTACTGCAAAAGTGTCCTTGCATTGCAAGGTAGCATAAACAAAGTTTGAGTACAAAATATGAAAACCAAGACGACATATCCATAATAACAATAGAGAAACAAGTGGCAACAACAAACCACCCCTACCGTGCCGACCTCTCTTACGTTGTGCGTGTACGTGATCTGTAGGGTAGCTATGACGGTCCAGTGGCCTCACGTCTCTGACAGGACGGCATAACTGAGCCAGAGGTGTATGCAAACTGGGATTATCGTCCTGGGCAGGCGTAGCAAACAACCGTGTAAAGTCGTCGAAGGAGACCTCGTCGTTGTCTTGAGACCACCCTACGGATCACAAAAAACTTTTTTTTAAAGCAATGTTAAATAGGTGAATGTAGTTCCGTACAAATAATTATGCGTACCTTGTGTTGGAGGTGGTGGTGGATAGGAATAAACTCCTTGGTATCCTCCTGGTGGCGGCATAGGGTGATACGAAGAAGGCCCCGCTCCGGTGAACTGTTGTGATCCTGAGTGTAAATAGTAAACCATAAAACATAGGCAAATAAAATTATGCACCACATATTTATCTAAAGTCCCTGCAGCTAATGTCATAGAGGTAAACTGAGTTCCTTGAAACGGAGCCCCATGCGAGGCACCTGACCCTCCATAGGGCTGAGAACCGGGGTACCCGTATCCTGTGTGGAGTCGTACTTAAATATTACCTACAAACATACGGATTGGTAAATATCACACCATACCTGTGGCAGAACCGCCTAAATTATCCCGGCTCAAGTGCGCAAGCCATCACCATAAAAGCAACATTAGCTCAAACACACTTCAAACGGAATAATTCTGGGTCTGTCGGGTAACGTCCCGATACAACCACCGGTTCTCGGATCGAACAAGCATACCCCGCACGAAGGCGAGTCCAGAGATATTACAACCAAAATTTTACAACACAGGCATAGTAATGATTACAAACCAGTTAAAAACTATTATTACAAAGCCAATTTAAGTAAAATAGTTATACAAACCAAAAGTGTAAAGATTTAGGGTTTAAACAGCGGAAGATGAAACACGACGACTACAACACGTCGCAAAATGGCACCAAGCTAGCCCAAGCAAGGTATCACTCGTCATGGTCATTGCCGGCCGAAGACGTATCCCACTCTACGGACCAGCCAGGAGGCAAAGAGCAGGGATAGGTCAAACTAGCGACCTGGCCCTCAAGACTCATACCTGAAAAAGGGTTTCAACAGCAAGGCTGAGTATTCTAATACTCAGCAAGACTTAATCGTCAACGGGTATAAGTAGCCCACTATAGCTAGACTATGCAAGGTTTGTGAGGCTCTGGTTTTCCTTTTGCTGAAAAGCAATAAAGAGTAGATCCTTACTTTCAAGTTTTAGCTTTCAAGATTCTAGTAGATTAACCATTCTATGTAAGCCACTACTATCCAATCATGGTAGAAATCTAAGCAAACATCAAGATTGATTAAAGTATTGTTGCTCTTCTTACTCTGTGTGGCAAAGGGATCAAGCAGTCTCATTTCATCGTGAGAGGCGGACGATTCTGAATCGAAATTCAACCTTGCAAGGATAACCTAGCACACACGTCTGGAACACCGTCGGGTCATTCCCAAACAACCGTTGACCTTTCTTTCCGGCTTGTGGATAGGGTCACTCTCCCCGACTACAGGGCTCCAAGGTCCACCCGTGCCCGGTCCACCCTTGTCCCTTGAAGTCGTAGTGTTGATCAACAATAACATTTAAAAACCTATCTCTAAAGAGAGAGTGAAAGGTATATCCACTCCCCGGTCCAATCGGTTACTAGGCTTACCGCGTACCATATTTACGGCATGTGGCTAGTACTTTCAAAAACTTAACCACCGCTACCACACACCGCGACCTTAGCAAGTTCATCAACACAGACGGGGTCTCACATAAAGTCATGATATCGATCACAACCCCGTCCGTCGTCCTTATATTGATAACAGAAGTAAACAAACAATTCCTATAAAGCTCGCGAGTGACAGACAATCACTCGACTTTTACCGGTCCTATAAGCTTAGCAAGTAGTCGATCTCGCGTCTAGTGTTCAGTACATAGGTTCCTAGGATCATGCATCTAGGGTTTCAATTCAAATCCTAAGAACTGTAAATACACAAGTAAATAATAACAGTAAATGATAATAATTTGAAATATAGGTTATGTCCGGGGCTTGCCTTCTCGGTAGTTGCTAACTATTTCAGCTCTAGGCTCTTCCGAACTTTGGTTCGGGGCTTCAGTTAGTTCAGCTGCATTCACCTGGACTTCTGGATCACCTCTGTCAGACTTCGGGATCAACTCGTACGTCCCGTCCGATAAGGCAGTCGTATCTATATGAAATGCAAGAGGTGACATTATAAATACACTCAGATCATGGTAAAGTTGTAGGCTAACAACTGGCAAACAAACATAACACATGGGCAATCGTTTATAGAGTAGTTAACTAACAAATCTAACTACACAAGGCATCATGATCAACAGCACAACTGAAGTGAACTACTCCATAAACAAGTGGGGGTGGTTTTCTATAACAAACAAAACATAGTTTGCTAATAAATCAACTACTCAGAGTAAAAACAGTAATAAATTCTGCAAAAATTACACTAAACAGAACATGAACAAAGTAATCTACCCTGTAAAAATCATGCCATAACATCTAACCATTTATTTATTCAGAATAATTCATTCACTCAGATAATATCTAGAACAAGCATGAATTACACAGGTCAAACTGAAGCAGAGCAGAAGCTCAAAATTTAACAGGAGGTTGAAACAGAGACGAGCAGCTACTGTGAATTTTTCATGATTTTATATACACAGAATTAATTCTGATAAAATAAACAAAATAGACATCAGTTTAGCAAGATTCAATTTTAGCTCCTTTTCTAGTCATGAACTGAGGCTCAAACTTCCTGGACAAGCTAAGCTACTTAAAAAGAACATGCAGAAACAAATTCATGATTTATTACGAACAGAAACTATTTACCATAATTAAAGTCTACTAAACAAGGATTAAATCAAATAAAAAGCTACACCAAAGAACTGATCATGAAATTTTTATAGAAAATCAAGTGTTACAAGAGTGAACTACCATAAAAGTTTCACTGCAAGACAAGCTTTTAATCATCAGATAAGAAAAAGATAAAACATTTAGTATTTATTTACCTAGTGACACAAAACCATTTATACAGCAAAAACTTTCAACAAAAGCCTAACATATTATGATTCTACTGCATAGAGCTAAACACAAGGATTCCAAAACATCAAAGTTTATATTTTTCTGAATTTTCTACGAATTGATCTAGAATTTCAAAGTTTGCAGCAAACTATTACAAACAAGTCCCTGAAGGCACTATTCATATGTGTCTTGGGTTTGCAGACAGCCCCCTGGGCTTCTTCGAATTCCAACCCGAGGCCCTTAGCAAAGGTCAGAGAGGGGGAGCGACGTTGACCGGCCAAAACCGACGACGGCGATCGCCGGCGGCGAGGGTGGGGTTGGGGAAAATGGAGAGCAGGCCAAGGCGGACCTCCGGGTGTACTTTGCGCGTCAGAAGAGGGTCGGAGGAGGGCGGTTGGCGGTGGACGGCGGTCCGGCGGCGGTCTGCAAAGGCGGGGACGGCGCTCCGGTGGACAACAGCGGAGGAAATCGGGCCGATGAGGACCAGTGAAGCAAGCTTAAGGTGTTGGTGGGGTCTATTTGGGTCGAGCCGTGGCGGAGGAGTGGCTCCGCGTGCGAGCAGGGCGGCGGCGGTGCTCGGGCTACGGCGGCGGGGTGATCCAGTGCGAATTGGGCGAGGAGGAGAGGTGGGTGAGCTTCGCGGGGCCAAGGCGGAGCTGCTGGCGGGGTTAATTTGGGCGGAGCGGCTGTGGAGGTGCGGCTCGACGGCGGCTTGAGGCTCGCCGGCGTTCGGTAGAGCGGCGGTGGCATCTGGGCAGGGAAAGAGCGAGAGAGTGAGGGGAAAAGATCCAGGAGAGCCCCCTGGTTCTGGTGCGCGAGAGAGAAAGGAGCAGCGGGCTCTATCCTGGCCGGGCCACGGCGGCGGCGAGGTGGCAGCCGCGAGGAGCTTCTGGGCGGCGTGGCGAAGGGAGGGAGCTCCAGCGCGTGGGGAGCTGGGTCCAGAAGCTCGTGGGGGCGCCACGTGAAGCGGAGGCGAATTGGGATTTGGCCGGGGGCGTCCCAGCGCGGCGGGCGGGCGGCGCACGGCACCGGCGGCGAGAGAGAGCAGAGAGGGAAGCTGGGGAAGAAGACAGGGACCTAAACGCCATTTCCAAAATTTCAGGGACCTATCTGAAAAACATGGATAACTATTAATCTAGGGCTCAAATGAAAAAGTGCCCAACATGAAAGTTGTTCAGTTTTTCAAGACCTACAACTTTGATGTTGACCAAAAATTTATTTGATCAAAGATTCAAGAGCTAATTTTTAAAACATGGAGAGGATTTTGAATTCCAGGAATTTTGTCTTTTTCAAAACAATTTCACTTTAAACTTAGACTTAAAAGCAAAATTTGCTGCCATGTAATAAATGCTCTGAATTTTGCAAAAACACCCTCCACAAAAGTTATAAATGCATACTCTATTCAATATAACTGCAGAGAGGACCTTGCATAAAATCATAATTACACATAGAACCTTTTTATATTTACAAAAAGATCCTTTTTCAAGCAATTCAAGCATATGATGCATGATTTGGTTCTAATTACCCTAAATTGGCTATTTAAAAACCTGGGCCGTTACAGCCTACCCCCCTTAAAAAGAATCTCGTCCCGAGATTCCGAACGAAAAACTCTCAAGGGAAGAGGAGTAGACTAACCATCAAAGCTAACAGAACTAAGTCACAATAGAGAAGGTTGATGTTGACGATATGATCTTTTGTAGATAAGGATTGAGAACTTAGAGAAAGTTCAAGAAACAAGGTATGATATTATGAGCGAGAGGAATTACTGTGCGATTGTGTGAACTAATCAATTGTTTTTCCACACTAAAGGCTCTAGGATTTCATTCTTTGCAGCAAGAGTCGGTGGATAAAACATGAGATCACAATCACCATCAAAGTCGGCTGGAAAAGACCGGTGGATTATTCTAGTACTAACATATAGTAGGATTTTGCAAAGAAGAGAGTACCTAAGTTCTGGGAGAGTCAAGGTCTCAACCTGGTGGTGAATCTAATTGAAAAGATAACAAGGTGAGTTTTTGCTCAAGGACATTCTTGCTCAAACTGTTGATTAAATTAAACAATATGATGCGAGATGCATATGCTCGATGACCATGAGAAAGATGCATCCTCAAGATGTATGATTGCAATGCTGGTTAGTGACCCAGAAGGATATACCAAAACTCACGGTTAGTGTCCTCGGCCAACTGCTCGTCTGCATTATCCCACGCAGCCACCCACGGTTGTAACCTAGTGACCCACATGGTGGAGAAAGGATGTCCAGCTCTTGACAAACTGCACGTTAAATAGAAATTAGTGACACGTTATTAGTACATGGGGACTTAAATATTTTTGTTACCTATGATCATGGCGCTGAACACGATCCAACGCTGAACGCACAGGGAAAGACTGACGTTGACCAAACTGCCTCATGACTCTGTCCGGGCAGTGGGCCTCAACTGCAACGTCGTACACCAAAGCTGCAGTAGTGAAGCGTCCCCTCATAAGAGAAGACTTAAATGTGATACAAATCATCAGTCCCAGGAGGCTGATGCCACATTTATTACATCAGATGGTTCAAAACCTTACAAACCTTGGCGGACACTCGATACAGATGATAATAATTATTAACCAAGCTACAACATAACACCAGACCGCAAACCACATAGGGTCTACTACGGGCTCAGAGTACTGCGACAGCGGAGGCATCTCGACAGGGCCGGTTCCACAGGCAAGGTTGGGTGTAGAACGATAACCCTACTCGGCGTCGTCTGGAACGAAGTCCGGGTCTTCTTCTGTAAAAAGTGAGAATGGGGTGAGTACAAACGTACTCAGCAAGTCCAACCACACCCACGGAGGGGTTAAAACAGGATAATATGCATAGGTAAATCAAGGGTAAGGTTATGGTTTAATTTGCTAGAAAAACGATATTTTAAGCAGGGTTGATTTTAAAGAAAATCCTTTTAGAAAACCGGTTTTTGTAGCGACACGGAATTCACATCTTAAATCTGCCACCGGACTCCCCGTCCGTCGTAGCACACGGCACAACGGCCGGACACAAATCCAAAACAACTCACACCAGCCCATCCCAACGAAACACTAGTTATGTGACCACACCGTAACTCGCCCAATACCGTGGGCACGGACTATTCGAATAGATTCATAGCTCTGCAGAGGTGTGCAACTTTGCCCACAAGTAGGATACCACAACTCGAACACCGTCGTGTCGGTGTAGATCCCAACATAGCCATTACCCACCATAGCTAAGCCTGACTAGCCATCACGGGATGCACCAAGGGGTCATCGACCGTTCACTCAGGTATAACCGGGCATAAGTCGCTCAGGGCTTATCCCTTTCCTTAGTCACCCGTTGCTCTCAGCTCTCCTGATGGCTACCACACCAACTAGTGGGATTTATGCTACGCCGTTGCCCATACAACGGTCGAGTGGTTTGCACGATAGTGGAGTTAGGTGAGATGACACACCAACTCGGTCCTTAGACGCGACAAGATGGATATCTCCCTTCTTTGCCTTGCCACACAGGCACAAGCACACCAATCGGCAAATCACGCAGAAATGCCGTCCATCTCGCCCATACTCATTTTTTGAAAATCCACATTTTATTCCCTTCCCACACGCACACATTTTCTTTATCAAATAAATTATATTATGAGTAGAGTCCTAAGCGTTCTAATATCGATTAACGTCCAAGCAAAATCAGACATTAATCTAGGTGGTCAAGGAATGGTCAACACAAATCAAGGGGTGGCTATCCAACCGTGTTTTCATGCAAGTAAAACATATGCAACTTTATAAAACAGGCCATTGGGTTGTGTTCATAGAAACTAGGACAGAAACATGCATCAAAGGATGGGATTGGACTTGCCGTCTTCGAAGCCTTCGGGGAAGTCCTGTCCTTCGGGCTCGGGGTCGCGGAACTGGTCCTCGTTCTCTTGCTCACAGTACTGCTCGTTGACGGGCTCTCCTTCGTTCACTCCGTGGTCTACGACGCAAACAAACAAACATACAATCAAGAAACAGGAAAAACAAGTTTTATCATTGAGCTCGAAACGGAGAAACATAAAATATAGAAATAGAAGTAACATCTATGAGTGGTTTGCTAAAGGCACGGTCCAAAATTATGTTAGAAATGGTATGATAAATTTTGGGGTCAATCGAGGTTGTTTTGGCGCATGAAATGATAGGTTTTGTGAGGGTTCAGGGGCTAGATTAGGAATCGGGGACCTAGTGGTAATTATTTCTTGAGAAGGCAGGGGCCTATTTGAAATTTCTAGAAACCTTCGGACTAAACTGGAAAGGTCAAGGGTATACTTGGAATTATGTTTTTATGTGAAAGGGTTTACTTGAAATTAGAACAAAGGGCAGGGTTCTTTTTGAAAAAGGGTTATAAGGGGAAAGGGTTCCTTAATAGAATGGGAGGAGAGGGAGGGCCTAGACGCAAAACGGCCACTCATCCCCTTCCTCCCGACGCCGAACAGAGGAGGCGGCTTAGGGCGTCGGCGGCGGTCAATCCGGCCGCTCCGGGCCTCGGGGGCGGCCGGGACCGGGGGGAAAAGGGAGAGAGGGTTTCGACGGATCGATCCCCATCCTCACCTCTAGCTGGGGTGCTGCGCAGAGGCGGCTCGGCGGGAGCGGGCGGCACTGGGCGGAGCGGTTCGCGGTGGTGGCGCGGCTGCGGCTTGGGAGGAGGCGGGCGGCGGCTGTGACGACTTGGTGTGTGGAGGAGCGGTGCCGGCGCCCTCTTTTATAGGCGTGCTAGGTCGGCGAGGCGGAGCGGGGTAGGTGAGGGTGGGTGAGGCAGCCGGCGAGCGGCACGGGTCGGAGTAATGGTGCTCCGGCCGCGTCCGTTCGTCGTGGAGCGGCGTGCGGCGGTAGCACAGGCGACGAGGCGGCGAGCAGTGGCGCACTGTGCGGCCGGACAGGGTAGCGGCGGGCGTCGCGCGGCGTGGTGCAGGTGCGGGAGGGAGGTGAGGCGCGCGCGGGGTTGGTGGACCGGGGCTGGGAGCGGCTCAGGCGCGCGTCGGGGAAGAAGGAGAGAGGAGAAGGAAGAAAGAAAAGAAAGAAAAGAAGGGGGTGAGGAAAAAGAAAATAGGAAAAAGGAATAAAGAAAAAAAAATGGGGGAAAGGGGAAAAAGAGAAAGGACAAAGGGGGGGGGCGGTGCGCGCCAGCGGCGACCGCGGCTGCGGTCGGCCACGCGTGGCGTCGCCACGCGGGTGCGGGCCACGGGGAACGGGGCACGCGGCCAGGGGGAAAGGAGGAAAGAGAGGGAGCGGGATTCGCGGCGGTCGGTCGCGACGCGTCGCGTTGGATGGGAAGAGATGGGACACGAAATGAATTCGGGTGTCGGTCGTTCAGGAGAAAATCTAGGGTTCAGGGTTTAAGAGAGAGTCGAGCTCAACGAAAAACAACTTAGCGCATGATTTGTTTAGTGAATTTTCAGGATGTCACAAGTAGTCATCCATAGGCCCTGGTCCTGTGTGCAAACCGAAGATATCCCAAGCGGTGCACGTGTGGCTATAGCCGAAGGTCTGTATAGCTCCCACACAATATCTTCTGGGGGTCAATCGATCAAATGCCGCAACAAACTCAGGATAAGACCACTGGGTCTGTACATGTGCCATGTTTTCTGCAAAAATAAAAATTATGTGTCCATAACGAATGTATTGAGGAACAATGTATGACCATAGTATGCATAGAATACAAACTTTTATCGGGTCCATACCTGTCGAGAGTACCAGAGAGTCCCTATGGTAGGCCTGTCGTCCTCCGTGTCACCGTACATATCCGGCTTGTATAGTGACTGGTCAATCATGGGACGATCGATAGCAATCCTCTCGTAAGATCAAAGCTGTAGTAGAATTGGGTACCCCGTTAGGACAGTATTGCTATCATTCTGCCGTGATGCCTTGCAGAGTCCACGATATGTGCATGCAAGAACCGCTGAACCCCAACTATATAAGGGTATGGCATCCTCATCTGCATCGGCGATCTCCTGTGCGTAGGACACAAGCACCCTATCCACACAGTGGCCGTGTGAGTTGTTGAACATGATGTACCCAAACAACCACAACAGGTATGCCTCGAGTGATCTAGTCATGCTGTAGTCATCAGCATCGGCTGCCAACAGGTACGGCTGCAATAAAGTACGAACATTGAGAATAAGAAACACATGAGGTATTTCAAAGCTATAAAATGCATCAACACATCGTTTTGTAGGAAGTTGTACCTGAAACTGTAGGAGCCATGACTTCGAAGGGCCTTTCGACTGTGGGTGCTCATTGAAGTCTTCAGGATCAATCGTGGTGGCAACACCTGCAAAACATTGCACAAGATCCTTCAGCCACGTAGAAGGTACCACGCGGGGCCCGACAGCGTCCCCGGTGATAGGAAGGCCAAGCAGCATCGCAACGTCCTGCAGGGTCGGTGCCATCTCCCCACAAGGGAGATGAAACGTGCGTGTCTCAGGTCTCCATCTGTCAACGAGAGCTGAAAGTATAGACCTGTCTAGCTTCATCAAGGCACTCTTAGCAAGACGAGCCACAGTAAGAAGACCTGCCTCGCTCAGCTTGCATCGTATAGTGCATAAACGTTAGTACATTATATAACGGACAAAAACAGAAAATAGACGACATATCACCTGGGCAGCCATCGTGGGTCTACAGGAATCAACTCTGTAGGTGGACGTGGACGCAGCACGTTGAGTTGTTGGTGCTGAACCACAGTAAGAAAGGACCGGTGACCCGAGTCTATTGTTGGGTCCAACAACGCAGGAGTAACCCCGGCCATACCTACCATGTAAGATCAAAACAATGCAATACAATCACACACATCTAAATTAAATAGTACCATCGTACAACACTATATGTCTATACATAATGAAATTATATTGTTACATGCTACCATCTGGTTCAACTACACATACATACGTAATAAAATTATATTGTTATATGCTACCATCTGGTTCAAATACATATCCATACATAACCGAACCTAAATCTTTAATCTAACACTAATCACTACTAACATTAATTAAAATATTTGTTAATGTACCACTAATCACTCCTAACAATAATTAAACTGATTGCTAATCTATTGTGTCAATAAAAATAATTATAACATAATCTATTTATAAAGTGTAGAAAATTCTGGTTACGTGCAGTCGCCGACTTAAAAATCCGACAGGATTTCGCCGCCTTGCCTCTCCCTCACCTCTCCTCTCCCTCCCTCTCTTTTCTTTTTTCCTGGATTTTTAGTGAGGCAAATGAGGGGGTGTGGGGCAACCAATCCCTTATATAGGGGGGTGAGGCGGCCGCCCCGCTGTCGGGCGACCGGTCCTCCTCCGGGGGGTGCTCGCGTGTTTTGGGCCCAGAACAACTGTTGCGGTCGGATTGGGTTGGGTTGGGTCGTGTGGTTGTGCGTTACGCTGTAGCAAAACAAGATTCTCCGGCCCAATTCATAGGTTCCAGGGTTGGGTTTTGCTTAGCTTCGTGGGCCGTTAAAGTGGGGACACAGTTTTTTTTCCTTTTTTTTTTTGCGGAACGCAAACGCAGTTTGGTTGGGTTTGCTTCTAGAAACTGCTCTGGAATTATGTTCTTTGTCAACATAATAGCGTCCAAATATTCCATGTAAATTCGCATAGTTAGCACGTAACATGTGAAAGTTACTGTAAAAGTTTCGACATCAATATCGAGTGCCCTTTGTTGAGAGCAGCAATAATTCTCGAGGAACGTGCTTGGTAATTTTCGAATGAGATAAAGAACTAAGGCCCCGTTTAGTTCCCAAAAATTTTCACCCAAAAATTTTCACCTCCCCTTTGAACGCATGTATGAAGCACTAAATGTAATTAAATAACAAAACTAATTACACAGTTTGGATGTACACGACGAGACGAATCTTTTGAGCCTAATTAGTGCATGATTAGCCATAAGTGCTACAGTAACCCACATGTGCTAATGATGCGGTCAAAGGCCTCAAAAGATTCGTCTCGCGGTTTCCAAGTGAGTTCTGAAATTAGTTTTTTAATTAGTGTCCGAAAACCCTCCCGACATCTGGTCAAAATCCAAAATTTTTCACCCACGGAACTAAACGGCCCCTAAGGGTTCCCAAGAACTAAACCACGAGTCTAGAACCACCAACAGCATGCCAACCTAGCTATCTACACCTTTCGAGCCATGCCTGTCTGAGTTGCCATGCATCTATCCACATTTCCAGACACAGTCAGTGCGTGCGTGCCACAACTGGCCTAGCTGCTGGCCGGCCTCTCCGGCCAAGTGCCGCCGCCCCTACTATCTGGTGGCGGTTCAAGTTGCAAGTGGGGCGTTCCCAAAAAAAAAAAGTTGCAAGTGGGGCGGCGAACGGGTACCCACTACGTACCCATCCGCATAGCCCGCTAGCTTTCTGCGGGCTTATGCGGCTGCCCACCAGACGCCGCGTGCTGGTTGCGGGCTCATGCGGCAGCCCGCACGCGGCATGAATGCGTGTGCATGAGACGCACGCACACCGCCTCCATAAGTGCCCCTTAACAGCTTAAGCAATACGCATGTGTGGCCTCGTGTCCTTGCGCGACCACCTCCCGGCGAGCCCATCGAGCTACCAGCTCTCTGCTCTTCAAGTTTCCCTCACCCGCTCGGCTCTCCCATGGCGCCCGCACTGCACGCACGCTCTCGCGCTCGCCCTCCTCCTCCCGCTACCACTGGCCGCCGTGGACGACGATGGACCCATCGTGAAGCAGTTCTACTTCTACTGTACTGCTCCCTGCCACCGCCGTCCACATCCCCGGGTGTCAGGGCCCGCTGTGCAACTACGAGAAGCCACCGCCGGGGGCGAGACCTGCGCACCGCAGGGGTAGGGGCAGCAGTATGCGCTTCTATCCGGATCGTCTCGGTCGCTGGCGCTCCGGCTGCCGTCGGGAGCTGGGAGGTCCCGGTCCTCGGCGGCGGTGCTCCGTGTGCCGCGATGAGTCAGGGTTTAACTTTTCGGTGGAATTTCGTCGAAATTTCGGTTTTTTTTTCCGTTTCCGCTAGTTACCGGGAAAAGAAATTTCAGTATTTTTCGGTATATTTCGTTTTTAAAATTTAAATTCAACAAATTTCGTCCGAAATTTACCGAGTTCCGAAATTTCGTTTCCGCTAAACACCGGGATTTCATCGGAAAACGAAATGGTTAACCCTGCGACGAGCTGGGAGGGCGTGGGTTACCCGCATATGACCCGTTCACCAAAGTGGGTTGGGATGTAGGAGTACGTGGGCTCACGGCGCTATATCCGGTCCGGCGGGTATGTCGAGTAGCCCGCGCGCGCTTGCATCATGAGTGGCGGTACCTCTCCGAGTCCATCCGCACGTACCAACATCTCACCAGCGTCCACAGATTTTGGAACCCACTTTCCAAAAGCGCGCGACCGAGATCATGCGGCCGTGAACGGCCTAGTTCCTTCCTAGAGATTGCACGAATCGATCCTGCATGACCGCAGCAGTAATGAACGGTTCAGTTCGCCGTGTGCCCGTGTCCATACACGCAAAAAGGCGCCGGCCTTTCCACGAGCCTTTTACCAAACGTTGCCACTGGCACGCCCGCAATCTCGGAACTGTGCACTAGCTAACTTGTCCATTTGGACGTATATTATTTTCTGGGCCAGGTTTTTTACAAAAAAATATCTGAATCAGCTAATTAATTATGATAGTATGCTATTTTAGTTCATTTTTTCTCTTAAATTATTTACTAAGAATACCATTTTAGTTTATTTAATCAAATTTTCAGATCAACCTAATGACCCGAAACGCATATAACTCGCATCCCTAGACTCGCGGGTACCCAATGCAAGCCGGCCATATTCGGGCTGCCCATGTCAAATCCTCGGCGAGCTACCACTACCAGATAAGCTAGCAGCAGCTGCTGGGGCTACTAGCTAGCTATACTGGAACTCTGGAGTCTGGAAGCTAGCCCGGCCGGCCAAACGATGGCAGTGCAGCCGTGCAGGAGGAGAAGCCTGAAAAATCCGGGGTTCCCACGTCTGGCCAGTGTACACCTACCGGCTGGGTTGCTAGGATCTGCAGAATGAAGATTACTAGTACTTGGGTACCACGGTAGCCGGTATCTGTACCGTCGATATATGCTCCGAGATTTGTGCGTATGTCAGGAATTGATCTGGTCGGCTGCGTTGGGTCAGAAAGAGAACAGGGGTGGGTGCAGATACGTATTTTATACGATGTGACATTCATCCAATGGGATGCGGGTGTTTATGGGGACGCTCCGTTCTGTACTCCATTATTAAATTAATCCGCGGCTAGTTGATTCAAAATTCGAAATCTGAACGCGCAAAAGAAAACAATTAAGAAATGGCAGGTAGCCTTACTACGGTGAGCCATTCGCATTCCGGGTTTAGCTCTGTCGTTGTGGTCGACGGAGGCGATAGCGGCCGCTGACCGGCAGCTTCGTTTTCTGTACAGCTTCACCACAGCATCGACGTCTCGGCGACTCTGCTCGTCGGAGCAGCGACTCCATCCTCTCCCTTGCCCGCACCGTCGAAGCCCAGATCGCTGGCCTGCAAGGCCGGATCCGGCGGTTCCCGTGGCCGGCGGCGCTTGCCTCCCGGGCCCAGATCCGGCGCCGGCGAGGCCGGATCTGGTGGTTTCCGTGGCCGGCGGAGCGAAGGCGAGGCGAGATCCGCTCTCAAGCTGCGGCGGCGCGGGTGGCCCAGCTCCCTGGCGCGGCTGTCGCCGTGCGGCGCGATAGCCCGGCATCACGGAGAGCGAGTGCCCTTGAGGCGGCCTGTTCCGAGGCTTGGGCGAGGTCGACGCGGCGGTCAGCGTGCGGCGCGGGTGGCCCGGCCGCATGGAGGCGGGGAGCGACACGGCAGTCTGGGCGAGGTGACGCCCTTCCCCTCTGACACGCTCCACCTTGCGTCGCCGAGGTGGATCAGTTCGAGGCTGCCGTCGGGAACTTGTTCTCGCAGATCCGGTCCGCGTACGACCGCTGGCTCGCCGCCAAGATGGATGAGCCCTGCGCCGACCCCCGCTGGCGCCGGGCACTAGCGCCGCGTGGCTCGGGCGCGCGCTCGGCCTCGCCGCCGCCGCGCAGAGGCGCCTCGTTGCGTCCGCGTCGGAACGGCCGCCGACATCGACCGAGGACCATCGACGAGTGCATTGAGGACACCGCGGAGCTGCTCGATGCCTGTACCAGCTTCGGAGGCGGCGGTGGCCACGCGGCGTTCTCGGGGTGCGAGGCCGGGAGCGGCGGTGCGGCGCCGAGGTCGTCAAGTACGGCTCCAACCTTTGTAAGCGCACCAGGACGGCGCTCTGGCGCCGCTCGCCGTCGGCACGCTGGGTGCAGCGATAGTGTTCCGCCCGCGCAGATGACGACCTGGCCCCCCGGGTCACCGCACCGCCGGAGCTGTGCGGCCACGCAGGAGGCGGCGCAGTCGTCCCCATGCGAGAGCTCCCTGAACTACGCCTCCGCGGCCTTCGTCGAGGCCCACAGCTCGCGCAGCAGCCTGTTGCTGCTGTTGCCACACAGGGCGCGGTGAAGGGCAGGGACGGCGACGTCCAGCTGTGGCCCGAGGCGGCCTGCTCCCTGGCTTGCGCGAGGTCGACACGGCGGTCAGCTCCGCCAGCCGAGACCCTCGCCTGCGGTGGTCGCTGCTTGCAGCGCGATGGGCTTACCAGGACGACGGCGGATCTGGGTGCCCACCTCGGCTTCCACCACGTGCTGCTAGCGACCAGCGGCCTGCAGGTCTCCACTCCGCCCTCTCCTGTTCTTTCCTCTCCAGCCCTTTTTGTTTCTTAGTTTGCCTTTTGTTTTGTTGCAAAAAGAGGAGCTTTCTTCAACCGGTGCTGCTTGCTTGTACTGGCTTGAAACGACAGTTCTATGTGTGAGAAGAAAGAGAATGAGCTTTTGGTCATGAATCGATTTCCTTTCCACCACCTTGTACCTGACCTGTACCCAAGCTACTAATCGGTTGAATGCTAGATGATGATGCTAGACCCCGGACACATTATAGGAGAAGTTGAGTGTATCACAATCCGTAGCACGTTGCACACAAATATATCACATTTCTATTCTCATGTATATTAAAGGGCTTGTGTTTGAGAATAATATAATTTACAAATTATACAAGATTACATGCAGTACACCTGCAGAGCAGATATATTACGTGATGTATGTTTGAATGGTACATGTCTCATACAATATACTCAAGGTAAATTCTCTTTATTGATCTGGGTGCATTACAATAGCAATATTTTGGTTCTTCAGGTTGGTCAGAATGTAGTTGAGTTTTGGTCTGAAATTCGTACTTTTAGCTCTGAGAATGGTTGTGCATATTGCTACATGCACATTTGTTTTGCTTAATCATTCAAGAGAAAAAATCTGATTCAAGCTTATTTTGACCATAATTGCATTATTGTTGTCTTCTTGTACAATCTCATTTGTGAATTCATGTAGTAGTACATGCTAATCTTTATGTTTAAATAAAGTGGTACACATGTATTGCGTTTCTTTTATATTTATCTTTACTCTTGAGTTTTAAAGATATTTTTGGTTTATAGTAGGTACATTGGGCAACCGGCAATGGGGGTAGCGTTGGGCGGTATGCGCACGTGTCATCAGTACCACATCCGCGTCTCCCTCCGCGAGCAGCAGTTGATAGGTACTTCCACGAGCAACCTTCTCTTTGTTCTTGCCCCGGGGGTAGTGTTTTATTTTGTACACTATATTACTAGCTAAATCAATACTTGGTATAAGCTGGTATCAAGACCGCATCTTGTGCTATGTTCCTTGCCTATGCAATATGGTGATCCATTTTTTCTTGTCATTTGCTTTTATTGAGTGGAGAGATACTAATTTTTGTTGTAATATGTGTGCAGCTGGGCAAACCTCTCAAAATTTGACACTATCTGCTCTGTTTCCCGCCGTCCTCACTTCTTTGATCAATGGCAGTTCCTTATATTCTTGATGATGCGGCGAAGAGGAATGAGATGGCGGCGGTGGCAAGCAGTATGCGGACTGATGCGCCAATCGGTGGTTCCTCCCACGGTCCTCGATGGCCGGGTGCCATAGGATCTGTTGTCATCTGAAGATGTGGTCTTCGATGATATGAACTCTGGTGAGTTGATATTCACGGCACTGTTCTGTTCCATTGGTTCACAACAATTTAGGCTAAAGATGAAGTAGCTGTTCATTACTACCATGAAATATCTAGATGTCCAATTTAGCAAATGTAGGCTACAATTATATTACTAGGATGAAGTTATTACAAGTTTCCTACCTGTACCAGTACTTAAAACTCTGAATATATGTTCCAAGGTTTCTTAATTGTGCTGCTGTGTGCTTCAGTTTTGCCTAGATTCAGCCGCATGTATGCTTCAGTATGGTTGTTAATTCAGTCAACTACATGCTTCAGTCACATACCAATTCAATCATATACATGGCTCTGATATGTTCATGTTTCAGTTGTCCCTAAATTCAGTTCAGATGAAGCTGTTTAGGCATAGTCCAAAAATTTCAGACATGGTGGATTAGTAATTGTTGTAGTATAATGGGCCTTTTTTTATGGGAGAATTAGTTCAGATGAATCTATTTGGCATAGAAAAAAATTTGGACCTGGCATAAGCTTTTTTGAATCTGTTTGACATGCTTATTCAGAGTCTTGTTCAAGTGCTCTCATTTTGCTTGGCCATCGGTTGGTGCTCTCCATTTACTTTCAGAGTCATGTTCAAGTGCTCTCCATTTGTATGAATGAATAGGACTGTCGGTTGGTGCCTATGTTCATTCAGTAGGCTGTTGTGCAAGTCAGTGCTTTAAGAATCTTTCCATTTGTCTGAATGTATAGGACTGTCGGTTGGTGCTTGGTGGTGGTGGCTAGGGCGCTGCTGCTGCCACGGCCATCGGCGTCTTTGGTGAAAGGTGTATGCGCTTCATTTGTGGTTGGTTAATTGGCTGCATAAATGTAGCTGCTAATTCAGCTTTTTGCTTCATATTCAACATCTCTTCCTGCGTATATTGCCTAAATGCACTTTCTAACTATTCAACATCTCTTTCATGCACGCATTGCTTCACGTGGTACTATGATTAAGGCATGCTATTGTATAACTAGATAATCTGCTCATTTGAGATGAATTTTTATTGTTGTTTTTAGTAATTCAATGTTTATATCGCTGCTCAGGTGTGCTATGAGGGATGAGGCAGTACTACCAGGGTTTGCATTCATGTAGTAGTACATGCTAATCTTTATGTTTAAATAAAATGGTACTGACTTTCTCCTATATTTATCTTTACTCTTGAGTTGAGATTTGGGGAAAACAGATCGCAGAGCGAGAAGTGCTCCTACCTGCAATGATTGATGTGTGATTATTGTGAGAGATATGCTTGCTTAGATCGGGCTGTGATTTTTCTTTTATTTTGTAGAGTACTACTAGTTAAATTGATACTTGGTATAAGCTGATGTCAAGATTACACCTTGTGTGATGCTTCCTTGTGTGTGCAATATGCTGATCCATTTTTTTTGTCAATTGCTTCTATGGAGCGGAGAGATCTTAATTTTTATTCTGATGTGTGTGCAGCTAGTACCATGTGGTATAATGTAAAATTGGTCAGGGTTCAACACCTAGAACTTCATCTTAAGTTGGTATCCCGTACCAGTTGCTCGGTTCGAGCCGCTTAGATGACTCTGCTAAGAGGTTGTATATGATAAATAATTGAAATATCAATTACAACATTATACACTCAAGTTGGTTCTCAAAGAGTTCGTTTGTAAAGGGTGTATATATGATATTTTTTGAAGAAATATGTATATATGATATCACAAGATAGAATATGTAATAGGTTTTATGCTTGTACAGAACAAAAATGTGTATGTTGTCCTAGGTAGGAGGTTGTATGGAGTAGTAGTAAGGCGGAAGAGAAATGTATATGGTAAAATAATTGAAATATTAAATAAAATATTATAAACTCAAGTTGGTTCTCAAACAGATTGTCAGTACAAGGGTGTATATATGATATCACAAGTGAGGATATGTAATAGATTTTATGCTTATTGGGAGAAGAATATGTGTATGGTGATAATTTAAATAATAATTAAAACACTATAAAAATGAGTTTATTCTGTATTGGGATTGTCTCGATATTACATGTGAGAATACGTAGCAGGTTCTACTAGACATATGCCAATTAAATATGGTATCAATATTTATTAGATGTTCACATTCAGCAGCTGGGAAATAAATTTACGAATGATCAGCAATGTCTGGTCAAACACGGACCAACAATGTTCCCACGAACATAAGACATAATAGAAGCTGTGCTAGGAGATAAAAAAGGAAGGTAAACCATGTACTTTGCAGTACCAATACTCCGGCCGGGTGTACCCGGAGGTGCCTGGAGCCTATCCACCTTAATTACCTTTTGTCACCGACAAACCTTTTGTCATCGACAAAACAAAACAAATGTCCTGGACCACATGTTTTTTTTTACAAAACAGACACTTATTAAAATAATAGGACGGAGGACATGTCGGCGACTCCAACGGGCAAAAACAAGACAGAGCCCATCAGCTGTCTCTCGATCCTCGTGAACTTTATGTGACTTCACCTGTGCCTCACGCAGAGCACAGACAAAAATACATGAGTAGAGAAAATGAAATACAAGTGAATACATCTAAAGAGGACGAAAGAGCACATATCTCGGAGCAGAAAGTTCGGCCTGGATAACGACTACCGCGATAGCCGGATCCACAATAGTGTTTTCGGGATCTGCAGAGATAGCTGCTGATCAGCGAGCGGTTGTTTTCTGCCGCGATGACCAGCCCTCCACTAACCCCGTGCGCGATCTTTCCAGCTTTCGCGAGTGCTCGTCCCTCCATTCAGCCCCACCGGTCCACTCCACCACCACGCCTAGCTAGCCTTTTCGCCTTTCGAGAAAAGACTCCTGTCCAAGTCCTCTTAGCCTTAAGCTGCCCTGCCATGGGTGTTTGATCGGCACTAGTACTAGTAGCTCGCAAGCTAGCGAGAAGGCCGGCCATGTGTGTATATAAGAGAGGCATGGCTTCGATGATGGAGCTCTCCAAGGAGTAGTGGAGGAGACCGACGATCTGTAGTAGTGTTCAGTTCTCCTGGGCGGTCCCGAGCTATGTGGGCGGGCGTGCTGTGGCTCGTGCGGCAGGGCCTGCGGCGGCGGCGGACCGCGCGGGTTGCGGACGAGAGCGCCGCTGCCGCCGAGGGCGGCCGCGGCGACGTGGCGGCGGCGCGCGGCGCCGTCGGCCTGGGCGACGGCGAGGGCGAGGGCGGCGCCGGCGCGGAGGAGGCCTGGGCGGCGGCGAGCGGGTGGCGCCCCGCGCGCGCGGCCGACGAGGTCGGGCACCTCACGGTGCGCGAGAGCTTGCGCTACGTCATCTACGCCTGACGCCCGCGCGCCGTGCGCGCGCAGGGGCACAAGACAGATACATGTAACCATTGCTTGCCCGTGTCCTAATTCCTAACCAACCGAGAGATCGTATGTATGCTCCTGTAATAATCTACAGACACTAGATAGCGGTTAAGCTGCTGCTCTTGCTCGACGATTAGTTCTTCCCTTAGTTCTTGTTCGTGCCTGGATGCCGCGTGGCATCACAAAACTGATCAAAAACTGTGGAGACTTGGAGAGGGCAACGGCTTCGAACAATCGTCCGGCAACGTTGGCAACCGTGCGAGTGAAGCAGCGAACTGGCCAAGCCAGCAGGGGGAACCGGACCAGGAAACGCTGGCCACGCCGAGCCCGAGCGAGCAGGGGATCACCGTGCGTCGGTGCGCTTGACTTTGCGCAGACCGCAGAGATCAGACGCAGCGGCCACTAGCTAGGCCCTGGCCGACGAAAAGGTTGCCGGGAATTCCTCGGCGCCTCTTCCAAAGGATGACAAGGGAACGGTGACCCGTGGCTCAACCTTTCAGCCACAAGATAAGCCATGGCAATGGGCATGTTGCTCAACCTTTGAGGCG
Source organism: Panicum virgatum (assembly GCF_016808335.1). NCBI lineage: Eukaryota > Viridiplantae > Streptophyta > Magnoliopsida > Poales > Poaceae > Panicum > Panicum virgatum. Next base: position 36,158,289 of record NC_053142.1, on the reverse strand, counting down.
GAACCGAGAAGAAGATGAAGCCGGGGTTCACACGAGCGAGAAGGATCAGTTTTTTTTTCTATATAACTGACGTCAACACATGCAACAAATTTTGAAATTTTTAAAAAGTTGCAGTTCTTGAACCGGGCATCAAACTCAAATTATGGTGGCACGATTGTGTTTCTTTCAGCAACACCTTGAAAAGAAGATCCTACTCCTATATGTTTCGATAATATTTTGTAAAAAAAATATAACTTGCTTATGTCGAATATAAAAGTGTCAAACTAAACAAGTTAAAATGCTACATTGATTTCCAAAATAACCTATCGGTAAACATGCATGGAACATCCCCCTACCATAACACAATTGTTTACCCTCTTTTCTCATCCAATCTATTTTCACAATATAAACATAAATATCTGTTTATTAATTCAATTAAGGTGACTAAAGCAATCTTTTGTAAAGTCATCAGCAACTTTTCAAAAGTAGTAAGCAAATTATAATACTCTGAAAAGTATTTTCTCACACTAGAAAAAAATCACTAAAATATATTTTGATGTGAGATCTCGTTTTGAAGCTTTTATTCAAACTGTGCAATGGCGCAACCAGTTTTTGATTTGGATGCTCCATAAAAGTATGACTTTTTAATTTTCCGCGTGACAACTTGACATCATTGGTCCATTTTCTCCCATGCATGCATATGCTTCTTTTCCATTCACCGGAAAAAATAGCTGGGACCACACACACCATAAAAACAGCTTTAGCAATTTTTGCGAGAAAACAGAAACGTGCTACCATCGTAGTGGGCTACGTGCCTACGTGGGTTTGGCAACCTTCATAGCAGACCGAGAGAATGACGGCGGCCTACCAAGTCAGAGGAACAACTGCAAACCTGGTCAGGGACTACCGGAGCCGCGCCCGGCGATCACCGTGCTGTTTCCAACCAGAGCTGTTGCTCCCTCACCGGCAACTCGCCTGTGTTTGCGCGCGCCGTGCGAATCGTTTCAAAGTCCTGGTCACGGCCGACTCCAGCCGACGAAGAAGTGGCCGGAACATCTCGTTGCGTCGAATGGGAGACAAGGAGGGGCCTTGGCAGAATTAATGGCCAAGTCGCTGATCTTTTCAGAGGTAAAGAAATACGGATCCGGAACAAGAGTGATACGCAGCTGTTGGGTGCATGTACCACTCTTTATACTTGTCAGTAACAATTGTATACGCAGCCGTAATAATCATGGATTCTTTCAGCAGCTGGTATGATCAGCGCCTGAACAGCAACAACTCGCGATCAGACATGAACCGAACATTTCTTTATCATGTGCATGTGGCTGTCAATCGCAGTGCTTATCACGAACAGGGCTGGCGACGAGATAAGAACAGGATTTGCAGGTCGTTATCGGCATCACGCGTCAGATTTGGCGCAGAGGTGCCATCCGTCCACCCACCCCGCGCTCTTCGTGCTTGCGTGGTCATCTTCTTGGATGGATCATGAATGGACTAGTTGCCGATACGATCGAGGTCCTGGGCAGGCCTCGGAATGGTATTTGGTTTCTGTCAGGTTTCTGGCACCGGGTAAACGAGCTGGATGAAGGCAATGCTGTCATTTCAGGGTTTCAGACTTCAGAGAAAAGAGCGGTAACATTCAACGCAAAAACTAGCACCTGCATACGACTGCGGTGCGATGCAAAATTCACCGTGCGCAGGGTACAAGAGCATGAAAGAACACACCAATTGCGAGTAGATCAGAGAACACACATGCAAGTCATCCGGAAAACCATCCATCTCATTCACATGTGAGGAATGTGGAGTACTCTATCCTGTTTGTGATGAGTGAATTGTCAACCGTGCGGTGTGATCGTACACTTGGTCTTTGGTTGCAGGTACACGGACGTCAAGTGTCGACGGAGAGCTGCTGTGGAGGTGCTGTGGCCGATGGACCGTGCGGTCGACGGCGGTGAAGGGCAGCCGGGACCGGAGCTCTTGCCGGGCGGCAGCTGTGGCGTCCACTCCTGGATCGAGGGCGCAAGCGGCGACGGAATGCGGGTTTCTTGGTTTGCGCCACAAAACCAAAGAGGCGGACGGCGGTTGAAGACGCCAAGTCGTGGAGGCACGGGCGTCGGTCTCGGGACTGATGGAGGTGACGGGCGTCGACGGCGTCTAGGGCCTCGCTGCGGGCGAGGAGGTGACGGGCGTCGGGCGGCGTCTAGGGCCGTCAGAAGGCTGAGGCAGGAACGGCGTCTAGGGCCACGACGTGGAGGCGGGAATCTTCCCGCGCGTGGAGTTTTGGCGGGTTTCTTAAAACCGGCCAAAACCAGCCACCTACCCGGGTTTCGCGAACCCCCTAAAACCACGAACCGGATCTTCATCGACATGACGGCATCGCGGAGAAGGCTTCGAGTCGAAGAAAGAAACTCCGCCGTCGGATGAGATCGTGTACATATTTCCGGTTTTGCCCCTACGGGCGTTTTAGTGTCTAGTTTGAGTCGAGGGTATTTTGGACCCCTGCGTGGGCACCTTAAATACCCCTCTCCCTCTCCTCTCTCTCGCTCTCGCCAGCCAAGACCAGCACGCCGCTCTCATGAATGATCTTGTTGCTCTCTGTGCGAAGCATGATGAGAACGTCGCGAACTTAGATGTTGCTAAGACCTCGCTTGCTGACGTGTCTCACGAGCTAGCCAAGGCCAAGCATGAGCTTGAACTGGTCAAGGACGCTCCCATAGTTAGTGATGTGCTTGAATGTGATGAGTGTCCTATCTTTAAGTCTGATCTAGCCGCTTTGCAATCCAAATTTACTACTGTTGTGTGCGAGCTAGAGGAGATGAAGTCTAGGCCAGTTTTGCTTGGTGCGTGTAAGCTTTGTCCCACGCTTAGGTCGGAGCTAGATGAGAAAAATGTCTTGATTAAGTCTTTAGGGAAGACTAAGGTCGGGGAGTCTAGCCCACCTATTGATTGTCATGTTTACCCTGGTCTGATTTCTGATTTGGATAATCTTGCGGTAGAGAAAGCCAACTTGGAGAATGAGAACACATATCTTAGGGCGATTCTGAGTTGGGTTTCTAGCAGTGAGCCGCAGTTGGGCATGATGATCAAGCAGTTTAAGCGTGGTGATGGTTTTGGAGTCGATTACACATACACGAAGTCAGACTTTGACAAGCTGTATGGTAAGATCGGCAAGGCTACTGGAGCTCCAAGTGCTCTAAACACTGCTAGCACGAGCACGCAGCCTTCGCTTGTTGACCCCGTAGATGGTGTGCTGGAAGAACCACAAAAAACACCTCCACAGAAGCAGGTTTGGGTTCCAAAGTCCAATGAGCTGAGGAATCCCCTCGATACGCTCCCTGCTGCCATAGCCCAGGTTGCCCAGAAGAAGGGGGCTGCTCCTCCCCGTCCGCAGGCGAGGCCTCCACCTCCCAAGAGCGATGTGAGGTACCACTGCGAGTACTGTGACAGAGAGGGTCACCTGGAGGAGTTTTGCTTCAGGAGGAAGCGGGCTGTGAGGCGTGAGCAGGAGAGACGCAACCCGGACATGTACTCTGCTCGGGTGCATGGTCCTCCTCGGAGTGGTGTTAGGCAAGATGCTAGGGCGCGCCGTGTAGGTGGAGGACAGAGAGACGGTGGTGGTTACCATGCTCCAGCGGGTGGTCGCTTTGCCGGTCGTGCTCCTGGTCATCCTCAGTACGGCTATGGACCACGAGACCGAGGCTTTGGAGGAGGTTACGATGCACCACGCTTTCCTCGCGGTGGTGGTCGTCAGCCTCGCGGTAGACGGGACAGGGGATACGTTTTGCCTGAGTTTGCTAACCCTTCTGTAGAGCAAATGGCTCGACACTGGTTTGCTTCACACTTTGCTAACCCCAGTGTTGAGACATTTGCTCACCCTTGTAGCGAAAATAGCCTCTCATGCCATATTTCAATATAATGTTTTGGCGATTGATGATACACACAACACTTGGACTAATATGATTGTTAAGATGAACATTCTTAGGCTTTTAGGTTCAAGTGATGACAAAGAGAAGATAGGCGTAGCAAGGCCCGAAGGGACAAGAATTGAAGAGGCCGTGAAGAAATCCAAGTCGAAAAGATCAAGACGAAGCAAATTTGCTATCACCGGTTAAACCGATGATGAGCAAATTTGTACTAATCGGTGCAATGAACTTGGCACCGAATTAACCGACGTTGGGTGTTTTACACTCATCGGCTAGTTTGGGGTGTGAGGGCTATATATATGCCACCCCACGACTCATTTGATTGTGCTGGAGACCAAGGAAGCATACAAGAGTTCAAGATCATCTCCAACCACCATAGAGCTTCATTGTACATCATATAGGTTTAAGCACACTTGTGAGAGTGCTTAGTGCTTGTTTAGGCTTAGTTCTTGAGAGAACTAGCTTGAGTGAAAGCCTTGCTGCGGCAAGCATCTTGTGATCCGTCGTGTGACCCTCCGACTTGGTGTGGAGAGGCAACGACACTTTGTGCGGGGGAAGAGGAGACCCCCTCCTTGGTGGAGAAGCTCCGTAGTTGATTTCGGCAGGGTGACCGAGAGAGACGGTGGCGGTGCACGAGACTCGGTGTCTTGTGGGCACTCGCCTTTACTTGCCGGCAACGCCTTGGTGGTGTAGTGAAAGACGGTGATCGGAAGAGCCTCGGTGTCCCGTGGACGTAGGCGTTTGTGCCGAACCACGTTACATGACCGTGTCTACTCGGGAGTTTGCATTCCTCTTGCACTTACCTCTTTACTTACCGTATTACATTTCCGCATTTGCTCTTACTTGTTTGCCTTTACTTTCCTAGTTAGTTTGATTAGGATTGGCTAGATTGCAAGTCTTTTAGGGGTAAATAGAGAGTAGCATAGATAAACTTTAGTCATAACTAGCATGTGTAGGACGTATTAGGTTTATCTTATGCAAATAGTTTGAGCCCTAGGTTAAAAAGCGATTAGCGACCCTATTCACCCCCTCACCCTCTAGGGTCGGACACCCCGGTGATCCTTACAACCCTTTGTCTCACTACTGATGTGCAGGTCGGAGGCTTGGAGAACAGGTGGATCATGGACTACGGTTGTTCGCGCCATATGACCGGGAATGACAAATGGTTCTCCAGCCTCACCCCAACGCGCCACCACATAGAATACATCATATTTGGGGATAATGGTAAGGGCAAGGTACGTGGTGTTGGTGCTGTTAGAGTTTCTGATCGATTCACTCTGAGAGAGGTTGCTTTGGTTTCGAATCTTGGTTTTAACTTGCTCTCTGTTTCGCAACTTCTTGATGAGTGGTTTGAAGTTCGCTTCAAGGAGGGTTGTTCTCGTGTTTTGGATTCTAGAGGAGATTTGGTTTGCCGGATTTTACCTCGCGATCGAGTTTTCTTGGTTGACTTCTCTGGAACTTCTCTTGGCCCTTCTCGTTGTTTGTTGGCTGGTCCTTCTTCTGATATGTGGAAGTGGCATTGGAGACTTCGACATTTGAGCTTTGACTTGTTGTCTAGACTTAGCTCACTTGGCCTAATCCGAGGATTGCCCAAATTGAAATTTGAAAAGGATCTTGTTTGCTACCCGTGTCGCCATGCGAAGATGATTTCCACTTCTCATCCGCTTGTTAATCAGGTGATGACCAGTCACACTGGAGAGTTGCTACACATGGACACAGTTGGTCCTTCTCGGGTGATGTCGGTTGGTGGGAAGTGGTACGTTCTTGTGATCGTGGACGATTTTTCTCGCTATTGTTGGGTCTTTTTCATGAGAACCAAGGATGAGGCTTTTGAGTTTGTTCGAGACTTGATCTTGAGGTTGAAAAATGAGCTACCCCAGGCCATGTGGGCGATTCGCAGTGATAATGGCATAGAATTCAAAAACGCTCGTTTTGACACTTTTTGCAGCGATCAAGGGCTTGAACACTAGTGTTCTTCTCCCTACACTCCACAGCAGAATGGAGTTGTAGAACGGAAGAATCGAACGCTGGTTGAGATGGCGAGGACGATGCTCGACGAGCATAGGACTCCTCGAAAGTACTGGGCTGAGGCGGTTAATACCGCTTGTTATGTGTCCAACCGCATTTTCTTGCGTGTTTTCATGCACAAGACTTCTTGTGAGTTGCGATTTGGACGCCACCCCCGTGTTGACCATCTCAGAGTTTTCGGTTGTCGGTGTTTTGTGCTGAAAGAAGGAAATCTTGATAAGTTTGAGTCTCGCTCGTCTGATGGAATTTTTCTCAGTTATGCATCCCAATCCAGAGCATACCGTGTGTTGATTATTGATACTAACATCGTCAGAGAGACTTGTGAAGTCACTTTGGACGAGACTGCACCGTGCAATGCTTCCGTCTTTGAAGTTGCAGGAGATGATGAGCTCGGAACCTCCATCTTTGAAGATGAGGAGGAAGAAGCTGCGGAGGGTGATGCTGAGGCTACCACGCATGCTGTGGACCCAGTCGCCTCCGCCACAAGCTCGGTCGATGATGACGGCCCCGACCCTACTACGTCTACTTCCCGGGGGCCGATCGAGCAGGTGACTCAGTCTTCACCAGCTGTACCTGAAGAGGCACCAGCTTTGGTTGAGGAGGAGGTGACTTCGACAAGGGAAGCACCGTGACACATTCAGCATCGTCACCCACCTCAACAGATGCTAGGTGACCTCAACGAGAGAGTCACACGGTCCAAGGTAACAAGTATCGCTGGCTTTGCTCATTTAGCGTTTGTTGCCTCTTTTGAGCCCAAAGATATTGGACACACTCTTTCTGATTCTAATTGGGTCAATGCCATGCATGAAGAACTCGAAAATTTTGAAAGAAATCAAGTTTGGGTTTTAGTCGAGCCTCCACCTGCTTGTAATCCCATCGGAACGAAGTGAGTTTTCAAAAACAAGCAGGGTGAGGATGTGTTGGTTGTTCGAAACAAGGCTCGTCTTGTTGCCCAGGGGTTTTGCCAAAAAGGAGGAATTGATTTTGAGGAAACTTTTGCCCCTGTTGCTCGTTTGGAAGTGATTCGGATTTTTCTTGCATTTGCTGCTTCTAAGGGTTTTAAAGTTTTTCAAATGGACGTTAAATCTGACTTCTTAAATGATTTTATCGAAGAAGAGGTTTATGTGAAACAACCCCCTGGTTTCGAAAATCCCAAATTTCCAAACCGTGTTTATAAACTTCAGAAAGCACTTTATGGTTTGAAACATGCACCTAGAGCTTGGTATGATAGACTGAAAACATTTTTGCTGGCTCAGGGTTTTAAAAAGGGATGTGTGGATAAAACTTTATTCCTCATGCGGTCTGGCACTGATTTTCTATTGGTTCAGATATACGTGGATGATATTATCTTTGCTGGCTCTTCTCACGCTCTTGTCTCCAAGTTTTCTGAGCAGATGTCCAGGGAGTTCGAGATGAGAATGATGGGTGAGCTGCTGTTCTTCCTTGGGCTGCAGATAAAGCAAACTCCTCAGGGCACGTTCATCCATCAAGCCAAGTACACCAGGGACTTGCTGCGGAAGTTCGACATGAGTGACTTGTCACCTCAGCCGACTCTGATCAGCACTTCGACGGCGCTTGATGAGGACTTGGACGGTGAGGCGGTGGACCAGAAGGAGTACAGAAGCATGATCGGCTCTCTCCTGTACCTGACGGCGACGCGGCCGGACATTCAGTTCGGCGTCGGCCTCTGTGCGCGGTATCAGGCTTCGCCGCGGACCTCCCACAGGCAGGTGGTGAAACGCATCTTCAGGTATCTGAAATTCACCCCTGAGTTTGGTCTCTGGTACTCTGCGGATTCTTCTCTGGTTTTGGTGAGCTTTTCTGATGCCGATTTCGGTGGGTGTCGGTTGGATCGCAAGTCGACATCCGGCACTTGTCAATTTCTCAGTACATCTTTGGTGTCTTGGTCCTCTCGCAAGCAGGCTAGCGTAGCGCTTTCTTCCACAGAAGCTGAGTATGTTGCTGCTGCTAGCTGTTGCTCCTAGATACATTGGATGAAACAAACCTTGCAGGATTATGGACTGAGTTTTGATAGGGTTCTCATCTTTGTAGACAATATGTCCGCTATTAGCATTGCAAAGAACCCTGTCCTACACTCCAGAACCAAACACATAGATATCTGGTTCCACTTCCTGCGAGACAATCATGAGAGAGGCCACATAGACTTGATCAATGTCCCTTCAGAGAGGCAAACCGCAGATATCCTAACCAAACCTCTTGAGCGTGACACCTTTACTCGCTTGCGAGGGGAGCTTGGGGTTTGTTACCCCTTTTGATCGCTGACTTTTCTTTGGTTAGCTTTGTAGGTATTGTTTGTTTTTCTCTTTGTTTTCTAAGTTTGGTAGTTGCATTGTGCATATGCATTGTACATTTATGCATTTTGCATTGCCTCACTTGCACTAGTATTCTTGTATACATTACTATGATCTCCTAGTGCTTGCTAGTGTAAGTTTATAAACGTGATCATGAATAGCTTGCTCCCCTGTGTATATGACATCATCTGAGTTAAGCTATTTTGATTTGAAAATTTAAAAACATGGTCACCCTGTCTTGGCTACTAGCATGTTAGGGCGTGTTGATATACTTTGCTATCTCATTCATGCTAGTGTAGCCTTTCGTTCAGCAATTCATAGTTGACATGATCTAAAATTGATAAAATTGCTTGAATTGTACTTGAAATGGAATGGAAAGATCCAGGTGGGATTGCTTGTCGCACTGATCGAGCTTTCGGGACGGCTCACTTTGCACTTGTGAGAACCCGGGCAAGGCTGTGCATGACTAAAACGAGTGCCTTAAGCTTCTGATTGCCTTGGGCATAGGCTTGGTCTCGTTGCTAAGTAAAGCATGACAAGCTTTCAACCCCTGGCATTAAATTGCTTGATATAATGAGATTGCAAAATCAATGTTTACAACATGCTTTGGATGTTTTTGGCTCACCTGTATGAGTTTGATTAGCACTGTCTTTCATTCCCTACTTGCTAGTGCTAGATCAAGGGTGATGCTTTTATTTCTCCTAAACTGGAACTTGCCTAGCTCTAGACTGATTTGATATACCATGTTGAGCTAGATGCATGTCTTGTTTATGGATGCACATGTGCTTGTGACTAGTTGTTGCTCATATCATTGTATCCCTGAATGCTTTCACTTACACCTCCTGCATTGCATTCATTGCATAGCATATGTTCAGGGGGAGTCTCAGTTTCATGGGGAGCTTTAGGTCTAAGCCTTGATGTGTGCATATGCCAACAAGGGGGAGAAGTTGATCGAACAAGGGGGAGTATTGTTGGTAATGGGGAAATGCTTTCAGTGGGAGTTTCTGCTTTGTTTAGCTCCTGGTTTTCCCTCCGCTTCTGGCATGACAGTGTCGAGCCCTGTCATGCTTGTGTTTGATCAATTGCGTCGAGCCGTTGCCCTTATCTGAGGGAATCGATCTTTACTTGGTCAAGTGACTTATTCTTGCTTCTTCCGAGCTTTTGTCACTTGTTCAAGTTCTCTCTTGCTTCTTTGTTCTTCACTGTTTTTATTTCAATCTTGGTTCATTTGTGGTGTGTTGACAATGCACTCATCAAGGGGGAGATTGAGGAATGTGGAGTACTCTATCCTGCTTGTGATGAGTGAATTGTCAACCGTGCGGTGTGATCGTGCACTTGGTCTTTTGTTGCAGGTACACGGGCGTCAAGTGTCGACGGAGAGCTGCTGTGGAGGTGCTGTGGCCGATGGACCTTGCGGTCGACGGCGGTGAAGAGCAGCCGGGACCGGAGCTCTTGCCGGGCGGCAGCTGTGGCGTCCACTCCTGGATCGAGGGCGCAAGCGGCGACGGAATGCGGGTTTCTTGGTTTGCGCCACAAAACCAAGGAGGCGGACGGCGGTTGAAGACGCCAAGTCGTGGAGGCACGGGCGTCGGTCTCGGGACTGATGGAGGTGACGGGCGTCTAGGGCCTCGCTGCGGGCGAGGAGGTGACGGGCGTCGGGCGGCGTCTAGGGCCGTCAAAAGGCTGAGGCAGGAACGGCGTCTAGGGCCATGGCGTGGAGGCGGGAATCTTCCCGCGCGTGGAGTTTTGGCGGTTTTCTCAAAACCGGCCACCTACCCGGGTTTCGCGGACCCCCTAAAACCACGAACCGGATCTTCATCGACATGGCGGCATCTCGGAGAAGGCTTCGAGTCGAAGAAAGAAACTCCGCCGTCGGATGAGATCGTGTACATATTTCCGGTTTTGCCCCTACGGGCGTTTTAGTGTCTAGTTTGAGTCGAGGGTATTTTGGACCCCTGCGTGGGCACCTTAAATACCCCTCTCCCTCTCCTCTCTCTCTCTCGCGGCAGCCAAGACCAGTACGCCGCTCTCATCTCACCTCCCTGGCGCCTCCCTCTCTCTCGGTCTTCTCCCTCTCCTCTCTTCTTCTCTAGGATTAGAGGTTTGGATAGTTGAGATTTTTGTACTGAGATTGTGTGGGAAAGGAGGCACAATCCTCCTTTTGCCCTCCGGGGTTTTGAATTCATTTCAATCTCGTACGATTTGTGCTTTGTTTTGGATGAATTCGATTTTCCTTCATCGATTCTTGAGCACGAGTTGATGGGCTGTTTTTTGATGACTTCGTGACTCCTTGAAGTGGTTCTAATCCATCTAGCCTAGTGCTAAACCCCCCGGAATCACGAGTCCCCTCGAATCGAAGTTTTTGCGTTTTTGAGAAAACCCCGTTCTTGCTCGGGAATTCTTCGATTCCTCCCAAACCATGGAGTGATTAGTCGATTCCTTCCGTGGACATGTTCACAAGTCCTTTTTGATCATGCCTGCAAAATCTGAGCTCCTTTGGACTTGATTTGATCCTCTAATCATCGAAGTTTCCAAAGGTCGCGGGCTGGAAAAACGTTTCTGGACTCTGTTTTTCCTATCACCAGATGAACTGACGCTCTGAAGTTGTATGCGTCGGATCAACCGGTGAGTAGGCTTTTCGCACGTTAGGGTTTTCTGCTCTTCGCTTGGTTGCACCGGTGCATTAGCTCCACGTACATCGGATCAACAGGTGTTACTTATTTGCGGTGCCACTTTGAGCGTTTAACCGGCGTATTGGAGTTTCTTAACGTCGGTTCAACCGGTGCTCTGCTGGGTCCTTTTTGATGCCTCTCTGGACAACTGCATCGGCGTTTTAGATATGCTTACGTCGGTTTAACCGGTGCATGTGCAGTCCATTTTGGTGTTTCTCTGGACAACTACACCGACGTTGAGCTCCGATTTTGTCGGATCATCCGGTGTGTAACACCGGTTGAACCGACGCTTTTCAAACTCTTCTGTCGGATCAACCGGTGCTCACTTTTCTCTCTGCTGCCGGCTCTGCTCATCGGTTGAACCGACGCTGTTCAAATCTGTGCGTCAGATCAACCGGTGAGTTATACCGTGCTATTTCTCGCGCTGCTTTTCGGTGATTGCTTCCGCGTTGTATCTTGTTTGTTCCTAGAGCTTTTGTGTTAGTGTAGCTCATCCATAGCTACTCCACACTGTGCCTAGGACTCTAGGGTTGTGTGTGTACTTCGGAACTAAGCCGATCTTTCCGATTGCAAAAAATTTTAATCGGCTCCCATTCACCCCCCTCTGGTCGCCCTTTCGGTCCCTCAACATGTGCAACGCCACCATAATTCAAGGATGGTTGTCGCAAATTTCAGCCTTTCAGAACAGAACAGTCATGGCTCATAGGCTCAGATTGTAAACTAAAGAACTATGCCATCTGAGTGGCTTACACTACACCATTGCTCAGAACCTTGAGAAGAAATGGATAATATATTTATTACCCATCACACATATATATGTACTGAAACGATTCCGATTTCTGAACCTAATCTGCTACAGGTGGTGAAGAATATTTGATTAGTACTAGATCGGTGGGGTGTCCAGCTCGAACGACGAACATGACTTGCATCGCAAGCTCAGACCAGGGAACACCAAGCAAAAAGCATTGGCAGTATGACAAGGACCAGGATATGAGAAGCATGAACATGCATCCTGGTTGCGCCCGAGTGTGTCGGCGGTGTGTTGCTGTTTGATTTGGCAGGAGGCAGGGGCGGCTCTGCCACGTCCGAGTCTGTCAGGAGCGGCATGGGAGCCAATGCTGGTGGCCGCGCAGATTTGACGATGGTTAGCATGAGATCGCCAGCACGAGCAGGGTCCATGAAAACCGGCGTGCTGTTCCCCATGTTAATGCAATTGTTCACTGCAAAATAGATCGCATTGTGTGAGTGTGCTACAGATTGATAGCAGCAGGTATTGTGGGTGCTTTGTCAACTGAACGCGGCGCTAACTAGACGCAAGACAGACAACAAGGCTAACTGAGCAGCTTACACTTGTATCTTCTAGCTGTGGCAGGGAACTCAGTGATCAGGCCGTCCACTCCCGCGGCTGTAACATACCAATTGATTTGCACTGTTGGATCTGAGAAGAAATCGTATGCTTGAGACGCAAACTCATTCATGAGCGTGTAAACATAGACTGAGAGACCCGCGTTCTGCAGTGTCTGGACAAGATTGGTCTTGTACATTGTGAAATGGTGGGATTCAGGGAAAACAGAGCCAGTATCAACAGAGACGGCACTGGCGAACTTTTTTATGTCCGTGAGGGAGGAAGGTGCAGCATCCCTGACTTCTTCGTTGATCATGTACACAAGATCGTACTTCGTTTGCTGCTTGAACTTCTCCAGAACTGAACTATTCGTCGACTGAATCATAACTTTCTGGGCAGTTTGATTGTTGTAACCAGCATCGCCAAGGGTTTTGATAACTGTATCTACCATGTCAAATCCAAGTTCCTCTACCACGAAAGCAGCATGCTGCAAAATATGAACAGCAAGTTAATTGAGGGCATAATCTATAACTGGAAGTCTTTACATTTTTATGGGTTTTGTCTTCATCGATATGACAAACTCTAGTACTAAAATATGATGACAGAACGAACTAATGAATCAACAAAGAAATAGTGGCAGCCAATATGATTACAGTAAATAAATGAATGTGGTTCTTTTCACTCACTTAAAAACTCAATATTAGTATAAATTCTCACCTCTATACTGATCATGATTCCTGATAAATCCTTATCTTTTGTGAAGTCCAAAAAGTCTGATAGTCTCATGAAATTTCCTGCATTCCTGTATCTCGGATTTCTATCAAGTCTGTAGGTGGTAAATGGGGTAGATATTTTGGCTGTAAGGATGGAGAAAAGTTAATCTCAGAATGCAGAGCAGAGCAATAACGCTACATAGCTGGTCAACAAAATATATAAGTAGTCAATAAAAGCTGATCCAGATCAGATAGCAGGTGACTTAGGGTCTAGGAAAATAGTTTCTCCTGATTTACATAACAAGTAAAATATAAAATTTTGCACTTTGTTTCAATAGCAGAAAATATTTCAATTCAACTTACGTCTCAGATTCTTTACAATGTCATCCCATGTGAGGTTGAACGTAAAGACTCCTCGCACATTCTGAATATCTTTTATCACTGCTGTCTGAGAGGCAAACTGTGATCTTGCTACAGTAGTACCATCCATTAGGTTAACAGAACTCATGCATACTAGCACGCCATCTTTGGTCACTTGAACAGGGCAGTCAATGACATCTGCGCCATCGTCAACTGCTTTTTGATAAGCTAGATCAGTGCACCCAGGGTAGTCCCCACTAGCACCGTTGTGGGAAATAATAAGAGGCTTTCCTACATTCCAAAAGTGAGAAACTGGTTACCAGCAATAGATAAACACTCTGTTACGTGGATACGCCTGGGAAGTGGCGTATCCGTATCCGACACGTATCGGATACAGATACGCCTTGGATACGCCTCGGATACGTTTTCAGCCGTATCCCAAAAATATGGATACGTATTGGCTTAGATACGGGTATCCGACACGTATTCGAGAGGGTGGAGCTCACGGCGGAGAGGAGGAACTGAGGAAGGAGGGCCTCCACGGCCCGCGCGCCCCACCCCGGCCAGATCCGCCTGAGCTCGGCGCGGCGGAGCTCGAGGTCGGCGAGCTCGACGCCGCCGAGCTCGCGGCGAAGGCGTGCGCGGTCCCCGCGAAGGGGTGCGTCGAGGAGAGGGGCCCGCGAGGCGGAGGCGTGCCCAGATTCGCTCCGCCTCCTCCCTCCCCTGCTCCAGGGCCGGCGGCCGCGAGCTCCAGGGGGCGGTGGCGAGCGCGGGGTCCGCGAGCTCCAGGGGCGGCGGCGGTGGAGGCCGCGAGCTACAGGAGGGGCGGAGGCGAGGAGCGGCGGCGGCCTCGCATGCGCGCGCTCCCGCCGCGGCCGGCCTTGCGAGGCGGGGAGGTGCTGGCGGAGGAGGGGCGGGCGGAGAGGAGCAGGCGGAGGAGGGGCGGGCGCTTCTTGCGCCGGCGCAGTGGAGGAGAAAGGGGAGGCGGAGGAGCAGAGGAGGTAGGGTTACTTCTTTATTGATTTCACTTCTTCCGTCTTTTTTTTTTATGGGAACTTCTTCTGTCTTTAGTGTGGCTCTGCTTCACGTGATGTGGGGACAGGTGGTTCTCCAGAGAGTCCAGATGCACTTATTCTCTCCGGTTGAGTAGGACTCTAGCTACTGCAATACTACTAGTTTCATGTAAATGCTACTCTCATGACTAATGAGTGTGATATTTTATGTAAAAATTATTAATATTAAATTATTCTAGCCGTATCCCCGTATCGGTGTTTTTTGAGGAAGTGCGTATCCGCGTATCCGATACGTATCGTATCCGATACCCGTACCGGTATCCGAGTAACATAGATAAACATGAAGCAAGAAAAAAAACAATGAACAAAGGATCTCGACGTACCATGATCTGTGTTGCTTTTGTTCAAATTGGCAAAACACCCTGCATAAATAAGATATGAAACACTGTGGATGAGAAGCTATAACCCATCTGAATCTTCAGGTAAATTGTATGAACACAGACTATAGAAACAAGTTACCTGCATGTATCTATCCTAATGATTCACCTAACTTGTCAGGATAACGTGAAATATGTTTAGAGGTAATATTCCTTAAGGCAATTAAGCTACACATTAATCTCTTTCAATTACTTAGTTTTCCTGGATATCAAGTTAGTAATACGATTTTATAGTTACGTACTGTATCTATCCTAATGATTTGTTTAATTTGCTTGCATATCAAGTTACAGATATTTAGAGATAAGATTTATTAGGGCAATCCAGCTGGATCTGTTGAGAACCTCTTGGCTTCAGCTGGAGGAAATCCAGCAAAAAGGCAATTTCACAGCCATCCAAACCTTTGAAACCAGTATAAAAGTACATGCCGCATAGCAGAAAGCATGGAATATTTGAAAAGATCCACTATACAGCATATTTTGAACAGTGGTTGAAGCAAGCATGAAAAGGAGAATATCAAGATTATCCCATGCTGTGTGCTAAGAAAATAGCAAAATTAGGCAGCTTGTAGATTTTGTCGGTGAATTACTTCCTTCAGTAACAGAGAACCACTTTCTCAATTAGAAATTAGAGTTCTAAATATCAATAGCTATAAAAATCTATTAGACAAAACCAAGTTTGTGTCAAAAAATTTATGGCAAATTAATTGAGTTAGAAGCCTGATCCACTGCTTTCTTCCCTCATAAAAGAAAATGGTAGAAAAATCGAAGAACAAAATTGTGTTAATATAAAATAAAAAATGTAGAAAGAATTAGGACTCACCAATTGCTTCTGATGGTGTAACAGGGAAATCAGACAGTACGCCATCAACAGAGAACACACCATTATCGATGAATGAAAGATATTCTGCTAAGGGATCGTAACTATGGTTGTAACTGAGCATAAAGTCATTTGCAAAATCAGCAGCATAAATTTCTAACCCAGCTTTATGAGCATCATCGACAACTGAAGTATACAGTTGTAGATAATTATCTGATGAAGTAGGCCAAATATAGCTCTTTGGGACCAGTATCCCGGATGCAAATGTCTTGACAAATGTAAGGTTCTTCAAGATGGAAGCATAAGTCTTGTTCATAGATGGTTCAAGAGTGCTCTCATCAAGAAAGCGGAACACAAGTTTCGTCTTGTTGCTAACTCTTCCATGTAGGCTTGAGAGGAAGGTCACTTCAGGTGACGAGATATAATTGACAACAACACGCTTAGATACAGAAATGATATAATTCCTCATACTTAGATTGAACTGGTTGTAGAACCTGTCATGCTGCAAATAACATTAATACGAGGTTACAGCATGAGAACAGAAAATAGTCCAGTGTGATCTACTAAATAGAATGGTATTCTCATTTGTACCTGAACATTAAGCCAAATTCCAGGAGGTTTGAATTTGGACTGCACATCTTCAACAGCAAGTATTGCATTGAAATTTGAATCAAATCTGGGCGTTCGAGAACTGATTGACCTCATGACTGCTTGATATATACATCACGATGAGTAAGATAAGTAAACAAACCATGTTGCTGAAATCATAAAAAGTTCACAGCAAGAGGCATTTCCCCTGTGCCTAGGCACGTTTTTCATTAAGAGGGGAAGAGGCATTTCCCTTTTCTTCGTGATCCAATACTAACCTGGTTGCTGGCATAAACAACATCCAATATTTAATGAGATAACTTAGAAAAGTATCATAGCACTTACGAGGGACTTGTCCAAGCTCAGTGAGATTGTAGTCGACGGAGAACCATCCTGAGGTAGGCACACCATTGACAAGGTAGGTCTTCTGACCCTGTGGATAGATATCTGCAATATCTGTGCAGTTGTCCATCTTTATGTCCGGCAGGCAAATGCCAAACTTATCCTTGGTCAGCCTCACATCGCAGTATAGTATTGTAGCGGGCGAGCTAGCATACTGCACAAATCCATAAGCATCTTCGCTTGAATCAGGGAACACTCCCGAAAATCCACCCTTTGCTACAATTGCTGGCGCATTGCCTGGAAAAACAGGCGTATCTGTTAGCCTACAGTTTGCATGAAATGGGTGAATCCTAACTCTGATCCGAAATGCATCCAAGAAGCAGGGTTTCTTGTGCAAAAAGGGACATGCAGGTATGATAAAACCTCAAGGAGACCACGCTATATTTCTCCGTAACAATAAGAAACGTAAAGTGTACAGAGATACTAGCAGCACAAAGCATGTACCAAAATTCCATCTCAAAAACTTCATCTAAATAAACAAGTAATAACTTCACCATCAGCTGAACCCCTGACCCAAAATCTAAAATCCGTAGCTGATTGTACGAATTTCCGGCGATGCTCGAATGGATGAAAATCGAACAAGGCTAAAAAACAAAATAGATGTGCACAAAAGTGGGTCTTTTTGAGCAAACATGAACTGGCGGCATCCCAAAGGCTCGGCGGCCCTGGAAGAAAAGGAAGAGGACCATGGGAGGACGCGTACCGCTCAATGTCTTCCAAGAAGAGGCCTCCTGCGCGGCGGCGACGCCCAGCCACAGCAGCATGAGCGATGCGAGGACGGAGCAGACATGGCCGGCCCTCATCGCCTCCGGCGGAGAGCGCCGCCCTCGGCGCAAGGACACAGCTCCGTGAACGGCGGTCTGGACCGAAAATGCCGCCCCCCAGAAGGCCGAGAAGGCAGCGAGAACCGAGAAATCCCCTTGACCTTGAGCCGCCGCAATGGCTACTAGAGACGGAGGAGTGGAGACTAGGAGGTGAAGTAGTGCCGAGCTGCGTCGGGGGACGCGAGGGGGAGAGCAGGCAGGAGTACTGGCAGCGGGGGAAAGGTGGTGCGGCACACGGAGTCGCAGGAAGTACCAGTGGTGGTCAAGTAATGGGACAGCTGCCTCCAGCGGTCCAGCCTCGATTGATGCCTTGACGAGGACTGCTCGACTGATTTGGGGCTGTGTTTACAGCTAGGCACAACTGCAGTATCTGAAAATAGATGTACGTGCATACAGCTCATTATACACGTACTTGCGTACGTCTCTATACACGCATGTAAAACTCACAAACGGTTGTACCTTTTGATTTGGGCTCGGCTGGCAATGAGCGCGTCCTTATCCTTCACGTGTTGATAATGGTAGAACCTACTAAGACTGACTAAACGACAAACGCATCACCATTCTACGCTGTGATTTGATTTCACGCGTGGGCCAGCAGATTTATTTTGGCAAGTACTGGTTGGTGCGACATCTACATCAACGTAACTCAAATGATCTCTCCCTACCCTACGGCCTTTCGTTCTCGCTCGTTACTACCACAGCCATCTCCTCGTCGTTTGGTCAGCAAAGTAGGATCTCTCCGTCTCTAGTACTCCAATCGCCACCGCTGGGTAGTTACCCTTTTCGGTAATGCTGGTGTTTATTGTGCTGGCCGAAAGGAACACGAGTCATGACGCGGAGTGTGAAGCTGTTCGGGTGGTTGATCAGTCATGGCCGAACCAATCTTGCTACAGGTACTGAGAAACCTCGCCCTTGTTCCAGCAAAAGCGCCGTGGAACTGTTTGAGCTAATTAACTTTGACCGCTAATTAGAGATATTAAATTAAGACAATTTACAAAACCAACTCCACAACCTCTGTGCTAGGAGCTTTAAAGAATCTAATAAGGTTTTTGATCGTGTAATTAGAAGATAATATCTGAGTTTTCGGTGTTAAATGAGCAAATCTTATTTTTCCAGTGCCAAATACGCAATTCTCTCCCCCAAAGAACTGGCTGGCACCGGCGGGTCGCCGTCAGCCCGTCACCGATGATGACATGAGCAGCGCCCACCGCGGCGACCCTCGGGACGGATCGCGACGGGATCTCATCTGGTCTGGTTCGCGCGGAGGGTGATCGATATCCATTGGTGCGGTTCGTCGGCCGGCGGCACGTCCACGATCGCGATTGGCGAGCAGCGGCGATGCTCGCTGCGCGGTGCGGTGCCCTCTCGCGCCCGCTGCCGCGAATCAGGCGCCGCGGCGGCGCGCGCAGGTTGGCAGGAATCCCCTGATGAACGGCGCAGACTCCCAAGCTCCCAACGGCTACCCAAGTTCCAGGAGCGACGCCCGCTGGATTCAAAGTTTCCTGGCCCAGTCCTGGCTCCTATTAAAAGACAAACGCATCACCATTCTACTGTGATTTCATTTCACGCGTGGTGAACAGATTTGTTTTGGACATCTACATCAACCTAACTCAAATGACCTCTCAGGTCTTTCGTTCTCGTTCGTTACTAGAGTCGCTAACTAGTAGGGACGAAATGACCTCTCCGTACCCTAAGCATTCCTCGTCATCTGGTCAGCAAAGTAGGACCTCCGTCTCGAGTACTCCAATCGGCACCGTTGGGTAGTTACACTTTTCGGTAATGCTGGTGTTTATATGCTAGCCGAAAGGAAACACGAGTCGTGAGCAATGTTATCAAGCCGTCCGAATAATCACAATCAGTACGTCGCGACTAATCATCTTTATTGGCTCTTTGGTATTGATTATACCCACCGACTCGATTAGCTAGACTAGATTGCAATAGTGAAAAAAAGAGAGTGCAAGTTGTCTGATTAGTCATCGACTAATCATGATTAGCAATCCGATTAGATATATAACGACTAACATCTTATTCATAATACACACTCCTTCAGATTTGTAATCCGCTACTAATCTCTCGTAACTATAGCTTAGCATTCGACAATTTGCTTAGGGATACTTGCTGAGTGAGATATTTATAGGGACCACCATGGTTGAATCTTAATCTTTATTATTTGACTAGCTTCGACTAATCATCCTGATCAACGACTAATTACGATTAGTTATCTTATCGGTGCTCTTGCTACTAGGTTTGATAATACGATATGAAAACATTGGTCGTGAGTCGTGATGCTGAGGGTAGAGTTGTTTGCATTGGGTGGTTAAGATGAGTCATGGCCGAACCAATCTTGCTACAGGTACTGAGAAACCTCACCCGTGTTCCAGCAAAAGCGCCGTGGAACCAGCACTGTGTGAGGCGTGAGCTTGCTCCTGAGACTTCCTTCGGTTGCATCTGTTTGAGCCTGATGAGATGGCGTAGGAGTAGCAAGCAGAACACTGCAGCAGCAACAGTGAAAGGACCTGGACAGGATGGCTGGCGCAGGGTCCCCGCGGAATAAACGCTGGAGTAGGTGCAGCAGTGCAGGTGGACCCGACCCACAGGCGCCCATCGCAGGTCGGTCGCACCAAGCTGACTGGCAGGCAGGCCGGTGGCATCCCGATCGGTGCGCCGCGCCCGCGCGCCCGCAACCGCATGGCTCAACCCGGGGCGAGACGGCTCCGCCGCGGCTGGCGTTTTCCAGCG
The DNA here is from genome assembly GCF_016808335.1 of Panicum virgatum. Lineage (NCBI taxonomy): Eukaryota > Viridiplantae > Streptophyta > Magnoliopsida > Poales > Poaceae > Panicum > Panicum virgatum. Next base: position 36,138,137 of record NC_053142.1, on the reverse strand, counting down.
GAAAAGGACACTTGGGCTGGCACCGGCGGCTCAACGTCGTCAACACCCGGCGTCGATGACATGAGCGGCGTCCACCGCGCGGCGACGTACCTCGGGCCGGATCGCGTCGTCACTAACCCCCTCGGACCTCTATATAAACGAAGGCCCTCACGAGTGCTTCCTCTAACGACCCTCTCCACCGAGCTCGGAGCTCCGGACTGATGGCCACAACTACGTCTGCTGCTCGGTCTTTTGTACTGCTTCTGTCGTGGCTTGCAGTCTCCGCTGCGCAGAAGCCGTCGGGTTGGAACACCCTAAATGGTAAGTCACGTTTCACCCTCAATACTTTGGTTACGGTTGCTTTTTTTTTTTGCTATTTAAGTTCTACTGCTGATCAAAAGTACAACTATATTTGTTACTAATTAGAGTTGCCCAATTGATGGCCGGATGTTTCTGATTTTTGAGAGAATTTGTAAAATTTCTCTATTTTTTTAGACTGTCCATCTAGGATCCTAGGTGGCTTCACCTGGAGGCTTCAAAAAGAGCCTCCAATTAGTAATAGTAAGATATTTTCAAAATAAGTTTAAGTTACCTTCAATCCCACAAGCTTTTTTCATTTATACATAAGCTTGCGCCTTTTTTTCAAAACAATATTTCAAGGAAGGTCTTCTTTTGAGAAAAATAAAAAGTTGGGCCTTGAGTTTTCTTACATTTAGTCATTGTTTTCAGGCAACCCTCCGGTTATCATAGCCAAGGGTGGCTTTTCAGGGTTATTCCCTGATTCAAGCCAGTTCGCCTACGAGTTCGCTGTGACTCAGAGCTCACAGCGTTATACCGTCCTTTATTGCGACGTTCAGCTAACGAAAGATAGAGTTGGTATCTGCCTACCCAACATATCAATGGAAAATGGCACTACTATCTCTGATGTTTTTCCCCAAGAGAAGAAAAGCTACCTCGTCAATGGGGTACCTTCGTGGGGATGGTTCTCCGTCGACTACACTTTCTTTCAGCTTAAACCTGTTTATCGTAAGCACTATATCACACCTCTCTTAATTTTCTAAGATATTACCTGATAATATTGACCTAATGTTTTTTTCATACATTTATTGATGTATATTATCTTGAAAAAATAAGGGCCATCAAATAAAATCCTTTCTTCTTTTGGGCCTCGAAATCAGCTCGTTGTATAAAAGGAAAAAAACAGCCACACGTAGTAGCATTGATACCACAAAGGCCTATCTTCACTGCCTCAAAGGAAAACAAAACGAAATGACGCCTGTAGTTGCATGCATGTCTTGCCCCGCGATCTGCAGAAAATAGGAAAAATATATATCTAGCTTAAAACATTTACTGGCTTACTGCATTTTATTGATAAATGTTGTGGATTTGGTTGCACTCTTGACTTATGCGACGTACATTTTGAGCAGTCCAACGCTCAATCTTTTCTCGAACGTCATGGTTTGATGGAACGCTTCCAATACTCACTGTTGAAGACATGCTAAACAATTTCAATCCTTCAGGAACTTGGCTCAATATTCAGGTAGCACAAGAATAGCTATCCTGGCAGCTCCAGGTAGCAGTAGATTATTCCGGGCGCGTTTTGTTATGACTATAACCTCCTCTTCGTGACGTTTTCAGCATGACAGTTTCTACAGGAAGTTCAATCTAAGCATGACGAGTTACATAATTTCTGTGTCAAGGCGTGAAAAAGTCAACTACATCTCATCACCTGAAGTTAGCTTCCTCACCAGCTTGCTTGGAAGAGTCCACCCCAGAACAAAGCTCGTGTTCCGCTTTCTGGACGCGCCTAGTGTCGAATCATCAATGAACGTGACATATCATTCGCTACTACTGAATAATCTTACCTTTATCAAGACATTTGCATCTGGGATAATTGTCCCCAAGCACTTCATTTGGCCTGTTTCAGATGACAACTATCTCGAAGAATGCAGTTCAGTCGTCCGTGATGCTCACGATTTAGGGTTGGAGATTTATGCTGATGATTTTGCAAATGATCTTGTGCTCGGTTACAACTACAGCTATGATCCGTTGGCAGAATATCTCTCATTTATCGATAATGACGCCTTTTCGGTTGATGGTGTATTGACCGATCACCCTATCACAGCTTCGGAGGCCATTGGTGAGCCCTTATTCTTTGCACTTTCAAATTCCCTGTCAGAGTACTACTGTGTTATGACTAATTGGGCAATAATGACGGGCATTAAACAACTGTTTAGAGGGCTTCTCTTCTTAATACGTACTCCGGCTAGCACCCTTAATTATTTACCTGATAGGACACAGATCCGACTAGTATCAACTTTATTTGACTATTATTGGGCATATATAGCTGGCGAAGTACAAACCTACCTACACCTACAACATCATGAGCCAAGACTCAATTGGTACTGATATATATTGTTGTACTAGTATTTTTGTAAAAGAAGAAGCACAATGTTTGACACAAACAGTATGCCTCTCAACTATTTTCATGTTTTTGTAGAGGAACAAGTCCAATTTACCCCCCTGAACTTGTCAATAAGTCTAAAATACCCCCCTGAACTACAAAACCAGACATATTGCCCCCCTCAACTTATAAAACCGGGTAAATCACCCCCTGACTGGTTTTCATGGTGGTTTTGCTGACGTCAGCATGCGGGTCCCACACGTCAGTCCCTCTCCTCTTTCCCCTCTCCTCTCCGATCACCTCTCCACCGCCGCCGGCGCTCGCCACCCTCCATCTCTCCCTACCGGGCGCCGCTAGTGCCGCCGCCGCCTGGCCGCCGCGAGCCTCCGCCCCCGCGCATGGCCGCCACTGCGCGTCTCGTCCTCGCCCTGGTGAAGCTCCGTGCGCCCCTCCGTGTGGCAATAGGCGACGGCAGTGGGCCGGATCTGGAGGCGTAGGCCGGAGGGCGCCGCGAGCCTGCCTGGCCGGCGGCCGGAGCTCCGCCGCCGGGACGCAGGGACGCCGCCCCTGCTTGGGCCCTTCCTGGGGGTGGGTCCGGAGCCTGGCCGGCCGGAGGCCGGAGTTCCGCCACCGGGAGGCAGGGGCATCGCCCCGCCGCCCCACCTCGGCCCTGTCTGCAGGGGGCATGGCCGGAGCCTGCCCGGTCTGCCACCGGGGGGTATGGGCGTCGCCCCGCCGCCCCCCTGGGCCCTACCAGGGGGCGTGGCCGGAGCTCCGCCGCCGGGAGGCGGGGGCGCCGCCTCCGCCTGGGCCCTGCCTGGGGGCGTGGCCGGAGCTCCACCGCCGGTAGGCGGGGGCGCCGCCCCGCCTGGGCCCTGCGAAGAAGATGAGAGGAGAGAGCCAGGGGGAAAGGGAAAAGAGAAAAGAAAGAGAAAAGAGAGAAAAAGAAAAAAGAAGAAGAAAAAGGAAAAAGAGGAGAGGGGAGAGAGGCTGATGGGTGGGACCCACATGCTGACATCATCGAAAACCACTGTAAAAACCAGCAAGTGGGGTGATTTGCACGGTTTTAAGAGTTGAGGGGGGCAATATGTCTGGTTTTGTTGTTCAGGGGGGGTATTTTAGACTTCTTCACAAATTCAGGGGGGTAAATTGGACTTATTCCTTTTGTAGACCGTTTGAATAGGTAAACAGTGTCTCTTGTACATGCAGTATACATAAGTCATTTTGCACTGGTTTATACTTTATAAGATTGTTTTTGTCTGTGCAGGTTGTTTTACGAATTTAAACAAAAGCAATTCTGATCATGGTATGTGTGTAGCAATTCTGATCATGATATGGTTAGTTGATAGTTGGTTAATTGCTGACCACCACTAAACCTTATTTGGAATCCAGGAAAGCCACTGATAATTTCTCATAATGGTGCGAGTGGGGACTACCCAGGCTGCACTGATCTTGCTTATCAGAAAGCCGTTGAGGATGGCGCAGATGTCATTGATTGCCCTGTGCAATTGACAAAAGATGGAATACCGATATGCATGAGTTTCAGCAACTTACTGGAGGCATGCTATGTTCCAGGAGTAGTGCATTTGGGCTCTGATGAAACAGCAGGGGTTAAAGATATTTACAGCGTGCCAGGATTCTTCACTTACAACTTTACTTGGCATGACATCGTAACGAACCTCCAACGTAAGTTCAAGTGACTCTGAATGCTGCCCAATAATGGACTGACGAAAAATGCACTACCCAGGCTGCATTGATCTTATAACAAAAAATGTTACTGAATGGATACCAAATAGATTGCAAAAGTAAGTGTTTTAATCCCTTTTCTGCGTCCTTGCAGCCAAAATTTCAACCCCATTTAGCACCTCGACGTTGCAGAGGAACCCCAGATATGCGACCGCAGGAAATTTTACAAGATTATCGGATTTCCTTACCTTTGCAAAAGATAAGGATTTATTTGGAATCATGATCACTATACAGGTAGAAAGAATCCATTGCTTTTCAATATTTAATTAGTAGCTTACTTCATTACTTGCGTGCTCTAAAAACACTTTTCCATGCACCTGTGTTTTGGCAGCCCGTTTTTGGTACGCCCGAGCAAATCCAACTTGACATGCTAGACTCAATCATCGAAGCCCTCGACGATGCTGGCTACAGCAATGAGACCGCCCGGCAGAAAGTTTTGGTTTATTCCTATAGCAGTTCTGTCTTGGCGAAATTTAAAGAGGAGACAGACTACGAGCTGGTGTACGATATCAATGGAGCCTACGGAGAGGTAGCACCGTCCGGCCTCGCGGAGCTTCAAAAGTTTGCTAGCGCTGTCGCGGTCCCTAGGCTATCTGTCATCGATGAAGATGACGGTTTCACAATTTCCCAGACGGAAATGGTCCGGTCCCTTCAGGCCGCCGGCTATCCGGTGTACGTGTACAACCTCGGAAACGAGTACGTTTCGCTGCCCTTCGACTTCTTCTTAGATGCCACAGTGCAGATGAACACGTACGTTGAGGGTGCTGGGGTGGACGGACTGATCACTGATTTCCCTGCCACAGCTCGCAGATACAAGGGTATAACACTAGTCTTAGAGACTCTCAGTTAGCTAGCTAGCCTTTCAAATAGTTGATAGTATGATGCAAAGTGCGTTTAAATTATCTAGCTAATCTGTTCCTTTTTCGTTTTGCAGCGAATACCTGCAGGAATCTGGGGAATAACGTGCCACGGTTCATGGCGCCTGTTCGTCCAGGTGCTCTCCTAAAAAGCTACTCCAGCAAGCCTGGGCAGAAGAAACCAGAGGCCCGAAGACTGCCACCTTTGACAGATGATGACGTCGCCGAGCCACCCCTGCCTCAAGCCGCCGGATCGCCTTCAACTTCAATCGCAATGAGGACCCAAACACGCATTCCAGTTCTCGTAACACTTGTTTCACTCGTAATGGTGTTCTCCGTTATATGACTCGGAGTTGGATTAGTATATATAATATAATATATAGCTCAAATACTTGCATTGAGATCAATAGTTTGTAGCTCAAGTAACATTTGTTGAAAAAAAAATAAGCATCAACCTTTGTGAGATCCGTATAGCTAGCTAGCTATCAATTTTTTTGAGGCGAAAAGCTAGCAATCAATCAAATAGCATTCTGTCTAACGTTGTAAAGAACTTTCTCGGCATGGCGGTCTAATCTTTGGATTGTATTTGTTAGTCATCGGAGTGCCTTTTTTTTTCTCTTGTAACACTGTGTGTCTTTACGACAGAGGCTGGGTTTCTTTTCAGGTTCAGTTATATCACCTTGATGTAACGTTTTGTCAGAAAAAAACATGAGGACCACGAGGATATCATTCCACCAATTGTGCTTAGATCTTGGTGTCCACAAATTACACATAGGAGTAGTGCTCACTACTACAAATTAAATTAGACCTTTTTGTCACGGTTCCAAATTGACTTTTGTTCCGGTTTTGGAACCGGGACTGAGCTTAGGATTTAGTCCCGGATGGTAGAACCGGAACCAAATGTCTCTGACGCTAAAAATTTTTTTACGCCCTGCGGGATTTGGTCCCACGATCTCTGGCCTCGCGCACAATTATCTTGTCAACCCACCAACGCAATACATGTGACTCAGTATAGGATGTCTTTTTTTGAACTATCACGTGGAAGGGCCTTTTATCCGGGGTGGTGCCACCAACCTAGTAGTCCCGATTGGAGCCACCAACCCGGACTGAAGATGAACTTTTAGTCCGGGTTGGTGGCTCCAACCGGGACTAAATAGCCCTTTTGTCCCCTAGCTTTTGGAATCAGGACTAAAGGGCTCTTTAGTCCCGGGTCCAATATTTGCTTGGACAAATGTAAAGGATCAAAGCCTCTTTCTGTAGTAGTGGCTTATAGCAATATTATGGGGTGTTTGGATGGGGTGACTAAAACCCCTCTTTTAGTTACTTTTAGTCAACTATTTCCCAAACAGGGGTGACTAAAAGGAACTAAAACTTCTCTAGTCCATTAGAACAAGGCTAATAATACAGCCAGTTGTTGGCTGTAAGAATTCTTATAGCCTACCTCTCAGCCAAGTAGTATAGTAGTTTAGTCCTTCATTATTAATATAAGCCCCACATGTCCCTCTCGTAAGGTTTCTTGATTCTTGTATCCAAGCTGGCTGCAGGCTTGCAGCCCACCTCTCCTCTTCTCTCTCTTCCACATCAGTATTTAGCCTTTTTGCGGCTTGCTATAATACTTGCTCTTAGTGGATTGCAAAAAGTGACTAAAGTTGTCTCTCTTCCTTGGACCACGTGCCTGCTCTATCTCTCTTCTCTCTCCTCTCTCTTTATTTAGTCTCCTTTTAGTCCCTCTATTCAAAAGGGGCAGACTAAAATTCAGTCACCTGACTAAATGTTTTAGTCAGCCGACTAATATATCCAAACAGGCTCTTATTTATAGGCGTGCGATAGGAGTCGCACTCACGGGTATACAAATGTGGGGCATGTCTACGTGTTCCTCTTACAGTAAGAGAAAAAACTAGCATCCCCTTCGAGTTTGCAACTATTTTAGGATCTGAATAGCTTGTGCGGGTTCAAATAATCACCCAAAGGTAAGCAGGATCGCCATGAGCTGCGTTCCCCCTTCCCCTCGTTCCCCCAGCCCGCCGGGCGGCCGCTCCGGCCACCAGCCCCAGCTTCCCCGGCCACTCCGCACACCCCAACTGCCCCTCTCGAGTCTCGATCTCGTCGACTTCTCCTTCTCCCCTAGCTCAGATTCCAACAGGAATCTCGGTAACGTCAAGGGAGATCCTGGGCCTCTACCGGAGGCGACCAAGCCGATGCGGTCGTTCAAGGAGGTCCTCCTCTCTCCCTGCTATGCCACTACCCAGGCACCCGTGAACCTCCGCCAAGATGGCAAGCTGCCCTGCCACCAGCAACCTGCAATGCGCCGCCCCACCGCCATGGCACCGGAAGAAGGAGGCACCTCGGGCCACCCGCGCACGCGGAGGTCTGGACAAGCGGGGGAGGTTCCTCCCCGAGCAAAGCCAAAACTGGGCCGATTTCCGGCAAGCTCGTCCTCCCGTCCTCCCATGTTGCCTGGCCGCCATGGCTGGCACACGGTTCAGAGCAAGCGCAGCCGACGACGTGCAGCGCATAAACCCATCATCCACTCTCGCATATCTTACCCACGCCTCCCAGTTCATCAGTGCCTCGGCCCTCTTCATCACAACTACCCCTCCACTGATTCCTCCTCCATTTTCCATGAGAAAACCGCTGGTCGCTGCTTCCGTTGCCTCGCCTCCGACCACAAAGTTTCCCAATGCTGTGACCCCCCCAAGTGCTTCCTTTGCCTCAAGTCCGGCCACCGTGCTCGGTCCTGTTGGACACGCTCACCCACCCACGACCCGCCGCCGCAAACCTCTCCACCAACCCTCAATCCAGCAAACTTCCCACCTCTGCCCGCCGCCACCTGCAATCCACCTGCCCCGCCGCCCGGAATGGAGTTGCCTGGTTCTCCTTGCGCTTGCCCTGACCTCATCATCGCCACTGCGCCATACACTATCGAGATGGCCACGAGGTCGGCCACCCTCATGGACAAGGCGGTGATCGCGGTGGCTGTCGGCTCTGGTGCAAGGCCGTCCTGTGATCAGGTCGCTCGGGCGTACGACAAGTCCCTATGCCTGGATCCCAGCACCATCGACGTCTCCCTGTATCCACCGGAGGGCTACCTTGTGGTGTTCAACATCCCTGGTTAGGTGCTCCACTCCGAGCATGCCACACGGGTCGGGAGCTTCTCCCTCTGGCCCATCCCCTGGTCCCCTTTGTCACACGTCGCTGACACAGTGCCACCCGACGTCTGCTTCAAGGTGCGCTTGTGCATCGAGGGCGTTCCTGCCCACGCTCGTCAGTTCAGCACCGTGGCCAACATTTTGCAGCGGGGCACCCTGCTGGAGAGCGTGGACACTACGCTGCGGCGCCCCTGCGACTCGGCTTGCCTCAACCTCTGGGTCTGGGTGGCTGACCCGGCAGCGTTCGCTAGGGCGGGCATGGTTAGGATGGAGACCTTGCCCGGCCGGCGTGAGACGTACTGGCGGTTCGGCCGACACCGACGCCTTTTGGAGCGCCGCCCTCGTTGCGGACCGGTAAAGTTCATGGGCTACAATGTTCTTGTTCATGTTGACCAGGTCGTTAACTACCGGCCGCCGTCCACCAACACCGGCGACTCAGCGGTGGGGGTCGAGGTTGACTGGCCCTTGACCTTCACCTGGGACTGGTTCCTGGGACTGCGCGACGGTGAAGCTCCTCCGCTGTCCGAGCCACATGCTCCACACTGAAAGCGAGACCGGTCCCCTCCGGGAGAACCGGATGGAAGCGAGGAGGACACGGCGACCTCTGCTAGACGGCCAGATTACTGTGACCTCGGGGGTGGCTCTTCCAACCATGGCGGCGGCGGCGGCCCCGTGCCTGGTGGTGGTGGTGGCGGTGGCGGTGGCGGCGCCCGCCACGTGGGCTACGGCTCCTCCAACCAATACGGCGGCAGCAACCACATGGCTGGTGGTGGCGGTGGCGGCGCAGACGGCGCCCGTGTCACACCGATTTATGAAGGCAAACCGAATACATCTCATATATGCGCCAGGATCAGTTTACACACATATGATTGACCATAAAGCGAATATCACAATGAGTGTAAGCATAAAGAGAGTATTAAAGACTTTATTACAAAACCGAATGTCTTAAGCGAATAAATAAACGTCTATAGAGTAGCAGCGGAATCTTCTTTAGCACAGGCAGATGACTGGGAGACATACGCCTAGAAATCCTCGAAGTCTTCTGGATACTCCGGACAATTGTTATTGTGGTCTGAGCAGCAATTATGCAAGGGTGAATACTCTTATGGTTGGTACTCAACAAGTGGTAGGGAAACAACTATAATACATGCAAGGCTAATTCAAGGAATAACTGACACGGTTTAACTGCACTCAGCACTTTTAATTGATCATGTTTTATTAGCAAGCATTAACTAGATATAAGTATATACCGTTAAACCCACAAGATAAGCATATATGAAATAAACAACATAACCATAAGTAAAAGCATCGATTTAGATCAACTTTAAGTTCACTTATCATGTAAGGGTCCAAGCCGCTCGTGACCGTGAGCACGGCTGATATATCAGTTTTACACTCTGCAGAGGTTGTACACTTTACCCACAACTCGTGTTTCCCATGTCGACCGGGTTTGCAAAGCCATTAAACACTTCCTTTGGTGAGTGGCTAGAGATTCACTACGAGGTTTTTTCAAAGAATCACTATATGTATGCACTGGTCCCTTGCTTTCTGCGGTACCTCAGAAGACGAAGCTTCCTTCACCCGCTCCTCAAAGCTCGACAACCCAAAAATCCACCAATCAAACGCCCCAGGCACGACATATAGATCATCTAGTTACTTAGCCAAGACCTGAGCCATATGGTATTGTGGTTGCACTATCTTCTTGGGTGGTTCTCCATATTCCAATTAAAATCATGTATACTCTTGATTAACGATAATTAAGCCATCATGAACATTAAGTAAAACAAGTATAATATTTGTACCATCATTAACCAATCATAACCAAAGTATAACAACTAGCGCAGCTACCCAATATGAAATTAACCCAAGTTGATCAAGGATAAAGGTAAACAAAGCTAGTCATGCCCTTATTTCAGGTCCCATCATATTATAGACACATGCATGTACATAAAGAGTAAATGTGATTGATTTGGTGTTTCATGGGTCAAAAGCATGATCAAGGGTCCACTTGTCTTCCTCAAACTGCGGCTGGTCCGGTCCTCCGAAGTCTTGATCTTGCTGCTGCTTCTCGAACTGCGGATCATCTATCGCACCAAACACGCACATACAAGCAAACAAGTGCAAAAGATAAGAAACAGTACATTAAACAACATAAACAGAACAAAACAAAGGTTACTAAATTATTGCACACGTTGCAAGAATCACGTGAGCGCAAGAATCGTCGAAAACGGATCTAAAACGAGAAAAGTTAAAGCTAAAACAAGTTCTAAGGGCTAAAACATAATTAAACCTTATACTCAGGGGCAAAAACATAAAAGCAGGGGCTATTTTGTAAATATTTTTCAACGGCAGAGGACGGCGGGTTCTATTAGGGAAAACCTAGTGGTTTCTTTGCAAAAATAGCACGGTTGACCGGTACTTGACTAGGTTGACTCGGATTGGATGGGATCTAGGCCGTTGATCTCAGATCTGACGGCCAGGGCAGTTCGGGGCGAGCTGGCGGCGGCACGAGACACCGGCAAGCGGCGGCGCGCGGCAGCGGGTCGCCAGAGTTGACGATTTGGCGCTCCGGGGCTCGGTTCCACTCGGGATTGGGTCGGGGAGCTCGAGCGCGATGCGGCGAAGCCATCTAGAGGCGCTGCGCGGGGCTAAGCGGAGGTAGAGAGCAAGCGCGGCGGCGAAGCGGCAGAGCAAAGCTTCGGCGAGCAAAATCGGGCGGAGCAGAGCGAGAGAGAGGGAGAGAAACGGCCGTAGAGAACCCCCACCTTGTTGCGAAGCTTTGGGGCGGCATGAGTTCAACGGAAACCACATAGAACAGTGGTGCGGCTTGGAGCTCCAAGCTCCAACAATGGCCGCGGCGCGGAAGCTAGGGTTTGCGAGGGCGGAAGCGACGGCTGTGGGTTTAGGGTTCCAGGGGGGCACGACGTTGATTTTATAGGGGCAGACAGGGTCCCCTTGGCGTGCGGGCCACGAAGGCCGCAGCGGGGCGCGGGCGGCGCTCGGACTCGGGGAGAGTCCCGGCCCGTCCCGAGCTCGGGGATGACGGGCGGGTCCCCCGTGTCAGGGAGAGAAGGAGGGGAGGGGAGGTGAAGCGGGTCGGGCTGGGGAAAAGAAAAGGAAAACGGGCCGGTGGGGCTTCCTGGGTCGCGAGAGAAAAAGAAAAGGAGAGAGCTGGGCTGGGCTGAAAGAGAGGGAGGAAGAGAAAAGCTTTTGCATTTTTCTAAAATGGTTCAAACTCTTTCAATTTAAATTCAAGCATAAGGATTCAAATTTAAATTGAACGCTAAATAAATAAAAGATGCAAAGCAACATGAGATGCACAAACCTATTTTCCTTATATTTATTTTATGGCTAAGTATTTTATTTAATTTCCAATAAGTGCTCTAAAATCAAGAGAAATTAAATAAAATCTTATCAAACCTATAACAAATCTAATTAAATTTATTTAGGTTCCTAATTTGAAATTGCTGGTGTTACAGCCCGCCACGTGGACTACCCGTCAAATGAAGACAACACTGGTGGGGCAGGACCTCAACTCCTGTACCACCCGACAACTGCCGCTACAGGCCACCCTTCTGCTCCGACAACGGCTGCTGCTCTGGAGGCGCTAGGGGTTCAGCCTGTACCGGCTCCTGTCCTGTTGATGGAGCAGCTGGGAAGTTTGAACATCCACGGCGCGGCCGTTGGGTCTTCCTCGACACATGGGCCGGGCCGCCTCCAGCCGGTCCTTGGTTCCCCTTTCTTCGACCCCAACAACTGCTGGGCCACCCGGCCTACTTTCCTAGCTACTGGACCAACTCCCTCCCAGCCTCCTGACTATCTTACGGGAGAGCCTTCTCCTTGGCGGTTTTTTTTTATTTTTTTGTTTTTTACAAAAATATATTTTCGATTTGGAAATTTACAGGAATATACCCCGGCCGCCCAGCTAAGGGCGGCCGCGACCTGACCTCCCTGCAGCGGGGCGGCAGTGGCATTTCTGAAAAAAATTTCACGGAGAAAATTGCGCGCAGGTTCCTGGGGGCTGGTCGCCCGGCAGCAGGGCGGCCAGCCCCCCAGGCCGCCCGGCAGCGGGGCGGCCGGCCCTGGCTGCCCGGCTGCAGGGCGACCGGCTCTCCCACCTTTATATAAGGGTTGGCTGGTCCCCCACCCCTCATTTGCATCACTAAAATTCCAGAAACCAAGATAAAAGAGGGAGGGAATAGATAAACCCTTAGAGAGGAGTTTTGGTTCCATACGCAAATGGCTTCACGAGATATTCAATGTGAATCCAAAGACTCATTTCCTAACCGTTCAGACTGTGACGAATTGGGGAACTGAAGGGGATTTCTGGGAGTTGATGCTTATAGCAAACACCGAAGAATGGCGGACTTACATGCAAGCAGCTCTTGACCGCGGGTGGCCTCTTGCAATGCTAATTCAGATTCACCAGAAGGCAGCCTATTTCGGTGAAGGGTCAACAAGTACATCATCTCATATGAACCAAGCAGTGGAACAAGAAAATGAAGATCAGAACATGCATGTCACAGAACCTGAGCCGCAAGGTATAACTGATCAGGTAGGAGAAAAAGAAGATCAGAACGTGCATGTCATTCAACCTGAGCCGCAAGGTTTAGCTGATGAGTGGGAGCGGATACCTGGAATAGTGGAAGCTGTATAGAATGAAGACCAAGAAGCTCGAATGATGGAAGAATGTGGGGACTCATCAGACGATGAGGACTACCCATAGCTAGGTGAATGGCGAGACAAGGGTTTTGGAAATCCAGTGATACAGGATATTAGAAGTAATGAGTACGAATACAGAGAGAATGAGGTTGTGCAGGGGCAAAGTATTCTAGCATTGGAGCTGTGAAAGATGCTATGAAGCTTTGGGCTATATCGTTGAGGAAGGAATTCAGAGTTGTGAAGTCTAGCAGCAAAGAATATGAGGTGGAGTGTGTCAATAGCGATTGTACATGGCAAGTACATGCCTACAAGGGCAAGTACAAGACACACTGGGAATGTTCAATTGTTACACCACATACATATAGATTAACTGCTGTTGCGCAAACTCACCGTAACATCACATCCACTTTCGTGGCCAAGAAGATGTATGGGGTGATTCTGGACAAAATTGATTATGAGCCAAAATTGATAATTAGGGACATCGACGACCGTTTTCAATACAAAATCAGCTATGCAAAGGTTTGGCGGGCAAAACAAAAAGTGTTTGAGATGAGATTCGGCACATATGAGACATCATATGATAACCTGCCTCACATGCTGTCAGCAATTGTGCAGAGAAATTCTGGAAGCGATGCTGATACCTACATTGTACCGAGTTTAGATGGAGGACCTGTGTTTCTGCTTCATGCTTTCTTCTGCCTTGGTGCATGTGTGAGGGTATTTATGTATTGTCATTCTGTTCTATTTATTGACGGCACATTCTTGACAGGAAGATATAAGGGGACAATACTGACAGCGATTGGAGTTGATTGCAACAAGCAGGTGGTTCCCATCACCTTTATTTTTGTTGAGAATGAGAACACAGAGAGATGGTACTGGTTCCTTGAACGTGTAAAGATTCACGTTGTTGCTGGAAGGCTTGATGTTTGCCTCATCAGTGACAAACATGCAGGTCTTCTAGCAGCAATAAGGCAACTACATGAAGGAAGTCGAGGACAACCTACTCTATGGCCAGATGTTGTGAGTAGGTGGTGCATAAGACATATGGGTGCAAACTTTTATGAGCGCTTCAAGAATAAGGAACTTATGAATTTGTTTAAGAGGTTGTGCACTCAGAATCAGCAGCGGAAGTTTGATGCATTGTGGCAGGTGCTAGATAACATATGCGCTAAGCTGCTAAAGGAACATGCCTCAACCTCCAGTCGGAGACGTTCCGACGGTGGACCTTTCACACAGTGGATTAAGGATGCACCTAAGGAGAAGTGGTCCATTCTATACGACACTGGTGGTCGTCGATATGGGATCGAGACAACCAACCACGCAGAGTGTTACAATATGGTAATGCGTCATGTTCGTGGATTTCCTCTTGTTGTCATAGTTGAGTTCATCATGTACGGATGCACAAGGTACTTCAGAGAGCGGTACTAGGCAGCTGCTGTCTTACTTAATGATCCAGGAGTGATTTTTTTGTAATAGGGTCACTAACTACATGAAAGAAAAGATTGAAAAGGCTAAATATCACAGAGTAGTCTTCATGGGCATAAAGGATCAAAGATTTGAGGTTTCATGCAAGGACAGGACAAGGCAGGGTGTCCGCAGACAAAGGATCGTTCATGATTGCTTGACAACGCCGGAAGGTAAGGTTTTTTGCAGATGCAAGAAGCCACAGCTTCTTCACTTACCATGCTCCCATGTCATTGCGGCATGTTCAGAATCTGGGTTGAATCCTGGAGTTTTTGTTTCAGAATATTACAGAAAAGAAACCGCTGTGCACACTTGGGGCCATGAGATATATGGCATAGGCAGTCTGGGATCATTCACTACACCAAATATCTCTCCAATGTACATTCCCAATCCAGATGCTAGGAGAGGGGTAGGTCGACGGTAGACACTTCGTATCCGTAACGGAATGGATAAGTCTGAGGCAGGAAAGAAGAAAAAACGATGCAACCTGTGTGGAGCAGATGATCACACGTACAAGAAGTGCCCTAAAATGCAAGAAGATAATGCTGGTGCTGAGGTTGGACCTTCTGGAAATCCCACCGATGGATTGCCTCCGAATTTTGGAGCCCGTCGCATCTAGATTTCGTTATGTGTGCATATGTATTTGAACTAGATGTATGGATATGTATTCCGACCTGTATGTGATAATTACATTTCGTTATGTATGGATATGTATTTGCACCAGATTGTAGCATGTAATATTACGAAGGTATTTGTGTAGTAAGATTTTTTGGTTGCAATTCTAAATGTGTATGTTGGTTCAATTAGATTGCTCACTGAATGTAGTGTACTAAAAATAGAAGGGTAGTTACGAATCATAAATTTTCGGTTTGCAATACAGTTTTGTAAACAATGCTACGATTACAAAGCAGATGCCTAAGGCGTTCGTACTACTAGGTACTTGAACAATGAAAAGCATGGCATGTGAAACACGATAACCTCGTGTTGTGAGTAAATCTAACATGCCTTAGGAAATGTAAAATGCCAGGATTACATGGTGGTGCTTTACTGAGTGCGCCGGGGATATTTTCCTTTTCTAATAGCTTCAGACCCTACTTCCTTAGCATGGCGGGCCCTCTCTCGCTTCCTCTCCCTATCAGCTTCACGTTCCTCTGCCTTCTGACATTCCACTTCTGCAATCCTCTTCTGAATCTCTTCTTGGTTTTTCTTGCGCTTCTCCTCCATCTGTTCTTCATGCAGCATTCGTTGCCACCTTTGTGCAGCCCACCTTGCTTGACGCTCCACGTGGTCCTTATCCTGCTGAGATTGCTCGGTGTCTAACCACTGCATGAAATCACATAGAGGCGGTGAAGTCTTTCCCCAAATCATGTTAACAGCCATTACTAGATCTGAAAGTGACAAACTCTGATAGTGTTTTGTAGTATCTTTGCTCGGTCCTTGCCGTAATGCTTTGGCGGGTCGTACTTGTAATTCTCGCACATGAAGAACTTCTTGCCAAAGTCGTTCCCCCAAACCCTTGATTTCATTAGTTTGCATAAGGATCCGCAAAAACACATAGGCACCTGGACTCCTTGGGGGACTGTTTCCGTCACCTTACTCCATGGAATGTAGGTGGATACTGAGGATGCCATGATGTTGAGCCCTGGCAATCACAAGTGAGCAATCAGATTGCTAATGTGCTATATCAACACTAATCATTATCAGTAACTACACCTAAATGTACCACTAATCACTCCTAATAATAATTAAACTGATTGCTAAACTACTGTTTCAACAAAATACTTTCAACATAATCTATTTGTAAAGCGTAGAAGAATTTTGGTTACCTGCAGTCGCCGGCTCGAAAATCCGGTAGGACTTCGCCTCTCTCCCTTCCTCCCTCTTTTTTTGGTTTCTGGAATTTTAGTGATGCAAATGAGGGGTGGGGGACCAGCCAACTCTTATATAAAGGTGGGAGAGCCGGTCGGCCGCCCCGCTGCCGGGCGGCCTGGGGGCCGGCCGCCCCGCTGCCGGGCGACCGGGCCCCAGGGACCTGCGCGCAATTTTCTCCGTAAATTTTTTTTCAGAAATACCCCTGCCGCCTTATTTTTGTAAAAAACGAAAATATAAAATATAAAAAAACCGCCTTCTCCTTGGACCTGGGAGCGCCTCCGCAAATGGCTGCCAATACAGTGCCAATCTGGGCCGGGCGAGCCTACCACTGAAACCTTTCGACCAGCACTCGACTCTCCTCCGCTCTCTCGGCAGCCTGACCTGATCCAACTGTTGCCGGTTCTTCCAGTTCAGTCTGCCACTCCCACTGCGCCGAGCCCTGCTTCCATGCCGCCTCCACCTGATGTTGTTCCCCCGCCGCAGGCCCCAGCTCTAGAAATTCCTGCTGCTCCAGCTAACCTCGTCCTTCATCCAGATCCACAAATCTCTGCGGCTCCCGCTGGCGGTCTTGCTGATTTTGTCCATGCGGTGATTGTCCCCCCTGAACCACCTATACTAGCAGATCCACCGCTGATTGATGGGCAGGATCTTGTGCCTGCCGGCGACCCTGAGCCACAACCAAACCATGCGGAACCGCACAACAAGCCCAGGCGCAGTGACCGCCCATCCAACAAACCCACATCGATGCTACACTCGCTGACCCGTGCGCAGACTGTCCTCCTGAAGAAACTCGATCTGGAACCGGAGCAGTCCCTGCAGGAGGCGCACAAGCAGCGCCTTGTCGGGCTGTTCGATGGGCCGCTGTATGATACGGCGATTGCTGCGATGGATGATCTGCTGGATATGGGCAATGGAGTGCCGCTCGCTGAACCTGTTTAGCTCAGATCAGCAGTTCTTGTTGTTATCTGGTTCAACTATGTATGTCCCCTTTTCAATTATTGGTGGTCTCGTAGCGTACTTTGTTGTTAGGAGGCAAGATTTGGTGGTGTCCAGGATGCAATCTCTCACCTAGTTCAGGGCCAACCGGTGTACTGCTCTTGTTCAATGAATGAAAACAACTGTGTTATCCTGAATTGGAATGTCCGTGGACTAAATGGTGCTGGTCGAAGGCAGGTAGTCCGTGACCTTGTGACAGATCATCATGCGAATGTAGTGTGTTTGCAAGAAACAAAGTTACACCTTGTGGATGATCGTATCATTGCTGAAACTCTTGGTCCCCAATTTGTGGGCGCATATGCTTTCCTCCCAGCTGATGGAACTTGTGGAGGAGTCATCATTGCATTTTTAGTTGATGCCTTCTTACTAGATGATGTTACAGTGGGGCAATTCACAGTCTCCGCAAATATCAAGTGCAGAGCTGATGGGCGAATGTGGAGTCTGACAGGAGTGTATGGTCCACAAGATGATTTGGCCAAGAGGCAATTCATGGATGCAATGACTGCTATGCAACCTCACATGCTGCCAGCATGGATAATCATGGGGGATTTCAATCTCATCTACAGGGCGTGTGATAAGAGCAATAACCGCATCAATGTCAGGCTAATTAATGGGTTCAAGGCAGTCCTTGATCAGCTAGAACTGAAGGAATTACACCTCAATGGCCGACGGTTTACATGGTCAAGTGAAACTGAGTCTCCAACTTTCACTAAGATCGACCATATTTTCATCACCAAGGATTGGGAACTGCAATACCCAACCTGCTCCCTGCAAGCACTTGCTTCTTCCATGTCTGATCACTGTCCTCTACTGGTTACTCAACTACCGTCAGGTCCTAGGCGAAAACCTTTTCGCTTTGAGTCATTCTGGCCCAAACTATCGGGATTCTTGGAGGTGGTTCAGCAGAGTTGGAACAAGCCCTGCCACTCAGGAAACAAAGTTCGCCTACTACATGTCAAACTATAGCGACTAAGCAAGGCCATACGCCGCTGGAGTCGGGAACAAATCCACCCGCTGAAGCTAGCGGCAGATATTGCCGCTGAGATCGTACGGCTCCTTGATCAAGTGCAAGAAAATCGTACACTCACAGCCGCTGAGTTAGCCTTACGCAAAAAGGCTAAGGCGAGAACCTTGGGTTTTGCGACAATACGGAAGATCAAGATCAGGCAAAGAGCACGACTGACCTGGATCAAGCTGTCTGATGCTAACACAAAAAATTTTCAGCGTCGAGCTAATGGCCGAAGACGTAAGAATTTCATCTCATCGCTGCAAGGCGGTGACCGGGTGCTAACTGATCACCAAGACAAAACAGCTGCCATTTTCAACTACTTCTCGCTACTATTGGGCGCCAACACGCCTAGGACTGCCTCACTCAACTGGAGCCTGCTGGATATACCTTCTCATGACCTACAACACCTTGATGTACCAATCAACCAACAAGAGATCAAAACAACAGTATTCCAAGCACACTCTGAGAAGGCACTTGCCCCGGATGGGTACACAGGACTGTTCTACAAGTTAACTTGGGAGATCATCAAGGAAGATCTCACGTCGGCCGTCCAACAAATATTCAATCTGTGCGGAAACTCGCTGCAATTACTGAACACAGCCAACATCGTGCTCCTGCCAAAGAAGGATTCTGCACTCACGCCTGCAGATTTTAGGCCGATCAGCCTCATGCACAGTGTTGCGAAGCTGGTCACCAAATTACTGGCCAACAGATTGGCGCCAGTGCTACACCAGATAGTTTCTCCCTGCCAGTCCGCATTCATCAAAGGCCGCAGCATTCAGGATAATTTTCAGTATGTTCAAGGGGCTGTTAACCACTTTCACAATTCCAACACTCCAATGCTCTTCCTCCAGTTGGATATTCAAAAGGCATTTGACAGTGTTCGATGGGAATACATGCTAGAACTTTTACAGCATCTTGGGTTTGGTCAGCGCTGGCGAGATCTCCTATCCATCCTGTGGGGAACCACATCTTCCAGAATCTTACTCAATGGAGTGCCAGGAAGACCAATTCATCACCGTCGAGGGCTGCGACAGGGGGATCCTTTATCACCAATGTTATTCATTTTAGCCATGGATCCACTTCAGTGTCTCTTCGACAAAGCAACACAACAAGGCTTACTGTGCCCAATCTATGCAGCACGGATACGGATACGCGTATCGGTATCGGAAGGATACGGATACGCGGATACGGCAATTTCTTAAAAAATCCGATACGCGGATACGTTTTACTATTTTTTAAAATAAATAAATAATAGCACATATTAAATTTGTGAAAGTAGTAAATTACCTTACAATAGCAATTACCAGCCAAAGCAAAGACCGGAAGCATCTCCATTCTCCAACTGTGATGTCCAATTGTCCATTCTCGAGTTCTCCTTCTCCAAGTCCAGAATTTGCACACAAAAACCAACTATGAATCAATTTATTGCTCTACTAATTAAAGCATCCAAGTGCTTACGGTCTTCTAATGCCCAAGCTTTTTCCAATGCAGAAATAGGCCCCCTCTTGTTCCTCTTGTTGGTGTCAGCAATATTGCTTGAGGAAGGAGCGTCCGCCGGACAGCACACGCGAGAGCGCAGGCGGCCTTGAGGCGAGCGGCGGCGGCGGCCACCCGAGCCCCGAGCCACCGGAGGCAGGGCGCAGGGCCACACAGCGGAAGGAAGTGCCGCCTGCCCAGCGCCCAGACACCAGCGGAGGGGGCCGACCAGAGGCCGGCGGCCGGCGCCCGTGCCGAGGGAGCGGCAGCCCCCGCAACCCGAGAGCGCCCGCCAGGGGGCAGCGCATGCGAAAGCGCTGGCGGCCCCGAGGCCAGCGGCGGCGGTGGCCACCCGAGCCCCGAGCCACCGGAGGCAGGGCCACGCGCCGGCGACCCCCGAGGCGAGCGCCGAGCCCGGAGCCACCGGAGGCAGAACCACTCACGGGAGTTCGCTGGAGCCTGGATCCGCGTCGTAGGGGCGGAAACTCGTCGTTGGTGGCCGGCGAGCAGGGACGGAGGCTCGTCGCCGGCGAGTTCGCTGGAACCTGGATCCGCGTCGTTGGCGGCCGGCGAGCAAGGACGGAGGCTCGTAGCCGGCGAGCGGAGGCGGAGGCGGAGGCTCGTCGGCGGCGGCCGGCGAGCGGGGTTACGGCGTGCCGGCGTCACCAGGCAGAGATGCGGCGCGAGAGGCTTGCGTCGGGGGACGTCGGGGCGTGCGGGAGGGGACGGGGCAGATAATGTTGTGCCCAGTGGGCTGGGCCGTATCCGTCAAGCACGATACGTATTGGCCCACTTATCCAATATTTACGAAAATAATAAAAAATCGGATACTCCGAGGATACGTATCCAAGGCGTATCAGATACGTATCTCATCCGATACGTATCGGATACGCGATACGCTGGTAAACTGGCGTATCCGTGTTACAGAGTGCCCAATAGGTGCTGATCCAATCCGGATGCGCACCAGCCTCTATGCTGATGATGCTGCCTTATTTGTGAGGCCTAAGGTGGATGATCTCATCACTGTCCGACAACTCTTACAGACCTTTGGGGATGCGACAGGACTACACACCAATCTGCACAAATCCGAGATTTATCGCATCTCTTGCAATGAACTGGAGTTGGATGACATTGCAGCAACCTTTCCTGCCAACAGTGCCTCTTTTCCATGCAATTACCTTGGCCTGCCACTACACATTGGAAGGACGAGAAGAGTAGATGAACAACTTCTGATTGATAAGATTGGTGCCCGGTTACCAGGCTGGAAAGGAAGGCTTCTCACTCGTGCAGGACGGCTGACATTAATCAACTCAGTGCTCACCTCCATTCCAGTTTATCACATGACAGTTTTTCCTCTTTCCAAATGGGCAATCAAACACATAGATCGTATAAGGCGGAATTTTCTTTGGAAAGGTGCTGATGATTTCCGCCACGGGAGCTGTTTGGTAAACTGGCGACGAGTGAATCGCGCCAAAAAGTTGGGGGGTCTGGGCATCAAGGATCTGTCCTGTTTCAATCGTGCACTATGCCTCCGTTGGCCCTGGTACAAATGGACAGAACGTACCAAACCTTGGACAAGCATGCCACTGAAACTTTCGGTGGAGAAACAAGAGCTATCCAAACTTTGCACTGCAATTACTATAGGCAATGGAGCAAAAACTCAGTTTTGGAAGGACCGCTGGTTACAAGGAGAAGCACCCATGTACATTGCACAAGACTGCTATCGTCTGGCCTGGCGCAAAAACATTACTGTCCAGCAGGCGTTCATTGACCGGAAATGGATGCGAGTCCTCCGACGCATCTCCACTACTGCTGCTATCAACCAATTTGTGGACCTTTGGGGCAGATTGCAACAAATTCACCTCAGTGACTCGGAAGACACAACCACTTGGCGCCTAACTGCAGATGGTTCTTACTCAGCGGCATCCGCTTATGATGTCCAATTCGTTGGTTCCTTTGCAGACAACTGCTGGGAACAAGTTTGGCAAATGAAAGTTGAAAACAAGTGTCGTGTATTCATGTGGCTACTTCTCCAATGCAAACTACCCACAGCAAACAGGATAATCCAACGCGGCGGCACGGCTGATGCAATTTGCAAACTGTGTCATTGCCGAGAAGAGACAACCTTGCACATGGTAGCAAACTGCTCCTACGCTAAGGAGGTATGGCGTATCTTAGCACAACGAGCCTCCATCACTTTTGTGCAGATCTCCACGCCACTTTCCAATGTTAAAGATTGGTGGGAGCACCTCAACAAGGCTACTGGACTTGATTTTGTTCACCTCCGACAAGTCCTCACCTACGGCACTTGGAACATATGGAAGGAACGATGCTGGCGACTGTTTGAGAACAAGGCAATACTTGCAGATCAGTTGGCTGAAGTAATTTTGCAGGACGTCGCAGCTTACCTCCAAGCTCATGCAAATCCGGTTGTCTAGTTTAAATACGCACACACTGTGTGCAGAGTTGTAACCTTTGGCCTTTTCCTTTTAGCTACTATTTTTTCTTGTAAACTTTTTGGACTTCTCCTACTTTAATGCAAAAGCAGAGCACCTGCTATATTTCCTCAAAAAAAAAAAGCTCGTGCTGGTAACTATAAGTCCACGACCTTCATATATGAGCCACTTCACATATATGATTTTTTTCCTTTTAGAACACCGAAGTCTGCGTAAAATACATGGTTTTCCTTTATGGCAACAACATGCATAAAGAAATTACCCGTTTATTACATGCGAAACAATTTCAATTACATTCCGCGTAGGAGAGAAGCCTGCAGTATTGAGGTAAATCTTGATCAAAGTTGAACACCACAAAATTGAGGCATCTTGGTTCGTCATGTTCTTTCGCATATACAACAAGCTTATAAGTCATCTCTCCTCGCCGACTGGCACGCACCACACCAACATATTCAGCATGGTCACCCGATTGATTGGCGAACTCACTCATTGCACACTGGCCGAGGCCTTGGATATTTTGGTTATAGGTGACATTGGGGATAAGATTCCATCCATCATCTGAGGTTGCCATGGCACACATGGCAACGCCAAACACGACAAGGAGGGGGAAGGTGCCGGTCCTCATGGCAGACGAGACTTGTGGCGATCAAATGACTATCTAGGAATGGAGAAGGAGAAGCGAAGAACTAGTGGCTTTTAAGCAGGAAAATAACTCTGCAGATAGGTAGCACCAATAGGCAGGGATTAATGGCATGATTTTCCATCTTAGTGCATAGGATAGTATCAATTAATTGAGAGATCAAAAAAAAGTATCAATTAATTGAGTGCATATCTAAATAGGTTCATGCTATAACAGGGGTTTAGGATAATTATCCAATTAATGATAGCCACAGAAGATTTTATAGAAATTAAAGTAAATAATAATAAACCTGTCACATTTATTTCAACTGCATAATATAATAATTAGTTTAAAAATTTAGATGACACCTCGAGATAAGTTCGAGGACCATTCATATATTTCTCTTTGTAAAAATTGAATAAATCCACATGGGTCAGGAGAGCGTCCCATTATTAAGATAGCAATTCTACCTGTGGGTATCCAAGGTTTCGTACCCGATGGATAAGGACATGTCATATTTGCGTGAATTTCTACCTATGAGTACGGGTATTGGTATGAATGCTTACCTGCACGTAGGTCGCGGGTAAAAATTCTTGCCCCGAATAATCATTGGGTAACCCAACACAACTCAACTCATTATCAGTGAAGTATTTCATTACGCTATTTCTGGATGGGTCATGTGGATATGTGCCTATCGGCAGGAGCGAGACACCGGTAGACCTGCAGCTAGGTTGATTTGCGGCGAGCCCGACCTGCGCCCGGAGAACCCCTACCTCCCCTTCTTAGCGGCGGTGCTAAGAAATTATGGTTACAATAGTCTATTTACAATTTAACTTTTTTATATATTTTAGTTTAAAATTGTATAAGCTTCATGTCTGATCCTTTTAGAGTCTGGCACTTAGGTTATATAGATTAAATTTTAAGATCTTTAGAGCAACTCCAACGGACCCCCTCAATAAACTCTCATCTTAAATTTGGAGAGTGGGATAAAAAACCATACTTCAACAGACCCTCTACTGAAGCCTCCCACTTTAAGGGGAAAATCTTGCTCTAGAGGAAAATCTAATAAACAGTATGTTCTAGAAGGGAAAAATCTTACCCTAGAGGGGATGACCAACTCCATCAGAGATTTTAAGGGGGAGATTCCAAAGAAGATGATCAAGGGCTCAAGATTGAGTAGGGAGCTGAAAAGAATCAGTTTAAAATGACGGCTCTCTTGTGGAATATCATAGGTATGGGAAAACCAGCTAGAGTAAGGCAACTAAGGGAGTTGATGCTTGCAGAAAAAGTGGATATTGCAGGGGTGCAGAATACTATCAAACAAACCTTTACCAGACAAGAATTGGATGCTATCTTTGGGGGAGGGAATTTTACACGGAATTGGCTGCCTGCAAGAGGTCACTCAAGGGGGATTTTTGTGGGGGTGAAACTAGATGATAAAGAAGTGGAAGACTGGTTTGTGGGGGACTTTGTGATTGCAGTCACTATAAGAGAAAGGAAAACCAACTTCAGATGGGTGCTGATGGTGGTCTATGGACCGGCTCAACATGATCTCTCCACGGATTTTTTTGACTGAGATGGCAATTAGATTGAGTGGTCAGATCCTCCTAGTGGTCATTGGGGGTGATTTCAACTTAATCAGTGAACCAGATGACAAAAGTTCTATGAGAGCAGATGCTGGACTAATGGATTCTTTCAACACCTTTATAGTTTCAGTGTGAGCTTTTATAAGAGTTGTTGTGAAAGTGTTAGGAGGATGTTGTTTGAAATGGCCAACGATTTCTATCTTGGCAATTTGGACATCTCTAGGCCAAATTACGGGGTCATCACTCTGATTCCAAAAATCAAAGAGGCAAATAACATAAGGCAATTTAGATCTATTTGTCTACTAAATGTGAGCTTCAAGATCTTCTCCAAACTCCTCATGGACAAACTAACAGATGTACTAACAGATGTGGCAGGTAAAATGGTAAAAAGTAACGTCCCGCCTCTCCGAGGCCGGGCCCGCTTACATCTGGTAGTTTATCTAGGATATAGACTACCCTTGCAGACTAACACTAGTCTATTCTGCACACTTTGTCCTCACTCATGTGCACCCGGGAAGAATTTTCTGATCTGTCACCCATCCCCAAAATTTTCCATGCCAAGCACGCTTAACCTCATAGTTCTTTGGAGATCTTGCAACTGGTTGGTATGAGTATCCTATTAATCCTATTAAGCCCTGGGCTGGGATGTTACATGCTCATCCCTTTAAGAGACCGACGTCCTCGTCGGTCAATCCCAAGCCACGAACGTCCTCTCTTGGCCACGACTGTGTGCTCTAGTGCCAATCAGCGCATGTACACGTCCGTGCATCCAGTGCCAATGGCGCATCCCGGATGCGCGTGCACTGACCCATCATGCACTCGTGTACAAGCCAAGGCCGTGATTATGGCTGGGCATATTACCCGAAATTTGAACCCGAAAAATCCGAGCCCGAGCCCAAACCCGAAAAACTCGAGCCCAAAAAAACATGAACATTATTTCGGGTGTCAAATCTCAAAAACCAAAATTAATTAGGGTAATTCGGGTCTGAAATCCCAGTACGCGAACAGCCTGAATAGCCCGATTATTTAGCCCAGGACTAAATTTCAGCCCAACCCAAAAGCCACTCCCTCACATCCTATTAGTAAGTAACCCTAACTATTTAGTCAGACTCCCACTAAGCCCCCTCACATCCCCACCCTCAACCTGCAGCCACAACTCGCTTAGCCACCCGTCGAGATCTAGTGAGCCTACGCCAGACACCCGCAAGTCCCAATCTTCCCCTCATCGCCTCTCCCCTCTCCTCCTCCCTCTTCGTTCTCTAGCTCCTTAGCTGCTTTGTAGACTGCCTTGATCTCCAGCTTCCATGTTCGTCTTTGTAGGAATGAAAATGGACTACATGTATTCATTGCTCCAATTCACTCCATGTGCAGCAGGCAACGGAGGGGATCCACGCCAAGGAGTCCACAAAAGAGTCTAAGTTGCAATAAATTGCTCTACTCCACCGGCACGAGCCACAACATGTGCTGTGATCTATTTGCATAGCAGTTGGGTAGTTCGGGGTTACCCGAACCCGAACCCGAATTCTCAAGTACCCAAAATGTCGGGTTTTCTTTACTTTGGGCAAATTTCGGATACTATTTTTCAAAACCCGAAATTCTAAAAACCTGAAAACCCAATCCAAAATTTTCGGGTTATCCGAACGCTCACCCATACCTGTGATCCACATCTACCCGTAAAACCGTGAGAGTCGGCTCTGATAACATTCTGTAACATCCCGCCTCCTCAAGGTCGGGCACACTTATATCTACCAGATCTGATACCATGTTGTAACATCTTGTCTTCTCGAGGCCGGGCACGCTTACATCTGGCAGCTTATCTAGGACATAGACTATCCTCACAGATCAATACCAGTCTTTTCTACACTTGGAAAGAACTTCTCGGTTGGTCACCCATCCCTAAATTTCTAGGGCCCAAGCACACTTAATCTTGGAGTTTTCTTCCTCACCCTCTATTCCTGGAGGGTCCTCCTATCCACTAACAAATGAATCCACCTTTCTTATATTAAAACAAGATAATTAGATTTAGAGATCACTGCTAAAAATTGAGGTTAAAAAAATAGTCCTCAGAAATAGGAGAAGCCCTTAACAAGTAAAGGGTCTCAAACGATGCTTTTACCACCCCAGGTGCTGAGTCGGTGGCGATATCCAATTATGAGGCGCATTACAATTTCAAGCACGACGAGGACAAACTTAACACTAGCTCATCGAAATGTGTTACTGTACGTAATCACCTGAATCATTGTGCTCCGTCAACGGCAATTCTGATTCGTTCTACCCACTTAACAATGACAGATCAGAAGAAACGTGGAGCACCAATAAACCCTAACCCCATCTCCGCGTGTTGTCCTCTCCCTCCCTCTCCTGCTCATAGCGGCCACCCTCTCTCCCTCCCCGCCGCCGCCTCCCCTCCCCTTTCTCCCTCTCCGCCTACCTTCGTCGCCCTCCCAGTCGGCGCTCATCCGACTCTCCGCCCGCTCCCTCGGGATCCGGATTCGGTGCGGGGCGCGTCTCGGAGGGAGGAGGGCGCGTGCCGGCCGGCCGCGGAGATGGTGGCCAGGATGATGCGGTGGCCTCGGTCGGCGGTGGCGCGCAAGTTCCGTGCGTGCCTGGCGGAGCGGCGGGCAGAGGGGTTGACGCTGCCGCCCGCGCTTGCTTTCGCGCCTGCTGCGAAGTTGGCCTCGCCGTAGTGGGAGGCGGCAGGCGCCGCGCTGCCGAGTCCGTCGTTGTGAGGTGAGTTGGAAGGGGCCCAGGGCATCGGCGTCTGCATAAAATACATGGTTTTTCCTTTTTGGCAACATCATGCATAAAGAAATTGCCCGTTAATTACATGCAAAACAATTTCAATTACATTCCTCATAGGAGAGAAGCCTGCAGTATTGAGGTAAATCTTGGTCAAAGTTGAACACCACAAAATTGAAGCATCTTGGCTCCGCCCCACGTTCCTTTGCATATACAACAAGCTTATAAGTCATCTCTCCTCGCCGACTGGCGCGCACCACACCAACATATTCAGCATGTTCGCCCGATTGATTGGCAAACTCACTCATCGCACACTGGCCAAGCCCTTGGATATTTCTATTATTGGTGACATTGGGGATAAGATTCCATCCATCATCCGAGGTTGCCATGGCACACATGGCAACACCAAACACGACAAGGAGGGGGAAGGTGCCGGTCCTCATGGCAGACGAGACTTGTGGCGACCAAATGACTATCTAGGAATGGAGAAGGAGAAGCGAAGAGCTAATGGCTTTTAAGTAGGAAAATAACTCTGCAGATAGATAGCACCAATAGGCAGGGATTAATGGCATGATTTTTCATCTTAGTTCATAGGTTAGTATCAATTAATTGAGATATAAAAAAAGTATCAATTAATTGAGTGCATATCTAAATAGGTTCATGCTATAATAGGGTTTAGGATAATTCTCCAATTAATGATAGCCACAGAAGATTTTTATAGAAATTAATGGAAATAATAATAAACCTGACACATTTAATTCAACCGCATAATATAATAATTAGTTTAAAAACTTAGATGACACCTCGAGATAAGTTTGAAGACCATTCATATATTTCTCTTTCTAAAAGTTGAATAAATCCACACAGGTCAGGGGAGCATCCCATTATTAAGATAACAATTCTACCTGTGGGTATCCAAGGTTTCGGACCCGATGGATAAGGACATGTCATATTTGCGTGAATTTCTACCTGTGAGTACGGGTATTGGTATGAATGATTACCTGCACGTAGGTCGTAGGTAAAAATTCTTGCCCGCGAATAATCGTTGGGTAACCCAAATTATAAAAGGAGCAACAAATTGCATGTTTACAGCTCAGCTCATTATCAGTGAAGTATTTCATTACGCTATTTCTGGATGGGCCATGTGGATATGTGCCTGTCGGCAGGAGCGAGACACCGAGAGACCTACATGTAAGGATCGATGGACCAAGAGGGGGGTGAATTGGTCCTTTTTCAAATTTCTAAAACAAAATAAAACAACCTTAACCTATGCAATGCTAGTAAGGCTCAATTCACCAACCGGCTAACTAAGCAAACTACACAAGCTATAAAAGATACAACAAGATATGAAACTAAGCAAAGTAGAGCTAAGTTATGATCTCTAAGGTCAAGCACATGAATAATTGCATGAAAGTAAGTGCTTGAAAGTAAAGAGTGGGCAAGAGACAACCGGATTTTTTCCCGTGGTGTCGATGTGTTGGCACACACCCCTAATCCACGTTGTGACACTCACTAAGAGTCTTGTCACCTCCCAAGTCACCGAGACGAGGGCGCTCACTAAGAGTCTCCGTTCACCATCCCGGCGTGGTGGAGCTCAAGCCACGTACAAACTTCTTCGGGCTCCCACAATCAACTTGGCAAGCTCCGAAAGAAACACCTCAATCACCAAGATCGTCTAGGTGCTGCCAATCACCAAGAGTAACAAGCTAGGGCCTTCACTTGAGCAAGAACCGATCACCAAGAACGGATGCACACAAGCTTCTCTCTACTCAAGTCCTTAGTCTTGCTTCTTGAATGATTGAATGATCAAATGTGTGGAAGATGAAGCTCAAGGTGGCTCTCAACAATAGTATGAGTGTATGAATGTTGCCTGGTGTCAAGAGTCTTCAAAATGACCCATTGGAGGGGTATATATAGGCAGCTCACACAGATAGAGCCGTTGGAGAAAAGCTGCCAGAAAAGTACGCAACGCCGGTTAATCCGACGGTCCTCCAAAAGTCATCGTCGGTTTAACCGATGAATGTAAACTGCCGATTTGGAAAACTAGTCGTTACAACTCGGGCAGATTAACCGACGTATCATTGGTTTAACCGGTGAGTGTAGTTGTCCACTGATCAACTGAAAAACCAACTCTCTGGACAACTGCACCGACGTTAACTCAAATCCATCATCGGTTTAACCGGTGAGTCTAACTTCTGAAATCCCTGGAAAAACCAACTCTCTGGACAATTGCACCGACGTTAATTTCAAATATCATCGGTTTAACCGGTGAATGTAACCTTGAAACACCCTGGAAAACCAACGTTCTGGACAACTGCACCGACGTTAATTTTCAAATATCGTCGGTTTAACCGGTGTATGTACCTGTCCAGACTCTGATAACTGCGTTTAATGGACGTATAGAAAATTGGAGTCGTCAGTTAAACCGGTGTATAGACTTTTTCTGATTTTTTCCTTTTCTGATTTGAGTCTTGAATGAAATCCAAATATTCTTGAGATATAAGTTGAAAACCACTTATTTGAACTTCTAGGAACCTGAGTGACCATATTGTGCATCCATTTTTTATTGACCATATCCATGCTCAAGTTACTTGGCCTTAACCCCTCTTAATAGTGCGACCTCTACAAACCTATAAAACCTATACTAACATAAGTGTCCTTCTCAACCTTGCGACACTTAGGACTAGAAAGATCCTTAGTCTTGTTATATACTTGAGTTGAATATCGAGATCGCCTTTTTGAATAATGAAGTTGAGGGGCCTCTTTAACGTATGATCCAATGAGCGATAATATTTCATTAAGCTGCACAAACTCATTAGTCATAATAATGGTTGTCATTAATCACCAAAACATACCTAGAGGGCCATGTGGATATGTGCCTGTCGGCAGGAGCGAGACACCGAGAGACCTACAGCTAGGTTGATTTGCGACGAGCGCGACCTGCACCCGGAGAATCCCAACCTCCATCTCCGCTTCACTTCTTAGCGGCGGTGCTAAGAAATTATAGTTACAATAGTCTATTTACAATTTAACTTTTTTTATATATTTTAATTTAAAATTGTATAAGCTTCACGTCTGATTCTTTTAGAGTCTGGCTCTTAGGTTATATAGATTAAATTTTAAGATCTTTAGAGCAACTCCGAGAGACCCCCTCAATAAACTCTCATCTTAAATTTGGAGAGTGAGATAAAAAACCATACTCCAACAGACCTTCTACTGAAGCCTCCTACTTTAAGGGGAAAATCTTGACCTAAAGAAAAATCTAATAAACAGCATGTTCTAGAAGGGGAAAATCTTACCCTAGAGGGGATGACCAACTCCATCGGAGATTTTAAGGGGGATATTCCAAAGAAGAGGATCAAGGGCTCAAGATTGAGTAGGGAGCTGAAAAGAATCGGTATAAAATGACGGCTCTCTTGTGGAATATCATAGGTATGGGGAAACCAGCTAGAGTAAGGCAACTAAGAGAGTTGATGCTTGCAGAAAAAGTGGATATTGCAGGGGTGCAGAAAACTGTCAAACAAACCTTTACCAGACAAGAGTTGAATGCTATCTCTGGGGGGAATTTTACATTGAATTGGTTGCCTGCATGTGGTCATTCAGGGGGGATTTTAGTGGGGGTGAAACTAGATGATAAAGAAGAGGAAGACTGGTTTGTGGGGGACTTTCTGATTGCAGTCACTATAAGAGAAAGGAAAAATCAACTTCAGATGGGTGCTGATGGTGGTCTATGGACATGCTCAACATGATCTCTCCACGGATTTTCTAACTGAGATGGCAACTAGATTGAGTGGTCAGATCCTCCTAGTGGTCATTGGGGGTGATTTCAGCTTAATCAGAGAACCTGATGACAAAAGTTCTATGAGAGCAGATGCTGGACTGATGGATTCTTTCAACACCTTTATTGACTAGTTTGATCTAAGGGAGATTGAAAAGTCGGGTATGAAGTTCACTTGGACTAATAAACAGGAGAATTCAGTGCAAAGCAACATTAATAGGGTTTCGGTTTCTACTGATTGGGAGTTGAGATTCCCACAGTGCTCCCTTAGATCTCTGACTAGGATTGGCTCTGACCATTGCCCTCTCATCCTGAATGATGGTAGCTCCAAATGTCTGGGTTAGAGACAATTTTTCCTTTAGAAAAACTGGCTATTGCAGGATGGGTTGGCTGAGTTGGCTCAAAATAAGTGGGAGAGAGCCTCAAGCAGACACCCAGAAAAAGCATACTCTGTAGATAAATGGCATGTAAACTTATGCAGTCTAAGGCAGTTTCTAAAAAGGTGGGGTGCTAATCTGAGAGCGGATTACAAGAGAGCCAAATCCAGTTTACTCTTACAAATTGAGAAAATTGACGAGAAGATCCGACAATATAGACACCTTATTGCCGCGAAATCGCTATACTTTGGAAGAGGAACCGGAAAAGATAATGGAAATAGAAGAGCTCAATTGGCAAAGGAGGGGAGGGGGGGCTGGGTAACTAAAGGGGATGCTAACACCGGTTATTCCCATATGATAGCTAATGGGAGAAAGAGAAGGAAAAACATCTACTCTCTAGATAAATGGGGTCTAATATTACTGACAGCAAAGTGATACAAAAGAAAATTTACTCCTACTATAAATAGCTTTTCGGGAGAAGGGAGAGGAGTCGACTTCGCCTAGGGGATACAGCTTGGGGGCAGAATTTCAGACTGGCCGAAGCAGATGTTGAATGGATCACTCGACCATTCACTATAAAGGAATTGAAGAAGTCAGTTTTTGAAATGAAAGCAGACACAGCTCCAGACATTTGATGGTTTCAGTGTGAGCTTTTATAAGAGTTGTTGAGAAAGTGTTAGGAGGATGTTGTTTGAAATGGCCAACGATTTCTATCTTGGCAATTTGGACATCTCTATGCCAAATTACGGGGTTATCACTCTGATTCCAAAACTCAAAGAGGCAAATAACGTAAGGCAATTTAGATCTATTTGTCTACTAAATGTGAGCTTCAAGATCTTCTCCAAACTCCTCATGGACAGACTAACAGATGTACTAATAGATGTGGCAGGTAAAAACGTAAAATGTAACGTCCCGCCTCCCCGGGGCCAGAGCCACTTACATCTGGCAGCTTATCTAAGATATAGATTGCCCTCGCAGACCAACACCAGTCTATTCTGCACACTTTGTTTTCACTCATGTGCACTTGGGAAGAACTTTTCGGTCGGTCACCGATCACCAAATTTTTCCGGGCCAAGCATGCTTAACTTCGGAGTTCTTTAGAGATTGACTTCCGAAAAAGAAGTTGCAACTTATTGGTATGAGTATCTTATTAATCCTATTAAGCCTTGGGCTGGGATGTTACATGCTCATCTCTTTAAGAGACCGACGAGGACGTCGATCAATCCCAAGCCACGAACGTCCTCTCTTGGCCACGACTATGTGCCCTAGTGCCAATCATCATATGTACACGTCCGTGCATCCAGTGCCAATGGCACATCCCAGATGCGCGCGCACTGACCCGTCACGTGCCCGTGTACATGCCGAGGCCGTGATTATGGCTAGGCATATTACCCGAAACCCGAAATTTGAACCCGAAAAATCCGAGCCCGAGCACGAACCCGAAAGACTCGAGCCCAAAAAAACTTGAACCTTATTTCTGGTGTCAAATCTCAAAACCCGAAATTAATTAGGGTAATTCGGGTCTAAAATCCCGGTACCCGAACAACCCGAATAGCCCGATTATTTAGCCCAGGACTAAATTTCAGCCCAGCCCAAAAGCCACTCCCTCACATCCAGTTAGTAAGTAGCCACTCCCTCACATCCTGTTAGTAAGTAACCCTAACTATTTAGTCAGACTCCCAATAAACCCCCTCACATCCCCACCCTCAGCCTGCAGCCGCAACTCGGTCGGCCACCCGTCCAGATCTAGCGAGCCTACGCCAGACGCCCGCAAGTGCCAATCTTCCCCTCGTCGCCTCTCCCCTCTCCTCCTCCCTCTTCGTTCTCTAGCTCCTTTGCTGCTTTGCAGACTGTCTCGATCTCCAGCACCCATGTTTGTCTTTGCAAGATTGAAAATGGACTCCATGTATTCATTGCTCCAATTCACTCCATGTGCAACAGGCAAGGGAGGGGGGATCCACGCCAAGGAGTCCACAAAGGAGTCTAAGTTGCAATAAATTGCTCTACTCAACCGGCACGAGCCACAGCACGTGCTATGATCTACTTGTATAGCAGTTGGGTAGTTCGGAGTTATCCGAACTCGAATTGTCGAGTACCCGAAATGTCGGGTTTTCTTTACTTTGAGCAAATTTCGGGTAGTATTTTTCAAAACCCGAAATTCTAAAAACCCGAAAACTCGACCCAAAATTTTCGGGTTACCCGAACGCCCACCCATACCCGTGATCCACATCTACACGTAAAACTGTGAGAGTCATCTCTGATAACATTATGTAATATCCCGTCTCCTCGAGGTCGGGCACGCTTACTTCTGCCAGCTCTGATACCATTCTGTAACATTTCGCTTCCCTGAGACCGGGCACGCTTACATCTGGCAGCTTATCTAGGACATAGACTATCCTCACAGGCCAACACCAGTCTTTTCTACATCCTAGAAGAACTTCCCAGTTGGCCATCTATCTCTAAATTTCTAAGGGCCAAACACACTTAATCTCGGAGTTTTCTTCCTCCACCCTCTGTTCCTGGAGGGATTTGCAAAAGTGTGATTACCCAATTCAAGGGCGGGTCCAGATTATAAAATTACTCAATTCTCTATGCCCCTTGGATGTCAATCCAATAATTCAGATTGAAATTTTTATAGTTTGCACAAAGAAATTAGTTTGCACATGATATATTCTAAAAAAATAAAGGGTCTAATTTTGAGGACGGTTCTTTTACCACCCCTGGTGCTGAGTCGGTGGCGATATCCGATTATGAGGCGCATTACAATTTCAAGCACGACGAGGACAAACTTAACACTAGCTTATCGAAACGTGTTACCGTGCGTAATCACCTAAATCATTGTGCTCCGTCAACGGCAATTCTGATTCGTTCTACCCACTTAATAATGACAGATCAGAAGAAACGTGGAGCACCACCTTCTTCAGGGAAAAGAAAAACATTGGGGCCCAAATCGAACGGTCCTGGCCAATTTCTTCCGCTCCGACAGCATAATGCTGCCTACCGACACTGACAGCAAAATGCCAGCCCCTGCACTTTCACCATTTCTTATGGGCCACCGTCCACTACAAATCCTCCTCCGATCAGTTCGCAGCGTCGCCACGGCCCGAGCTTCATCTTCCTCGCACTCCTCGCAGTCAAAGGCTTGCCGCCGCTCCAGTGTTTGCCAGAAATGGAGCTCAAACCAGCCGTCCTGGCCATCGCGGTGCTGTGGCTCTGGCTGCCCCGGACTGCACTGTCCCAGAGTGCACGACCACCGCGGGCCGACACGCCGGCGCCGGCCCCGGCTCCGTCGCCGCGCCACGTCAACCTCACCGACCTGCTCTCCCTGGCTGGGCCCTACGGCACGTTCCTCGGCTACCTCGTCCGGACCGACGCGATCCGGACGCTCCAGAGCCAGGCCGACGCCACCGGCGGCCAGGGCGTCACCGTGTTCGCGCCCGAGGACTCGGCGTTCGCGGACGTCGGCGGCGGCGCCGCGCTGCCTAGCCTCGCCACGGACCAGCTCCGGGCGCTCATGCTGTGCCACGCGGCGCCCCGGTACCACCCGCTCTCGTCGTTCGCGGCGCTGGCCGCCGCGCCGGGCCCCGTGCCCACGCTCGCCGGCGCGGAGCGGTGCGCGGTGAACGTCACCTACGCCGCGGGCAGGATCCGGCTCGCGTCGGGGGGACCAGGGCGGCCAGGCTCGTCAGCAGCGTGTACTCGACACCGCCGGTCGCCGTCTACGCGCTGGACAGGGTGCTCCTGCCCCGGCAGCTGTTCCCGACCGAGCCCGTCGTGGCCAGGGTTTTTTTATCCGACCGCCGGGACCTAACCGCCGGCCACCGGTTCCGGTTTACCGGATCGGTTGGACCGGTTACCGGTTGAAACCGGTCAAACTCAAATTTGAATTCAAAATCCGCAGTTATACCGGTTTCGAACATGTAACCGGTCGGTTAGACCGGTTTACCGGTCCGGTTTGACCGGTTACCGATCGGTTTAGGCTAAATTCAAATTTTTTTCTTTTTTAGTTTAAATTCAAATGCCCGCAAAGTATACTAAATGAATGTTTGTATAATATGTTTTAGCCTAAATAAACCCTCCAACTCTTTTTTTACTACTTTTACATTGTATTTGTATACTTTTGTATGCATATTTTTTTGTTTAACTTCAAATGCTCGCAAAGTATACTAAATGAATGAATATTTAAAAAAATTTGACACCATTAGATTCGTCGCAACTTGAAGTATTTTTAAGAATTTTTTGAGATTTTTCCATTTTTTCGAATTCAAATTTAAAATTTAAATTTGGGCCGGTTTCTAACCGCCCGGAACCGGAACCGGGCCCGGGCCGGTTAGACCGGTAACCGCGGTAAACGGTCCGGTTCCGAGCGGTTTGGTGAACCCTGGTCGTGGCGCCCGTGCCCGCGCCGCTGGCGCGCGGGGGCGACGCGGCCAACGGCGCGCAGGCCGCCACCGGGCACGGAGCCAGCAAGAGCTCGTCGTGCCGGGTCGGTGCAGGTCGCGTTCTTGTTGGCTACCTGACCCTCCTGGTTTCCGTGTTTCTGATGATGTAGTAGATGCCGATTTCTTTGTGCCGCACCTTTGTTGCACGTTGCCCGTGTGTTGTTATTGCAGACGTACGTGTCGATTTGTTCTACTGGTACCGTGACTATTTCCACATGACAATTTCCGGAGACCAGAGCTGCATGTCTGAACTCTCCAGACGATTTGACACAGTCCTGTAGTGTCCTCTGAGCCGCTGGGAAAAATAGGAAACGGGGGCTCACAGCTCGCAGAAAGATCGCATCTCGGGCGTCTCCCTGTCTGTGCAGTCGCAAATAGCCGCCGCACTTGTTCATGCCGGCACCGCGAGATCGTGTTCGAGGCTTGCGACATGAGGTGCGCCGCCGCCGCCGCCGCCGTCGCGCTGCTCGCGGCCGTGATGTCCGTGTCCGTCGTCCTGCACGCCGGGGCGCGTCGGCCGCTCGCCAAGCCGCCGCGGGCGGCGGCGCTGCAGAAGACCGACACGTGGCCGCCGACGCCGCAGGCCAAGGGCGGCGCCAACCTCACGGCGATCCTCACCCTCGACGGGCCGTTGGCGTTCCGCACCTTCCTCGGGTACCTGCAGCAGACCAACCTCGTGGAGGTGTTCCAGAACCAGGCGTGCCTGACCGACCCGGGCATCACCATCTTCGTCCCCGTCGACAAGGCCTTCGCCGCCGTCAAGCCGTCGGTAAGGTCGAGAAACCTCCTGCTGTTCAGTTCGAGATGCTGCCATCCTCCCGGGGGGTCATGCTGCTGCGCTTCGTCACACATGCAGAACGTGAGATGGTGGTTGCACAACAGCCCATCATTCACGAGGGGGCACGCATGGTGCTTGAGCGCTGTGAGGAATCTCCCAACCGGTTCTACAAGAGGCCGGACTTTGTTGGCCTACCTGTCTGTGAGAGAGTTCCCGCCTGAACATTGGTGCGAGGCCCCAATCAAGAAAGCTTTCAGCTGCTTTGGCACCGTGGTGGAGATTGACCCAAGGAACCTAGCCCGGACTGACTACTCCTCACTCCGGATTGTGGTCGCGCTTGAGCAAAGCTGTGATGTCTCAGGCGATGTTTGGATACACGCAGCTGATGGTAATGGGAGCATTGTTAACGTGAGCAAACGCCGTGTCTGGCCGCTCGCGGATCAACTAGATGACAACGGTCAACTCCGCCCCTTCTTCCCACCGCTGCCACCACCACCCCCGCCACCACACATGCCGCAAGCTGCCCCTCCATCACCGCCGCCGCCCACTATGCAGCCAGATGCACCACCACACCTGCCACAGCCTCTCGGCCCTGCGCCACCACATCCACCGCCGGCACCACCTACCGCTGCTGTTGTGCCCCTCCACCCCGCATCCTTCCTTGGTGCTGCCATCCTTTGCCACGTCTTCATCAACGCCTTCCTGCTCGCCCGCCTCCCGACGTTCCCACTTGTCATCAACACACTGCTGCTGACGCCACCGCCCACCACACCACCTCACCTGGCCCCCCTCCACTGCTCTACGCCGCTGCTCACCTGGCACGCGGACGACACACCCCCACTGCCACCTCCCTCACTTGTTGCCTCCCCCGAGCACGCCAATCCAAACCCTGGGTCGTGTAGTGCTGGTTAATGCTGTGCTAGATAGCGCTCTGATCTACACCCTCTCTGCCATGCAACTCCCACAGGGCACGATTGATGCGCTTGACAAAAAACGAAGAGCCTTCCTCTGGTCCGGTGATACAACAACAAACGGTGCACGTTGCCTCGTTGTCTGGGAACAAACCTGTCTGCCAAAAGAACTGGGCGGACTCGGGATCAAAAACCTGCAAACGCTCAACCAGTGCCTTCTGCTAAAACACCTACACCGCTTACACCATCCAGGATAGTCAGCTTGGGCGAACTGGATGACCAAACAGATTGATCTTGCATCTTTGTCTGGGGACTGTGTTGGTGTGCAATGGAAAAGCCTCCAAGATTTGCTTCCAATCTACAGAGCAATCACCACCACCACCATTGGCGATGGACGCAGAACTTCCTTCTGGTTAGATCACTGGCTCCCTACAGGACAGTTAGCAGATACCTTCCCTTCACTTTTCACCCATGCTAAAGAACCTGATGCATCTGTAGCCAAAGTGTGCTCACAACCACTGAGGGGTCATTT
The DNA here is from genome assembly GCF_016808335.1 of Panicum virgatum. Classification (NCBI taxonomy): domain Eukaryota; kingdom Viridiplantae; phylum Streptophyta; class Magnoliopsida; order Poales; family Poaceae; genus Panicum; species Panicum virgatum. The sequence goes on along the minus strand of NC_053142.1, from coordinate 36,100,302 downwards.
TGCCTATAGACTCTCTCACATAGCTACTGCCGAACTTGCAATGCTGGAAGAGATAGTGGAAGAAGTGGTGCTACAAGATATGCCGGACTGCAGGAAATGTCCCCTGGCTGAGAAAGATGGTACCCTCCGCGCTGGGCTGATTTACAGAGCCAGGATGAGCCTACAGGAGAATACACCATGCCCATTTTACAAATTTGTATGGTCAAACTGTGCGCCTCCTCGTGTTCGTTTCTTTGCATGGCTCCTGGTTCAGGAAAAGATTCAGTGCAAAACCAACCTGCGGTTCAAGAACGTTGTCGATGATGCCGAATGTGAGGTGTGCAGGGTAGCTGTCGAAAGCCCTGACCACTTGATCCTCCACTGCACAATTGCCACTCAATTCTAGGCCAAGCTAGGCATCAGTGTGCATCAAGCTTCAGTATCACAACTCTGGAAGTTGGACAGGCCCCCCGGCGTGCCGGCTCAACACTACTCCACCTTTCTGCTATTGTGTGGCTGGCAACTTTGGAAGCATAGGCACGATGTTGTCTTTAGAAGCCAGGAGCCATCCCTCCTACGTCTGCTACTCAGTTGCAAAGAAGAAGCACGCCTTTGGTCATACAGACTGCCGCGACAAGACAAATAAGTTGCCGATGCCTGGTGTCATGTGTTTTGTTCCAACATGTAAACCCTAAGATCATAGTATTGTTTTTTCACTTGTAAACTGTTGCTGAACCCTCCGAATTTAATGAGCCTACAAAAGGCTCTGGCAATATATGGTGGGGACCCCCCCTCACATCAAAAAAAAAAAAAGAAACCTCCCCGGAGTATTTGTGCAGTAGAATTACAGATCAACGGATCCAGTATCGATTTGTGCGTTGATGAATAACGCAGGTGCTGTCGGGCCTGTCCAGCCTTCAGCTCAAGAACCTGATGATGTGCCACTCACTGGCCAAGCACTACGAGCTCGCGGACTTCGAGGGGCTGAGCCGGATCGGGCCGGTGACGACGTTCGCCGGCGGGCTGTACACGGTGGACGTGACGTACGACGCGGGCACCGTCCACGTGCGCTCCAGGTGGGCCGACGCCAAGATCGTGGGGAGCGTGTCCGTGGAGGCGCCCATGGCGATCTACGAGCTCGACCGGGTGCTGCTCCCGGCCGCGCTCTTCCACATCCAGCCGCCCGTCGCGGCGATCACGGACGGCGACGTGCCCGTGCCGCGGCGGCGACGATGACGACGGTGCCGCGGCGCCCGCGACGGAGCCGGATGCCGTCGCGCCAAGGCAGTATGACTCGGGCGGGAGTGGCGGACGCCCCGACCTCGGCGTGCGGAGGCGGCGACCGGGTCGCTCGCCATGCGGCCGCCGCGGCTCTCGGTGCAATGGCGATGGTCGCATTGTGATCGAGGGTGTGGTACTTTGCTGCGGCGAAAATAGCACGTGGTAGTTTTTAAATGACTGCTAGTGAATCAGTAGTGATGAGCAGGGTTTGAATATGTTTAGAGATGTACTTTTTTATAATATGGAGGAGAGAGCGAGAGAATGAGAAACTTCTTTTTTTATTTTTTGAAAAGAAGACATGAACGTTGCCAAATCATATAAGGAGGAGAGAAAATTCAGGTCTTACAAATAGACGATTACATAAAAGGATTGAATTCAGGACGCAATGTGAGAAAAAAAATCATGGAAAAAACTAAGATACAAATGGGGCACCACACGCTCAAAAGCGTAAATTGACCTCCTTCTTAACCAACTGCAACACGGTCGGTGGCTGGACTTCTTTGACTTCAAAAATTCTCCTGTTTCTTTCATTTCAAAGATTCCAAGCAGTGTACCTGATTACTGCCGCCTTAGTTCGTTGTTGATCCTTTGGCTTATTTTGCGGTGACTGAATCCACCGGTCCTCAATGATTGCATTCACTGCCGGCTTCGTAACCAAATCATGCGTCCAAACTTGAACTAGCTCCCACACCCGCTGCGCAAAAGGGCACTGCAAACATGTGTTGGGCTGTTTCAGGCGCCGCGCCGCAGAGTGGGCAAAGAGGATTGCATGGCCAACTCCGAGCCTGGAGCTTATCCATCGTAAGAATTTTTTTTCTTGCACAAGCATCCATGTGAAGAACCTGTGCTTGGGCTCAGCATGCGCTGTCCAAATCCATTTCGGTTCGAAGGAAGAATAGGACCCTCTAAATTGAAACTCATATGCAGACTTTGCCGTGTACTGCCCATCTGTTGTTAGCTTCCAAGTGATTTTGTCCTCGCCGTCATTGAGCTGCACACCCTGCACCTTGTCCCAGAGCATGACGAACTCTGCCATTTCCTCCACCATAGACATGCGCCACAATCCCCGTGTCCAACTTTGATTTTCCAATTGCTCTCGTACTTCCAGTTTCTTGCGCCAAGCCCGCAGAATGAGAAGCTTAAGGGTGATGTTTAACGAACAACGGCTCATCAGCTAAATTTTAGAAGAGACTCAATAATGCCTATAAGAGATAGAAAATAGTACAAACTCAAAATCTTCATAGATGACGGTGATCCATCCGACAAAGTTAATTGTGTACCACTTAGCTTGGAAATCAGGTTGTTTAACTCAACTGTTGATAAACAATCTAAAGAGAAAGTCCACGTCAAGGTTGCCGAACATCAAAAACACAAACATACTTTTACAATATTGGAGTTCTTAAAAAAATCAAAACTCCTTTTTCAATGGACTCAAATACCATATGTGGCTATTTTTTTCATCAATTGGAGCATCATCCTTCGCCTGTTATAGCATGGACCTATTTTGATATGCACTCAATTAATTGATACCAACCCATGCACTAAGATGGAAAATCATGTCATCAATCCCTGCCTATTGGTGCTACCTATCTGCGGAGTTATCTATTATATTATTAAAGGAGTGTTAAAAGGAGCCACCACGTTCGCCGAGAGAGCCTAGAAATTCCCACGTTAATCTAAAAAAGAGAAGAATTTACATCGTTGGATTTTATGAAGATCTAATGGTCTACATTAATCTAAAGAGTCCATATCAAATATATAGAGAAGATATTAGATAATTGATAGAAAAGAAAATGAATATATGGAAAAGAAAACCAATACATACTCTTTCCTTACTCTCATCTCATCTACGTTCTGTTTCCAAAAAACAACCACACAACGAGACGTACCAAAATAAAGTGATCAGCACCTGATTTCATTTTTTTCTTTTCAAGAAAATAATGGGGTGGCAAACTCCCCACCTTTAATTGTTTTTTTTTTTGCTGAATTGAAAATGTGTCAAAACAATAAGAAGTTTACAGAGGTTAAAATTGCAAAAGCCATCATTGGAGGTGAGAGAGGTTAAAACTAACTGATTTCGTGCACTAGGATCTGACACCAATCCAAAGTTACGCTTCTTAGAATGTGCAACCCTCACATAACTTAAACGAACTACGTTCCAACACAAATCCAAAGTCACGTTTCTTAGAATGTGCAGCCCTCATATGACTTAAACAAATATAAATCTACTTGATAACATATATTAGCTTTAAAAGTAAGAGAAATTAAAAGGGGTCAATATATATTTATGTGTTAATCAAGCCAACTATGGAGCATCCTAGATTGTTTAGTGAACCATGGCCTCCTTTAGCCTAGAATGTCTTCAGTCTGTTTACCTGATTCTTTGCTGCGAAAGAGTTTTTGGTGACATAGGACGGATGAGCAAAATTTGAATAAGGCAGGTGCAGAGTGATATGTCACAAATCCGAGATGTTGAGATGCAGAACAGCAATAGCACAAATTACAAGAGGGAGGAAAAGATTGTGGCAGTTATCCCCTGACGACTTGAAAAACATGTAGTACATGTTTATATGAAGATCTAACCGTCTAGGTTAACTTAGAGAGTCCACGTCTGAGAAAAGAAGTAAGAAATTTCCATTTTAATTAGAAAAAGATCTAACGGTCTAGGCTTAACCTAAAGAGTCCATGTTCCATAAAAAAAGTAAAAATTACCATGCTAATAGGAAAATGATACAAACAAATAGTATTAGAAAACGATATAACGGTTCACATTGACCCAATAAATTCATGACAAATATAATTAGTAAATATATAGAGAGAAAACATAGGACTCGATCACAATAGAGATTAGAGGCCAACTTGCGTGCGGCTGCAAAGCAAGCTAGCACCAGCACGCCACTTGTACATGTACCTACCTACCACCTCAGTACCACACGAACAACGATGACTGATTCATTGTTAAAAGCTGTTGTAGCGATAGTACTACACATCATTGTAGTAATCACAAGGTGGTAGTTTAGGGGCAATCGTTAATAACAACCAATTACATTCCTTCATCACTAATTAGAGTCGGCAGTAATTAATCTACACAAGCACATTCATCATCATACACACTCGCAAATCAACACTCTCTTCTGTACACCGTACCTGCAGTTACTATAACTTCCTTTATTTCTTTTTCTTACGCCAAACGTGATTCTAATCTGAACTCCAAATAGGTCATGTGAATAGTCAAACAGAATGCATTCAACGAGCTGTATATATCCATGGGCTAATTAATAGATAAAAAAATCAACTTTGCCTCTCTTATAAAGTGCCCACTCAACCTTCTAATAATTTTTTACATTTAATACCATGGTGTTAAAACAAGTCGCCACGTTTGTCAAAAGTGACTAGATTAAAATATTAATCTAGAAAAGACAAAAATACACATCATTTAGATTTTATTATCATTTAATAGTCTACAGTAACATAAAGATTTCGTCGACAAAATCAGAAATAAAATTAATAAAATTAGTAGTTGACTAAAGAGCTCATGTCAAAGAAGGTTAATACACAGAAAAATTTAAAGTATTTTAGAAGAATAAGGACATAGAAAGTTGTCCTAAGAGCTCATGATGAATGAGGTTAGTTTTTGCATTTAATACCATGATGTTAAAACAAGTCGCCGTGTTCATCAAAAGTGACTAGAGATTAAAATATTAATCTAGAAAAGAGAAAAATACACATCATTTGATTTTATTATGATCTAATAGTCTACAGTAACTTAAAGAGTTCATCAATAAATTCAGAAATTAAATTAATAAAATTGGTAATTGACTAAAAAGTTCAAATTAAAGAAGATTAACACCCATAAAAATTTAAAGTTTTTTTAGAAGAATAAGGACATAGGAAGTTGTCCTAAGAGCTCTTGATGACTGAGGTTAATAAATAGCTAAATTAAGAATTAAGAAAATAAAGAAATTTGTAATTCATTTGTATACAAATTGGGAAGAGACATAGCTGAATATAGAGTCTATGACAAATGTGATAAATAACTTATTTTTATTTAAAATATTCGATTGGTATTTGATTTCCAAAAATATTGGATAGCAAATTACTTATGGTAGAGCTTATGCAATTAAATTCATCAATAACTGTATTTTGAATTATGACTTGAAGCTACCATGCTAATCATAACTTACATAATTGATTTTGTAGGATGCTCCAATTATCTAGATTAATCCCAAGAATTCGTCTTGAGTATAACCAATAAATAGCTAAATTAAAAATTATAATCAAGGAAAGATAGTAGTATTAAATAACTATGTCGGAAAGAAAAATAATGAAAAATTGTATTTCCAAGCAAATTACTTAGATCAAAAACCCATGTAGAATGTAATTAGTCAATAGATAAATAAAAGAATCTCAATACCCAGATCTATCTACTTACATAAATTTCAACATAAAAATATTAAGCCACCATGTTAATGTTGAGGGACAAGAAATTAGCACATCAATGGTAAACCTAAGCATTTTAGGCTGTGCTCGAGCCCATTGGATCTTGCCCCGCCCACACCTTTGTAGGTTCAGGATTGGTCAGAGGAAACCAGGCTCGAGAAGTTCAGCCTCATGAGAGCATGACCTGATATTATAATTTAATTATTTTGAACCAAAAATAGTAGAAAGCTAGAGCTCGGTCCCGAAATTTTTCCATAGGACGGGACTAGGTGCCAAGTTTAGCTCAAAAATTAGTGGGGTATTTTTTTTTTGTTCGACTTGAAAAAATGCTCAGATCTAATCAGTGAAAATAGGGGGGCAAATCTATATTGTTTGTAAGCATAGATGCAAGTTATTAACCAATAGATGTATTAGAAGAATATATAAAATAGAAAATAAGGAAAACATCAGGTTTGTTGTAGTCGTATATGAATTAACTGTGACTCAGATTCTGTGTGGAAATTAAAATTCATGATGAACAGGATAGAAGGGACTCTTCATTAGTATGAAACCAAAACGAAAAAATGATATGCATCGACGATCACACGGTTATATGAGAAGGAGCTTGCATCAAGGAAGGCTTCAACTTCTATGATGTCTTCGCCCACACGGTTATATGAGAAGGAGCTTGCATCAAGGAAGGCTTCGACTTCTATGATGTCTTCGTCCACACGGTTATATGAGAAGGAGCTTGCATCAAGGAAGGCTTCAACTTCTATGATGTCTTCGCCCACATCGTTGGCCATCGCAGGAAGAGGTACCATGGATGCCACCTCTAGCCATGGCAAACGCATCCCTCATCAAGATTTATCTTTTAACGTCACATCGCCTACGCAAAAATTAAAGATCCGCCAAAATAAGATTGAACGGAGAAGTCGAATATAACTAGCCTAGCTAGACATAATAATTTGGTTGAGTGGTACATTCACCGGGTGACTACGTAGAACCACTAACACACCCATATCTTCTGACCTTAAGGATAGTTTATCACCATACCAAAAACTCTCTAACACGAATTCACATTGCAGGACCAAAAATACAATACTTTCAATGAAGACAAATATATATTTCTATATAAGGTATTATTTTTACTAAGAGTTCATCATCCACCACAAATATGATGAAAATTGTGGCTATAAGGTACTATTTTTACTAAGAGTTCATCATCCACCACAAATATGATGGATAATATGGCACCTTGGTTTGTGCTATTTGAACAAATGAATGACAATGAAACAAACAAATATTTGGACAAATATATTTTGAAATAAAAGCCTAAATGTTAAAATAAAAAGGAGCTAGCTACCCGCGCTATTTGCGCGAGCCACCTTGCTAGTTTTCCTACTTAAAAGCCCACCGTACTAGCGTAATGAAATAGCATAGTGAAATACTTCACTGATAATGAGTTGAGCTGTAAACATGCAATTTGTTGCGCCTTTTATAATTTGGGTTACCCAATGATTATTCGCGGGCAAGAATTTTTACCCGCGACCTACGTGCAGGTAAGCATTCATACCAATACCCGTACTCACAGGTAAAAATTCACGCAAATATGACATGTCCTTATCCATCGGGTACGAAACCTTGGATACCCACAGGTAGAATTGCTATCTTAATAATGGGACGCTCCCCTGACCCGTGTGGGTTTATTCAATTTTTACAAAGAGAAATATATGAATGGTCTTCGAACTTGTCTCGAGGTGTCATCTAAAGTTTTAAACTAATTATTATATTATATGCAGTTGAAATAAATGTGACAGGTTTATTATTATTTCCTTTAATTTCTATAAAATCTTCTGTGGCTATCATTAATTGGATAATTATCCTAAACCCCTGTTATAGCATGAACCTATTTAGATATGCACTCAATTAATTGAGAGATCAAAAAGTATCAATTAATTGATACTAACCCATGCACTAAGATGGAAAATCATGCCATTAATCCCTGCCTATTGGTGCTACCTATCTGCAGAGTTATTTTCCTACTTAAAAGCCACTAGTTCTTCGCTTCTCCTTCTCCATTCCTAGATAGTCATTTGATCGACACAAGTCTCGTCTGCCATGAGGACCGGCACCTTCCCCCTCCTTGTCGTGTTTGGCGTTGCCATGTGTGCCATGGCAACCTCAGATGATGGATGGAATCTTATCCCCAATGTCACTTATAACCGAAATATCCAAGGCCTCGGCTAGTGTGTGATGAGTGAGTTCGCCAATCAATCGGGTGACCATGCTGAATATGTTGGTGTGGTGCGCCAGTCGGTGAGGAGAGATGACTTATAAGCTTGTTGTATATGCAAAAGAACATGAGGAACCAAGATGCTTCAATTTTGTGGTGTTCAACTTTGATCAAGATTGGCCTCAATACTGCAGACTTCTCTCCTACGAGGAATGTCATTGAAACTATTTTGCATGTAATAAACGAGAAATGGTTTCCTTTAATTTCTATAATATCTTCCGTGGCTAGTGTTTTCATTAATTTGAGAATTATTCATAAACCCCTGTTATAGCATGAACCTGCTTACTAGATATGCACTCAATTAATTGATACTAACTCATGCACTAATAAGATGGATAATCATGCCAATAACCCCTGCCTATTGGTGCTACCTATCTGCAGAGTTATTTTCCTACTTAAGATTCCACTAGCTCTTCGCTTGTTCTTCTCCATTCCTAGATAGTCACTTGGTCGCCACAAATCTCGTCAACCATGAGGATCGGACGGGCACCTTCCCCCTCCTTGTCATGTTTGCTGTTGCTGCCATTTGTGCCATGGCAACCTCGGATGATGGATGGAATCTTATCCCCAACGTCACCAATAACCGAAATATCCAAGAGCTCAGCCAGTGTGCGATGAGCGAGTTCACCAATCAATCGGGCGAACGTGCTAAATTTGTTGTTGTGGTGTGCGCCAGTCAGCGAGGAGAGATGACTTATAAGCTTGTTATATGTGCAAAAGAACGTGAGGCGGAGCCAAGATGCTTCAATTTTGTGGTGTTCAACTTTGATCAAGATTTGCCTCAATATTGCAGACTTATCTCCTACGAGGAATGTCATTGAAACTGTTTTACATGTAATAAACGAGAAATGATTTCTTTTAATTTCTATAAATATCTTATGTGTCTAGTGTTTTCATTAATTGGAGAATTATCCCTAAACCCCTGTTATAGCATGAACATGCTTAATAGATATGCACTCAATTAATTGATACTAACCCATGCACTAAGATGGAAAATCATGCCATTAACCCCTGCCTATTGGTGCTACCTATCAGCAGAGTTATTTTCCTACTAAAAATCCCACTAGCTCTTCGCTTGTTCTTCTCCATTCCTAGATAGTCACTAGGTCGCCACAAATCTCATCAACCATGAGGATGGGCACCTTCCCTCTCCTTGTTTGCTGCTGCTGCCATTTGTGCCATGGCAACCTCGGATGATGGATGGAATCTTATCCCCAACGTCACCAATAACCGAAATATCCAAGGGCTCGGTCAGTGTGCGATGAATGAGTTCGCCAATCAGTCGGGTGACCATGCTGAATTTGTTGGTGTGGTGCGCGCCAGTCGGCGAGGAGAGATGACTTACAAGCTTGTTGTATATGCAAAAGAACACGAGGAGCCAAGATGCTTCAATTTTGTGGTGTTCAACTTTGATCAAGATTTACCTCAATACTACAGGCTTCTGTCCTACCAGGAATGTAATTGAAATTGTTTTGCATGTAATAAACAGGTAATTTCTTTATGCATGATGTTGCTAAACCTTCGGTAGTTCAAAAAAGGAAAAACCATGTATTTTACCTAGAGTTTGGTCATTCGGTGGTCTAAACGAGGCAGTTGCTAGAACTGAAAGTCCAATATACTTTGGTGGAGCATATTATTTGCCCCAACTTTGCAAAGCAACCCCGTTTGGCATAACTTCAGCTTCTCTTAAAACAGCCGGTGAAGTGAAGCTGCTTCTCTGACGAAGCTAAAACTGTTTTGAAAAACGTTTGGCAAAAAAGCTTCTTCCTGGTGAAGCTGGATGAAACCACGTTTTTATGGCTTCACCGCACCAGTGGAAGCACATGGATAGCTTCATAAATGGCTTCAAACTTGAAGCTAGTCCAAAAAAAGACTATTTAGCATATCTTTATGTGAAGCTGCTCATGAAGCTGCCCAAGAAGCTATGCCAAACAGTGCAAAATATGCTCCACAGCCACCACAGCCCACCTGACAGTACAGCTTTAGGCCCAACGGTCCAATATACCACACAGATAAAAAAAAACATGCTACAGCTCCTTCAAGCCCAACACGACTAAGAAAAAGGACCAACACAGCTGGAATCCATAGCTTACGTGGCCTAGGTTTTCCATTTTTCTTCTATACGCTTTTGCAATTTTTACTTGCACATTATTTTTGTATTTAACCCTACTAAGTTTTGTACTCTTAACTCTTCATTCAAACGTGTTCGTATTCCATTCTTCTTCAACTAAATGCGGCTAATCGTTGCATCATTGTTCCAGACCTCAGATTTGGTGCCTGATTCATTCGGTGCTGAACTGAAATTGGCCCCCGTTCTCTGCTGTTGTGTGCTTGTCTGGCACCGCGACAGTGTTTCTGAAAGGCTGGGCTTCTGTATCCCGGAAAGCGAGCGAGGGTCGGATCGCATGCATCTTCTTCTTGTTCAGAGTTCAGATTGGGGCGGGAAGTGCCGTGATCTGCCCCCGGCGGCTGCGGCACCTGGCGAGGCCGCACAGGCTCCGCCAAATGTGAGATATCGGCGTGGCCCCCGCGGAGATCACTCGCAGCCGCTGCGGCGGGCAGGGACAGGGAGGCGACGCAGGTCGCAGGGCATGGACCAGTGCGGTATACCGGTGATTTCGTGCAGTTTTCCGACGCTTAAAAAATGAATCCCCGGTGTGAAATAAAAGGAAATTTCGGCATTAGCTATGCACATTATAATGTAAATGATCCTACCAAAGTAATAATTTATAATCATGCATACAAATACAATAGTAATAAGCATGCATACAAATACGGAGTCATACACATGAAATGAAAGTTCAACGTAGGAATGGGAAGACCCCCATTTGGGACGCGGTTTGGTATTCGGCGGTGGACATCAAAGCGATATCTCGCACTCTAAGCAGCTCAGCCTTGTAGTGTTGCCAAGTTTGGCCCGTCCACGCCGATGTTGTCTGCCATTCCTGAACTAACATAGTATAAAAATTAGGGTCTTCCTATTCGTACACCCATCTCGTCGGTGGCTGCATGCTGATGTCAGGAATGGGGTAGTGAAAAGAGTGCCTGGAATCGCTGTAGGAGGAAGAAGAGTGTTGTGGACTGTCATAGTCCGTCGGTCCACCTGTTCTCCTCTGCGAGTGCGGTATTCCATGGTCGGTGTCCTGAGTAGCATGTGTGAACTGAGTCTCCCCTGCAATCAACCAAATTTCATAATTAGTAATCAATACTCATAGTCAGAAATATGTGTCTATTTATATGTGCAATGTATACCTGTGAAATGAACACCACGAGCACCACCACTACCAGCAGCAGCAGCAGCATGAGCACCACTACCACCACCACCAGCATCAGGATCAGCACCGTCACCATCATCGGCCGAGCTGCTATCCTCGGACTCCTGATACGGAGGATTACGCTCACCTTCGCCATCATCAGTCTCACTGTCGCTGCTCACTGGTTTTGCTGTTCCTTTGTCTTTTCGACGCTTTGGGTCACCCTTCTTAGACCCCTTCTGCAACTTTCTCTTCCCTAGGTGAGTGTCACCTATATTTTGACGTGCCCAATCGCTGATGGAATCATTCCCCGTAGCCTCACGTAGATCTGACACGTTTATTTGATCTCTGACAATATGGGACGGGAGAGGGATGTCGCCGTCATCATCATCCTCGTCCAGAACTGGAGCCCGGTTAGATCTACCATATTCCATCCATTTCCGCACCGGATTTTTCTCATCATAGAAAGAAAGATGGGCTAGCTGGTCAATGAAATCACCTTCTTCACGCATCAGTGGACCGGAGACCTCCTCAAGTCGGAGACGAAGGTTGTAGTTGATATAGACAAGCTTATTAAGTTTCTTGTGCGACAACCGATTGCGAACCTTTGTATGCAGCAAGGCAAAAGTACTCTCCCTCTGCGAAGTGGACCTTCGAAACATCCTCTGCATAACATTCCCCCTCGTCGAACCACTACCCCATCCACGCTCATATGCACCTCCTCTTTGTTCCACCCCCCGTCGGAACTCTGCTTCCGCTCTCGATAGATCCATAGCACGCTGCACCTGAGCCTCCTCATCTTCTTCATCACCGGGATAGTTTCCCTCCGCCGCAGCCTTCTCCCGTCTCAACCTCTCTCGGGCCCGGTCAGCAGTTGCCTTCTTTGCCCTATCCAACTCACGCTGAAAGAAGTCCCGCACATCAGGTGACACATTCCTGCAATGGACCACCTCTACCCCGCGCCCAGCCAAATGTTGTTTCAATCTAGTCGCACCACCTCCTCCTTTCAGCATACGACAATAGTTACATCGCCATCCGGGATAAAGATTTTCACCGTGTTCCCATACGACATCTCTGCTTGCCATTGTCTATCTGCATACATGCACAACAAAAATATATCATCTAATATTCTAACTCCTACCTAAGTCATAGTGTCAAAAATCATCTAATACACCTACATCAAATCTACCTAAAACCTACTACATAGTGCAAAAAATCATGTACTACAAATAAATCTTCCCTAAATTCTAAATATACCTAAGTCATACACCTAAATCCTAAAACAAAACATCGAAATACACCTAAATCCTAGGAAAAAAACTTACCTGACCGCGGCTTACCGCTGCTAGTTGGCAGTTTACCGCCTCTCCGTGCCGGTAAACCGGCCTACCCGGGCGGCTAACCGGTCGGAACCGGTAGATCTGCTACCGGTCCGGCTTACCGGTCGGGGAGACCGGTTATCCGAGCTCCACGGGCGGCAAGCCGGTCTCGGGCGGCGGACGGCGACTTCTGGCGGCGGACAGGAGTAAAGGAGGGGGAGCGGACGAGGGAGGCGCTACTGAGCCTTCAGCAGAGGACACACGATGTTAAATACGCCCTGCCGCGCGATGGCTTATAAATTCCGCAAACCATACTAAATGAACGAATTTTTGAGAAAATTTGACACCATTAGATTTATTGCACCTTGAAGTATTTTTAGGAATGTTTTGGGAATTTTTCATTTTTTTGAATTCAAATTTAAATTTTGAATTTGGACCGGTTTCATACCGGACCAAACCGGTACCGGGCCGGACCAGTTTGACCGGTAACCGGTCAAACCGGACCGGTTACCGACGGTTCGATGAACCTTGGTGCGGCGCCTGGCACGTTCCCAGTCTAGTTCGCAGTGCCGACGCCCGCCGGTGCAGTCAGCCAGTCAGGCCATCAGTAGGGTCCCCCGGCCCCCGCCGCTCGCCCTCCCCGTTTCCCACCGTCGACTCGGCACCACGGTTAAAAAAACCGACCGGAACCGGTCTGGAAATTGCGGTTACCGGTCAAATCGGTTCGAACCGGTTCCGGTTCTGGCCGGTTTCAAACCGACCTAAAATTAAAATGCAAATTTAAATTCAAAAAAATGAAAAAAAATCTAAAAAAAATCCTAAAAATACTTCAAGTTGCGACGAATCTAATGGTGTCCAATTTTTTCAAATATTCATTCATTTAGTATACTTTGCGGGCATTTGAATTTAAATTAAAAAAACGTGCATACAAAAATATACAAATACAATGTAAAATATGTTATACATTGTATTAATGTAAAAGTAGTAAAAAAAAGAATTAGAGGGTTCATTTAGGCTCAAAACATATTATACAAAAATTTAAATTTTTAACAAAGTCGGTTTTTTTGTTCAACGGACCGGTTTCCACTCAAACCGGACCGGTTTATCGGTCAAACAGGTCGGCTAACCAGTGGAAACCGATTGAACTGATGTCTATAGTTTGAAATTTGAATTTGACCGGTTTTTATCCGTTTCCGATCAAACCGGACCGGTAAACCGGAACCGGAAGACGGCAGTTTGACCTCACCGGTCCGTAAAAAAAAACCCTGCTCGGCACTGCTCGGCCGCCGTGCCAAAAGGCATGATGCGTAGCACTAGCACGGACAGAGGCTGCGTCATCTTTGTGCAGTACAGCACCCACAGCCGGCTACTGGTCTTGCTCGCACTCTCGCGCGGCCAAGAGAAAAATCTTGTAATGCTGCGCTCGCAGCGCCAGTGCAGGTGCAGCCGTGCAGGTGCAGGAGCCTCCCCTCGCCCTCGGTTTGAACTCGGAATCCTCCCTCGACGAAGGGGATTTCGCGTGCGCGCGGGTACGTACCTGCGGTACGCGGGCGTGTGGTTGGAGGGAGTCGGTGCGGTACTACGTGCGCGCGTACCCTGTCCTGCGTTTGGAGCATCATGCAGTTTCAATGCAACTTGGGTTGGAGGGAGGAACGGATCCGAGACGCTCGCTCGCATTCAATCGCGTTTCCTCCCCTGCAGGACGCGCAGGCGCCACCAACGGCCGGCATGCTCCCCCGATGGCTGTTGATGCAGTTTAATTGAGTACTAGTACTAGTAAAAATGGATGCCCCTTTTTTTTCAAAATTTTAGAGAGGGGGGCTGCTTGAATTCTCGGCAAGAGGCTATATGCACAGTCCATGCTCTCCTCTCCTAGTACGTACTGGAGTGAGATCAAACAGGGAGCAAGAGACGAGGAAATCTGTATTTTCAAAAGAAAAAGAGAGAGACGACGACGACGACGACGACGACGACGAAATCTCTCCACCTGTGTGACTGTGTCCCTCCCCAAGTCGAGTCCAAATTCAGGCGGGGGATCGATTGATCATGGGCACGTCGCTGCCGCCTTCAGCTGCGGCGCGCGGCCCGGCGGCCGGTGCGCGCGGGGGATCATCCACCGATGGGCGATTGGGCGGGGCCGGGCGCACGTAGTACGGGGGACGGGAGCCTCTTTCATTTATGTTATGACTGGCATGGCCGTCGTACGCCCATGGCGGCCCGTACCGTCCTCGTCGGGGGCAATGCAAGCAGCACATCAATTCGTGTCTGCAATTCCGCACCCGCGTCGCACGCCGGCACCACGTACTCCAGGCGCCGCTTGCTGCCCAACCTCGATTCAACTTTCGGCGAGATGAAGAAATCTCTCATCGCGGTTTTATTTACCGTCACCGTGAGCAACACGGATGTAGTATAACTGTATAAGCACCGTGCGTACGCCAACAATTGGGTTTGCATAGACCACCTACCTGACCATGGCCGCTCGAGCTGACGGCAGGGGTGAAGCTAGAGCTGAACGGAGGGGGTGTATTGTCTATAGATTTGCAGCTTATCTTTTTATTTATATATGGTAAAAATTTATTGATTGACACTGAATTTGTATTTTGTGTGAGTGCATGGGCACCCATGGAGCTCAACATAGCTCCGCTCCTGCCTGACAGGCTGAGCCGACCCGTCTTGGAAAGAAAACCAGATCGGGCTGCGTATTTTCTTACTTGGCCCAACCGACAAATAATCAAGTCTATCTGTAAATTGCATCAAAACTAATTGGCATGTGGAAAGGAAAAAGCTATATAACTACCTGTAGCTCTCACGCGGGAGCGCGCGACCAGCGCGACCTGGCGCGGCCTGCTGCGGTCCCTCATCAGATGAAATTGGACTGTCGTGGTCCATCTATTTTTATATTGTTTGAGGTTAAGAAAAAATAAAATTTATTAGACGACAGGTCACGCTAGCTATCGATCGCTTGCCCCCGCGGCCCAGCAACCAGCTCACGGGGCCCATCTCTTTTTTCTCTAAAAAATGTTTTATCTCACTCATATAAACTCCGTTTTGAGAACCAATTTCACCACAGTGTTCTACTCGACGAGCCGAACAAAACTAGATCCCACTTACATATGTTTCGACCACGTTTTGTAACAGTGTCAAATTGCTATATGCTATAATATAAGTTACACAGTGTTATATAAATAAGTTGTCATACTTCTAATATACAAGTTGGCATAAAAAATAGCATTTCATTTATATGAGTTTGTCATAAAAGCAGAGTGTCCATCAACAACTCATGTGTCAACTTATGTGTAGGACATCCTTCTGTATTGTGTGGTAAATTATGTGTTATATGTGTAGCAACTTATGTGTAAGACACCTCCTATTTTCTGACAACTTCTATATTACAAGTGTGACAACTTAATATAAGATTTTTTTTGCCAACTCGTGTGCATGACACTTTTTCTGGTCTTTGTGACAACTCCTGTGCATAACAAAGTATGATTTCATGGTAAATTTCTTTTTTTCTTGACAACTTACACAAAAAAATGATATTTTTTGTTGCAACTCTTACTCTACAAGTGTGACAAATTATGTGTAGACACCTTGATAACTTATGTGATAGCATATAGTAACTTGGCTTGAGTGAAAAACATCATCAAAATATATGCAAGTGGGATCTAGTTTTGTTCCCCTCGTCGCACAGAACGCAATGGTGCAAACGGTTTCAAAAACGGAGATCGTATGGTGGAGATAAATCATTTTTTTCTATAAAAATACATGGATCCCATTTTCTTTGGATAACACACCACCGCTGCTCTCCCGACAGCGACAAGTCCGCGCTCCCACCCAGCGCGACCCGTCGCGCGTTATCTTCGTCCATGTGGAAAGGACATGTAGACTGGTTTCACGAGACTCAGTAGCACCTTAGTTTATGGGTTTGACTCCCCGTAAAAGCGTAAAATTTTATGGCGTTGTGTATTCAGCGGTAGGCGATGTTCCCGCGATAGTTGAGACGCCTGTGGTGACTTCGCCAATCTTGAGAATTTGTCATCTCAGTCTTCGAAGATGTTCATAGAGGTAAAATTTGTGTTCGTACGTTCATAGAGGTGAGTGCGTACGTTGTGAGTATTTGAGTTATACTGTGTAATCGAAAAAAATTAATTGGCGCCATTCTAAACATTTCTTTTATAAACATCGGCTATGAATTTGAACTTTCAAGACAAGCCTACAAGTCTGCCAGAAGATACTATTTTGCGTGGGGAGCATGTCGTCAAGGTGATTCATCAAACGGTATGAAATTACTACTGGTGCATTATTTCTTTCTGATTTTTCCAAAATTATATAAAAGGATTTTTCCATTTAAACGTTTTTTGTTAAGTTTTTGCGATCCATGAAGGATTGTAAAGCCATTAATTTGAAAGCAACAAAGGCTCCCAGCCAAACAAACCAACCCAAAAAAGTTCAAAAAAATAAAAACCCGAACCACAAGGAAGAACCGAACGGGAGTGACAAGGCAATGGACAATGCGATTCAACTTCTCTGCCTTCATGAAGCGAAGGCACAAAGATGAACAGTGTTCCGAGCCTGGATGAACAACGCTAGCTACCGTGATTCACTGTAGCAAGTACGGTTCACATAACACTGTTAGAAAATAGTACTATTTTACTGTAGCACGAGTACCGTAGCGATAGATCGTATCCATCCCTCTCATATTGGGCGGCCCACGGAGGCTCAAAAGTCACGGGAACAGTGTTGCGTGACTTGATGAAGGCAAGGTAGGGAATCCCGATTTTGGACAGTGGCGGTTTGAGAGAGAGACGCCGAGCATGCCATCAATGTCCGTTTCTCTCTCCCCTCGCCCGCCAGTCTCGAGTCCCAACAGATCCTTCCGCACATCTCTCACCACACTCCCTCATGGTAATCAGTTAGACTGTATAATTAGTTATTTTTTCAACTATATTTAATACTTCATGTATATATCTGAAGATTTGATGTGACGGATACTGTGTGAATTTTTTTGAAACTAAGGCCTTGTTTGGCTCCAGGACTTTTTTCAGAAGTCCCTATCACATCAAAAGGAATTTTACTATTTATAGTATTAAATAAAATCTGTTTATAAATGTTTTTTGACAGCTGTGTGCTTTTTCGCGAGACGAATCTAATGAGCCTAATTAATCCATAATTTGCTACAGTGGTGCTACAGTAACCATTCGCTAATTATAGATTAAGATACCTCATTAGATTCGTCTCGCAGTTTAGCCCCAGGGTTCTGCAGTTAGTTTTATAATTAACATTTATTTAATACTTTTAAATACTAAAAAGTTCCAAAAACTTTAAAAAAACCCCTGGAACCAAACAACCCCTAAACAGGGCCTCAATGGCTCAATTCCTCTCTCTCAACTTCTGTTCTCCTCCTTTATTTCCCCCTTCTCTCTCCAGCATAAAACAAAACACAATTGTGCGGACGATGAGAGAGAAAGAGGGTGAGGGAGCCGAGTAGTAATGGCAGGGGGAACCTTCTTTTCCTGACTCCCTGCGGCTGCAGCTCATCATTTGTCCCTGATCCTTGTGCTTCGTTCCTGTTGCGCTTTTCTCGGGCCATCGGGTGGACTGAGCCGTCGGGACGGACGGGAGGGAAGAAGAAGGCAGAAGGCACACTCCACAGGCGGGGAGGGGAGCCTCGCCATTGGCTCTCCCCGATCTTCTTCCTCCAATCACAGGTTCGTGTCCGGTCCTCGTTCCCCTCTACGGCTCCGTCAGTGGACTCACCGTTCATCAATTTGCGAAGAAATGCAGGCCTGTTGTCGTGTGGGGATTTGGGTGGGAGCCCCTCGCGCGGTTCTCTCCTGTCGCCCGGTCTGAATTTCTCTGTTTCTTGTGAGGAAGATCAGGCCTTTCTGACCTGATTTGGGGAACCATTTGATTTCCATTTTTTTGTCGTTTTTCGTGTTGACTGATCAGTTTCCGAATTCTGCGCCATTATTACATTGTTTCTGGTCGGTTCATTTCTCCCCTCCTGGCAATGCGTCCTGTTCTTGAATCCTGGTTCGGGTCTGTCTGATTTTTGAACGCCAGAGGCTCGTCTTCCCCGTCGCTCCATTCCGCCATGAAGGCGGAAGCTCTGCGCCGATGGACCAGCTGGGGGCGAGATTGAATGCTGGCTTTCCCCTCTGATCTCTGGTTTGCGTCCCTCCTCTTCGAGCTCCGTATTTCACGCGGAATCACTGGCGCGCCCATCGCCCGCGGATTTCGACATGAAAAAAAAGGGAAAAGTTTATTTTTCAATCCTGAACTATCACGTTAGTCCGATTTTCAACCCGGAACTACAAAACCGGACATCCTACACCCTCAACTCTTCAAAACCGTGAAGATTACCCCCTCGAACCGAAACGACCCGGTTTTGTCCACGTCACCCATCCAACGTGGCACCTCTCCCCTCTCTTTCTCTCACAGACAGGGCCAAGCACCTGCCGCGTCACCCGTTCGCATGCGCCTGCCGCTGCCTCGCCGCCGCGTCCTCCCCTGCGCTCCCGCTCCCCGATTCCACCGCCGATTCGAAGCTCCCTTTAACTAACCGATTTTTGGCCCTGTTTATTTTTACCGTAAACGCCGTCATATCGAATATTTCGACACATGCATGTAGTACTAAATGAAGTCTATTTACAAAAATTTTTGCATGGATGGTCTGTAAATCGCGAGACGAATCTAATGAGCCTACTTAATACATGATTTTGCAACAGTGATGCTACAGTAATTATCGGCTAATTATTGATTGATTATGGATTAATTAGCATCATTAGATTCGTCTCGCGATTTACAACCCATCTGTGCAAAAAAATTTATAAATAGACTTCATTTAGTACTTCAAATTAGCAAGATTCCAACGCAAAAAATTTTGCGCTCAAACTAAACACGGCGAAAAAGATTTTGTCTTTCTTCGTTCTACGCCGTTCTGGACATCTGGCACGTTCTTTAATATTCCAGCATTTCTTTTTCCTCGCCTCTGGTGTTCTTGTGATCCATTCCTTCTGATTTTTCTTTTACATTTCATAGTAGTTCGTAGAGCTAGCAGCACTAGTAATTTTTGAGGAACTCTTGGATAAAGTTGTTCCGTGTTGCTATGCGCTTTGAGCTCCGAGTCACAGCTACAGCGGAGTCCCCAGGCTAGCACGCAACGATTGGGGTCCATGGCCATCTCTTTCCCTGCTCTCGAAGCGAATAGATGGAACAGCCACGTTCCCTTTTTTCGTTTTTGATTTCTTTTTGGTTTTTCTATTTGCTTATGGAGAACTGTGCCGGTCGTGTCGTCTGATCGACCTACCCTTTTGTGTTAAGTTGTCGTTTACTGTTACTGGCCTGACGCGGTTTCAGTTTTGGAGTCAGCTTCAGAAGAGGGATTTGGCGTCTCATACAAAGTACTACTATAGGAGTAGTTGTTCTTCCGGTGGAGAAGAACGTACTTACTGGTTCTGTCACTGAAATCGTGCTTTTCTCTTCAAATAATCTTGTTGCAGGCAGTCGGGTTTTACCTGTTTTGCTCCCTTCGGCCGCAATTCTTGATGCATATGGATTATGGTGCTTGCTCCCAACACTTGTGTGAGGCTAACTATTTCCATAAGTTTTTTTTTTTGTCTTGTTTCAATTTGATAATGTTTGTGCATATGCTCTGTAATCTAGTTAATGTTTAGCCAAAGCATTAACTGCTAGTACTGATATGTAACTGTTCTTCACCCATCAGGTTAAGCAACCAAAGCTGAGATGGAAGGCCATGTAGGGATGCAGGAGGGGAGGGATCCTAATCCAGGCCCATCATCCTTGATGCGGGGCTTGCAGACCGAAGCATTTCTACCAGACACCGAGGTTGCCAAGGCCGGATTTGAGAAGGATGGCTTGTCGGCCGCCATAAGGTCACCACGGGAGGAAGGTCGGTCGCTGCCAATGACCCCGCAGTTTGGCCACAAGTCCAGTCCAGGCAGCACCCTCGCTGAGAGGATGCAGGCAAGAGCTGGGTTCAGGGTGCCAAAGCTCAGCATGCCGTTCAGTACAGCAGTTGCAGCTGATAATTCAGTGCCAGGAGCTCCATCGCCCTACCTCACCATCCCGCCTGGTTTGAGCCCGGCAACGCTGCTGGACTCACCAGTCTTCATTTCCAATGCCATGGTAAGTGTTTAGGTTACGGTTGCAGTGTGAAGGGGTACCAGAATTATTATTGCTTTCATCTATGGGATGCTAAATTGGCAGTTCAAGAATGTTTGCTTTACTAAACTTTTGACCTCTTGGGAACTCTGAAAGCTCAGCTTTGGCTCCATGATCATTGCTGCTGTGTTTTCCAGCATACATAGTCTCTTCTTTCCAAACAAGCTGCCATTGTTTTCTCAAAAGCAGAAAATAGTATAATATCATTCATATCTTTCAAAGTTTTCTTGAAAGCCTTTCTACAGTAATCTAGTAAAGCACACCCCACATTTGAAAGCCAAATTTCCCCTATGTCCCTACTTGGAAGTCTTATAGTAATGACTGTTAATGCTGTTAAAGCTGGGATATGAACTTATGTGTTTGTTCAGTTCTTATTATATATATTTTTTTAACCATGTTCCTGCATGAACTAATTTCGCATGAAGTGTTCAGAGATATGAACAAGTTGATTACTATATGTGTGATAGATGGTGATAAATTGAAAAACAACAAGCACTTCAATACTGAATATATTAGTTACTGACAACATTGGTTTTTCTTCCTTCCATTGTTTCAGGGCCAAGCTTCGCCGACCACAGGGAAGTTATTCATGCTTGGTAGCACAAATGACAATGATCCTATTAGATATGGAGGCCCTCTACTTGGAGATGGCCCTGATTCATTTTCTTTCAAGCCTTTAGACCTGAAATCCTCACACTACACTGCTGAAGGAAAGAAGGTCAGTAGCCTTTGAATACTTTATAGGTTATTGCTGTTCATTCACTTCCATACTAATGATAGAAGTATTTGTATATTTGAAATTATTCATATGACAATGCAGTTGGCAGCAATTTCTGTCCCAAAACCTTACCCCAAGTCTAGATGAACAATTAGTTTCATCAGAAGGATTTTGTTCTGTGTATCTCGTTTGCATACCTGTAATAGATTGGCACATTTGCACACAGTGTCATTTTTTTAAAAGGTAGGGCCGCTGTTTAATATCCAGTGAGCTTTAGTGACAGCACTTAGGCCTCCTCCAGCGGCAGGCGATATCGCCGATTAAATGAATTGTTTAATTGATGAACAGTGTAGAAACATCCGCGCTAGCGGTGCGGCCATCGCCTAGCGAGAGCGGTCTTCCCCTCACATGCATGCGTTCCCAGACATTGCTGCTGCTGTCCGGGCTGGCGAAATCGCCGGTACTAGCGAGAACCGCTGGAGCAGGCCTTATAACAAAAGTGGCTGGTAGCTCTGGTACTACTATTTTGCCCCGTATTGTTCATAATAAATGGAGAAAAACGAGGAGACCAACCAGATTCTGCTAGAACTAGATAATTTACAAATTGGATGAAATAATGCTTGCTAGAACTAAATGGTTAATTCGTGGTGGCTATCTTGTAGATGAAATAATGTTTTCTCTCTCTAATATTAAACTGATTTCTTCTTCCTTTGGTTCAGATAAGTAAAATGTTGTGGTTACAGACCGTGTTGCAATTAACCATTTATTTTCCTTATTCCTGATCCAATACTTGTTCTCTTTCCTTCCCTTTCAAGCTAATTCATAATTGATTCTTCAGGAATCTTTATGCAACAATCAGCCTCCACTACCAAGCACCCACGTTTCTGTCAAGACTGAAACTAAGATTCAGCCAGTACAAGAGGCCAATCTGCTGGGCCAACTGAACCAGCAGAATCACAGCAGGCAGAGCAATATGAAGAGTGGTTCTCATGACCCCAACTCCAAGCTCAGCCGTCTTGCAACTGTCACCGGTGCAGGCAATGACCACGTATCATCGCCGCACAGCCAGCCTGCAGAGGAAGGCGACACGAGGGGAGACTACCACCCGGCAATGGCCGCCACCACACCGGCAGAGGACGGATACAGCTGGAGGAAGTACGGGCAGAAGCAGGTGAAGCACAGCGAGTACCCGCGGAGCTACTTCAAGTGCACGCACCCGAACTGCCAGGTGAAGAAGAAGGTGGAGCGATCCCACGAGGGGCACATCACAGAGATCATCTACAAGGGCACGCACAGCCACCCGAAGCCCGCGCAGAGCCGCCGGCCGGGCGTCCCGCCCGTGCACCCGTTCGTGGAGGGCGCGCAAGCGGACGCACCCGACAACCCAAGGCCGCATACAAACACGGCGGAGGCGAGGCAGGCGTGGCATAACAATGCGGGTGTCAAGGACCTGCCCGGCGACGGCATGGACGCGGCATCGCCCCCCTCTGTCCCCGGTGAGCTCTGTGACTCGTCGGCGTCGATGCAGATCCACGACGCCGGTGGCGTGGATGCCACCTCTGCAGCCACCGCAGGGTCCGATGAGGTGGACGGGGAAGACAGGGTGACTCATGGCAGTATGTCCCAGGGCGGTGGCGGTGCCGACGCCGATGGCGACGAACTGGAATCCAAGCGAAGGTCGGTACATTGTATCTGTGCATTGTAGCAGCTTGCTTACTGCTTCTGCTCAATCTAGACCTGACATTCTGATTATTTCAGGAAGCTGGAGTCTTACACCATTGATATGAGCGCTGCGTCCAGAGCTGTTCGCGAGCCCCGGGTGGTGATCCAGACGACGAGCGAGGTGGACATCCTCGATGACGGCTACCGCTGGCGCAAGTACGGGCAGAAGGTCGTCAAGGGTAACCCAAATCCAAGGTTTGTCTGAAGCATCAACTGTCTATTTATTCAGAGCTCCAAGAATGGCGCAATTGCTCTGTGTTTGATGATCTGGTCGTCTCACTCTGTGTCTGGTTCAGGAGCTACTACAAGTGCACGCACCCGGGTTGCTCGGTGCGGAAGCACGTGGAGCGCGCGTCGCACGACCTCAAGTCGGTGATCACCACGTACGAGGGCAAGCACAACCACGAGGTCCCGGCCGCCAGGAACAGCGGCGGCCACCCGAGCGCGGCGACGGCGGCGGGCGCGGCCGCCGGGCGCAGGCCGGAGCACCCGTCGGTGCACGACGGCCTGATGAGGCACCTGGCCGGCGGCTGCGGCGGCGCGCCGTTCGGCCTGCGGCCGGCGCCGCCGTCCCGGGACCCGATGACGCCGATGCTCAACTACCCGACGTACGCCGCCGCCGCCGGCGGCCTCGGCGGCGGCGGCGGCGGCCCCGCGTCGCTGCCGAGCCTGCCGATGCCCGGGGGCCCCCTCGGGCCGGTAGAGGGGCTGAAGCTGCCCATGCTGGCGCCGCCGTCGCTGCACCAGCACCCGCTGCTGAGGCACCGGCAGGCGATGCAGGCCGCCGGGCTCGTGCCGCCCAAGGCGGACGTGAAGGTCGAGGGCAGCGGCGCGCCGCCGCCGTCGGTGTACCAGCTGATGCGCAGCGGGCTGCCGCTGGGCCACCAGATGTAGATAATAAAAGAGAGAAGAGGGTTAGAGAGCATGGACGTGATTCTCGAGTTAGCTGCTTACCAGTCGAGTTTGGATTAGTTCGTGATATTACAGCGTGGAAACAAGCACCATCGTCGCTTCTTGCTTCCGTTTTTTTTTACTCTTTTTTTTTTGCTTCCAGCAATTTTTTTACCGCTTCTGTTCATTTGATCTTCAAACTAAGATTTTGAGTTGTTTAACAATTGCAATCAAATTGTTGTTCATTTTTCTTTGACTGACAATTCTATACGTCGAGAAGGCCCAAGCATGGCTGGGCTGGCCTCTTTGCATCAGCCCAGAAAGCATTAGACAACATGCTTACTGTTCCTCAAAGCCCATCGCGCAGCTCTCTTATTGGGCTGCATCGAGAAGTTTGGCCTGGATTCAGGTCGCAGTACCCAAATTCAAGAACAGTTTGTCGTTTAGTCGTTTTTTCAAAAAGAAAATAAAAAGGCAAAAAAAAAGGAGAGAAAAGGATTAGTATGGTTAAAGTGACGGAGAACCACCCAAAAAAAAAAGGGGCCATCGAGAAAGGGACGCGGGGTGGTGCCTGACACGTCCCTCTCTGTCAGCCTCACTGACGTGCGCGGCGCGGCAGTGCCGGGCACGGCGTCCGCTGTTCTGCCTGCCCCCCATCCGGTCTGATTAGTCAAACCGGAAGGCCCCACCTGCCAGTGCTCTCTCCGCTAGTGCGCGCCACCGCGAGGGCAGAAATGGAACGCCGGCCTCCCCGGCTTTTTTTCTCCGTC